>NC_091977.1:153239041-153988706 GCF_044704955.1 Pristiophorus japonicus | reverse complement strand
CCACTCTCTCCTTCCCCCCCCCCCACTCTCCTCCTCTCCACTCTCCTCCCCCCCTCCTCCACTCTCCTCCCCCCCTCCGCTCTCCTCCCCCCCCCCCTCCGCTCTCCTCTCACCCCTCTCTCCCCCTCCCCCCACCCCCACTCCCGCTGTCAGAAACATGGACACTGACAGACAGAGAGTGAGAGAGACACACACAAACAGACAGAGAGATAGAGACACTGACAGAGACACACTGAGGGGGGCTGTCCCAGCACGCTGTTGGAGGGCTCCCGGTGCTGCAGTCGGTAAGTAGAAAATGTTTTATTTATTGATTTTTTAATTTTTTTAATTTTTTATCAATTTTTGTTGATTGATTTATTGATGTATTTATCATTTATTATTGATGATGGCTCTTTATTTCTAAAACTGAAGTGTTTAATGTTTGTAAACTTCCCTTTAATCACCCCCCCCCCCCCCCCCCATTCCCGACGCCTGATTTGTAACCTACGCCTGATTTTCTAAGTGTGGACAAGGTTTTTCTGAGCATACAAAAATCTACACTTACTCCATTCTAAGTTAGTTTGGAGTATGTTTTCACTGCCTAAACTTTCAAAACGGGCGTAAGTGGCCGGACACGCCCCCTTTTGGAAAAAAAAAATCTGTTCCAAACTGAAACTGTTCTAACTGACTAGAGTCAGAACTGGAGCAAACTAAATGCAGAGAATTGCAATTTCTAAGATACTCCATTCTAAACTAGTTGCTCCAAAAAAACAGGAGCAACTCAGGCCGAAACTTGGCCCCAATGAGTAGAGAGTAAGTACTTATTGAACTGCCCAAAATTGTCGGCGCACTTAATATGTTATAAGTGACGCCTTTGCAGTTGAGCCTTTGAGAATTTTAAAATTGAGTTGTTGCACCAGGAAAAAATGTAGGTCAGTGAGCTCGAGGGTGATGGGTGAATGGGACTGAGTGTGACTTGGGATATGGGCAGCAGCGTTTTTGATGAGCTTAATTTTGTGGCGGGTGGCAGATAGGAGGCCAGTCAGGAGAACTTTGGATTAGTCAAGCCTACAGACTTGGCTTGTAAACGGCAAATGATTTTCAATGTAGATAAGTGTGATGGAATCAGTGGTTAGGGTACAGAGTTTGTGACGGGAGCCCAAGATATTGGCTTCAGTCTTCCCAGTGCTTAATTGGTGGAAATTTCAGCTCATCAAGGACTGGATGTCGGACAAGCAATCTGGGAACAGAGGCCATGGAGGGTATGAGAGAGCTGGTGAAAAGGTGTGTGTCATCAGTGTACATGTGGAATTTAACGTATTTTGGATGATGTCAACGAGGGGCAGCACATAGATGAGAAATAGGAGGTCTTTGTCATGGCATATTCCCTTTTCTAGAATAATGGGGGGGAAAATTCAAGTTGTTTGCACCTCCCTTTAGCGCCCCCGGGGGTGTTAACGGTGTGCAAATGACTTTTCGCTATTGTAACATGATCGTTCAGTCACTGAAATTTTTTTAATCATTTCAGCATCCATGATGTTTGAAGATGTTAACAGTGCAGCACTTGAGATTCCGTGGGAGTTTAGCAGCGGCACTAACCGGTAGCACTTTGCTCCTACCGGTAGTGCCCCGGGCCGCTACGTCGGCGATGATGACGCCATCACCGTGCACAGCGATCTGTTTTCGCCCCGATGCGAAAATTTGGTAGCCCCCTGTGAAACTGTAGGCCACTCGTGGGGTGAAAATTAAAGGAGAGGTGCGGTGTTGAAAAATTCTTAATTGGACTTCAATTCAGATTGCGGGGTCCGTGCCGCGATGTTGTAGCCCAGCACTCCACTTGTGTGCTGGGCTGCTGCCATGGCACCCCGCTCCCTGGTGTTAGAGTCGGTAGCTTGGCCCTCCCATTTAATGGAATGGAGGCGGGGGGGGAGAATGCGGGTGGGGGGCGGCCTGTCAACCTGTGAATGCTATGCGTCCCTCCGCGTAGCACTAGAAAACTTGCATCCTGTTTGCGTATAGTTCCTGTCGGGGGCGCCAAGCCCAATATAGCTCGTGGGGTGGGACTTCTGCACAAGGCGCAGGATGCCGCGCCTCGCATCTGTTTCCGAATTTTCAGCCGAATATGTTTGGTACATGTGTTAAAAAAAAAATGATAGCCTATTATAATTTTTCAGTTATGTAAGGGGGCTAACGCCTGTTTTTGTTTATACCCCAATGAAGCACTATGGGATATTATTTAACATTAAAGGCACTATGTTGATGCACGTTGCATATAATATTCGCCTATTTAATGCACAGCAGCAAAGCATTTTATTCCAGTAAAAAAATTACTGCAAATAAGTTAATTCTGGGTTCACATAATTCTACAACAGATTATCAAAAATGTATAACTTCTGTATCTTACATAATAGCAAGAACATAAAAAATAGGAGCAGGAGTCGGCCATACCGCTCCTCAGGCCTGCTCCACCACTCAATAAGATCATGGCTGATCTTCGACTTCAATTCCACTATCCCCCATATTCTTTGATTCCCTTTGTGTCCAAAAATCTATTGGTCTCAGTCTTGCGTATACTTGGGAGATGTCCACAAATGGGAACTGTTGGTAAACAGTTCAAAGAAAAGTGTTGTAAAAATTATGGAGAAATTGTAACCGTTTTGTCCAAGAAACGTTTGATAAAATTCCTCAGGAGGTACTTCAAATAAAACTAAAAGCCACAAGAATCCAGGGTAGAGCATGAAACTGGATAAATAACCATTTAAGTTGAAACATAAAGGTGATTTTATGCTTCCAAATGGGAGTGGCACTCACAAAGCAGCACGTCGTGTGAAATTATAACTCACAGCCTGTGATCTTCTGTCCGTTTAAAAACAATGGCTCAGTAAAGTAAGAGGGTGCTGTAAATAAATTGTTTTGGCAATTTGGTAAACACATGAAGGATGAAATTGAACACTGGTTACAAACAAGTTGAAACAATTTGGAACATAAATATACAGGTGGGGCGTCCGGAAACCTCGGGACCGAGGCCGTTCCCCAGGTATTTCCGGATTTCGGAACGTCTTTCTGATGTCCCGAATCTGGAAACAGCTCGGGCGTTTCCGAATTCAGGACGCCTTTTCGGGACGATTCTGTACTTACTGGTTCCTGCAGCTTTTGTCATTCAAAAGCAAACAGTTTCCAAAACAATTTTTCAAAGAATGGTTTCCAAAATTTGCTAGCAGATTATAAGATCTTGATGGTTAAACAGGGAACAGAATAAATCACTCCCTCCTACTAACCCAGTGAATTAGTTAACGGCAAATCACTGCAGAACGTCCGGTAAATAGGGGCCCTTTATAGTGGAGATTTTCTTAGGCATAAACTTGCTGTAATATTTATATTAGAAAAATACTGCGAGCCCAGGAGGTCAGTGAGAATCTGCACCTTTGAGGGTTTTAATGCACTGTCGGATTACAAAAGATTGAAACTGAAGTTTTGGTTTAAAAAAAAATCAGCTACAATCGCAATTGAAATTCTGTTCGTTTTAATTAATTTCTGTACCAAGTTGTATACAAAACACGACACTAAGACAAAACAAACCCATAGCAATTACATTGATACTCTGACATGAGTAAAATACCTGTATAACATTAAAAGCACAAGTAACTTTACTTACCATCCACAAATAAAGCCAGTCCTTTGCAACACCTTGCTGTAGTCCTTCGCTGCTCTCCCTCTCGTGTTTTTGTTAATCCAGAGACACTGTATCTGTTTGAACCTAGTCTGATCTACTGTATTGTTTTGCCTTGCTGAAACTGATTGATCTTAAAATTTAAAAATATTTTAAATTATGAATTGAAAGTCCAAGATTTAGATGCAATTCTAATCTTGCTTTGTGAATTTTGTTTTGCAAACATCCTAAAATCTACTGTGGATGGTTATTGTCGAAAAGTAATACAGATAAAGTATTACCTGTACTCCTTTTCGGCAATAACCATCCACAGTGGATTTTAGGATGTTTGCAAAACAAAATTCACAAAGCAAGATTGGAATTGCATCCAAATATTGCACCTCCAATTCCTAATTTAAAATATTTTAACCAGATATTAATACTGGGGCATGCATATGGGAACCAATGTTCTGCATTGGTTGAACATGCTAAGCATTGAGTCTAAGATTCCTGGATGTCTCTTGGTTTTATCCTTCACTATTTTTACACCATACCTGTACATGGAATACAGGTGTCACTTAATTTTTCTTCTTGTGTGCAGCACTTTAGATTTATCGCTACTGCACAGTATCAAATTTTAGCTTTCAATTATCTGCCTCAATGCATATTTTATCTAACGCGGTCTGTAATTTCTGAGCTGCCTCTTCTGTTACGTACCACTGTCCCTCCTAGTTTGCTATCATCTTCAAATATGAAAAGGAATGTACTCAAAGCATAAAATATAATAACGGTTTTTATGTGTTAAACAGTACAGGTCTGAAATATAAAACAGCAAATGAAGGCTTTTATTTTGGTAAACAGAGTACCTGTACTGATACAGTACAGGTATGAAACAGAATCATCATCTTAGGCATGCCCTCGGAGTCGACGATAATTTGCTTCCACACTAAAAATTAGTTTTCGGGTGACTGATGAGTCCAATGCGGGACCTACAAGTGGGGCAGACGGTGGTTAGAGGGACGGGTGGGTGGGGTGCTTGGATTGTCATGCGCTCCTTGTGCTGTCTACGGCTTGGTTCACCCTGTCATGTATAAAGAATAATTTTCCTTCCTCTGATCCACTTCGTAGTTGGATGTAGGTGGGTCAAGTGGGGTAGGTCACCCTATAATGTTTAATGCCAGTAAAATATTTACAAAAATGCTGACTTTAAAACTTCACATACTTGTGCAGGTATTTTTTATTAAAATCATGAAAACTTTAAATTGCAAAATTCAGGGCTCAGGTCATTCGAAGTCGACTCCGTTCGGGGTCATGGGGTATTGCGATCTGATCGCAGCTCCCGATTTGCGTGGTTCATTTGGGGGCAGGCAGGGGCTGGCTGGTTTAGGAGTTGCAGCGTCCATGTCTGGTTTTCGGATGGCCGTTTAGGAAATGCCATTGGGAAGTGCTGTTTGCAGAGTTTTTCCGGGGTCTCGCACTGGCTGTTTTAGGCGGACCGCCGGCGTGCAAGGCTGGGGGGTGCTGCGGTCGCTGTGCATTGTAGTTTTGGCGTGCTTGTGTTCTGGCCGAGGAAAGACGCCTGGGGGGGACCTGCGTTGCAGACTCTGGAGCAACGGTGCCTGTGGGTGTGAATACTTGCAAGAGGAGGTGGGTTGGAGTTTTTGTTCTTTCATTTCTGTGAGTTTTCGACTTTTGGAATTTCCCTGGCTCGTGGCGGTAAGCGGTTTGGCAGGGTGTCCGGATTCCAGAACATTTTCCGGATTCCGGACGACCCCACTACAGATCGGTCTGGATTCTGGAACTCCAGATTTTGGAAGCTCAAACTGTATAATGAATGGAATTGAATTGGCAAAGAGACTTAGAAAAACAATCTGGGAATAATAGTTGACAAACAGCTTTTAATGCTAGAATATGAAGCCAGAATAGTAAATTATGCATCTACTAAAGTAACACTAAAGTTTCACAATTGATTTTGGACACCCTGCCACAAAAAAGGAATACGTCCCTTGGAAAGGGCATGTAGAACGGCAACAAGATTGATCCCAAGAATGAAAAGCTTGAGCTTTGAGGAGAAATTAGAGAACCTCAGCTTTGCGGTCTAGGAAGGAGGGTATGAGCTAATTAAATGGTGTTGACCATGTAAACCCAGATCATTACCTCAAAGGGAGGCCAGACAGCAGAATTAGTGGACAGAATAAAAGTGAATGAAAAGTAAATTAACTGAGCGATAAATGTTTGAATTAATCTACCAACCAAGTTGATAGAGGCAACAAAACATTGAGGTTATTGAAAGTCTATTCAGATGCCATGATGGCAAAGTTTTGGGCTGGCTTTTCGAGAGATTTGCGACCGGATTTTTGCTGCGTTTTGACCCCCGTAACAAAAACCCGGTCACAAAGCCCGGGCGCGATCCTCGGTTCCTTGTTAGCGGCGACGATGGGAAGTACCGCCGGGGGGACCTGCAGCGTACGTGTAACGACGCGGATTGCGTTACCATCTGAATTTCGGCACCTTCCTGATCTGTACGCCGTGCCCAGAGCAACAACAGGTAAAATCTGTTGGTGCAGCCATGCCAGCAGCCGTAAGTTAGAAAACCTGCAAAAAAGGTAAGTTAAAGTTTTTATTTTTAAATTTTTTTGCTGCGATTTATTAGGTAAGAGTCTTGGTAATCTTTTTTGAATGTTTTTTTAAAAATATTTTCAGCCTCCCAAGGCCTCTCTTGCAGCGTTCCGACCCTGCACTAAAGTTGGCGAGGATCGCATTTTGCGCCTTGAATAATTATGCAATGCCTCGCTTTCCCTGGCGCAGAGCCCAAAGGCCAAAAGTTCAGCCTAAAATCGGTAACGAAAATGTTAATTTTCATGTATCGCTTACGTTTTTGCCCAAAAACCCGAAAATCCAGGCAATTGGCCCAGAAATTGCGGTCGAAAGTCTCCCGCGGCAAGATGCCTCCGACCTGAACATTTTTTACGAATCTATCTGGTGGTCCTGGAGGTTTGGAGGCTTCTGGTCCTCGTCCTCTGCACGAAGGCCTTTGTAGACAAACATGTATCCCAGGATCCTAAGGGTTTTGTATGCATCATTGGGATCACGTGGGCCGGCCCAACCTCATCATCATAGCAGTCCCTCGAAATCGCGGAAGACTTGCTTCCACTCTAAAAGTGAGTTCTCAGGTGACTGCAGTCTAATACAGGAATAACAGTCTCCGTAACAGGTGGGACAGACAATGGTTGAAGGAAAGGGTGAGTGGAGAGTCCAGTTTGCCGCACGCTCCTTTCGCTGCCTGCGCTTGGTTTTCTACATGTTCTCGGCGACGAGACTCGAGGTGCTCAGCACCCTCAAGGATGCTCTTCCACTTAGGGCGGTCTTGGGCCAGGGATCCCCAGGTGCCGGTGGAGGCTTTGAGGGTGTCCTTGAAACGTTTCCTCTGCCCACCTGGGGCTCGTTTGCCGTGTCGGAGTTCCGAGTAGAGCGCTTGCTTTGGGAGTCTCGTGTCGGGCATACAGACGATGTGGCCCGCCCAACGGAGTTAGTCGAGTGTGATCAGTGCTTCGATGCTGGGGATGTTGGCCTGAGCGAGAACACTGACGTTGGTGCATCTATCCTCCTAGTGGATTTGCAGGCTCTTGCAGACACAGCGCTGGTGGTTCTTCTCTAGCGCTTTGAGATGTCTACTGTACATGGTCCATGTCTTTGAGCCATATAGGAAGGCGGGTATCACTATTGCCCTGTAGACCATAAGCTTGTTGCCAGATTTGAGGTCCTGGTCTTCAAACACACTCTTCCTCAGGCAACCGAAGGCTGCGCTGGCGCACTGGAGGCGGTATTGGAACTCGTCGTCGATGCCTGCCCTTGTTGGTAGTAGGCTCCCGAGGTATGGAAAATAGTCCACGTTGTCCAAAGGCCCGTGCCGTGGATTTTGGTGACCAGGGGCCAGTGCTGTGTGGCGGGGTCAGGTTGGTGAAGGATCTTTGTCTTACGGATGATTAATGTAAAGCTCATGCTCTCGTACGCCTCTGTGAAGATGTTGACAATGGCTTGGAGTTCGGCCTATGACTGTGCGCAGACGCAAGCATCATCCATGTACTGTAGTTCGATGACAGAGGATGGGCCGACTTTGGATCTAGCTTGGAGATGACGAATGTGCGCATTTCATACGTGCCCGTGGGGAGCGCGATTTCAGGCCCAATTAGTTAACTGTTCTAGAATCATAAAATCATAGAAATTTACAGCACGGAAAGAGGCCATTTCGGCCCATCGTGTCTGCGCCGGCCGACCAAGAGCTATCCATCCTAATCCCACTTTCCAGCTCTTGGTCCGTAGCACTGTAGATTAAGGCACTTTAAGTGCACATCCAAGTATTTTTTAAATGTGGTGAGGGTTTCTGCCTCGACCACCCTTTCAGGCAGTGAGTTCCAGATCCCCACTATTCTCTGGGTGAAGAAATTTCCCTTCATATCTCCTCTAAACCTCCCAAATTACTTTAAATCTATGCTCCCTGGTTATTGACCCCTCTACGAAGGGAAACAGGTCCTTCCTATCCATTCTAAGCAGGCCCCTCAATTTTATACATCTCAATCAGGTCTCCCCTTGGCCTCCTCTGTTCCAAAGAAAACAGACCCAGCATCTCCAATCTTTCCTCATAGCCAAATTTCTCCAGTTCAGGCAACATTCTTGTAAATCTCCTCTGCACCCTTTCCAGTGCAATCACATCTTTCCTGTAATGTGGTGACCAGAACTGTATACAGTACTCCAACTGTGGCCTAACCAGTGTTTTATACAGTTCAAGCATGACCTCCTTGCTCTTGTATTCCATGCCTCGACTAATAAAGGCAACTATTCCATATGCCTTCTTAACCACCTTATCTACCTGGCCTGCTACCTTTGGGGATCTGAGGACCTGCACTCCAAGATCCCTTTGTTGCTCTACACTTTTCAGTGTCGTACCATTTAATATGTATTCCCTTGCCTAGTTAGACCTCCCCAAATGCATTACCTCACACTTATCCGGATTGAATTCCATTTACCACTGTTATGCCCACCTGACCAGTACATTCTGTCCAGTTTTTAATATGCATCTCAAAAGATTAACTCATTAACAAATGAACGTTCCTTTTTATGCTGGCTGGCTGGTCTGTAGAATACCCAAAAAGTAAGCTTGGATTTTTAATACTTATTAAAGATGTCTAAAAATGCTTCTAGCATTCATGTAAATACATCTTATTGTTTTACCACCTTTCATGTCACCCCGGTGTCTATTTACCATGGATGTAAAAACATTTTTATTTACTTATTTGCAAAATAAATTACTAACATTACTGAGGGTGGAGCTTTGAAATGTGATATTTCCTCCTTCAGCCTTTTTTTTAATTAGTTCCTGGGATGTGGACATCACTAGCAAGGCCAACATTTGTTGCCCATCCCTAATTGCCCTTGAGAAGGTGGTGGTGAGCCGCCGTCTTAAACCACTGCAGTCCTTGTGGTGAAGATACTCCATAGTGCTGTGAGGGGGGGGGAGTTCCAGGATTTTGGCCCAGTGACAATGAAGGAACGGCGATATGTTTCCAGGTCAGGATGGTGTGTAACTTGGAGGGGAACTTGCAGGTGATGGTGTTTCCATGCACCTGTTGCACTTGTCCTTCTAGGTGGTGGAGGTCGTAGGTCAGAAGTAGCATTGGTGAGTTGCTGCTGTGCATCTTGCAGATGGTGTGCACTGCAGACACATTGTGCCGGAGGTGGTGGGAGTGAATGTTTAAGATGGTCGATGGGGTGCCAATCCAGCTTCTTTGTCCTGGATGATGTTGAGCTTCTTGAGTGTTGTTGGAGCTCCACTCATCCAGGCAAGTGGAGAGTATTCCATCACACTCCTGACTTGTGCCTTGTAGATGGTGGAAAGGGTTTGGGGAGTCAGGAGATGAGACATTCGCCGCAGAATACGCAGCCACTGACCTGCTCTTGTAGCCACAGTATTTATGTGGCTGGTCCAGTTAAGTTTCTGGTTAATGGTGACCCCAGAATGTTGATAGTGGGGGGGTTCAGTAATGGTAATGCCGTTGAATATCAAGGGGCAGTGGTTAATCTCTCGTTTGTTGCAGATAATCATTGCCTGGCACTTGTGTGGCGCGAATGTTACTTGCTACTTATCAGCCCAAGCTTGAATGTCATCCAGGTCTTGCTGCATTTGGGCATAAACCGCTTCATTATCTGAGGAGTTGTGAATGTCACTGAACACTGCGCAATCATCAGCGAACATTCCCACTTCTGGCCTTATGATGGAGGGAAGGTCGTTGAAGCAGCTGGAGATGGTTGGGGCCAAGGTGATTGACCTCCAACAATTACAACCATCTTCCTTTGTGCTAGGTATAGCTCAATCCAGTGGAGAGTTTTGCCCCTGATTCCCATTGACTTCAATTTTACCAGGGCGCCTTGGTGCCACACTCTGTCAAATGTTGCTTTGATGTCGAGGGCAGTCAATCTCACCTCACCTGTGGAATTCAGCTCTTTTGTCTTGTTTGGACCAAGGCTGTAATGAGGTCTGGAGCAGTGTGGTCTTGGCAGAACCCAAACTGAGCGTTGGTGAGCAGGTTATTGGTGAGTAAGTGCCGCTTGATAACACTGTCGACGACACCTTCCATCACTTTGCTGATGATTGGGAGTAGACTGATGGCATGGTAATTGTCCGGATTCGATTTGTCCTGCTTTTGATGGACAGAACTATCAGATTGTCGGGTAGATGCCGCTGTTGTAGCTGTACTGGAACAGCTTGGTTAGAGGCGTGGCTAGTTCTGGAGCACAAGTCTTCAGCACGACAGCCGGGATGTTGTCAGGGCCTTTGCTGTATCCAGTACGCTCAGCCATTTCTTGATATCACGTGGAGTGAATCGAATTGGCTGGAGACTGGCTTCTGTGATGGTGGGGACCTTGGGAGGAGACCAATATGGATCATCCACTGGGTACTTCTGGCTGAAGATGGTTGCAGACTCTTCAGCCTTGTCTTTTGCACTTGTATGCTGGGCTCCACCATCATTGAGGATGGGGATATTCATGGAGCCTCCTCCTCCTGTTAGTTATTTATATGTCCACCGCCATTTATGACTGGATGTGGCAGAATGTCCCCAGGTTGGCACCTCATTTTTAGGTACGCCTGGTGCTGCCTCTGACATGCTCTCCTGCATTCCTCATTGAACAAGGTTTGGTCCCATGGCTTGATGGTAATGGTGGACTGAGGGATATGCCAGGCCATAAGGTTACAATTTGCGGTGGAATACAATTCTGCTGATGCTGATGGCCCACAGCACCCAGATTTGCGCTGCTAGATCCGTTCTGAATCTTTCCCACTTTGCACAGTGGTAGTGCCAAATAATACGATGGAGGGTGTCCTCCCTGTGAAGATGAGATTTCATCTCCACAAGGACTGTGCGGTGATCACTGCTTCCAGTGCTGTCATGTATAGATGCATCTGCGATAGGTAGATTTCCCGCATGTTGGTTCTCTCACCACCTGCTGCAATTCTAGTCTGGCAGCTATGTCCTTCAGGACACGGCCAGCTCGGTCAGTAGTGGTGCAACTGAGCCACTTTTGTGATTGACATTGAAGTCCCCCACGCAGTGTACATTCTGTGCCCTTGCTACCCTCAGTGTTTCTTGCAAGTGGTGTTCAACATGGAAGAATATCGATTCATTAGCTGAGGGAGGGGGGTAGGTGGTAATCAGGAGGTTTCCTTGCCCGTGCTTGACCTGAAGCCATGAGACTTCATGAGGTCCGGAGTCAATGTTGAGGACTCCTAGGGCCACTGTATACCACTGAGCCGCCACCTCTGGTGGATCTATTCTGCCGGTGGGACAGGGCATACACACAGATGGTGATGGAGGAATCTGGGACATTGGCTGAAAGGTATGGGACTGGAAATCCATCGAAAACCGCTACCACTGGTTTGTCACCAAAAAAAATGCTTCGGCTCAGTGGAAACTTCATGAAAAAAAACGGGAAAAATCCACCTGGTGGGAAAAATCAGCATTGTACGAGGAATTGTGGCAGAAAACACGATCCTCATCAACTTTAGTCCGAGGCCGATTACCACTGCTAGTTGGGCCTAGGGAGGGGGGAAAACACACAAAATATTGTTCCAAAAAAATCAAAAATTGCAAAACATTCACAAGACCCTTTTCTAGTGAATCGCTGAAAAAGCATTTTAAAATAAATTTCAACTTACCTTTTTTGCAGGGTTTCATACCTACCGCCAATCCAAGGGCTGCTCCGACTGGTTTTTCCTCGCCGTTTTTTTTTCCATCTACAGGTCACCGCTGTGACCAAACACAGGCGGAAGCGTTTTTTTGAGTGCATGCCGGCGGTTCGCTCTCCAGCGGTATTTCAAAACCGCTGGCGAAAGACTTCCATGAATTTCCCGTTGCACCGTTTTCCACCCAAAACGAAGAAATACGTGGCAGAAGGCTGATGAAATTTCAGCCCATGATGCTGTTAGTATGACTATACCAGACTGTTGCTTGACTAGTCTGTGGGACAGCTCTCCGAATTTTGGCACAAGTCCCCAGATGTTAGTGAGAAGGACTTTTCAGGGTCGACTCGGCTGGTTGTGCTATTGTCGTGTACGAAGCTGGTGCTGAGGTTGATGCTGTGTGGTCCTTCCGGTTTTATTCTTCTTGTTTCTTGTAGAGTTTGTTACAACTGAGACAGTCTGTCTATGGCCTCTTGAATATCACTATCCTCCTCACAATTCGCTATACTTCTAAGTTTTGTGTCATCTGCAAATTTTGAAATTGTGCCCTGTACACCCAAGTGTAAGTGAATAATATAGATCAAGAAAAGCAGTGGTCCTTGTACCGACCCCTGGGAAACACCATTGTAGACCTGCCTCCAGTTTGAAAAACAACTGTTCACCACTACTCTCTATTTCCTGTCACTTAACCAATTGTGTATCCATGCTGCCACTGTCCCATGGGCTTCAACTTTGGTGGCAAGCCTATTATGTGGCACTTTGTTGAACGCCTTTTGGAACTCCATGTACTCTGTCAACCTCATTGCCCTCATCAAACCTCTCTGTTACCTCATCAACAAAACTCGACCGGGTTGGTCAAACACGATTTGCCTTTAAAAGTATGCTAAATAATGTCATAGGCTGCTGTTGTATCAAGGAAAACAACACCAGTCTTATGGTTTTTCAGTTATCGAGGTTGGGGTGAGTATTTGGTCACGTGCTGTGGCAAGGGCAGAAACCAGCTTGAGCTGGACTCAGTATAGCATCGACTATTGGAGCTATATGTTAGAGCACCAATCGCTTGGGCATCTTATAGCAAACACTCGGGAGGAAGATTTTCAAAAGGCCTTTGATAAGGTGAACAAGGTCAGAGAATACGGAGTCAGGGGACAAGTAGCAGAATGGATAGCTAGCTGGCTTCAAAACAGAAAGCAGAGAGTAGGAGTAAAGGGTAGCTATTCACAGTGTCAGAAGGTGGGTAGTGGTGTTCCACAAGGATCAGTGCTGAGACCACTGCTGTTTGCAATTTACATTAACGATTTAGAATTTGGAATCAAAAAAAACAATTTCTAAATTTGCAGTTGACACCAAATTGGGGGGATAGTCAATACTGAGGAAGACTGCAACAAATTACAGGAGGGCATAGAAACATAGAAAATAGGTGCAGGAGTAGGCCATTCGGCCCTTCGAGCCTGCACCGCCATTGAATGAGTTCATGGCTGGACATGCAACTTCAGTACCCCATTCCTGCTTTCTCGCCATACCCCTTGATCCCCCTTGTAGTAAGGACGACATCTAACTCCTGTTTGAATATATTTAGTGAATTGACCTCAACAACTTTCTGTGGTAGAGAATTCCACAGGTTCACCACTCTCTGGGTGAAAAAGTTTCTCCTCATCTCGGTCCTAAATGGCTTACCCCTTATCCTTAGACTGTGACCCCTGGTTCTGGACTTCCCCAACATTGGGAACATTCTTCCTGCATCTATCCTGTCTAAATCCGTCAGAATTTTAAACGTTTCTATGAGATCCCCTCTCATTCTTCTGAACTCCAGTGAATACAAGCGCAGTTGATCCAGTCTTTCTTGATATGTCAGTCCTGCCATCCCGGGAATCAGTCTGGTGAACCTTCGCTGCACTCCCTCAATAGCAAAAATGTCCTTCCTCAAGTTAGGAGACCAAAACTGTACACAATACTCCAGGTGTGGCCTCACCAAGGCCCTGTACAACTGTAGTAACACCTCCCTGCTCCTGTACTCAAATTCCATAGCTATGAAAGCCAGCATGCCATTTGCTTTCTTAACTGCCTGCTGTACCTGCATGCCAACCTTCAATGACTGATGTACCATGACACCCAGGTCTCGTTGCACCTCCCCTTTTCCTAATCTGTCACCATTCAGATAATTGTCTGTCTCTCTGTTTTTACCACCAAAGTGGATAACCTCACATTTATCCACATTATACTTCATCTGCCAAGCATTTGCCCACTCACCTAACCTATCCAAGTCACTCTGCAGCCTCATAGCATCCTCCTCGCAGCTCACACTGCCACCCAACTTAGTGTCATCCGCAAATTTGGAGATACTACATTTAATCCTCTCGTCTAAATCATTAAGCTTGCAGAATGGGCATATAATTGGCAAATGAAATTCTGTGCAGATAAATGTGAGGTACAGGTACAACATTCGAAATGCAGAAACCTTGGGCCGAGATCAGATGCCGAGTGCCGGTTTTCAGATTTTGGACCTCGCTGTTGGCGCTCCTTGCCGTCTGCTGACCCTCCACTCCTCGCCATCCACCGATTCTCGCAGCCCTCCCGGCGCTGCGTTTTTTACCGTTTTATTTTACTGGTTTCCTCGTCAGTCGCGCCCGATGTCGCCATCTTGGCCGCCTCAAAAATGTCCAGTTTTCGGACAGCTGGATTCTGGACAATGTAGCTGCATTACATTTTGGTAGGAAGAATAGAAAGGTCACTTATTACTTGGAAGGTGTGAGTCTAGCTGGGTAGAGGAACAAAGGGATCTTGGAATACAAATACACAAATCACTTAAAAATTGCGACACAGGTTAGCAAGGCCATAAAAAAGTAAACCAAGCACTAGGGCTTATTTCCAGAGGTATAGAATTGAAAAGTAGGGAGTTTATGCTAAACCTGTATCGAACCTTGGTTAGGCCACACTACTGCGTACAGTTCTTGTCGCCATATTATAGAAAGGATATAGAGGCACGGGAGAGGGTGCAGAGAAGATGTACAAGGATGATACTAGAAATGTGAGGGTATACATATCAGGAAAGGATGAACAGGCTGGGTCTCTCTTCTGTTGGAAAAAAGAAGATTGAGGGATAACCTAATAGAGGTCTTTAAAATTATGAAAGGCTTTGATAGAGTAGATACAGAGAGAATGTTTTCACTTGTGGGGGAGAGCATAACTAGAGGCCATCAATATAAGATAGTCACCAAGAAATCCAATGGAGAATTCAGAAGAAACTTTTTTACCCAAAGAGTGGTGAGAATGTAGAACTCACTGCCACAGGGAGTGGTTGAAGCGAATAGTGTAAATTCATTAAAGAGGTGTCGAGACAAGCATATGAGGGAGAAGGGAATAGAGGGTTATGCTGATAGATTTCGATGAGGAAAGACGGGAGGAGGCTCAAGTGGAGCATAAACGCCGACATGGACTGGTTGGGCAGAATGACCTGTTCCTGTGTTGTATATACCGTATAATCCTATGTAATGCAGACTGCTGCCAGAACAGGGTTGTGTCAATGCAGATTGGAACTACTGAAAATATGATGCTGACAGTTTGCTTTACTTTATATCTTTTGGTACTTTTGATTGTCCCTGGCCTAAAACCTCTCAGCCGAGAAAGTGACAGTTGGGCAACAACATTTAGCATTTATACCGCACTATTAACCTTAAAAAAAAAAGTCCCAAGATGTTTCATTGCAGAGAAATAAGTAAGAGAATGAGCACCAAACTAGGAATGGAGAGATTTGGAGGGATGGTAAAACCTTCGTTAAACAGATTGCGTTTAGAAAGCTTCTTAAAAATGATTTAGAATGCGAGTTCCACCAACAGGGCCAAGGTAGCTGCGGCAACAAGGACTGGGTGTGGGAGGGTATGCAGTTTCTGGAACATTCCACCCCAGTATCGATTTGGGGAATTGTCACACCAGAGCTGTGCAACTGGGTCTGATTGGATGGGGATCATGTGTTGCTGGGCTGAGGGTGTAAATACAAAAATCTCTATGTCAATGGTGGGGCAGAAGGAGGAGAGATGAGTGGATAATTTAGTTTACAGGACTGGAAGAGATTGCAGAGATATGGATAATATAAGGCCACAAAAAGATTTAAAGATAAGTACATTGATTTTTAATGTAATTCGTTAAGACAAGGAACCAGTGTAGAACATGGGCTTATGGGTCTCAGTGAGGGACAGGATACGGGCAGGTTATGGACAAGTTGAGTTTATAGAAGGTGGAGAATGGGAGGTCCAGCAAGAGCAACGAGAGTAATCAAGACTAGGGTTTAAAATAAACTTACCTTAATTGACAGGGTTTTTACTATAAAAATGTGCATTTAAATTTAATTTTTATATGTTTAAAAACTCTTGCACTGATAAAAGTAATGCTGGTAAAAGTAGGCCATGTGCCTGCTTTTACCAGGCGTAAGAATTTGAAGGACATTCGCTGGGCAAGAGATGGGCAAATAGCCCAATCTCACCCGCGCGGATGTCCTTCTCCCGAGGATGCAGAAGATCTGTTGAGATATCTTGACAGATCGGAAAAGCCAGTTTTCAGCGCATGCGCATGGTGCGCTGAAAACCGGCTTTTGCGATGCCTTCCTGGATCCGTACACACTCCATACTGTCCCAGGGAGGCCGGAATTTCTGGTCCAATGAAACAGTCCATAATAGATAATGCTGTTGCTGTTTTTTGATTTCTGCATTATTGTGTAACATCCAGAGAAATTTTCATCAATAAAATGCAGTCTGTTCATTAATTGCTCTGGCTGCTTGGTTTCGAACTCATGTTCCATCTATTATGTTCCCTGCACTGCATTAATTAAAGTCCACATATACAAATACAAACCCATTCACACTCATCAGAATTCTCTTTAACTTTAGTATTGTCATTTTTTCCCATTTTGCTGTTTTATAGAACAGAAACAGGTCATTCGGCCCAACCTGTCCAAGCGAGTATTGATGCTCCACTTGCATCCTCCCATCTTTCCTCATCTAACTCAGCATAACCCTGTATTCCTTTCTCCCACATATGCTTATCTAGCCTCCCCTTAAATGCATCTATACTATTTGCTTCAACCACTCCCTGTGGTTGTGAGTTCCAAATTTTCACCAATCTCTGGGTAAAGATGTTTATTCCGAATTCCCTATTTGAATTCTTGGTGACTATCTTCTATTAAAGGCCTCCTGGTTTTGCTATTCTCCACAAGTGGCAATGCTTTTTCTGTGTCTACTTTATAAAAACTTTTCATAATTTTAAATACCTCCATTCGGTCACCCCTCAGCCTGCTCTTTTCAAGAGAAAAGAGACCCAGCCTGTTCATCCTTTCCTGGTGGGTATAACCTCGCATTTCTGGTAAATCTTCTCTGCATCTTCTCCAGTGCCTATATATCCTTTTTATGACCAGAATTTTACACAGTACTACAAGTGTGGCTAACCAAGGTTTGATACAAGTGAAGCATAACTTCTCTACTTTCAAATTCTATCCCTCTAGAATTTTTAAATCCTATCGACAACACCTTCCATCACTTTGCTGATGATTGGGAGTCGACTCATGGAGCGGCAATTGGTTGGATTGGATTTGTCCTATTTTATTTGGATAGGACATATCTGGGCGGTTTTCCACATTGTTGGGTAGATGCCAGTGTTGTAGCTGTATTGCAACAGCTTGGCTAGAGGTGCAGCTCGTTCTGGAGCACAAGTCTTCAGCATGACAGCCGGGATGCTGTCGGGGCCCATATCCTTTGCTGTATCCAGTGCGCTCAGCCGTTTCTTGATATCACGTGGAGTGAATCGAATTGGCTGAAGACTGGCTTTTTTGATGGAGACCTCAGGATTAGGCCGATATGGATCATCTACCAGCACTTCAGCCTTGTCTTTGTGATGTCCGAAACGTGCTGGGCTCTGCCATCTTTGAGAATGGGGATGTTCATGGAGCCTCCTCTTTCCTTCAGTTGTTTAATTGTCCATTACCATTCACAACTGGATGTGGCAGGACTGCAGAGCTTTAATCTGATCCATTGATTGTGGGATC
Organism: Pristiophorus japonicus; assembly: GCF_044704955.1. Taxonomy (NCBI): domain Eukaryota; kingdom Metazoa; phylum Chordata; class Chondrichthyes; family Pristiophoridae; genus Pristiophorus; species Pristiophorus japonicus. The sequence continues at coordinate 153,970,808 of NC_091977.1, read as the reverse complement.
GCTTGGCTCTGTCTATAGAATGCTGCTTCCATTGTTTAGTATGCATGTAGTCCTGTGTCGCACCTTGCCCAGATTGGCAACTCATTCTTGGGTACGCCTGGTGCTGCTCCTGGCATGCTCTTCTACACCCCTCATTGAACCAGGGTTGGTCCCCTGGCTTGATGGTAATGGTAGAGTGAGGGATATGCCAGGCTTTGAGGTTACAGATTGTGGTGGAATACAATTCTGCTGCTGCTGATTGCCCACAGCGCCTCATGGATGCTCAATTGTGAGCTGTTATATCTGATATGAATCTGTGCCATTTAGCACAACACGATGGAGAGTGTCCTCAACGTGAAGACGAGACTTCATCTCCACAAGGACAGTGCGGTGGTCACTGCTACCAATACTGTCCTGGACAGATGCATCTGCGACAGGTAGGTTGGCGACGACAAGGTTAAGTAGGTTTTTCCCCTCGTGTTGGTTCTCTCACCACCTGTTGCAGATCCAGTCTGGCAGCTAGTCTGGGGCAGCTCTCCCAATTTTGGCACAAGTCCCCAGATGTTAGTGAGGAGGACAGTGCAGGGTCAACTGGGCTGGGTGTGCTGTTGGCCTGTCCAAAGCTGGTGTTGAGGTCAATGCTGGGTGGTCCTTCCAGTTTTATTATTCTTGTTTCTTGTCGCGGTTTGTTACAGCTGAGCAGCTTGCTAGGCCATTTCAGAGGGCTGTTCAGAGTTAGCCATATTACTGTGGGTCTGGAGTCACATATAGGCGAGACAGCAGATTTCTGTCTGCAAAAGGAGATTAATGAACCAGATGGGATTTTACAACAGTTTCATAGTCACCATTACAGATACTAGTTTTTTATTCCAGATTTATTTAATTATCTGAATTTAAATGCTGTGGTGGGATTTGAACTCCCGGATTATTAGCTCAGGTGTCTGGATTACTAGTCCAGTAACATAACCACTATCCTACCATTCCCTTTATATATGTGTATGTGTCAGTAAAATGTTACATCTGTGCACACTTCCCATGGCAACTTTTTACATATAAATTCCTCTGTCCACATTTATAATAGAAACTACATATAATTGAACAAATGGCCAATCTGACCTTTCATTCACCTGAGGATCTGCTAAGAGCAATCAGCCTCTTCGTGACCTGTGGAAGATACAGCAATTGCATCTTGTGACCTTAAAGGAGCATACCAAGATTGACACAGCTGCACCAAGAAAGCAGAATAACACAATTGGCCAGATTTTGTAGTCAGTGGTGACGAACGGCACCAGCCATTCATTACACTTGCTTTATAAAACATATAAACAGACTTTAATGGGATTTTGCACTGGAACTTGCTGTGATTAGAAAGCTATTTTAGCACAGCACCCTCTACAGGGGATCTGTCGCCTGTGTGAAGAGGGCAAGGAACTGTGTATCTCCTTAACCAATCAGATCGAAGAATCGTTGATGAACAGCGCAGCGTCTGAACCAGTAAGTTAGAATATTGAATTCAATGCAAAATCATGTGCAGGAAGCAAAAAGAGAGGGAAAGAAAGTTGGAATTAAGAGAAAAAAGGCAAAAAACAATTAAAAAAAAAAAATTATATTAATTAATCTGAAGGAATGAGACTACACACGTAAAAGCTAATTTTCAGTGCCAGAGATGTTGTTTGGCAGCAACTAAGACCTGTGGAATTCTCTACCACAGAAAGTTGTTGAGGCCAATTCACTAAATATGTTCAAAAAGGAGTTAGATGTAGTCCTTACTACTAGGGGGATCAAGGGGTATGGCAAGAAGGCAGGAATGGGGTACTGAAGTTGCATGTTCAGCCATGAACTCATTGAATGGCGGTGCAGGCTTGAAGAGCCGAATGACCTACTCCTGCAGCTATTTTCTATGGCCCCAAGTTTCGTCATGATTTGCTCCTGATTTTTAGGAGCAACTGGTGTAGAACGGAGTATCTTAGAAATCGGAATTCTCGCCATTTAGTTTGCTCCAGTTCTAGTCAGTTAGAACAGTTTCACTTTGGAACAGAATTTTTTTTTCAAAAGAGGGCGTGTCCGGGTACTTACGCCTGTTTTCAAAGTTTCGTCAGTGAAAACTTACTCCAAACTAACTTAGAATGGAGTAAGTGAAGATTTTTGTACGCTCGAAAAAACCTTGTCTACACTTTAGAGAATCAGGCGTAGGGAACGAGGTGGGGAGGGAGGGAGGGGGGGAAGGGAAGTCATTAAATTCTACAATCAATCCTTAGTTATACTTATACAAATATTATACAAATAAATCCAACCTGAATAAAAATTTATAAGCAAAGAAAAGATTAAATAAACCATGTTCCTACCTGTGTGAAATAGCAGCAGTCTTCGAGCTGCTGTGCTTGAGGCAGGCCTTTCATGTTGGAGACAGGCATGGGTGTGGCGTCAGTGTCTCGACGGCAGCGGCAGCAAGCTTCGAGCTGAGCTGCGGTGCTTGAGGCAGGCCTTCATTCTCTTCGTGGCTGGCCGCGAAGAAGCAACACCCGGACGGACCCGAGGCCATTCGGCCATGTGATAGCAGCGGCGTCAGTGGCTGGCCAGCAGCCAGCCGAAGAATCAGCAGCAGACCGACGTGAGGCCATTCGGCCATGAGATAGCAGCGGCATCAGTGGCTGGCCGGCAGCCAAAGAATCAGCAGCGGACGGACGTGAGGCCATTCGGCCATAGGATATCAGCGGCATCAGTGGCTGGCCGGCAGCCGAAGAATCAACACCTGACACACGCAGCTCTTTATGGTGCTTGAGGCCATTCGGCCACGCTTTAGGGGCGGCGTCAGTGGCTCGACGGCAGCTGAAAATACAGCAGCAGCCTTCGAGCTGTGAGGGGGACTGAGGCCATTTGGACAGGGAGAGGCAGCCACATTGACAGTTTTATATTTAAATTTGCAGAATGGGTGCTGCATTGTCAACACCACGTATTATGCAATGGTGGACGTTGATCCATTGCAAAGTTGAATTGACACTCTTATTTCTCCAAACACACAGTCCTTAATTTGCATGTACCAATGCAGCACCGGTTCTGCAAGTTCAGCAGTGAAAAGCTGAACTCACTGATTTCAGCAGATGATTTATTCAGCAGTGCTGCTAAAAGCACTCCCTCACACACAGAAATATCAAAAAAATTAAATTACAAGCCTTTGCAGGGGTCCAAGAAACAAATCTTCACTTTTTCTGCAGTCCTTTTAAAAATGGCCGAGTGGCAATGTTTGTTTGAGACTGCGCATGCGCACACGCTCCAACGCGCATGCGCAGAGTTGCCGGCACCACGAAGGCTAATTTAAATTGTACACACCCCCTGCTACTTGAAAAATCGGCGCGAGTGTTCGGCTCCGCCCCCTGTTGCGAAGAGCGCGCCGCGCCAAGCAGACATCGAGCTCCAAGGAGCTCGAGAATATCGGAGTTTTTTTAAAGCGCAGTTTTCGGCGCGAAAAACAGGCGCCCAGCTCGGAGGTGCGCCGTTTTCGCCGCGGGACGAAACTTGGAGCCTATGTTTCTATGTTTCTATCACATTGTTAAAAAATTACTTGCACTGGAATGGAGAAGCCCTCACTTTTTCTGGTGAGTTTAGTGTGCATCATGTCAGTACAGCAACTTCACGCCATTCCATGTATTTCAATGCCTAGTCTGTCGGCAAGATACTGTTACATCGAAGCTTCTGGAGGGGCAGGACAACCTCCAAATTTCCACATTTTAACTGCGCATGCACAATCGCCGTCAGTTGCTGTCCAATTTACTCTTTAAAAACAGTGAGTGCTGTTAGCCTCACCGTTATTTCTATCGCAAAATCCGGGCCATGTGTTGTCTTGTACAATGCTACTGTCCTTATAAGACAGCATTTCGTCTGGCGTACTGTGAGCAGCATCATGGCAGATTCGCTAGTACATATGTAAATCTGGTTCAGGGAGGTACTGAAAACTATCAGTGCGCCAATATGTATGTCATAGGCATTATTTGATAGCTTGTGCTTTTCTGTCTTAATCAAATTGAATATAATTGTGAATTGAATTATAAAAGGCAGACATCCAATATAAAATTATGCCATTATGTGTAGGTTGAAGGGAGAGTATTAAGCACTAGTCATTATCTTCCACTTTTCTAATTGGAGAAATTATATGCACCTAATTCGTGCAGAAATCCAGACAACAGTTGAAGAGGAAAAGTAGTCGAAAATGTTGTGTAATTTATGATGCACTTCCATCATTCATGGCATATATGCTGGAAGACAGGAACAGGGAACCTCTAATTTAGTTTCCTTACTGGTAAATGTGCTTTTTCCATTGTCTTTTCTAATGTAAATTTTCACAGTAATCTTATTGCTACACATTTCCTTCCTAAAGCACTAGTAGATTTAATTTTAACAATTCTAAAATTACATATAATGGAAAACAAATTGCCTAGAATATAATTGGTTTATGATCAGAGTTTAATTATTACTTGTCAATGGAATTGTGAAAATTGGAAAATGGTCATCAGTTTCAAGTACAGGTCAGCAGCAGCCAATATAAAGTCCCTAGCTTTTTTCACTTTTTTTAAAGATTATTTTGTATCTGTAACAAAGTGTGATGTCTTCACATACTGCTGTATTATTTTAAATACAGTAATCAGACCTCCTGTGCATTGCTCATGGTAAATTAGAGTATATGCTGTTAATGACAGGTCCTTTATACCATGAAACAAAGAATGCATATGTAGGTCAAACAACTTGTGGCTCAATACCCTACAACTTCTGTGTTGAGAGTAACTAGCTGGAAATGTTCTTTGTTCATAGGCGGATTCAGTGAGGCAGAACATCTGTGCATGAAAACAAAACTATAATGAAAGTGCTGGTTAGAGAAACTGACAGAAAAAGTAGGATTCTCACCTTCAAGTGCAACTTTCCCTGTCTCTACTCGCTAGTACTTTCATTTTGATTTGATTTTAAAGTGTTCATATTCCTTTCTCAGCCTGCCTAAAAGTGAAGTTTCCAGCTGCTTACTCAATAACTGTACCAGCAACACAAACTCCACTTAATTCAAACTTGTTTATATATACAATAAAGATTTACACTGAGTACTGTTTAACTAAGCAAGGTACAACCTTGCTTCTGCTTTATTTCGGCCCAAAGTGCCTGATTCTCAAAATGGCTGGCCTTTTATTCTTGAGCAGCACCATCTGCTCAGTGGCCTTCAATAATGACGCCATCTGGTGGCTACAAACAGAATGTACGTACATGACAATACCCCCCTCTGAGATCTTATTACGGTCTTTCACAGGTTGAGACAGTCCGGTGCTTTGAGCTCCCGGGTTGACCGTCTCAGTTCGATTCCAGCCTTGGGTAAGTGTGCAGGGTCTGTTGTGGCTGGTGGCTGGATGACTGACTTGTTAGGGGTGGCAGTGGCCATGTCAGGGATTGCAAGTCCATTTTTGTTGAAAGGGTCTGCGATGGAAATTCCGAGTTCACTGATGACCCTTGAGTCCTCTGAAGACTACTGGTAGGTTGGTTTGTTGTCGATGGTTTCTTCGTCCGACTGTTCTGGCTCGTCTGTGTGCCTCAGCTTTGTTTGATCCATGTGTTTCCTGCAAATTTGCCCATTCTTGAGCTTAATAACGAATACTCTGTTGCCCTCCTTGGCCATGACCATACCAGATATCGATTTGGGATCCTGATCATATTCAACACATAAAATCATTAACAGAAATCTCGTGTGACACAGTTGCGCAATCGTGGTACCCTTGTTGACTTTGTCTTCTGTATTCAACATTATTATTTTTTAATCTGGGTGTACCAGAGATAGCTTGGTCTTAAGACCTCTTTTCATCATGAGTTCAGCAGGCGAGATCCCTGTGAGTGTGTAGGGTTTGGTCCTGTAACTCAGCAGTATGCAGGACAAGCGGGTCTGCAGTGACCCTTGGCTTACTCTCCTCATGCTTTGCTTGATAATTTGTACCACACGTTCAGCTTGCCCGTTGGACGCGGCTTGAACTGTGCTGACCTTACATGTTTTATGCCATTAAGTTTCACAAATTCCTGAAACTCCTGACTGGTGAAGCACGACCCATTGTCGCTCACCACTATGTCAGGCAGACCATGTGTCACGAACATGACATTGAGATTCTCTATGGTTGCCGTGGACGTGCTGGATGACATGATTATGCATTCTATCCACTTCGAATAAGCGAATATGCCCAGGAAGGGACCTGCAAAATCTACATGGATCCTGGACCAAGGTTTGGATGGCCACGACCACAGACTCAGCGGCGATTCCGCTGGTGCTTTGTTGAGCTGCATGCAAGTGTTGCACTGATGCACGCATGCTTCCAGCTCAGAATCAATTCCTGCCCACCATACATGGGACCTGGTGATGGCCTTCATTATCACTATACCCGGATGTGTGCTGTGTAACTCACGCATGAACTTCTCTCTCCCTTTCTTGGGCATTACAACGCGATTGCCCCACAATATGCAATCTGCTTGAATAGATAGTTCATCCTTGCGACGAATGTATGGTTTGGCCTCCTCGCACATTTGCTTATGGCAGACCAATCCCCTTTGAGGATGCAACCCTTTACCACCGATAAAATCGGGTCCTGGCTGGTCCAGGTCTTAACTTGTTGAGCAGTGACAGGGATTCCTTCACTCTCAAAAGCATCCATGATTAACATTAGATCTGCCGGTTGTGGCGTTTCCACCTCCGGTGTGGGCAACGGCAACCTGCTCAAAGCATCGGCACAATTCTCTGTGCCAGGTCTGTGGCGAATGACATAATCATAGGCAGATAATGTCAGCGCCTACCTTTTGGATGCGAGATGAAGCATTGGTATTGATACCTTTGCTCTTGGAAAACAATGAAATGAACGGCTTGTGATTAGTCTCTAATTCGAACCTCAGACTGAACAGGTATTGATGCATCTTTTTAACACCATACACACACGCTAAAGCTGCTTTTTCTACCATGCTGTAGGCTCTTTCCGCTTTAGACAAACTTTTGGATGCATACGCGGCAGGTTGAAGTTTCCCCGACTTATTGGCTTGGAGTACGCAACCAATTGCATATGACAATGTGTCACAGGCCAAAACTAAACATTTACATGGGTCATAATGTACCAGCAGATTGGTGGCTTTCTCGAAAGCTCTGTCTTGCGATGCGCCCCACACCCAGTTGTCGCCTTTTCTCAATAGCATGTGCTGTGGTTCAAGTAAGGTGCTCAATTTAGGTAGGAAGTTACCAAAGTAGTTGAGTAGATCCAGGAACGAATGCAGCTCCGTCACATTCTGCGGCTTGGATGCATTCTTGATGGCCTTGGTTTTCACGTCAGTAGATCTGATGCCATCAGCGGCGATTTTCCTCCTGAGGAATTTGACCTCCGGTGCCATGAAGACACACTTCGAGCGTTTCAGTCTGAGTCCCACTTTGTCCAGACGATGTAGAACCTCTTCCAGGTTGTTCAGATGTTCCTCGGAGTCACGACCTGTGATCAGGATGTCATCTTGGAACACAACGGTTCTGGGAACGGACTTCAGTAGACTCTCCATGTTCCTCTGAAATATTGCTGCAGCTGAGCGAATTCTAAAAGGGCACCTGTGATAAATAAACAGTCCTTTATGCATGTTAATGCACGTAAGTCTCTTCGATGTCTCGACCAGCTCCTGTGTCATGTAGGCCGACGTCAAGTCCAGTTTGGTGAACGACTTCCCCCCCCGGCTAGCATTGCAAACAAGTCATCAGCCTTCGGTAACGGGTACTGATCCTGTTTCGAAACCTTGTTGATCGTAGCCTTGTAGTCGCCACAGATTCTGACTGTGCCATCACTTTTCAGCACCGGAACAATGGGGCTGGCGCCCATTCATTAAATTCGACCGGTGATATGATCCCTTCACGCTGGAGTCTGTCCAGTTCAATTTCGACCTTCTCCCTCATCATATACGGCATTGCCTGAGCTTTATGATTGACGGGTCTTGCATCTGAGTCCACATGGATCTGCACCTTGGCTTCCATGAAGTTGCCGATACCCAGTTCAAACAGCGAGGGGAACTTGCTCAATACTTGGGCATGTGTATCTTCGTCTGATGACACCGTCTTTATGTCGTTCCATTCGCATCTGGTTTTCTCCAACCAGCTCCTGCCGAGCAGCGTTGGGCCATTGCCTGGAACAATCCACAGCGGTAACTCGTGAACTGCACTGTTATATATGACACATTAATTTATGCACTGCCAATCACCTTGATCAGTTTTTTGGTGTACGTATGCAGCTTGGCGTTAACTGGGCTCAGCGTGGGCCTCACAGTCTTAGTATCCCACAGCTTATAAAATGCGCTCTCGTTTATGATTGATTGACTCGCCCCTGTGTCCAGTTCCATTGATACCGGTATCCTGTTAAACTTCACATTAATCAAAATTGGTTTACTCTTGATTATGAAGGAGTACAGTCCATACACTTACTCCTCTGGCATCTCGGATTGCGTATCCAGATCCGCGCTAGTCTGACTCTCATTCTCCACGTGGTATGTCGCAGCTCGCTTGCTCATCTGCAGACACTTGCGCTGGAGATGCCCCATTCTCAGACAGCCTTTGCAACTATATTGCTTAAATCGGCATAGCTGGTGCCGATGATTTCTCCCACAACGCCAACACGGCAAAGTTGGATACATTCCCGCTGGCGGACTTTGGGCAGCCACAGGTTTCGCGAACGCAGCCGGATCGGCCCTGCCATGTGCCGCTCTGCCGAATGCTGAATCAATCGCATTTACTTGCCGAGGTTCGGTTCTTCACCGCTATTTGCTTTAGACTCCTGTCCATCGTCATACATGATTGAGTGATCTGAATGGCCCTTTTTAAATCCAACTCCTCTACCGCCAGAAGTTTGCGGAGAATCACCTCGTGGTTGATACCGATAACAAAGAAGTCCCGCAGCATGTCTGCCAACACCGTCCCGAACTTGCACGGTCCCACTAGACGTCTCAGGTCGGCAACGAATTCCGCTGCACTCTGGCTCTCCAATTGAACATGTGTATAAAACCTGTATCTCAAGATGCTGATGCCGTCGTCTGGCTTGAGGTGCTCCCGTACCAATGTACACAACTCCTCGTACGTTTTCTCTGTTGAATCACTAAGCATGAGTAGATTCTTTATCAGGCTGTAGATCGTTGAACCGCACACAGTGAGGAACACGGCCCGGCGCCAATCTGCATCGTCGACTCCCTTCATTTTGTTGGCCACAAAGTACTGGTTCAAATGGCTCACAAAGTCTGCCGACTCTTCCCCCTCCAAGACTCGCTCTAAAAATCCAATCGTGCTCATTTTTCAAACAAAGGTTTTTGTATTCTCATTGCCAAGTGTTAAGGATGGCAATAAAGGTTCAAACTGAGTACTGTTTAACTAAGCAAGGTACAATCTTGCTTCTGCTTTATTTAGGCCCAAAGTGCCTGACTCTCAAAATAGCTGGCCTTTTATACCTGTGCCTACTGCTCAGTGGCCTCCAACAATGATGCCATCTGGTGGCTACAAATAGAATGTACATACATGAAACTTTAAACACTACCAATGAGCTGAGCCCTTACGAACTGTTGGCCCAGCTACAATAACCAGCTGGAAATTTCCTTCAGTGTTAGGTGCCTGAGAGAAGCAGAAGCATAAGGTCACAACTGACATTTCTTGTAGATACAAAATCTTTTGTCTCCTTCGCTATTTCTCCTGTGGCAATGCTCCTGTTACCCCCATTCCCCAGCTCCCTCTCTGACCCTCATTCCCATCCTCCTTTCTCTCCCCATTCCCTTGTCTCCCTCCCCAACCCTCATTTTCCCTCATTCCCACTGAGCCACCATTGTACCTCTCTCCCCAAGCTCCCCTCCGACTCTTGAGCCCCCATTCCAATTCTCGAGCTAATCCGACTCTCAAGCCCACTTTTCGACTCTTGCGCCCCGACTCCCAGTTCTTCCTGGCAGACCACCCAGTCCAGCTGGCCTGTGGCAGCAGCTGGTCACGTCACAGGGACTGAGGGAGCACGACTGTGGCGGGAAATTTAAGGGGTAGTGTTTTCCTGGGCTGTGAGCAACAGCACCCAGGAGACCCATGCTTCATTCTGGGAAACTCGCATGCAACTCAGGATGGGCAGGGGCTGCATGCATGAGGGCTTGCAGCTTTCATTCTCCTTCACCTCCTCCCACCAAAAACACTACCATATCCCAGCCCCTCTCCCCAATCTTCCCAGATCCCAAGACCCCTCTCATCAATCCTCCCCGGCTCCATTTTTTAACTGGATGAACTTTCCCTCCCATGACAACCCCGCCTCCAATAATGCTCCGAGACATTAACATCCCCCCTCCCAGTAACAGCGCACACACATACACACACACGCCGTCCTACTCTCTGTCGGCGTTCACCATCATTACTCTGTAAAACTGACAGCAAATTCTAGCCTCCGCACATGTCCCACAGAGTACGCTGTTGCAGTGTTCGCAGTTGAATTCAATTAAAAATCACTGATTTGACGTGAACTTCAACTTTTTACGCACTAGTCTCACTGTAAAAAAAAATTGAAAAACTTAAGCCTTGTTGAATGAGGTGTAACTGAATTTTTAACAGCATGCTAAGTCATAAGTACTGCTAAACAAGCTCTCCTGCCCTGAAAAACGAATTTGAGTCACTCCTTCCATTCCATGATAAAAATTCCATTGATTTTTAAAATATTAAATTGTTGTGTTAGTTATTAAAAGCTTGTTTCTGCTATTTCAGCTTCTACCTTAACCCCAGGTATATGTCCCAATCTTTTTTCACTTTCTGTAAAATAATTAAAAAGTGAATGATAAAACCTTTTACGTATCACCACTTACTTTTTACTTCCTGGTTTGCTGTCTGAGAATTTGTTTTATGTGATTGGCTGCTCAGCCTGCTTGATCACATCACTAGATGCCACAGATCCGATATAGATGGCGCCGGATGGAAAGTCACATCAGAAAAGGTGAAATTGATGCCACAGAGCCCACTAAAACTTTGTGGGCATCTTTCGTCAAGGTCAGTGGCAAGTGGGCCACAAAATCCGGGTCCATGTCATTTGCACGAATACAGCTTTGATCTCTCTGAAGACAGATTGAGTTACCACTGAGTAACGTGAGGCCTCAACAAATCATTGAGCAGTTTTATTTCCCAATAAGGTGAACATATAGGTCAACAATTATGATCACAGATTCTCTGTGAAACATATTTTCATGTGTTGATACAAAATAGAAAACACGGCAGGACAGGAATGTTACACAATATAAAGCAGAATTAATTATTTTATTAATTTGCAGATGCACATCTAGTGCACATTTGTTGTTCATTACATATTTCTGTCGTATCTCAAATATTATATTCAAATTGCTGTGTTGCACATCAAAGCAAAGTATTAAGAAGCAAGAACACTTTCTAGAAGTACACAATACCAGAGTGTGGATGTCTTTATGAACTCATCCAATGTTTACTTGACCATAGTAGATTCTTAATTGACCTCTACGTGAACCTAGTGTTTACTTAACAATAATTAGACATGCATAACTTGGATACTGGAGCTCTGAACATCTCTGAGCTCAATATGAGAGCTGTGCATCATGCTTTTCAGATACCACTCTGAGACTAGTAAGAGATACTCTGGAGGGAAAGTAAGAAAGAAATGATTGGGTGCTATTTCAAAGGAAATATCTCATTGTCAAGCTCTGAACAAATAAATAACACCTTGGTTGACACTCGTACTTTTGTACTTGCAGAATATAAGGAGCGTGAAATCCCGGCCTTGCAGGTGTGTACATGAAGTGTGTACAGACCCGGCGAGGCCTCGCAAAAGCCGTTCTTTGGCGCTTGACAAATCGAATGCATCCCTGTAGCAAGGAAATCCGCATGGGCGAGACTGGGCTATTTGCCCATCTCCTTCCCAGCAAATATCCTTGAAACTTTTACGCCTGGTAAAAGCAGGCGCATAGCCTACTTTTACCAGCGTTCAGAGTTTAAAATCACGTAAAAATGAAATTTAAACACACATTTTGAGAGTAAAAACCCTGTCCATTAAGGTAAGTTTATTTTAATCCCTATTAAAACGCATTAAAAATAAAATCTAAAAAATATTGTTTTTTTCTAAAACATTTAATTAACTTTAATTTCAATTAATTTTTAATATGTGAGGAGTTTTTTTTTATTGTGGTGTGTTTTACGGGGTTATTCTCATTGATAGTAATGGGAACTCGTAAAATCTAAATTGCCATTACTATCAATGAGAATACTGCACCGTGATTGGTTGTCCAGGCCCATGTGACTCCAGCTTCTCTATCCGTACCTCGAAGACGGGTCACGCTGCGATGCACAGGGAAAGAAGGCGCCTCCAGGGCCACCAGGTACTTACGCAAAAAAATTTGGGGTCGGAGGCGTTTGTCCAAAGGAAGCCTCTGATTAGAATTCAGGGCCATGGTGATAGGTGACCTGGGACAGGAAAGGTGGAAAGAAAAGAAAGTTGAAAGCTTACTTCACAGTATCTATTAACATTTAAAGCAATTGCAGCCAGTTATGCCTTTATCGGAATGAGTTGGGTTGAGCTTCATTACAAAGAAGGGAAGTACTATGAATATTGTTTTTAGAACTGTGTACCATTCCCAATACTGCTGTGGCAACTGAGTCTCCAGAGAGAACTTGAAATTGCAGAATGTTTAAAGGCAGCCTGCGGAAGGAAACAGAGGTGAGATATAATGGGTGTTGAACTGATAATTGAATTCAATTCCACTTCCTTTACTGCTAGGATATTGTGATGTTTTTGGAATGAATTCACTACACAAGCGTATTTGCAGCTCTCTAATTTAAAACCAAGCTATATCAGTTAATGCAAAAACTGTTATGTATAAATAGAGTCTGATTAGATACTGTGAGCTCAAAGTAAAGTGTGACCTTAGTCTTTTATTGCAGGTCTCCAGAATGCCTCTCTAGCCTGTGAGGCCTCCTTAAGTACCTGTGCTCCCAAGGGATTGTGGGATCCCTTGGGACTCCAGGCGGTGAGCCCTCTCGTGGCTACACGAGGTATTTACAGGTTTACATATATAACAAAAACAATGCCTCAAATAGTAGATTTATATACTTCTGTGGAGCGCACAAAGATATTTCTGAAGGTTGGTTGAGTAGCTGTCAACAAAGATGAGTGTCCCTACTTATTCTCCGGGCCAATTGTAAGCACTTTAAATTAATGAAATTATTGGAGGTGGCTGGATCACTCAAGTAGCTCAGTGAAATTGAAGTGATAACTCACTTTAACACGATTACTCCTCCAGGTGTGCTCTGCTTGTGAAGAGCTGTCTGGAAAAATCCCCCTAATTACTGCCGTGATGTGACCAGGTCAATTTATAGGATTCTGTGTCTCAATTTTGTGTTGAGAGTTGTGAGCGTATTTTCAAGTCGTGTTGATTCTAGCACCGACTTGGTGTGCAGGTCAGGAGATCAACAATTTACATTTATATAGCGTCTTTAAAGTAGAAAAACATTCCCAGGCGTTTCACAGATGCAGAATCAGACAATAATTTGCCAAAGGAGGAGACATTAGAAAGGGTGACTAAAACCTTGGTCGAAGAGGTAAGTTTTAAGGAGGGACTTTTGGGAGGAGAGAGGGGTGGTCAGGCAGATCGGTATAGAGAGGGAATTTCAGAGTTTAGCGCCTCGGTGGATGAAGGTATGGCAGGGTTAAGGGAGTAGGGGATACACAGGAGGCAAGAGTTGGAGGATTTTAGAGTTCTCAGAGGTTTGTGGAGCAGAAGAATGTTACAGGGATAGGGAGGGACGAGGCAATGAAGGAATATGAACATGAGGATGTGAATTTTAAACTTGACGTGTTGGGATACTGGAAGTCAATGCACATCAGCGAGCGCATGGGTAATGGACTTGATGCAAGTTAGGATATGGGCTGCACTTTTGGATGAGCTGTAGTTTGTGAAAAGTTGAGGGTAGGAAACCAGCTGCAAGAGCATTGGTATAGCTGAGTCTGGAGGTGACAAAGACATGGATTAGGGTTTTGGCAGGGTTGAAGTTGGACAATGTTACAGAGATGGAAGTAGGCATCCTTGTGATGAAGAGGTTATCAGGTCAAACGCTTAGATGGGAGTTAGAAAGGACACAAGATTGTGGACAGTCTGGGGGACAGAGTGGAATTGGTGTCAATGGTACGTAGTTTGTTTGTGTGAGGGGGAGAGGTGGGGTGGTGGGGAGAGAAGGTGATTTTGGTCTTCCAAATGTTGCATGAAATTTTGATTCATCCAGAATTAGATGTTGGTTAAGCAGCTAAGTTTAGGTTCTAAAAGTAAAATAGGGAAAATAGAACTGGTGTAGAATAATTAATAATCAAACAACAATACAGGTACAACATCTCGAATCCTCATTTTTTATGATTTTCAGGATTTCTCTCAAAATTAATAGCCTGAAATCCAGAATCCTCGACCGAATCCGTGCCGGGTTTTGAGCGACGAGGTCTGAAATCTGGCAAAACCCGAAATCCGGCACGGATCTGGTCGAAGATTCCGGATTTCAGACTTGATTTTCTTGTCTGAAATTCGGAATCCTCAACCGAATCCGTGCCGGATTTTGGGTTTTGCCTCAAAAATGTCCAGTTTTCGGACAAGAATTCTGGATGACTCCATCAGCTATGTGCAAAATGTCTGGGTTTTAGACAATTCCAGTTTTCGGAGTTCCAGATTTGGGATGTTGCACCTGTAAAATTAACTAAAATAATGAATTATACACCTTACACTTATATAGCACCTTCAATGTTGTGAAACATCCTAAAACTGTTTATAAAGAGGAAATTAGACACTGAACCAGAAGTTTTATGTTATTTGAAAAAATGACAAAGTACAGTTGAAAAGTTAGGATTTTTTTCCAGGCTTTGAAAATGGGGACAAATTACTTTGAAAGGTAGTTGAAGAATGCCTTGACATAAAGATTGAATGCACTGTTCCTGATGGTGGAACCAAGGGTTGAGTGATTTACAGGCTGAGATCAAGAGTGGTTTGTGTGATTTGGGACCTAAGTCTGGAGAAAGTTGCAGAGATGGAGGAATTTGTACAAGAAGACCAGAATTTTGAAATCAATGTAGTGGCGGATGAGGAGCCAGTGGACAGCGGAATTTATAATTTGGAAAATGGTGACCCAAAAATGCGTCATGCTCCAATTCAGCCAGCATTCTGCCAACTGTATCCCATCCCACACTAAGTCTTCTTCACTTTATCATCCCTCTTCTCTCTGACCTCTGATGCAATTGTAGCTAAGGATCAGAATTTTGAAATTAATGACTGGGGGATGATGAGCCACTGGAGGTTAGGTCCTTTCTACAAAACCATATACAGGTATAATGTCCCGAAACCTCAGGACTCAGGCCATTCCGGTTTTCGGGTTTTTCCAGATTTCAGAGAAGAAATCTGACATCCTGAATCCGGAAACCCCTGGGCTGAGTTTCGTGTATTTCCAGATTTCGGAGAAGAAATCCGACATCACGAATCGGAAAACCCCAGGGCCGAGTTTCGGGTATTTACGAACTTCGTCGCATTACATCCGACAGTCCGAATCCAGCAATCTCAGGGCTACACCGCGCAGGGCTGCGTATTTTTGGGGATTCCTGCTTGGAAAAAGATATGTACAGCTTAAAAGTCCGGTTTTTGGGAAATATTTCCGGATTCCGGACAACGACTCTTGCAATCTGCACTATGTCTGGTTTTTGGACAATTACGGTTTTTAGAACACCGGATTTCGGACGTTCTACCTGATCCAGTTGTCACACTTTTGTGTCAACTGTTTCCCATTACAAATTTTTATGTCCACATTTCTTAATGGAAACTGCCTATGTAAACTTGTCACATTGTCATGATGCCCTCCTTCCAACGCTGTAATATTTTAATTTTGCATCTCCTGGCTCTTCAGCCTGTACTATGGAGAAACTCCTGTGGTCAACTACACCACTTCTCTGCTTCCGAAATTACCAATTTAACACATTTAAATTGTTGAGTGGTCTCAGGATTTGAAAAGTGTGGCACTGTGAACTTAATGTTACATAACAAATTGAAAACAATGTGATAAGTAGGAAAAAACTCTTTCCATTGGTTGGTGAATCAGTAATTGGAGGGCATTAATTTAAGATCATTGTCTAAAGAATAAAAGAGGATAACAGAACTTTTTACACATGCCTTGCAGAAACAGTGGTAGTAGCTGAATCTATAATAACTTTTAAAAGGGAAGTAATAAAATATTTGAAATAGAGTAATTTAAAAGTATATGGGGAATGGGCAGGATGAGTCCAATTGGATAACTCATAGAGCTGGCACAGGAGTTATGAGGGTAGAGATTGCACCCCGCTGCACCTGTTTTTGGGGCGCAGAACGAGGGCAAAAAGCACAAATTTCCAGGTGCTGTTTGTTGCAGCCCAAGAGCGCTTAGAATACATCCAGCACCATGTTGGGTCGGGCGATGTTCAGATGGCACCAGTGGCTGCCTACAGTAGGCACAAGACCCCTTGCAAATGTTGATGAGGGGCCTAGCGCTTGTTACAGGACCCATTCCAGAAATTGATTAGTACGAAGAATGGATGTTTTTAAGTGCTTTTAGCAGGCAAAGCAATGGTCTTTAAAGGGATATCGTCACCAAAAAGGTAAATGTTTTCAAACTTAACTTCATGTGGAGCTGGGGAGGTTCCACAGCACTACTGCAGGCTGCTGCCAGCCCACGTCCTCTTCGTCCAGCGGAGCTGATCAAGTGTGGTCAGTGCTTCAATGCTGGGAATGTTGGCCTGGTTGAGGACGCTAATGTTGGTGCGTCTGTCCTCCCAAGGGATTTGTGGGATCTTGCGGAGATATCGTTGGTGGTATTTCTCCAGCGACTTAGTGTCTGCTGTACATGGTCCATGTCTCTGAGCCATACAGGAGGGCGGGTATTACTACAGCCCTGTAGACCATGAGCTTGGTGGCAGATTTGAGGGCCTGGTCTTCGAACACTCTTGCGCAGACAGCTGAAGGCTGCACTGGTGCACCGGAGGCGGTGTTGAATCTCCTCATCAATGTCTGCTCTTATTGATAAGAGGCTCCCGAGGTATGGGAAGTGGTCCACATTGTCCAGGCCGCGCAGTAGATCTTGATGACTGGGGGGCAGTGCTGTGCGGTGAGGACAGGCTGGTGGAGGACCTTTGTCTTACTGATGTTTAGCGTAAGGCCCATGCTTTTGTACGCCTCAGTAAATACGTCGACTATGTCCTGGAGTTCAGCCTCTGTAGGTCCGCAGGACATCGAGGCAGTCAGGGCCCATTGGAAGGAACACTTCGAAGATCTCCTCAATTGAGACTCTGCCTTTGACTCGAGTGTTCTCGACTCCATTCCGCAGCATGCTACCCACCACCACCTCAGTGAGACCCCAACACTGTATGAGGTAGAAAAAGCTGACCTCGTCTCTCTCATCTGGAGGGAGGAGAGCATGCCGGGAGATCTCAGAGATGCAGTGATCGTGACCATCTTTAAAAAAGGGGACATGTCTGACTGTGGCAACTACAGAGGAATCTCCCTGCTATCAGCCACTGGGAAAGTTGTCGCTAGAGTCCTCCTCAACCATCTTCTCCCTGTGGCCGAGGAGCTCCTCCCGGAGTCACAGTGCGGATGTCGTCCCCTACAGGGCACAACGGACGTGATTTTTGCAGCGCGACAGCTGCAGGAAAAATGCAGGGAACAGCACCAGCCCTTATACATGGCCTTCTTCGACCTTACAAAGGCCTTTGACATTGTCAACCGCGAGGGTCTATGAAGCGTCCTCCTCCGTTTCGGATGCCCCAAAAGTTCGTCAACATCCTCTGCCTGCTCCACGACGACATGCAGGCTGTGATCCTTACCAACGGATCCATTACAAACCCAATCCACGTCCGGACCGGGGTCAAACAGGGCTGCGTCATCGCCCCAACCCTCTTCTCAATCTTCCTCGCTGCCATGCTCCACCTCACAGTGGATCTAAAATACATTGAACCAGTGGGAACCTGTTCAACCTCCACCGTCACCAGGCCAGGTCCAAGACCATTCCAACCTCTGTCGGCGAGCTACAGTATGCAGACGACGCCTCCATCTGCGCACAGAGACTGAACTCCAGGACATAATCGACGTATTTACAGTACAATAACTAACAATGACTGAACAACAGCTATAAATGAACATATTGTCTCAAGTATTTCTCCTTTAGAAGCAGGGAGGAAGGGTTCAGACTGCACTCATCATTATTCAGACATGTCTGAGCACAGCAGCTGGCAACTGGGCACTTAATTACATGATTGTTGAATATAATAAAGGTTTTCCATGTCGAGTATGTGTTTTCCCTCGACAGTAAATGGTGCTTTGAGTTAAAATATTTGACAAATGGAACTATAGTGCCAGAAACAAAATAAATGATATTAAACTGTTGAGAATTTTTTTTGTTTGTTTTGGAAGGGAGGGTGGTGGGGGATAAAAGTTGACATTGACTATACCTCTACATAATTAAACTAGTGTCGTTGAGTGGAAAGCAAATGAGCTGAAGCTGAACTATATGAATGCAGATTTCACCTAAAGCTTGGTGTGTTAAGCAGCACTGTCAGTTGTCATGAGTTGGATTTCCAGGCGCTTGACCTTTTATTTTTCAGTGCAGTAATTCAGCTATGCTGTCAAGTTTTTAAAAGCTGCAAAGAGTATGAGGATGACATTTCTCTTTCAGTGGAAAAACACAAAAATACCTGTTTCTCTCTAATTAAAACCCACAAATAAAATTGCAAGAATGCACAGCTTTGCCATATTCTGATGATGCAAATTCAGTACCAGGTAATTAATTACAGAGAAGAACAGCCATTTTTTGTTAAGGAATTTCACCCTCATATTACTAATCCCATCATGTAGCTGAAAAGCAATAGGATCATGTCAAATCACTGCCAACTTCACTGAATCGTAACTTGGACTGCACAAAATAAATATGCACCCCTTGGTACCTTAATTTTAAAAAAGTATATATTCTGTTTGGTGATCATTACCCTTCATCACCCTTGTGATGCCCTTTTTAATGTTGTGTAGTGGAAAAAGGAAGAGGTAATTTTTAAGAGTTCCTTATGAATATAAAAATCTGTCGTCAATATTATTGTATTCCACACAGTAATGTAATCTACTGGGATGTAACTGAAATGATTTGAATTCCTAAATAACATCGAGCAGCCTACAGAATAATTATAAATATCTATTGCAAAATAAATTTTGACATCCCTTGAGTTTCCTAAGCAGCCACTCTATCGACGTTTTCCTGAAGGTTATTCTTCTTCACGATGCTTGTGCTGCTTCACGATTGTTGAACTTTTCTCTGCTGTGACAACAGGAAGTTTTACTCCATGATGATGCTGAATGGTGATTGTGGATTGTGTGTGCCATTCCCTAAACATGATTTGCTGAAGCAGAACTTTATGATGTCAGCTCCCAAGCTACCTTGACCAGCAAGCAGCTTTAAACACAAAACACAGGGGGGCCGAAATTGCCCTTTCCGATATGGCCTCTGACCGCCGGAAAACAGCGGCCACAGGGCGGCGTGGAATGCCCACCGACTCTCCGTGGAGTGGCCACCATTTTAGAAATTGCCCTTCCTCAGGAGCAGAGTGGTGTCTGGGACCGCTCCGCTCCTTTTCCCGCCGCAACATGCACGCGCCGACCCCTTACCGTCTGGTGGGGACCCCCTCGCGAAATTGCCCCTTACCCAAAATTTCCCGCAGAAGCCGCACAGTCACAGGCCGGTGCCCCCGACAGCTTTTGCTGTCAGTGCACTCTGTGAAATGACGGTGTGACCACCATGTTATTTTTATTTCTCGGCCGACTGCCAGGTCGGCCCAACCATTGTGATCCCGGGTTCTGCTCGGCTGTTGGCCCGGCCGAAACCCTCCCTGTTGGCCTAGTGGACCTAACTAAAATGAATGCAGAGTTCGAAGCGGCTCTCCCCTTTAACTGAAGTGGAGAGCCATTGCGATGATGTCATCAGCGTGGCGCTGATGACTGACAGCTACGGACAATCCGTTCTGCCCCGCTAGTGACGCCCACTCCATTCCGCTCCCACTTCCGACCCCATGATGATCGAGTTCCACCCCGCTGGAAAAAAAACCCCAAGGAGCTTTCGCCAGATAGGCCATCGTCATCCATTGCGGCAGCCAGAACACTTCAAAAACAGTAGGTGTGCCACATTTCCGGCGGAGGGCAATTTCTACCCCAAGGAATCCAAAGAGCCAAAAGAGTGTAATCCTTTTATTTCTCATTTACAGATCATTCGGGAATTTAAATTTGGGTATACTTTCCTCTAATTGTGTGATTCTTCTTAGTATAGCTTTTTCACAAAACTCTACTGGATATTGTATTCAGCCTTAAACTATAAGATTTGGAGCATTTGGTGTGATGATCTAAATAGCAATCAAATATAGTACAGCCTATCAGAAATATAAAATTAGATTCTCAGAATATAAAGCATACATGAGATTCTTGTGCTCAATGTACAGAAATCATGTATATCCTTCAAAATAATTTTAGATGAATTGCTCTGAAATGCACTTGGGGAAGAGCATTGTTAAGAATGAGACTTTGTTGTATCTGGACAAAAGGGGATTCCATTTAAAGATTCATGCACGTGGATTTGAGTGAGTAGAATTTTGTGTTACCTATGTGGATTTGTGCATTTTTTTTTTAAAAGTCTTACCCCCCTTATCTCTGGAAGGAACTGATTCTTGGAGGAGCATAATGTCATAGATGCCAGCAGCCATCTAGTAGTTTGCCAAAGTCTAATCTTCTTTTGTGAGCATTGACAGCAAGTGCCACAGGCTGTCTGAATGTGGAGGACACCTGAGCCAAATCCCACACATATACACTTTCCTGCTAGGATAATGATCAGGGTTTTATTACCTGCTTTACTGCAGTACTTAATTGAAGATTCTCAGCTTAGAATTAAACCTGGAGCCTTCTGCATAGCTGAGTACCATAATAAGTGGGGAAGCCTTCATCTGCTAAGCCATCAGGGGAGCTCTTGGTCTGTGTATTTTTTTCTCGTGTTTTGGCACATTCTGGTTACAATGTTTTGTGTAATTATGCTATCTGAATTGTCTCGAGTTGCATTGACGTAGAGTTTAGCTCGGATAAAAGCCAAGGTTTTTGACTCTAGTTTAGATTGGAAAATATTGCAGTTGGGCCAGGAAATTGTGCCAAATCTTGTGAAATTTCAGATGTGAGCGATTCAGAGTACATTGTTCTGTCAAATGTAATGATAGACTTCAGGTTGTTGAGCCACAGTTGTTTTTTTCAAAGATTAGATTTGCAGTTCAGCACAGTACATGTGTGTGCAGCACCAAAAAATACAATCAGGTTACTGACGGTCAGAGGAAGATTAATTTTCAACTGCATTTTTCAGTATTTTTTTCCAAAAGAGATTTGCCTTTAATTACATGGAATACAATGAAGGTATGTTTTCTGCAGGTTTTCCAGGGCCGGCACTAATTAAATATGCAAGTGAGCTCCGATATTGGGCCTGGCACTGGGGCTCATCAAAGGGGGAAGCAGGAAATTGCACACACCAGCAGACTTCTAAACTTTTCGAGGGCTGCTGCTGAAGATAAGTGATTACATGTGGAAGAAAAATGTTGTTAGCCTTTAAAAAGACTGTAAATATTTTAAATGGGTATTTTAATCCTTCCAAAATTGCTTTCGGCAATAAAGTGGCTTGATACAATGGGGGCATTTTAACCCCCAAAAATGGGTGGGTTTGGGTCGGGTGAATCCTGCCCCCCCAACCCGCCTGCTTCTGGTTTTAACTGAGGCGGGATGAGGGGGTGGGGGGCAGGAGGGCAGGCAACCAACCCTCTCCCAGGAGGCAGGTCTCCCATTTCAATATTATAATGAGGCTCGCAAGTATGATCAATGCTTCGATGCTGGGGTTGTTGGCCTGAGAGAGAACACTGACGGTGCGCCTATCCTGCCAATATATTTACAGGATTTTGCAGAGGCAATGATGGTGGTACTTCTCCAGTGCTTCTCCTACTGTAAATAGTCCATGTCTCTGAAGCATATAGGAGGGTGGGTTTGTGGACCATGAATTTGGTGCCAGGTTTGAGATCCTGGTATTCGAACACTCTCCTCAGGTGACCAAAGGCTGCAGTGGCACACTGAAGACAGGGTTGGACTTCGTCATCGATGTCTGTCCTTGCTGATCGTAGGCTGCCACGGTATGGGAAGTGTTCCACATTGTCCAAGGTCTCGTCATGGATCTTGATAATAGGAGAGCAGTACTGTGGCGGGGGCAGGTTGCGAGAGAACCTTTGTCTATGGATGTTTAATATAAGGCCCAGACTCTCGTACGCTTCAGTGAAGGTGTCGACGATGGTTTGGAGTTCGGCCTCCTTACAGTATGCAGACATGGGGGTCAGCTTCACATAATACTCAAACGATGCCCAGATCCACCACCTCTCTTGACCCCTCCACTGCCTCTGTGTTATCAGACTGCTTGTCTGAAATTTTGTTTTCGTTGAACCGCAGTTTCTTCCAACAAAGTATTAGAAAGACCAAACTCATTGGGCCCAAGTTTCGGGCAGCGCCTAAAACGGCGCAGCCCGGACCTGGAAGCCCGTTTTTCGCGCCACAAAGTGCGCCTAAAAAAAACTTACCTATTCTCCGGCTCCCTGCAGGCCCTTTGGAGATCGGCGCGGCGCAGCACGAGCTGTGGGGGGCGGAGCTAGGTCCCGACGCTGAAAACAGTGCCGGGACCTCTGCACATGCGCGCTACGGTGGGCACGCATGTGCAGTAGCTCCAGGCGCCCCAAACTGTGGGAGGGACCCGAAGCACGCAGCCCCTAGCCCTGGCTGAATGGCCTCACTGGGGCTGCATGGATAAGGCTCCTCCCACCCGAACCCCGCTGTCTCTCTCTCTCTCTCTCTCTCTCTCTCTCTCTCTCTCCCCCCCCCGCCCCGGCGACCCGACCTCCGCTCCCCCCCTCCCCCGACCCGATCTCCGCGCCCCCCCCCCGACCCGACCCGACCTCCGCGCCCCCCAGGACCTCAACGACTCTTCCCCCTCCACGACCTCCCCGGACCTCCGTGACCCCCCCCCCCTCCTCTCCTCTCCTCTCTCCTCTCCTCCCCTCCCTCCCTCCTCTCCTCCCTCCCTCCTCCCTTCCTTCCTCCCCTCCCTCCTCCATCCCTCCCTCCCTCCTCTCTCCTTCCCTCCCTCCATCCTCTCTCCCTTCTCCTCCTCCCCCCTCCTCCTCCCTCCCCCCCTTTCCACCTCCCTCCCCCCTCTTTCCACCTCCCTCCCCTCCTTTCCTCCTCCCTCTCCCCCCTTTCCACCTCCCTCGCCCCTCCTCTCCTCCTCCCACCCCCCCTTCTCCCCCTCCCCTCGTTGTCAGAAACACAGACACTGACAGACAGAGAGTGAGAGACACACACACAGACAGATAGAGACACTGACAGAGGCATACTGGGGGGGGGGGGGCGTCCCAGCACGCTGTTGGAGGGCTCCCAAGTCGGTAAGTAGAAAATGTTTTATTTATTGATTTTTTTTTTTTTTAATTTTTATTAATTTTTTTTTGATTGATTTATTGGATGATTTATTGATTTATTTATCATTTATTATTGATGATGGCTCTTTATTTGTAAAATTGAAGTGTTTAATGTTTGTAAACTTCCCTTTAAACCCCCCCCCCCCCATTCCCGACGCCTAATTTGTAACCTACGCCTGATTTTCTAAAGTGTAGACAAGGTTTTTTCGAAGGTACAAAAATCTTCACTTACTCCATTCTAAGTTAGTTTGGAGTAAGTTTTCACTGCCTAAACTTTGAAAACAGGCGTAAGTGGCCGGACAAGCCCCCTTTTGAAAAAGAAATTCTGTTCCAAAGTGAAACTGTTCTCACTGACTAGAACTGGAGCAAACTAAATGCCAAGAATTCAGATTTCTAAGATACTCCATTCTAAGCCAGTTGCTCCAAAAAAACAGGAGCAACTCAGGCCGAAACTTGGCTTTGTCTTTGGACCTCCCAGTGTCCTATTGGACGCTGAGCTGAGCTTCCTACCCCATATCATCTCCATCTACTTCCACTTGTGTAACCTCGCCCAGCTCTGCGCCTACCTGAACCTATCTGCCACTGAAGTGCTCATCCATGCCTTTGTAACCTCTAGTCTCCAAGGTAGTGGTGGCTGGGGGGGGATAATGATGGCGATTACGGGTTGGGAGGGAGCAGTAGCTGGCAGAGACCCGTGTGCTTTGAATGTGCTGTTGGGAAGAGCACACCTCCTCCGGCTCCACATTCAGGTACGTATAGTTTAAAATCTTACCTTGTTGGTTGCGACCTGCAGCATTCCCTTTAAGAACATAAGAATTAGGAGCAGGAGTAGGCCATTCGACCCTTCGAGCCTGCTCCGCCATCCAATAAGATCATGGCTGATCTACTACCTCAACTCCACTTTCCTGCTCTATCTCCATTTCCCATGACCCCCTTAATATTCAAAAATCTATCGATCTCTGTCTTGAATATACTCAAAGACTGAGCCTGCATAGCCCTCTGGGGTAGAGAATTCCAAAGATTCACCACCCTCTGAGTGAAGTAGTTTCTCCTCATCTCAGTCCTAAATGGCTGACCTCTTATTCTGAGACTGTGACTCCTGGTTCTCGACTCTCCAGCCAGAGGAAACATCTTCCTTGCATCTACCCTGTCAAACCCTCTAAGAATGTTGTTTGTTTCAATGAGATCACCTCTCATTCTTCTAAACGCTAGAGAATAAAGGCCTGGACTACTCAATCTCTCCTCATAGGATAATCCCCCCCCCCCCCCTCCCATCCCAGAAATCAGTCTGGTTAACCTTCGTTGCACCCCCTCGACAGCAAATATATCCTTCCTTTGGTAAGGATATCAAAACTGTACACACTACTCCAGGTGCAGTCTCACCAGGGCCCTATATATTGCAATAAGATGTCTTTACTCTTGTACTCAAATCCTCTTCTGGCATAAAAGGCGGTCCTTAATTTATTACAAGTCAGCTAGCTGCCTCGGTGAAAACTAATCTTGCACATGGGACCTCAAACAGGCATGAGGCACCTTATTTGCATATGCAAAAGAGCTAAAGCATGTTCCGATTGGCCTTTGTCAACATGGTGGGCAGCACATTTCTGGCTTGTAATGAGGGTGCACTTCCTGCTCGTTACATTGGAGCCCAAATTTTTAGACCAATGTTGTTGAGTTGAGCCTCCAGCTGACTGGCCCATTAATATAGTTTGAAGTTTGGGGACAGAATAGATACCCTTGTGTTTCTTTACGGTATTCAAATTCTGGGCATGCACTTTCCTATGCAAATTCACAAGTCTATTTTTAAGACTGCTTTGTTTGAGTCTTTGATTAGCAACATTCACAACGGACATGGCGGTCTCAGTAGTATAACCAGGTCCACTTGTTTCCAAACACAAAGCTGCAAGGGCAAGTTTGTGCCTGACTCAGAAGGTTAGGATGTAAGAGGGTAATTAGAAGTTATTTTGTTGATGTTCACTATTTTGTATTATTAACCGATTCAACGAAGTTATCCAATCATAACTGTTGTTGAATTGCTGTGAAATAAGCTATTCTATAGTTAGATATTGAGCAGTATGGGCACACCCCTAAATATAAGATGCTGATACCACATGAAGGGGTGACTATAACTTCTGTAACAAAGAATGTTTTAAGATATGACCCAAACTTGTTGGTCGCAATGTGCAATTTAAAAATTGTCTCATTGAGTATTGCTACTGCGATTCTACAGTGGGGAAAAAAGGTATTGGTGAAAGGAAAGGAGCCCAGGAAATAGAAGAGCAGTGTTTGTCTCATTTTAGCTCCATGTTCACAACCCATGTCATATGTCATATAATCCACATGTGACCAAGGACCGCTCAACACAATGCATGTGAGGGTTTTTATCAATTACTGAGACAGGCTAACAAGTTGCTTATTGTTTTCATTCTTTGCAGAAACAACTTCAGTATCTCGTCCTTTAGCATATTCACCAATTTTCACACACTTTTAGAAACACAGAAATCTACAGCGCAGAGGGAGGCCATTTCGGCCCATCGTGTCCGTGCTGGCTGACCAAGAGCCACACGGCCCTTGGTCAGCAGCCCTGAAGGTTACATATAAACCTATGAACAATGGCGGAAAGGTAAAAAGCACCAAGCCCAACCAGTCCACCCCAAACAACTGCGACGCCCCTTGCACTGAAACATTCTACACTCCATCCCAACCAGAGCTCGGCGAGAGGCGGGAGTTCCGGGGATCGGAGAGGCCAACAAAAGGCCAGTGAGACTGGGAGCAGCGCGAGTTCGACGAGAGGCGGGAGTTCCGGGGATCGGAGAGGCCTACAAAAGGCCAGCGAGACCAGGAGCAGCGCGAGTTCGACGAGAGGCGGGAGTTCCGGGGATCGGAGAGGCCTACAAAAGGCCAGTGAGACCAGGAGCAGCACGAGTTCGGCGAGAGGCGGGAGTTCCGGGGATCGAAGAGGCCTACAAAAGGCCAGTGAGACCAGGAGCAGCGCGAGTTCGGCGAGAGGCGTGCTTGTGCAGCTACAGGGAGAAGGCAAAAAAGAAGTACAAAGAAACAGAAAGGTGACGTCACAGCCAAGGGTGGAAGTGATTGGCTGGTGATTGGTGAGTAGTTTTTCTTTTTTCTCTTCTATAATAGTGAGTAAACTTTAGCATTGTTGCCAATTGAAGTGTATCCAAGGATTAAGTCATGGCAGGAGAGCTCGGTCACGTGATACACTCCTCCTGGACCATGTGGGAACTCAGGGACACTTCCAGTGTCACTGACGACTACGTGTGCGGGAAGTGTATCCGCCTCCAGCTCCTGACGGTGCGCGTTGCGGAATTGAAGCTGAGGGTGGATTTACTCTGGAGCATCCATGATGCTGAGAATGACATGAGTAGCACGTGTAGCGAGTTGGTCTTACCGCAAGTGAAGGGTCCACAGCCAGATAGGGAATGGAAGACTAGCAGGAAGAGCAGTGCAAGGAAGGTAGTGCAGGGGTCCCCTGCGGTCATCCCCCTGCAAAACAGATACACCGCTTTGAGTACTGTTGAGGGGGATGACTCATCAGGGGAGGGCAGCAGAATCCAAGTTCATGACACCGTGGCTGGCTCTGCTGCACAGGAGGGCAGGAAAAAGAGTGGGAGTGCGATAGTGATAGGGGATTCAATTGTAAGGGGAATAGATAGGCGTTTCTGCGGCCGCAATCGAGACTCCAGGATGGTATGTTGCCTCCCTGGTGCAAGGGTCAAGGATGTCTCCGAGCGAGTGCAGGACATTCTGAAATGGGAGGGAGAACAGCCAGTTGTCGTGGTGCACATTGGTACCAACGACATAGGTAAAAAAAAGGGATAAGGTCCTACGAGACGAATTTAAGGAGCTAGGAGTTAAATTAAAAAGTAGGACCTCAAAAGTAGTAATCTCGGGATTGCTACCAGTGCCACGTGCTAGTCAGAGTAGTAATTGCAGGATAGCACAGATGAATACGTGGCTTGAGCAGTGGTGCAGCAGGGAGGGATTCAAATTCCTGGGGCATTGGAACAGGTTCTGGGGGAGGTGGGACCAGTACAAACCGGACGGTCTGCACCTGGGCAGGACCGGAACCAATGTCCGAGGGGGAGTGTTTGCTAGTGCTGTTAGGGAGGAGTTAAACTAATATGGCAGGGGGATGGGAACCAATGCAGGGAGACAGAGGGAAACAAAATGGAGACAAAAGCAAAAGAAAGAAAGGAGATGAGTAAAATTGGAGGGCAGAGAAACCCAAGGCAAAAAACAAAAAGGGCCAAATTCTAAAAGGTCAAAGTGTAATAAAAAGGCAAGCATGAAAGCTCGGTGCCTCAATGCAAGGAATATTCGGAACCCAGGAGAGGGCTCTGAGCTAGTTAGAATGGGTGAGAGCTCAGATGAACAGGACCCCAAGAAAGAATTCAAAAGGCAGGAGGCAACAGAGCAGAGTAGCACTGGGTTAAGTGTAAACCACAAGGTGATAGGAAGGGACAATATGTATGAATATAAACGGGCTGCAGGAGGGGTCAAAACTAAAAATCATGGTTTAAAAACTAGTATTAAAACACTATCTAAACGCACGCAGCATTCGAAATAAAGCAAATGAGTTGACGGCACAAATCATTACAAATGGGTATGATTTGGTGGCCATTACAGAAACGTGGTTGCTGGGGGGCCAAGACTGGGAATTAAACATACAGGGGTATCTGACAATTCGGAAAGATAGACAAGAGGGGAAAGGAGGTGGGGTAGCTCTGTTAATAAAGGATGATATCAGGACAGTTGTGAGAGATGATATTGGCTATAATGAACAAAATGTTGAATCATTGTGGGTGGAGATTAGAGAGAGTAAGGGAAAAAGTCACTGGTGGGCGTAGTTCATCGGCCCCCAAATAATAACTTCACGGGGGGCGAGCAATAATCAAGGGAATAATGGAGGCATGTGAAAAAGGAACGGCAGTAATCATGGGGGACTTCAACCTACATATCGATTGGTCAAATCAAATCGCACGGGGTAGCTTTGAGGAGGAATTCATAGAATGCATACAGGATTGTTTCTTAGAACAGTATGTTACAGAACCTACAAGGGAGCAACCTATCTTAGATCTGGTCCTGTGTAATGAGACAGGAATAATAAACGATCTCCTAGTAAAAGATCCTCTCGGAATGAGTGATCACAGTATGGTTGAATTTGTAATACAGATCGAGGGTGAGGAAGTAGTGTCTCAAACGAGCGTACTATGCTTAAACAAAGGCGACTACAGTGGGATGAGGGCAGAGTTGGTTAAAGTAGACTGGGAACACAGACTAAACGGTGGCACAATTGAGGAACAGTGGAGGAGCTCTTCCATAGTGCTCAACAAAAATATATTCCAGTGAAAAAGCAGGGCGGTAAGAGAAGGGATAACCAAGGAAATAAAGGAGAGTATCAAATTAAAAACCAATGCGTATAAGGTGGCCAAGGTTAGTGGGAAACTAGAAGATTGGGAAAATTTTAAACGACAGCAAAGAATGACTAAGAAAGCAATAAAGAAAGGAAAGATAGATTACGAAAGTAAACTGGCGCAAAACATAAAAACAGATAGTAAAAGCTTTTACCGATATATAAAACAGAGAGTGACTAAAGTAAATGATGGTCCCTTAGAAGATGAGAAGGGGGATTTAATAATGGGAAATGTTGAAATGGCTGAGACCTGAAACAATTATTTTGCTTCGGTCTTCACAGTGGAAGACACAAAAACCATGCCAAAAATTGCTGGTCACGGGAATGTGGGAAGGGAGGACCTTGAGACAATCACTATCACTAGGGGGATAGTGCTGGACAGGCTAATGGGACTCAAGGTAGACAAGTCCCCTGGTCCTGATGAAATGCATCCCAAGGTATTAAAAGAGATGGCGGAAGTTATAGCCGATGCATTCGTTATAATCTACCAAAATTCTCTGGACTCTGGGGAGGTACCAGTGGATTGGAAAGCAGCTAATGTAACGCCTCTGTTTAAAAAAGGGGGCAGACAAAAGGCAGGTAACTATCGGCCGGTTAGTTTAACATCTGTAGTGGGGAAAATGCTTGAAGCTATCATTAAGGAAGAAATAGCACGACATCGAGATAGGAATAGTGCAATCAAGCAAACGCAACATGGATTCATGAAGGGGAAATCTTGTTTAACTAATTTACTGGAATTCTTTGAGGATATAATGAGCATGGTGGATAGAGGTGTACCGATGGATGTGGTGTATTTAGATTTTCAAATGGCATTTGATAAGGTGCCACACAAAAGGTTACTGCAGAAGATAAAGGTACGCGGAGTCAGAGGAAATGTATTAGCATGGATAGAGAATTGGCTGGCTAACAGAAAGCAGAGAGTCGGGATAAATGGGTCCTTTTCGGGTTGGAAATCGGTGGTTAGTGGTATGCCACAGGGATCGGTGCTGGGACCACAACTGTTTACAATATACATAGATGACCTGGAAGAGGGGACAGAGTGTAGTGTAACAAAATTTGCAGATGACACAAAGATTAGTGGGAAAGCGGGTTGTGTAGAGGACACAGAGAGGCTGCAAAGAGATTTAGATAGGTTAAGCGAATGGGCTAAGGTTTGGCAGATGGAATACAATGTCGGAAAATGTGAGGTCATCCACCTTGGGAAAAAAAAACAGTAAAAGGGAATATTATTTGAATGGGGAGAAATTACAACATGCTGCGGTGCAGAGGGACCTGGGGGTCCTTGTGCATGAATCCCAAAAAGGTAGTTTGCAGGTGCAGCAGGTAATCAGGAAGGCGAATGGAATGTTGGCCTTTATTGCAAGGGGGGTAGAGTATAAAAACAGAGAAGTCCTGCTACAACTGTCCAGGGTATTGGTGAGGCCACACCTGGAGTACTGCGTACAGTTTTGCTCACCGTATTTAAGGAAGGATATACTTGCATTGGAAACTGTTCAGAGAAGATTCACTCGGTTGATTCCGGAGATGAAGGGGTTGACTTTAGGAACAGGAGTAGGCCATCTAGCCCCTCGAGCCTGCTCCGCCATTCAATAAGATCATGGCTGATCTGGTCGTGGACTCAGCTCCACTTACCCGCCCTCTCCCCATAACCCTTAATTCCCTTATTGCTTAAAAATCTATCTATCTGTGACTTGAATACATTCAATGAGCCAGCCTCAACTGCTTCCTTGAGCAGAGAATTCCACAGATTCACAACCCTCTGGGAGAAGAAATTCTTTCTCAACTCGGTTTTAAATTGGCTCCTCCGTATTTTGAGGCTGTGCCTCCGAGTTCTAGTCTCCCCCACCAATGGAAACAACCTCTCTGCCTCTATCTTGTCGATCCCT
Organism: Pristiophorus japonicus; assembly: GCF_044704955.1. Lineage (NCBI taxonomy): Eukaryota > Metazoa > Chordata > Chondrichthyes > Pristiophoridae > Pristiophorus > Pristiophorus japonicus. The sequence goes on along the minus strand of NC_091977.1, from coordinate 153,939,933 downwards.
TTCATGATTTTAAATGTTTCTATAAGATCACCCCTCATCCTTCTGAACTCCAAGGAGTAAAGACCCAGTCTACTCAATCTATCATCATAAGGTAACCCCCTCATTTCTCGCATCAGCCTAGTGAATCGTCTCTGTACCCCTTCCAAAGCTAGTATATCCTTCCTTAAGTAAGGTGACCAAAACTGCACGCAGTACTCCAGGTGCGGCCTTACCAATACCTTATACAGTTGCAGCAACACCTTCCTGCTTTTGTACTCCATCCCTTTCGCAATGAAGGCCAACATTCCATTTGCCTTCCTGATTACCTGCTGCACCTCCAAACTAACCTTTTGGGATTCATGCACAAGGACCCCCAGGTCCCTCTGCACCACAGCATGTTGTAATTTCTCCCCATTCAAATAATATTCCCTTTTACTGTTTTTTTTCCCAAGGTGGATGACCTCACACTTTCCGACATTGTATTCCATCTGCCAAACCTTAGCCCATTCGCTTAACCTATTCAAATCTCCTTGTAGCCTCTCTGAGTCCTCTACACAACCTGCTTTCCCACTAATCTTAGTGTCATCTGCAAATTTTGTTGCACTACACTCTGTCCCCTCCTCTAGGTCATCTATGTATATTGTAAACAGTTGTGGTCCCAGTACTGATCCCTGTGGCACACCACTAACCACTGATCTCTAACCGCAAAAGGACCCATTTATCCCGCCTCTCTGCTTTCTGTTCGCCAGCCAATTCTCTATCCATGCTAATACATTTCCTCTGACTCCGCGTACCTTTATCTTCTGCAGTAACCTTTTGTGTGGCACCTTATCGAATGCCTTTTGGAAATCCAAATACACCACATCCATCGGTACACCTCTATCCACCATGCTCGTTATATCCTCAAAGAATTCCAGTAAGTTAGTTAAACATGATTTCCCTTTCATGAATCCATGCTGCGTCTGCTTGATTGCACTATTCCTATCCAGATGTCCCGCTATTTCTTCCTTAATGATAGTTTCAAGCATTTTCCCCACTACAGATGTTAAACTAACCGGCCTATAGTTACCTGCCTTTTGCCTGCCCCCTTTTTTAAACAGAGGCGTCACATTAGCTGCTCTCCAATCCGCTGGTACCTCCCCAGAGTCCAGAGAATTTTGGTAGATTATAACAAATGCATCTGCTATAACTTCCGCCATCTCTTTCAATACCCTGGGATGCATTTCATCAGGACCAGGGGATTTGTCTATCTTCAATCCCATTAGTCTGTCCAGCACTACCTCCCTAGTGATAGTGATCATCTCAAGGTCCTCCCTTCCCACATTCCTATGACCAGCAATTTTTTGACATGGTTTTTGTGTCTTCCAATGTGAAGACGGAAGCAAAATAATTGTTTCAGGTTTCAGCCATTTCCACATTTCCCATTATTAAATCCCCCTTTTCATCTTCTAAGGGACCAACATTTACTTTCGTCACTCTTTTCCGTTTTATATATCTGTAAAAGCTTTTACTATCTGTTTTTATGTTTTGCGCAAGTTTACCTTCGTAATCTATCTTCCCTTTCTTTATTGCTTTTTTAGTCATTCTTTGCTGTTGCTTAAAATCTTCCCAATCCTCTAGTTTCCCACTAACCTTGGACAGCTTATACGCATTGGTCTTTGATTTGATACTTTCCTTTATTTCCTTGGTTATCCACGGCTGGTTATCTCTTCTCTTGCCGCCCTTCTTTTTCACTGGAATATATTTTTGTTGCGCATTTTGAAAGAGCTCCTTAAAAGTCCTCCACTGTTCCTCAATTGTGCCACCATTTAGTCCTTGTTTCCAGTCTACTTTAGCCAACTCTGCCCTCATCCCACTGTCGTCCCCTTTGTTTAAGCATAGTACGCTCGTTTCTGACACAACTTCCTCATCCTCAATCTGTATTACAAATTCAACCATATTATGATCGCTCATTCCGAGAGGATCTTTTACGAGGAGATCGTTTATTTTTCCTGTCTCGTTACATAGGACCAGATCCAAAATGGCTTGCTCCCTTGTAGGCTCTGTTACATACTGTTCTAAGAAACAATCCCGTATGCATTCTATGAATTCCTCCTCCAGGCTACCCCCTGCGATTTGATTTGACCAATCGATATGTAGGTTAAAATCCCCCATAACTACTGCCGTTCCTTTTTCACATGCCTCCATTATTCCCTTAATTATTGCCCGCCCCACCATGAAGTTATTATTTGGGGGCCTATAAACTACGCCGACCAGTGACTTTTTCCCCTTACTATCTCCAATCTCCACCCACAATGATTCAACATTTTGTTCATTTGAGCCAATATCATCCCTCACAACTGCCCTGATATCATCTTTTATTAACAGAGCTACCCCACCTCCCTTCCCTTCCTGCCTATCTTTCAGAATCGTCAGATACCCCTGTACGTTTAATTCCCAGTCCTGGCCACCTTGCAACCATGTCTCTGTAATGGCCACCAAATCATACCCATTTGTAATGATTTGTGCCATCAACTCATTTACTTTATTTCTAATGCTGCGTGCATTTAGGTAGAGTGTTTTCATCCTACTTTTTAAACCATGATTTTTAGTTTTTACCCCTCCTGCAGCCCTTTTATATTCAGTGGCCCTTTTTGTTTCTTGCCTTTGGTTTCTTTGCCCTCCACTTTTACTCATCTCTTTTCTGTCTTTTGTTTTTGTCTCCTTTTTGTTTCCCTCTGTCTCCCTGTATTGGTTCCCATCCTCCTGCCATATTAGTTTAACTCCTCCCCAACAGCACTAGCAAACACTCCCCCTAGGACATTGGTTCCGTTCCTGCCCAAGTGCAGACCGTCCGGTTTGTACTGGTCCCACCTCCCCCAGAACCTGTTCCAATGCCCCACGAATTTGAATCCCTCCCTGCTGCACCACTGCTCAAGCCACGTATTCATCTGTGCTATCCTGCAATTACTACTCTGACTAGCACGTGGCACTGGTAGCAATCCCGAGATTACTACTTTTGAGGTCCTACTTTTTAATTTAACTCCTAGCTCCTTAAATTCGTCTCGTAGGACCTTATCCCTTTTTTTTACCTATGTCGTTGGTACCAATGTGCACCACGACAACTGGCTGTTCTCCCTCCCATTTCAGAATGTCCTGCACTCGCTCGGAGACATCCTTGACCCTTGCACCAGGGAGGCAACATACCATCCTGGAGTCTCGATTGCGGCCGCAGAAACGCCGATCTATTCCCCTTATGATTGAATCCCCTATCACTATCGCTCTCCCACTCTTTTTTATGCCCTCCTGTACAACAGAGCCAGCCACGGTGCCATGAATTTGGCTGCTGTTGCTCTCCCCTAATGAGTCATCTCCCTCAACAGCACTCAAAACAGTGTATCTGTTTTGCAGGGGAATGACCAGATGGGACCCCTGCACTACCTTCTTTGTACTACTCTTCCTGCTGGTCTTCCATTCCCTAGCTGGCTGTGGATCCTTCTCATGCGGTAAGACCAACTCACTACACGTGCCACTTATGTCATTCTCAGCATCGTGGATGCTCCAGAGTGAATCCACCCTCAGCTCCAATTCCGCAACGCGGTCCATCAGGAGATGGAGGATAGGTTGAGAATGTTAGGCCTTTCCACATTGGAGTTCAGAAGAATGAAAGATGATATTGAAACATATAAGATAATGAGGATGCTCGACAAGGTGGATGCAGAGAGGATATTTCCACTCTCGGGGGAAACTAAAACTAGAGGACATAGTCTTAAAATAATGGGCCGCCCATTTAAAACTGAGATGAGGAGAAATTTCTTCTGAGGGTTGTAAATTTATGGAATGCTCTGCCCCAGAGAGCTGTGGAGACTGGGTCATTGAATATATTTAAGGCAGAGATGGACAGATTTTTGAGCGATAAGGAAGTCAAGGGTTATGGTGAGCGGGCAGGGAAGTGGAGCGGGTCCATGATCAGATCAGATCTTATTGAATGGCGGAGCAGGCTCGAGGGGCCAAATGGCCTACTCCTGTTCCTATGTCTTATGTTCTTAATTCCCATGGAGAAATTATTGGGCCTGAAATTACGGTGCTTCCGTCAACAAGTTCCGGGTTTCTGCATGCGATGTGCATGCGTGACAACCCGGAATTAGTGATCTGTCAAGTTTCACTTGGACAGATCCACTGCATCTGCTACAAAATCACTTTCGCTGGCGCAGCGTTGGGTTATTTGCCCAACTACTGCTCAGCAACTGCCCCAGGCATAAGGCCCTCTTTTACCAGTGTAAGAGTTAAAATAAATGTTTGAATTATTTTTTCTTCATGATTGAAATATACACATACATTTAAAATTAGTTCAGGTACATTTTGGCCTGTTTTAAAATGTTAAAATTTATTTTTCAAAAAATATATTTTTAAATTTAAATGCTTAATTAAAGGGTCTTTTCATTAATTTTGAACATGGCAACATTTATTATTTAAGTGGTGTGAATTCTTATTTATTTGGGGATTTCTAATATGCTTATGGGGATTCCGTACATAAATGGAATCCCGTTAAACATCATAAGGATTCCTCTTTCTGATTGGTTGACCGGGCCCACGTGATCCCAGGGACGCTTGTGAATCGTTTTCGCCCCTGGTGTCTGTGGGACTTTCACAGACACACACCTGCAAGCCCGGGACCCGAAGAGTCTAGAAACACCAGGTAAGTTGGGATTTTCTTTTCGGTTCGGAGTCGTATTCTTTTTGTACGCCTCTGACTGCAACTTCAGGGCTATTGTTTCTTATATCTTGGAATGTGCAACCAGGTGGTCTGGTTTGAAATCGAGTAGCTTTTTGAATCAGAATTAATGAAATTGCATATCTTTTGAAAGGTCAAATGCCTTTTTCTTCTGATGACTTGATTATATTTGAGGATATATGAATGATGTTTAATTAACTGCTGGGTGACAACATGTAGGAATTGTAGACGCTGCAGAGCACATGCCAGATGTTTTATTCTTCAGTTGCTGCTAAAACCCTCATCCATGCCTTTGTTACCTCTCTACTTGAGTATTGTGGGCCGCCCCGACCTGTGTGAGAACACCACTGCAGGTCGGGGCTAGAAATAGAGCTGGAACATCGTGGCGGAGCTGCGGCGAATGAGGGTACGGGGCCCAGAAGAGCCAAGGGCCCAGGGGCAGCACGGACCTGCCAAACAGGTCTCCAGTCGTCCTGGTTAATCCTTGCCACTGGATAAAGGCCGAGCTCTGTCAAGCCCGTGTGGTGGATGATGTGCAATGGTTACCACACGTTAAAAAAATTCACGCACATTCATCTTCCACCCCCTCAGCTGGAGTTCTGGACTGGAGCATCGGGTCCTTCGTTCAGGCATCTGAATTCTCGTGGAAGCAAGTCATTCTCATTCGAGCAACCGCCTATGATGATGATGACTTGATTATTCTCATGCTCAACTGTCCAGGCTCCCATCCCCAACCTCCACAAAACTTCAACTCATTCAAAACTCTTATCCCACACCAAGTCCCACTGTCTTTACCTGCATTAGCTCCCAGTATCCCAGTGTCTCTCATTTACTCATCCTCACTTCATGGCCTCATCCATCCCTATCTCTCTCAACTCCTCCAGTCCTACAACGGCCCAAGAACTCTGCATTCCACTAACTCGCCTCTTTGGCATCTCTCATCCTTGCCCCTCCATTGGCTTCCATACCTTCAACCTTCCAGGCCCTGTGCTCTAGAATTCCCTCCCTAAACCTCTTCACCTCTCCCTCTCTTGCTTTAAGACCCTCCTTATAACCCACCTCTTTGACCAAGCTTTTGGCCGCCACTCCAAATATCTCCACCTTTGACTCGGGCACCATTTTTGTCCCATTATGCCCCTGTTTAGCACTGAGACAATTTTCTTCATTATGGTGCTATATAAATGTACGTCATTGTTGTAATATCTAACTTAACTAATCTAATTTACTCTTGTTTCCGCATAATAGTACTACTTACAGAAGGGGTTCAGTTGCACAGATCTTTAAAAGTATAAGAACAAGTTGATAAAACCACAAAATCGTGTATGGGATCCTAGGTTTTATAAGTGGGGCTTCAAGTACAAAAGCAAAGAGGAATTGATAAACTTGCACAAATCCTTGGTTAGGCCACAGTTAGAATATTGTGTCCAGTTTTGGGCACCCTACTTTTTAATTTTAAAATAAATAAATAGAAATTTTAAACATTCAATATGCTCTAGAATGTGGGCGTCACTGGCAAGGCCAGCATTTTATTGTTTATCCCTAATTGCCCTTCAGAAGGTGGTGGTGAGCCTTCGCCTTGTACCACAGCAGTCCTTGTGGTAAAGATACTTCCACAGTGCTGTTCGGGAGGAAGTTCCAGGATTTTGACCCAGCGGCGATATATTTCCAAGTCAGGATGGAGGGGAACTGGCAGGGGATGGTGTTGCCTCGCATCTGCTGCCCTTGTCCTTCTAAGTGGTAGAGGTCGGGGATTTGGGAGGTGCTGCCGAAGAAGCCTTGGTGAGTTGCTGCAGTGCATCTTGTAGATGGTACACACTGCAGCCACTGTGCGGGTTGGTGGAGGGAGTGAATGTTGAAGGTGGTGGATTGGGTGCCAGTCAAGCGGGCTTCTTTTTTCTGGATGGTGTCAAGCGTCTTGAGTGTTGTAGGAGTTGCAAGTGGATTTGCAACTGGAACTGAACACTCTGCAATCATCACTGAACTTCCCCACTTCTGACCTTATGATGGAGGGAAGGTCATTGATGAAGCAGTTGAAGCTGGTTGGGTCTCGGACACTGCCCTGACAAACTCCTGCAGCGCTGTCCTGGGGCTGGGAAGATTGACTTCCAACAACCACAACCATCTTCCTTTGTGCTAGGTATGACTCACGCCAGTGGAGAGTTTTTGCCTTGATTCCCATCATATTATAATATGCTTTAAGATAATAATTGAGAAGGACATGAGCATGACCAAGACCAGGGTAATAGATTGGAGAAAAGCAGATTTTGAGGGGCTGAGAATAGAACTTGGGAAAATAAAATGGACAACAGTATTGGCAGACGATGATGTAGAATAGCAATTGGAAACAATTAAAACATTGTTCAACAGAGTCCAGGAAAAATATACCCCGATTTGAAAAAAACAAGAACAAACTAAACACGAATGAGACACCATGGCTGAATAAAGACAAAGAAAAAATTGAGGTTAAGGAAAGAGGTATACAGTAAGTACATGGACAGCAGGGGAGAGCATGACAAGGGAGAATACAAAGAGATTGGGAGAGAGTAAAAAAAAACAATTAGAAAGGCAAAGAGGAACTATGAAATTAAATTATCAAGGAACATAAAACAAAATAGTAAAAAATTCTACAGGCACATAAATACAAAGAGGAAAGTTGGGGTGGGAATACGGCCACTAAGGGATGGACAGGATAAAATCACAGGCAGCAATAGCGAAATGGCAGAAAAATTAAATAATTACATTGATTCAGTATTTACCAGGGAGACAGATTAGGTGGACATGACATCAGAAGATGAGATTAGAATTGATATAGTAGAAGAATCACAGAAGTTTACGGCACAGAAGAAGGCTGTTGTGTATGGAGAAAGAGTCAGACTGAACACTCTGAGCTCAAAGTAAAGTGTGACCTTAGTCTTTTATTGCAGGTCTCCAGAGTACCTTTCCAACCTGTGAAGCCTCCTTAAATACTTGTGCTCCCAAGGGATTCTGGGATCCCTTGGGACTCCAAGGGATGAGCCCTCTGGTGGCTGTACAGAGTAAATACAAGACCACATATATAACAACACTCTCTCTCTTTCCCCCCCCCTCACAAAGTCAATTGTGTAATTATTTACAATGTGAGTCGATCTGGGGCAACCTGGTTGATCGTCTTGGTGTGAAAGCTGGTGTTATTGAATCATTTGTTGGGCCCTCGCTGGGCTGCTGTGCAGCTGGCCTTGCTGGGCTGCCTGGTGTGTTGAGCCCTGCAGGGCTGCTGTGGATGATGGGTTCTACTTTGTGGTCAACCGTGGTGCCGGTTACTACTGGTGTGTATGTTGGGGGATCAAAAAAGGTAGGATCCAAGGTGGATTGCTCAGGATAGTCCGTGAATCTGAGTTTGATTTGGTCCAAGTGTTTCCGGCGAATGAGTCCATTTGAAAGTTTGACCCGAAACACCCTTTTTGGCCACGACAGTGCCGGGAAGCCACTTGGAACCTTGTCCATAATTTATTACAAATACAGGATCATTGATTTCAATCTCGCATGACACATTTGCGCTATCATGGTATGCACTTTGTTGAAGCCGCCTGCTCTCTACCTGTTCCTGCAGATCAGGGTGAACTAACGAGAGCCTTGTCTTAAGTGCTCTTTTCAAGAGCAGTTCAGCAGGTGGGATCCCAGTGAGTGAGTGGGGTCTCGTGCGGTAGCTAAGCAGGACTCGGGATAGGCGAGTCTGCAGTGAGCCTTCAGTTACCCTCTTCAAGCCTTGCTTGATGGTTTGCACTGCTCTCTCTGCCTGACCATTGGACGCTGGTTTAAACGGGGCAGATGTGACATGTTTGATCCCGTTACGGGTCATAAATTCTTTGAACTCAGCACTGAGCACATGGCCCGTTGTCGCTCACCAGGACACCGGATAAGCCGTGTGTGGCAAACATGGTCTGCAGGCTTTCAGTAGTGGCAGCGGACGTGCTAGCCGACATTATCTCACATTCAATCCACTTGGAGTACGCGTCTACAAGCACAAGGAACATTTTACCGAAGAACGGGCCTGCATTGTCGACGTCTACCCTAGACCACAGTTTGGAGGGCCAAGACCATAAACTTTGCGGCGCCTCCCTGAGTTCATTGTTTAACTGCGAGCATGTATTACATCTGTGAACGCAGCACTCTAAGTCCGCATCGATACCGGGCCACCACACGTGGGATCTGGCTATCGCTTTCATCATTGCGATGCTTGGGTGGGTACAGTGGAGGGCATTGATGAAAGTGTCTCTGCCCTTCCTGGGGACCACTACTTGATTGCCCCACAGAAGGCAGTCTGTCTTTATAGACATTTCATCCTTGCGCCGCTGGAACAGCTTTATCTCTTCCTGCATTTCCACTGGGACACTGGACCAGCTCCCATGAAGTGCACAGCTTTTGACTAGAGATAATAAGGGGTCCTGGCTTGTCCAGGCTTTGATCTGCCGGGCAGTGACGGGTGATTGCTCACTCTCAAATGCTTCCATAACCATGGCTAGATCTGCGGGCTGCGACATTTCCACCCCGGTGGTGGGCAATTGCAGCCTACTGAGAGCATCGGCGCAGTTTTCTGTGCCTGGCCTGTGGCGGATGACATAGTTGTATGCGAACAACATGAGCACCCATCTCTGGATGCGGGCCGATGCGTTGGTATTTATCCCTTTACCCTCGGAAAACAGGGATATAAATGGCTTATGGTCAATTTCCAATTCGAATTTTAGCCCAAACAGATATTGATGCATTTTCTTTACCTCATAGACATATGCTAACGCTTCTTTTTCAATCATGCTGTCGGCTCTCTCGGCTTTGGACAAAGTCCTGGATGCATAAGCAACCGGTTTCAGTTTCGCGAAATCATTAGCTTGTTGCAATACATACCCGACACCATATGACGACGCATCACATGCTCGTACCAAACGCTTACATGGATCATACAACACAAGCAATTTGTTTGAGCATAACAATTTTCTCGCTTTTACAAAGGCATTTTCTTGGCTTTTACCCCAAACCCATTCGCCCCCTTTTCGTAGTAAGACATGTAGTGGTTCTCCCAGGGTGCTGAGACCCATTAAGAAGTTACCAAAGTAGTTCAAGAGTCCCAGAAACGACCGCAGCTCCATCACGTTCTGTGGCCTCGGTGCGTTCTCAATTGCCTCCGTCTTCGCTTTGGTGAGCATGATGCTGTCCACCACAATCCTCCTTTCCAGGAACTCCACTTCAGGCGCCAGGAAATCGCACTTCGAGCGTTTCAACCTGAGCCCCACGTGGTTGAGTCGACTAAGAACCTCCTCCAGGTTCTGCAGGTGCTCGACTGTGTTCCGACCTGTGACCAAGATGTCGTCCTGGAAGACCACAGTGTGCGGGACCGACTTCAGTAAACTTTCCATGTTTCTCTGGAATATCACCGTCGCTGATTGGATTCCAAACAGGCATCTGTAATAAACAAAAAGGCCTTTGTGTGTGTTGATGCAGGTGAGGGCCTTCGATGATTCCTCCAGTTCCTGCGTCATGTAGGCTAAAGTCAGATCCAGCTTCGTGAACGTCCTTCCTCCCGCCAGCGTTGCAAAGAGGTCGTTGGCTTTTGGTAGTGGATATTGGTCCTGCAGGGAGAAACAATTGATAGTTACTTTGTAATCACCACAGATTCTGATGGTGCCGTCTCCCTTGAGGACTGGGACAATAGAACTCGATTGGTGAAATGATGCCCTCTCGTTGCAGCCGATCTATCTCGATCTCTACCCTTTTTCTCATCATGTACAGTACTGCTCTCGCCTTCGCCCCCGGAATTAGGTGCATCTGCACTTTTGCTCCTTGGAATTTCCCGATGCCTGGTTCGAACAGCGAAGGAAATTTGTTTAAGACCTGGGCACACGAAGTGTCATCACAGGGCAATAGTGCTCGGACGTCATCCCAGTTCCCGTGTATCTTTCCCAGCCAGCTCCTGCCGAGCAGCGTGGGACCATCGTCCGGTACCACCCAGAGTGGTAACTTGTGCACCGCTCCATCGTCGGAGACCTTTTACGGTAGCACTGCCGATTACAGGAATCAGTTCTTTCGTGCAAGTTCTTAGTTTCGTGCGAACTGGAGTTAAGACTGGCCTTGAGGCCTTGTTGCACCACAACCTTTCGAATGTCTTTTTGCCCATGATGGACTTGTTCACACCCGTGTCCAGCTCCATTGACACTGGGAGTCCATTTAGTTCAACATTCAGCATTATTGGGGGACAATTCGTGGTGAATGTGTGCACCCCATATACCTCTGCCTCCTTTATCTGAGGCTCTGGTTCATCGTGATCCTCCGTGGATCTGTCCTCCTCTGCAACATGGTGGTTTGCAGGTTTAACAGGCTTAGCAGCTCACCTGCACACTCGTTGGAAGTGTCCCATTGTTCCACAGCCGTTGCGAATGTACTCTTTGAATCGGCATAAATGGAAATGATGGTCATCCCCGCATTGCCAACAAGGTGTTAATGGCCTTGCATTCATCACCCTTGATGGTGGACTCTGAGTCATCTGCGGACGTGCAGCTGCAGGTATGTGTGACCTGCCCTGTACGTTACGATTCGAAAACAGCACACTTTGTTCACAGTACTTGTAGCAGCACTTGTGTGCTGAGCGATTTGCTTAGTATTGTCACTGGTGGCAATGAGCACCTGTGCTATCGCTAGGTTGTAGTTTCTACAGTCAAAAGTTTGCGAAGTATGGTTTCGTGGCCAATGCCAAGTACGAAAAAGTCTCTGAGCATGTGCTCAAATGTCTTTCAAATTCGCAATGTCCTGCAAGGCGTCTTAGCTCGGCGACATAACTCGCCACTTAACATAGAAACATCAAAAATAGGTGCAGGAGTAGGCCATTCGGCCCTTCGAGCCTGCACCGCCATTCAATAAGACCATGGCTGATCATTCCCTCAGTACCCCTTTCCTGCTTTCTCCGCATACCCCTTGATCCTCTTAGCTATAAGGGCCATATCTAACTCCCTCTTGAATATATCCAATGAATTGGCATCAACAACTCTCTGCGGCAGGGAATTCCATAGGTTAACAACTCTCTGAGTGAAGAAGTTTCTCCTCATCTCAGTCCTAAATGTCCTGCCCCTTATCCTAAGACTATGTCCCTTGGTTCTGGACTTCCCCAACATCGGGAACATTCTTCCCGTATCTAACCTGTCCAGTCCCATCAGAATCTTATACGTTTCTATGAGATCCCCTCTCATCCTTCTAAACTCCAGTGAATAAAGGCCCAGTTGATGCAGTCTCTCCTCATATGACAGTCCAGCCATCCCTGGAATCAGATTGGCGAACTTTCGCTGCACTCGCTCAATGGCAAGAACGTCCTTCCTCAGATTAGGAGACCAAAATTGAACACAATATTCCAGGTGAGGCCTCATTAAGGCCCTGTACAACTGCAATAAGACCTCCCTGCTCCTATACCCAAATCCCCTAGCTATGAAGGCCAACATAACATTTGCCTTCTTTACCGCCAGCTGTATCTGCATGCCCACTTTCAGTGACTGATGAACCATGACACCCAGGTCTCGTTGCACCTCCCCTTTTCCTAATCTGCCACCATTCAGATAATATTCTGCCTTCGTGTTTTTGCCCCCAAAATGGATAACCTCACATTTATCTACATTATACTGCATCTGCCATGCATTTGCCCACCCACCTAACCTGTCCAAGTCGCCCTGCAGCCTCTCAGCGTCCTCCTCACAGCTCACACCGCCACCCAGTTTAGTGTCATCTGCAAACTTGGAGATATTACACTCAATTCCTTCATCTAAATTGTTAATATATATATTGTAACTTCCTGGCCTTCAGACCTTTTGTAGTTGTAGAACCGGTACCTCGCCTTCAGAACGCTTTCCTTCAGGTTCAAACGCACAAATCGTCGTACAATTTCTCCGTGGGTTTTGCTGGAGTGAGCAGATTCTTCATGAGGCCATACATTGGTGCCCCACAGACGGTGAGGAGGATCATCCTTCGTTTGGCAGCGCTCTCTTCCCCATCTAGCTCGTTGGCCACGAAGTATTGGTCGAGTCACTCTACAAAAGTTTCCCAATCATCTCCCTCCGAAAATTTCTCCAGGATGCCCACTGTTTTCTGTATCTTTGGGTTCGCTTTCTGTATCTTGTCGCCAGCTGTTGTGTATGGAGAAAGAGTCAGACTGAACACTGAGAGATCAAAGTAAAGTGTGACCGTAGTTTTTTATTGCAGGTCTCCAGAGTGCCTCTCCAACCTGTGAAGCCTCCTTAAATACCTGTGCTCTCAAGAGATTGTGGGATCCCTTGGGACTCCAGGGGATGAGCCCTCTGGTAGCTGTACAGAGCCCTCTGGTAGCTGTACAGAGTAAATATTATAACCGAGGCCATTTCGGCCCATCGAGTCCGTGCCGGCCAACAAGAGGCTATCCAGCCTAATCCCACTTTTCAGCTCCATGTCCGTAACCTTGCAGCTGACGAAACTTCAAGTGCACATCCTTTTTAAATGTGGTGAGGGTTTCTGCCACTTATCATGCTTTCAGGCAGTGAGTTCTAGACCCCCACAACCTTCGTCAAGAAATTTCCCCTCAAATCCCCTCTAAACCCTCTACGAATGACTTTAAATTTATGCCCCTTGGTTGTTGACCCCTCTACTAAGGGAAATAGGCCATTTCTATCCACTATATCTAGGCCTCTCTTAATTTTGTACACCTCAATGAGGTGTCTCCTCTGTTTCAAGGAAAACAAATCCAGTCTATCCAATCTATCCTCATGGCTAAGATCCTCCACTCCTGGCAACATCCTCGTAAATCTCCTCTGCACCCTCTCCAGTGCAATTACGTCCTTCCTGTAATGCGGTGACCAGAACTGCACGCAGTACTCCAGCTGTGTCCTAACCAGTGTTTTATACAGTTCAAGCACAACCCCCTCCCTTGCTCTTGTATTCTATGTCTCGGCTAATAAAGGCAAGCATTCCGTATGCCGCCTTAACCACCGTATCTATCTGGCCGGCTACTTTCGTATTTAACAGTTTTTAAAATTAAAAGAGGAGAAATATTAAGTAAACTAATCAAACTCAAAAAGGATGAAACCCTTGATTGCATCCACACATGTTAAAAGAATCTAGCGAAGGGATAGCAGAGGCACTATTACACATATTTAATAATTCGTTAGAAAAGGGTGTCGTGGCCGAGGACTGTTGGATAGCTAAGGTCATACCTATATTTAAGAAGGGAGATGGAACATGTCCAGGCAACTGTAGACTAGTCAGTTTAACATCGGTGGTAGGAAAAATAATGGAATCCCTACCAAAGGGAAAAATAGAAAAACAACTCGGAACCAAAAATATAATCATGAACAGTTAGCATGGATTTCAAAAGAGGAAGTCTTGCTTGACCATCCTCATTGAATTTTTTGAAGGGTAACAGAGAGTAAGCAAGGATAATGCAGTAAATATGATTTATCCAGATTTCCAAAAGGTCTTTGATAAGATGCCACATAATAGACTAATGATTAAGGTCAGAGCGTGTACAGTTAGGGGACAAGTAGCTGAATAGATAGCTAGTTGGCTGCAAGAACAGAAAACAGAGATAAAGCGTAACTTTTCAGAGTGGCTGAAGATGGAAAGTGTCCTACCAAGGATCAGTGCTGGGATCACTATTGTTCACAATTTATAACGATATAGACTTTGGAATCAAAAACCACAATTTCTAAATTTGAGGATGACATCAAATTGCAGTACTGAGGAGGACTGCAACAAATTGCAAGAAGACATTAATAAACTTGCAGAATGGGCATATAATTGGGAAATTAATATCAACACAGAAGTGTGAAGTATTACATTTTGGTAGGTAAAATCAGGGCGTCACATATTACTTGGAAAATAAGAATCTAAATGGGGTAGAGGAGCAAAGAGATCTGAAGTACAAATACACAAATCACTAAAAGTAACATGGGTTAATGAGGCCATTTTTTTTTAAAAAGCACACCATGCACTCGGGTTTATTTGTAGAGGGATAGAATTGAAAAGTAGAGAAGTTATGCTAAACTTGTATCGAACCTTGGTTAAACCACACGGATTAATGCATACAATTCTTGTCGCCATAATTATAAAAGGGATACAGGGGCACTGGAGAGGGTGCAAAAAAGATTTACAAGTATGATACCAAAAATGCGAGATTAATACCCATCAGGAAAGGATGAACAAGCTGGATCTCCTTTCTCTTGAAAAGAGAAGGCTGAGGGGTAACCTAGTAGAGATCTTCAAAAATATGAAAAATTTTGATAGAGTAGCCAGAGAGTGTTTCTACTTGTGGGGCAGAGCACAACTCGAGGCCATCGATGTAAGATAGTCACTCAGGGCTCAATTTTCCCCAGTGATTTGCACCATTTTATTTCGAGCAAGCTGCTTTTTTTGGCCTAAGTTTAAAAAACCAGTTTTCCCCAATCAATTTGCACCAGAGTAACTCAGTTAGTTACGATTTTTTGAGGTACTTTTTTTTTCAGCCTAAGGGGATGTAACCTGCCACCCGTGCCAATTCTGGCCAGCTGAGAGTTACTCCAGCTCTGCTTAGGCCAGCAGTTGTGGCCTCTGCAGAAAAACCTTCTGGAAAGTTAAAGAAATCTGCACAGTTAAGTGCAGCAGATGCCCAGACAGCAGCAGCAAGAGAGGTGGCTGGAGAGAGGGTGGGGGGAAGCCTTTCGGGTGTAGTTAGGTGCAGCGACCAGGAGGGAGGAGGCCATTCGGCCTGGGATAGAGGACGGGGGAGTGGACCGGGAGGCCACTCAGCCTGGACTAGGGCGAGGGAGCGGACCAGAAGGCCACTTGACCTGGGCTAGGGGAAGGCAAGTGGACTGGCAAGCCCTTCGGCCAGGGCTAGGGGCGGGGGAGCGGACCGGCAAGGCACTCGGTTAGGGTCGGGCAGCGGACTGGGACCTGCAAGGCGCTTTGTTGGGGGGAGGCGGCGAGAGTGGGACCGGCTTTAATAATTGGAGGTAAGTTGCTGCAATGTACTTTAATGTGTTTTTAAATTGATGCAATGTGTTTTAATGTGTTGGGAGTTGGCTGGCTGTTTCACTTTGCAACCTCAGCTCGCATTGTGTCCCTGGTTACCATGGCAACCCAATCTTTTTGGCGCAGATCAAGGCTCCACCCGCAAAATTCAAGGACAGGTTAGGCCAGGCCAAAAATGAAGAAATCCAACGGGGAAACTTAGAACATTTTTTTTTGGCGTACTTGGACCCCCAAAAAACGGTCGTAACTCTTCAAGTACGCCAAATAAAAGCTTTGGGGAAAATTGAGCCCATTGAAACCAAATAGGGAATTCAGAAGACACTTCTTTACCCAGAGAGTACTGAGAATGTGGAACCCGCTACTACAGAGGCGAATAGTATAGATGCATTTAAGGGGCTGCGTGATAATTACTTGAGGGAGAAAGGAATAAAGGGTTTTGCTGATAGGGTTAGATGACAAAGAAAGGGAGGAGGCTCGAGTGGAGCATAAACACTTTATTTTATTTTATTTTATTTTGTTTCAGTAGAAAACACATTTTTATTCAAAGCAGTCTTCTTCAGGTTGTCAGAATCCAGTTCGGAACAAAATATGCCTTAACTATATCATATGATGCCATGTTTGTGATGTGTGTCGATTATTTCATGTTCATTACTGAATATGCTGCAAATCAACATGCAAATAACTGACATTCGAATGTACCTGATTTCTGGATTGCATCATTCAAAACACTGGTGCTTATTTTCCTATTTATCATAATGTCGGTGTGGTTTTGTTCAGTTTGGGCTTAGTTTACACTGACCTATAGAATTATTTCTAACAAAAATAATTCTCGTATTTGGTTGATGGATGGACAGTTTTATAAATATTTTTTTGTGTACTCCACAAATCGAAGTCCACCTGTACGCAGTTATGTCAATGTAAGAGGTCTGTGAGCCTGGCTCCTGGGCATGAGACCAAAGGGCCGAAGTTCAGCCTCCCGATAAGGCCCGTCACTGCTGGAAAGCGACGGCCATACGGCAGTGTCGAATGGCCGCCGATTTGTAGTCAAATAGCCGTCGCTCGCAAAATTCTCCCAGGTAGTTCTTCCAGCGGTCTCCAGTTCTGCCCCGCTGGTGCCAAAACCTCCTAAGTGCATCATCAAAGTGCGCACCTCCGATGTCTCACCCCGCAAGCAAAACTCACCTGAGAAAATCTTCCGGCTGCTGTTCGGTGCTCCCGACAGGTTTTTCTGTCGGTGCACTGTGTTTGCAGTGTGTGCAAAATAGCGGTGCGGCCTCCATTAAAGGGGAGGGCGCACTGCCATGGCCGCCGTCTGTTCTTTTTTTTTGTCGGCCGACTGCCAGGTCAGCCCGACAATTATGCCCCTGGGTCCGGCCAGGCCAACCCTCCCTCGTGGCCCAGTGGACCTTTAACTGAAGGGGAGAGACCTGTTGACCCGCTAGCGCGATGACGTCTCCGGCGCTGATGACTGACAGCGGAGGAGAGTCCGTCCCGCCTCCACTTCCGCCCCGTATTATGATGGACACTCCGCTCCCGCCCCACTTCCGTTCTCTTTATGACCGACTTCTGCCCCGCTCGGGAAAAAAAACGACAAAGAGCTGAATTTGGCAAGATGGTGCGGCAGCCAAAACACAAGAAAACCGGTAGGTGCGACCCATTTCCGGCAGGGGTGAATTTCGGCCCCCCCCAAGTGTTGTTTGATATGGGGTACTATTTCATCAATTAAAAAGCAATACATTTTCAACGACTGTGTTTGAACACAGAAACTTTATTTTTTTCTTATTGCTAGATGTTTGAATTACAAATGTGTGCTGCTATCTATTGTCAGTTTATTTACCTTTCTGCTGATTTTTTGAGGATGTAACTAGTAGAGTGGACAAGGGTGAACCAGTGGATGTGGTGTATTTGGACTTTCAAAAGGCTTTTGGACAAGGTCCCACACAAGAGATTAGTGTGCAAAATTCAAGTACATGGTATTGAGGGTAATGTACTGATGTGGATAGAGAACTGTTGGCAGACAGGAAGCAGAGAGTCGGGATAAACGGGTCCTTTTCAGAATGGTAGGCAGTGACTAGTGGGGTGCCGCAGGGCTCAGTGCTGGGACCCCAGCTATTTACAATATACATCAATGATTTAGATGAAGGAATTGAGTGGAATATCTCCAAGTTTGCAGATGACACTAAACTGTGAGCTGTGAGGAGGATGCTAAGAGGCTGCAGGGTGACTTGGACAGGTTAGGTGAGTGAGCAAATGCATGGCAGATGCAGTATAATGTGGATAAATGTGAGGTTACGAAGGCAGAATCTTATCTGAAAGCGGCAGATTAGGAAAAGGGGAGGTGCAACGAGACTTGGGTGTCATGGTACATCAGTCATTGAAAGTTGGCATGGAGGTACAGCAGGCGGTGAAGAAGCAAATGGTATGTTGGCCTTCATAGCTAGGGGATTTGAGTATAGGAGCAGGGAGGTCTTACTGCAGTTGTATAGGGCCTTGGTGAGGCCTCACCTGGAATATTGTGTTCAGTTTTGGTCTCCTAATCTGAGGAAGGACGTACTTGCTATTGAGGGAGTGCAGCGAAGGTTCACCAGACTGATTCCTGGGATGGCTGCACTGACACATGAGGAGAGACTGGATCGACTGGGCCTGTATTCACTGGAGTTTAGAAGGATGAGAGGGAATCTCATAGAAACATATAAAATTCTGACGGGACTGGAGAGGTTAGATGCAGGAAGAATATTCCCGATGTTGGGGAAGTCCAAACCCAGAGGACACAGTCTAAGGATAAGGGGTAAGTCATTTAGGACTGATATGAGGAGAAACTTCACTCAGAGAGTTGTTAATCTGTGGAATTCCCTGCCGCAGAGAGTCGTTGATGCCAGTTCATTGGATATATTCAAGAGGGAGTTAGATATGGCCCTTACGGCTTAAGGGATCAAGGGGTATGGAGAGAAAGCAGGAGATGGGTACTGAGGTGAATGATCAGCCATGATCTTATTGAATGGTGGTGCAGGCTCGAAGGGCCGAATGGCCTACTTCTGCACCTATTTTCTATGTTTCTATGTTTCTATGATTGTCAACTGTAACATATATGTGAACAACATGATGCTCACTCGTACTTATATAACTATTATTATTGAGTCATTTCTTGTGCTTTACAGACATGTAGGCCCCAAGTTTCCACATGATTTGCTCCTGATTTTTAGGAGCAACTGGTGTAGAACGGAGTATCTTAGAAATCGGAATTCTTGTCATTTAGTTTGCTCCAGTTCTAGTCAGTTAGAACAGTTTCACTGGAACAGAATTTTTTTTTCAAAAGGGGGCGTGTCAGCCACTTACGCCTGATTTCAAAGTTTCGTTGGTGAAAACTTACTCCAAACTAACTTAGAATGGAGGAAGTGAAGATTTTTGAACGCTTGAAAAAACCTTGTCTACACTTTAGAAAATCAGGCGTAGGTTACAAATTAGGCGTTGAGAACAAGGTGGGGGGGGAGGGGAAGGGAAGTCATTAAATTCTACAATCAATCCATAGTTATACTTATACAAATATTATACAAATAAATCCAACCTGAATAAAAATTTATAAGCAAAGAAAAGATTAAATAAACCATGTTCCTACCTGTGTGAAACAGCATCAGCCTTCGAGCTGCTGTGCTTCAGGCAGGCCTTTCATGTTGGAGACAGGCAGGGGTGTGGCGTCAGTGTCTCGACGGCAGCGGCAGCAAGCTTCGAGCTGAGCTGCAGTGCTTGAGGCAGGCCTTCATTCTCTTCGTGGCTGGCCGCGAAGAACCAGCACCGGACGGACCCGAGGCCATTCGGCCATGAGATATCAGCGGCGTCAGTGGCTGGCCGGCAGCCGAAGAATCAACACCTGACACACGCAGCTCTTTATGGTGCTTGAGGCCATTCGGCCACGCTTTAGGGGCGGCGTCAGTGGCTCAACGGCAGCCGAAGATACAGCAGCAGCCTTCGAGCTGTGAGGGGGACTGAGGCCATTTGGACAGGGAGAGGCAGCCACATAGACAATTTTGTATTTAAATTTGCAGAATGGATGCTGCATTGTCAACACCACGTATTATGCAATGGTTTGCCATCTTTGTTCTTGGTGGACGTTGATCCATTGCAAAGTTGAATTGACACTCTTATTTCTCCAAACACGCAGTCCTTAATTTGCATGCACCAATGCAGCACCGGTTCTGCAAGTTTAGCAGTGAAAAGCTGAACTCACTGATTTCAGCAGGTGATTTATTCAGCAGTGCTGCTAAAAGCACTCCCTCACACACACAGAAATATCAAAAAAAATTAAATTACAAGCCTTTGCAGGGTTCCAAGAAACAAATCTTCACTTTTTCTGCAGTATTTTTAAAAATGGGCGCGCGCCAATGTTTGTGTGAGACTGCGCGAATGCTCCAATGCGCACGCGCAGGGTTGCCGGCACCACGAAGGCTAATTTAAATTGTACCCGCCCCCTGCTACTTAGAAAATCGGTGCGAGTGTTCGGCTCCGCCCCCTGCTGCGAAGAGCGCGCCGCGCCAAGCAGACATCGAGCTCCAAGGAGCTCCTTGAATACCTGACTTTTTTTAGGCACAGTTTTCGGCGCGAAAAACAGGCGCCCAGCTCGGAGGTGCGCCGTTTTCGCCGCGGCACGAAACTTGGGGCCGTAAAGTTTCCATGTTCTAATATATCTGGAAACATTGGGGGTGAAATTCATCTGCGGCAATAATGAAAAGCCTGCGATAGCAAATTGGCAGTCTGTTTTACACTCCACCCGATTTTCTGCAGTGTACAATGAGCTGCCGATTCGCTATCGCATGTTTTGCGCTACCGCCTAAGAAAAATTCACCCTATTATCTATTTGCCCTGCACTTAACAGTTTCAAAAGCTGCTGCTTCCCCTTAAGTAGTACTTTGTCCCACAGTTACTCAGTATCAGAACACAATGCAGGCACAACAGTGAAGAACCACAGCACAATTTTGTTTTGTACAGCAGTGCTATGAGAAACACTACATTTTAGATTATCATTGGCTCCACGTCTTTCAGGTTTAAATTTGGAGCTTTTTCATTGCCTGGTTGCGTCTTCAGGGATTTAACTAGAATGCTTAATTGAATATTTTGCCTCTTCAAATATTAATCTGATTTTCTAAAATCAATGCACTATTAGCCATGTGCACCTCAGAAATGGTAATTCAGCAGCTGCTGTTAGGAGAAAGACTCTCATCAAACCGAACTTGACTCCCACACTTTTTAATTGGCAGTCATTTTGACCCATGGACTCACACTTTGTTTATTTGTTTCAAAGACTGAATCCATGCTCATTTTCAGTGCTGCTCATGCCCTAGTGCTTGTGCATTGCAAGATAGCATTCTTTCAGTACATCAGCTAAGATCATTCACTCTTTGGACCCAAGTTTCCTCAGGAGTTGCTCCATTTTTTTTGGAGCAACTAGATTTTTTTCGAGTGACTTAGAAATTGCAATTCTCCCCATTTAAGTTGCTCCAGTGAGTTAGTTAGATTTTTTTTTTTGTTTTTTTTTCAAAAGTGGGTGTTACCAGCCACTTATGCCTGTGTTGGCCATTTAAGCAAGTTTAGCCAGCTAAAACTTACTCCAAACTAACTTAGGCCAGAGTAAGTGGCCACTTTTGTACGTTCTGAAAAACCCTGCAGTGAATTAAGAGATCAGCGCAGGTAGCCAGAGATATGGGCGGGGCGGGGGCCGGCGGCGGGGGGAGGTAAGTTAGAGGATTCTACAAAGCATTAAACACTTCACTTTTAACAATAAAGAAGCATAGAAACCATCAAAGTTAATAAATAATAAATGAAAAATAAATCAAGCAATAGAAACATAGAAAGTAAACAATAAGAAGTAAAAAGTCCTACCTTGCCGACTGGAGCACGCACTCACAAATCCCTTCGACCTGGGCTCGGGGCGGGAGGCTCGCAGCCAGCAGCAAGAGAGATCTGTGCGTCTCACATAGTTTAAGGCAATCAATCACCTGTGTGTCTGGAAACGGTATAAAACCCTGCTGGATAATGAAAGCCGTCTTGCAGCTTAGTGAGGTGGAGCACAAAGTCAGCTTCTGGGTCAAACGCCAAGAATGGTTTGTGTGAAAGGGCTTGCTGTCACTCAAAAGCTGCCATATATAGACTTTGATTGACGGCAATTATCCCTTCTACAGAATTGCATTTCAGTGCTTGACCTGCAAAGTTAACTTCTTCCTCTCGAAGCTAAGCGAGGGTACAGCTGAGCAATGAAACGGGAGCTATGACTGTCCCCTGCAGATTCACACTGACTGATTTGTAGCTATTATTTTAAAAATCTCTGTTGTAAGCCAGGTCTGTATAGGTCGGTACAAGGGCACCATTTTGCAGCTTAGGTCTCCCTGCCTGCTCTTTTCAAAGACAATTAGACTGGGGGAAAATCGTCCTGCTTTTATTCCGGACATAGTTATCACTTTTCATCCTGGCTTGCTGTACTGCACGGGTGCACATTAGGCGGTTTCTCTGTTCACCCTCAATTGGATTGCAACACCTTCAGCTACTTAACCTCAATTCCTCAATGCTCTGATTTGATACGGTGAGTAGGCCAGGACAAAAGCCTCTTCCTGGCCCCTATTCACCTTCCTTATTGCTGCATTAACCCCCTGTCCGTTGTGACATGTTTATGTGCAGGCCTGCACCACAGCGCCTTTTGTAATTGTACTGTTGGGTCGCGCGGCCTGCACTTGCCATTATTCTTGTGGATCTTTCTCTAACGCACTATTGCCATCAATCATTTCCTGAAGTTGGCTGTGTGCAGATCCTGGCAGACGTGAGGGGGGTGGCGGGGTGTCACAGCAGCAGCAACAAGTAGTGTGGGCTCCCAGCTGAGGCAGACACTGCTGAACCGATTGTGATCAAGGCTACATGTTGAGTAATAGGTCATCAATACCTCAGCAGTTCTTGCTGTCAGTTAGTGTGAGGCTATGTTTTTTTTGATTTTGTAACAGTTGCCGCATGGTTTATCAAGCTTTCATTGATCTAGTTGGGAGAGATCTGTGCGTCTCACATAGTGTAAGGCAATCAGTCGCTGCTTCCTCGGCCCACGGACACCCATCACACTGCTACATCACTTTCATTGCTGCTTCCGAACCCCGAGGCCAGCTGTACCTTTAAGTATGGCCAATTACCAATGTTGCTGAGCCATTGCACATGCGCGTACGCTCCAACGTGCATGCACAACGCTGCCGACACTCAGAAGCATGCTGGGCCCTAGCCCCGCCCCCCTGCCGGCTGTGTTGAGCTGACACGGCCCTAGCTGCGCCCCCCACAGCTTTTGCTACGCCACGTCAAGGTTCCTGGAGCAGGGAGAATTACAAGGTTAGTTTTCTGCGCGGTTTTTAGTCCTATCAAGTCGGCGCACCTCACCGGGGGTGGTGGAGGGGAGAACACTTGGGCCCAAAGTAACTCGCAGTTTCTATTTCCTCTGTGTTACTGCAGGCAGACACAAACCTTTTACCTCTTTCTCAGCTATTCCATTGTATCGCCCCATGTTTAGAATAGGTTTAATCTGAAACTTGATGTCATATAACATCAGTGTTCTTCCAAGAATTATTAATAAAAGTGACCGTGCCAGACTCGTTACGAAAATTAATACACTTGTCTGTCATCATATTTTAGTCACTAACCACATACAATGCTGACCTCATTTTACAATACAATTTTTTACAGACTTCTGAGCTCTGCAGATTAGCAACAGTCTACCTGTTTTCTTTAGAAGTAAAGTTTTCGCATGATAATATGTCCTTACTATACAGTACAAATGCACACGAGGCCCATACGAGAGAGAAGGTCACTCTGTGACCAGCAACCTTTATTCCAGCACTGAAGTGGAGAAGGTGGGTGGAGCTTCCCATTTTATACCTGAAAGTCCAGGTTAGGAGTATCTCCCACAAGTTCACCACCTAGTGGTCAGTGTTCTCACGGTGTACAACTTAGGTCAGTTTATACATGGATTACAATGACAGTTGAATACATGACAATTGTAATCATCCTTTTTGAGGGAATTTCCCTCATTTCTGTCTACTGATGGACACTATTCTGAGCCAAGTGGGGAGATGTTCAAGGTATTCCTCGCCGTTTGTTAATGCCACTCAGGCTAATTGCTAGGAAATGCACAAGAGTGAATTGAAATAGGGGGTGACCTCTCTTGATTTTCTATCCCTTCTTGTGCAAAATTGTCCACAATCATTGCTGCTCTTTAATTAGGAGCTTCAAAATAATGTTTTTAAATTGTCATAGTTGCAGCACTTTTGTGATTAACAAAACTTTAAAGTCAAAAGTTTCTGGCTCTTGAAAATGTTTAAGAATTTTGCTTCTGTGCTACATTTTCTTTTCTGACACTTTTCTTCATGTGACATTGAGAATATTCAATACAATACATCATATTCTGATAAATATTAAAAACACTTCAAATAAACATCAGATTTAGACGAGGTTAGATTATTCTGGTGAGCGATTCTAATTTATTCAACAGGCACAGGCTGATTGAACTTCATGTGAATTTTCATTTTTTGTACATTACCGAGAAATAGTTAAATCTACTGTGTCCTAATAATATCTATTTGTGACTCTGAGTAAGGCCACCATCTACATAGAAAATAGGTGCAGGAGTAGGCCATTCGGCCCTTCTAGCCTGCACCACCATTCAATCAGTTCATGGCTGAACATGCAACTTCAGTATCCCATTCCTGCTTTCTTGCCATACCCCTTGATCCCCCTAGTAGTAAGGACTACATCTAACTCATTTTTGAATACATTTAGTGAATTGGCCTCAAAACATTGTGTGGTAGAGAATTCCACAGGTTCACCATTCTCTGGGTGAAGAAGTTTCTCCTCATCTCGGTCCTAAATGGCTTACCCCTTATCCTTAGACTGTGACCCCTGGTTCTGGACTTACCCAACATTGTGAACATTCTTCCTGCATCGAACCTGTCTAAACCCATCAGAATTTTAAAAGTTTCTATGAGATCCCCTCTCATTCTTCTGAACTCCAGTGAATACAAGCCCAGTTGATTTAGTCTTTCTTGATAGGTCAGTCCCGCCATCCCGGGAATCAGTCTGGTGAACCTTCGCTGCACTCCCTCAATAACAAGAATGGCCTTCCTCAGGTTAGGAGACCAAAACTGTACACAATACTCCAGGTGTGGCCTCACCAAGGCCCTGTACAACAGTAGCAACACCTCCCTGCCCCTGTACTCAAATCCCCTCGGTATGAAGGCCAACATGCCATTTGCTTTCTTAACCGCCTGCTGTACCTGCATGCCAACCTTCAATGACTGATGTACCATGACACCCAGGTCTCGTTGCACCTCCCCTTTTCCTAATCTGTCACCATTCAGATAATAGTCTGTCTCTCTGTTTTTACCACCAAAGTGGACAACCTCACATTTATCCACATTATACTTCATCTGCCATGCATTTGCCCACTCACCTAACCTATCCAAGTCGCTCTGCAGCCTCATAGCATCCTCCTCGCAGCTCACACTGCCACCTAACTTAGTGTCATCCGCAAATTTGGAGATACTACATTTAATCCCCTCGTCTAAATCATTAATATACAGTGTAAACAGCTGGGGCCCCAGCACAGAACCTTGCGGTACCCCACTACTCACCGCCTGCCATTCTGAAAAGTACCCATTTACTCCTACTCTTTGCTTCCTGTCTGACAACCAGTTCTCAATCCATGTCAGCACACTACCCCCAATCCCATGTGCTTTAACTTTTCACATTAATCTCTTGTGTGGAACCTTGTCGAAAGCCTTCTGAAAGTCCAAATATACCACATCAAATGGTTCTCCCTTGTCCACTCTACTGGAAACATCCTCAAAAAATTCCAGAAGATTTGTCAAGCAAGATTTCCCTTTCACAAATCCATGATGACTTGGACCTATCATGTCACCTCTTTCCAAATGCGCTGCTATGACATCCTTAATAATTGATTCCATCATCTTACCCACTACTGAGGTCAGGCTGACCGGTCTATAATTCCCTGTTTTCTCTCTCCTTCCTTTTTTAAAAAGTGGGGTTACATTGGCTACCCTCCACTCGATAGTAACTGATCCAGAGTCAATGGAATGTTGGAAAATCACTGTCAATGCATCCGCTATTTCCAAGGCCACCTCCTTAAGTACTCTGGGATGCAGTCCATCAGGCCCTGGAGATTTATCGGCCTTCAATCCCATCAATTTCCCCAACACAATTTCCCGACTAATAAGGATTTCCCTCAGTTCCTCTTTCTTACTAGACCCTCTGACCCTTATATCCGGAATGTTGTTAGTGTCCTCCTTAGTGAATACTGAACCAAAGTACTTGTTCAATTGGTCCGCCATTTCTTTGTTCCCCGTTATGACTTCCCCTGATTCTGACTGCAGGGGACCTACATTTGTCTTTACTAACCTTTTTCTCTTTACATATCTATAGAAACTTTTGCAATCCGCCTTAATGTTCCCTGCAAGCTTCTTCTCGTACTCCATTTTCCCTGCCCTAATCAAACCCTTTGTCCTCCTCTGCTGAGTTCTAAATTTCTCCCAGTCCCCAGGTTCGCTGATATTTCTGGCCAATTTGTATGCCACTTCCTTGGCTTTAATACTATCACTGATTTCCCTTGATAGCCACGGTTGAGCCACCTTCCCTTTTTTATTTTTACGCCAGACAGGAATGTACAATTGTTGTAATTCATCCATGCGGTCTCTAAATGTCTGCCATTGACCATCCACAGTCAACCCCCTAAGTATCATTCGCCAATCTATCCTAGCCAATTCACGCCTCATACCTTCAAAGTTACCCTTCTTTAAGTTCTGGACCATGGTCTCTGAATTTACTGTTTCATTCTCCATCCTAATGCAGAATTCCACCATATTATGGTCACTCTTCCCCAAGGGGCCTCGCACAATGAGATTGCTAATTAATCCTCTCTCATTACACAACACCCAGTCTAAGATGGCCTCCCCCCTAGTTGGTTCCTCAACATATTGGTCTAGAAAACCATCCCTTTTGCACTCCAGGAAATCCTCCTCCACCGTATTGCTTCCAGTTTGGCTAGCCCAATCTATGTGCATATTAAAGTCACCCATTATAACTGCTACACCTTTATTGCATGCACCCCTAATTTCCTGTTTGATTTCCAAGTGGCATACAAATTGGCCAGAAATAGCAGTGAACCCAGAGACTGGGAGAAATTTAGAACTCAGCAGAGGAGGGCAAGGGGTTTGATTAGGACAGGGAAAATGGAGTTGGAGAAGAAGCTTGCAGGGAACATTAAGACGGATTGCAAAAGTTTCTATAGATATGTAAAGAGGAAAAGGTTAGTAAAGACAAACGTAGGTCCCCTGCAGTCAGAATCAGGGGAAGTCATAACGGGGAACAAAGAAATGGCGGACCAATTGAACAAGTACTTTGGTTCAGTATTCACTAAGGAGGACACTAACAACCTTCCGGATATAAGAGGGGTCAGAGGGTCTAGTAAGGAGGAGGAACTGAGGGAAATCCTTATTAGTCGGGAAATTGTGTTGGGGAAATTAATGGGATTGAAGGCCGATAAATCCCCATGACCTGATGGACTGCATCCCAGAGTACTTAAGGAGGTGGCCTTGGAAATAGCGGATGCATTGACAGTCATTTTCCAACATTCCATTGACTCTGGATCAGTTCCTATCGAGTGGAGGGTAGCCAATGTAACCCCACTTTTTTAAAAAGGAGGGAGAGAAAACAGGGAATTATAGACCGGTAAGCCTGACATCGGTAGTGGATAAGATTATGGAATCAATTATTAAGGATGTCATAGCAGCGCATTTAGAAAACGGTGACATGATAGGTCCAAGTCAGCATGGATTTGTGAAAGGGAAATCATGCTTGACAAATCTTCTAGAATTTTTTGAGGATGTTTCCAGTAGAGTGAACAAGGGAGAACCAGTTGATGTGGTATATTTGGACTTTCAGAAGGCTTTCGACAAGGTCCCACACAAGAGATTAATGTGCAAAGTTAAAGCACATGGGATTGAGGGTAGTGTGCTGACATGGATTGAGAACTGGTTGTCAGACAGGAAGCAAAGAGTAGGAGTAAATGGGTACTTTTCAGAATGGCAGGCAGTGACTAGTGGGGTGCCGCAAGGTTCTGTGCTGGGGCCCCAGCTGTTTACACTGTACATTAATGATTTAGACGAGGGGATTAAATGAGGTATCTCCAAATTTACGGATGACACTAAGTTGGGTGGCAGTGTGAGCTGCGAGGAGGATGCTATGAGGCTGCAGAGTGACTTGGATAGGTTAGGTGAGTGGGCAAATGCATGGCAGATGAAGTATAATGTGGATAAATGTGAGGTTATCCACTTTGGTGGTAAAAACAGAGAGACAGACTATTATCTGAATGATGACAGATTAGGAAAAGGGGAGGTGCAACGAGACCTGGGTGTCATGGTACATCAGTCATTGAAGGTTGGCATGCAGGTACAGCAGGCAGTTAAGAAAGCAAATGGCATGTTGGCCTTCATAGCGAGGGGATTTGAGTACAGGGGCAGGGAGGTGTTGCTACAGTTGTACAGGGCATTGGTGAGGCCACACCTGGAGTATTGTGTACAGTTTTCGTCTCTTAACTTGAGGAAGGACATTTTGCTATTGAGCGAAGGTTCACCAGACTGATTTCTGCGATGGCGGGACTGACATATCAAGAAAGACTGGATCAACTGGGCTTGTATTCACTGGAGTTCAGAAGAATGAGAGGGGACCTCATATAAACGTTTAAAATTCTGATGGGTTTAGACAGGTTAGATGCAGGAAGAATGTTCCCAATGTTGGGGAAGTCCAGAACCAGGGGACACAGTCTAAGGATAAGGGGTAAGCCATTTAGGACCGAGATGAGGAGGAACTTCTTCATCCACAGAGTGGTGAACCTGTGGAATTCTCTACCACAGAAAGTTGTTGAGGCCAATTCACTAAATATAATCAAAAAAGAGTTAGATGTCGTCCTTACTACTAAGGGGATGGTGAGAAAGCAGGAGTGGGGTACTGAAGTTGCATGTTCAGCCATGAACTCGTTTAATGGCGGTGCAGGCTAGAAGGGCCGAATGGCCTACTCCACCTATTTTCTGTTTCTATCCCTCAACGTGCAATACATGCCTGCGTTTACCAGGTCACGGCTGCACTGTATGCGCGGAGGAATGACTTCTTCAAGTTCCCAATGACCACACAAGCGATCCATGCGAGAGCTGTGGGCTTCTTCAGGATTGCCGGCTTCCCAAAGGTACAGGGCTGCATTGATTGTACCCACATAGCCTTGTGGGCAACTGTGGAGGATTCCAAGCAATACAGGTTTCCACTCCATCAATGTGCAGCTCATGTGTGACGACAAGCAGCGCATCATGTCAGTCGATGCGAGATACCCTGGCAGCATCCATGATGCGTTCATCCTACGCGACAGCGTTATATCTGACATGTTTGAGCAGCAGCCAGAAGGGCAGAGCTGGCTACTGGGAGACAAAGGGTACGGCCTGACCACCTGGCTCATGATGCCCCTTTGCGTGACACGGACAGAAGCTGACCGTCAATACAACATGGCGCACATTGCGATGCGCAGCATCATAGAGAGGACCATTGGCATATTGAAACAGCGATTCCGATGCCTGGACCATTGCGGAGTCCACTTGCAATACTCTCCTCAGATTGTCGGTCACTTCACTGTTGTGTGCTGCATGCTCCATAACTTAGCCATCATGAGGCAGCAGGAGCTGGTAGTGGAACCAGAAGACCCACATGAGGGGCCAATGCCTGATGATAGTATTATGGAAGAGCAGGATGTGGATGATGACGACGATCAGGAAAGCATGCAAATGACTGATGCCGGAGCACGAGGTCGGAAGAGGGCCGTCCATCGTGCTCCTTTCACGATTACTCGAGCCTTGCGCCCGCAGCTCATCCATGAACGCTTCAATTACTGATGCCTGAGGGCTCTGTGACAACAGTTGTGCATGGACATGTTTATTCTTTGCAGTTGTTCCTACGTTGTGTTGTGTTAATGGAAGATGAATCAGTTTTAATGAAAAAATATTTTATTGAAAAGTTAACGTCACTGTAATAAAATATTTGTTGTATCAAACTTTACTTTTTAATATGACTCTTGAAGATCACTTAAAAACTTTAAGATCGCTTTTGTAAACTTGTAAAGTTACAAAAGTTACAAAACAATTTCAATGTGAAAAATCTTACACTCTCAAGATCACTTAAACTTCAGGATCACTTTTTAGGTGCAAAATTAAATAAGATACAAAATGTGAGAGCATTTACACTATAAGATCAGTTAAAAACCCTAAGATCACTTATAAGTTGTAAAGTTACAAAACTTACAAAACAATTTCAATTTGAAAAATGCTACTACAGCTACATCAAGAACAAGAACAAAAGCAGCCAAGAAAGGCTGCAACCATGTCTCATCCACATCTCAGTGAATGTTCACTTCTTCATGGAGGTGTAATTTGATTGGCCGGGCTGTGTGCCCTTATTGCAACAGCTATCTCCCTGACAGCCTGTGCCATCGATTGCACTCCCTTGGACATTCCCTCCCTAAGTTCCCGTGTCATTACTGCTATTTCTCCCGTCGGGACCGTCGCCTCGTCACCCACTGCACTGACGCTACCGATGAGTGATCGGGTAAGCTCATTGGTCTCCATACCCAATGCCACAACCTGAACCGCATCTGTTGCACGCTGCATCTCAGGAAAAAGCGTGTCTCCAATCTCCTTCTCCTCTGCCTGGGTCTGCCTCGTAGCACCACTACACTGGGAGGCACGGGCACGGACGGTGGGACGCTTGGTGTTTCAAACAGCACCACTAGAGAGAGAAGTGCGGGCTGGGACGGTGGGACACTGTGTTCCAGATGACAGCACTCGAGTGCGAGCCGTGAGCTGGGATGGTGGGTGAATGGGTGTAAACTGCTCCATTAGATCACCAGCACCACTGGGACCCGCAATGTCGGAATCGAAACCATGGAAGGTGGAACCAGAACCTATGCGAGTGGGAGGCGCAGGCTCGGACGGTGGTGCACTGGCTGTAAACTGCTGGATTACACCAGCAGCACCACTGGGACCCGCAACATCGGAATCAAAACCATGAAAGGTGGAACCAAAACCGATGCAAGGGGTTGAAACTCTGATGCCCCTTAATGGGTGCTCATAAATATTAATTTGGAAGCTCTCCCCTGTAGACATTTCAGTCATCGCCGCTATCATCCAGTCTGGATCGTCCACATCTGGTTCTTCTGATTCTTGTTCTGTATCTTCAGGATTCTCACCATCATCATCATGTTCTGCAAAATACATCAGAACAGTCAAATGTTTAACAGCAAGGGAGGGGGCAGGATGGATGGCATGAGTACTCTCACACATAGCAGGCCAGGCAGCAGGTTGATTTTAAGGGCTACGATGCATTTTTAGGACTTACCCTCTTCCTCGCACGTGGGCCCAGTTTGTGCTGTACAGATTGCTCTTCTCCATGTGCAACTCACCATAGCAGCTACCCTCTGTTCCAAGGGTGTCAGTGGATGCAGATTGGGCACGCCTCTTCCTGTTCGAGTTGCTTCCCTTTTGTTGTGGGCCAATTTCTTCTGCAAAGAGTAAAATATAACTTTTTACAGAGTGCATCTTTCTGCATGGTGGGACAAAGAGAGTCACATTACAATTACGATTACATTAAACATGGAAAATATTACTTACACTAACTACTTGACCAAGGTCGTGCCATTTCTTTTTACACTGGCTTCCAGATCTCATGGTATGCACCACTGCACAGTAATCTTCTGCAACTTGGTTCCAGGGTTTCTTCATTTCTTTAGGTGGCACTTTTTATGCGACCTCTCTTGCTGGTATCTAGCTCCTGCCATCTCTGCTCAATGTCGTTGACTAATATCCCCACTTCCTCATGCAAGAAATTCTTTGTTCTTGGTGGACATTGTTCCATTGCTGTCTTGAATTGACACTCTTATTTTTCAAAACACACAGTCCTTAATTTGCATGCACCAATGCAGCACCTGTTCTGGAAGTTTAGCAGTGAAAAGCAGCACTCACTGATTTCAGCAGGTTATTTATTCAACAGTGCTGCTAAAAGCACTCCTTCAGACACACAAAAAATCACCAAAATCCAATCCCAAGCCTTTCCAGGGGTCCACGAGACAAATCAACACTTTTCTTTAAGTCCCTTTAAAAATGGCCGAGTTCCAATGTTTCCGGGCTACTGCGCGTGCGCGCGCGCTCCAACGCGCACGCGCAGAGCTGCCAGCACGATGTTGCCTCATTTAACTTAGCACCGCACCACCCCTCCACTTGCAGAATCGGCGCGACTCTGTGGCTCTGCCCTCTGCTGCTGTGTGCGCACCGCGGCGAGCTCCCAGGGACCAGCAAGAAGCCGGAGAATTAAGAGGTATTTTCGTGTCTCACTTTTAGGCGCATCCAGGTCGGGGCTGCGCCATTTTAGGCGCGGCCTGAAACTTCACCCCATAGAAACATAGAAAATAGGTGCAGGAGTAGTCCATTCGGCCCTTCGAGCCTGCACCACCATTCAATAAGATCATGGCTGATCATTCCCTCAGTACCCCTTTCCTGCTTTCTCTCCATACTACTTGATCCCTTTAGCCGTAAGGACCATATCTAACTCCCTCTTGAATATATCCAATGAACTGGCATCAACGACTCTCTGCGGCAGGGAATTCCATAGGTTAACAACTCTCTGAGTGAAGAAGTTTCTCCTCATCTCAGTCCTAAATGGCCTATCCCTTATCCTACGACTATGTCCCCTGGTTCTGGACTTCCTCAACATCGGGAACAATCTACCCGCATCTAAGCTGCCCCGTCCTGTCAGAATCTTGTATGTTTCTATGAGATCCCCTCTCATCCTTCTAAACTCCAATGTATAAAGGCCCAGTTGATCCAGTCTCTCTTCATATGTCAGTCCGGCCATCCCGGGAATCAGTCTGGTGAACCTTCGCTGCACTCCCTCAATAGCAAGAACGTCCTTCCTCAGATTAAGAGACCAAAATTGAACACAATATTCCAGGTGAGGCCTCACCAAGGCCCTATACAACTGCAGTAAGACCTCCCTGCTCCTATACTCAAATCGCCGAGCTATGAAGGTCAAGATACCATTTGCCTTCTTTACCAACTGCTGCCCCTATATGCCAGCTTTCAATGACTGATGAACCATGACACCCAGGTCTCATTGCATCTCCCCTTTTCCTAATCTGCTACCATTCAGATAATATTCTATCTTTGCGTTTTTGCCCCCAAAGTGGATAACCTCACATTTATCCACATTATAATGCATCTGCCATGCATTTGCCTACTCACCTAACCTGCAGCCTCTTAGCGCCCCCTCACAGCTCTCACTGCCACCCAGCTTAGTGTCATCTGCAAACCTGGAGATATTACACTCAATTCCTTCATTCAAATCATTGATGTATATTGTAAAGAGCTGGGGTCCCAGCACTGAGCCCTGCGGCACTCCACTAGTCGCTGCCTGCCATTCTGAAAAGGACCCGTTTATCCCGACTCTCTGCTTCCTGTCTGCCAACCAGTTCTTTATCCACGTCAGTATATTACCACCAATACCATGTGCTTTGATTTTGCACACCAATCTCTTGTGTGGGACCTTGTCAAAAGCCTTTTGAAAGTCCAAATACACCACATCCATTCATTCTTCCTTGTCCACTCTGCTAGTTACATCTTCAAAAAATTCCAGAAGATTTGTCAAGCATGATTTCCCCTTCATAAATCCATGCTGGCTTGGACCGATCCTGTCACTGCTTTCCAAATGCGCTGCTATTTCATCCTTGATAATCGATTCCAACATTTTCCCCACCACCGATGTCAGGCTAACCGGTCGATAATTACCTGCTTTCTCTCTCTCTCCCTTTTTAAAAAGTGGTGTTACATTAGCTACCCTCCAGTCCATAGGAACTGATCCCGAGTCGATAGACTGTTGGAAAATGATCACCAATGCATCCACTATTTCTAGGGCCACTTCCTTAAGTACTCTGGGATGCAGACTATCAGGCCCCGGGGACTTATCAGACTTCAATCCCATCAATTTCCCTAACACAATTTCCCACCTAATCAAGATATCCTTCAGTTCCTCCTTCTCACTAGACCCTCGGTCCCCTAGTACTTTCGGAACGTTATTTGTGTCTTCCTTCGTGAAGACAGAACCAAAGTATTTGTTCAATTGGCCAGCCATTTCTTTGTTTCCCATTCTAAATTCACCTGAATCCGACTGCAAGGGACCTACGTTTGTCTTCGCTAATCTTTTTCTCTTCACATATCTATAGAAGCTTTTGCAGTCAGTTTTTATGTTCTCGGCAAGATTCTTCTCGTACTCTATTTTCCCCCTCTTAATTAAACCCTTTGTCCTCCTCTGCTGAATTCTAAATTTCTTCCAGTCCTCAGGTTTGCTGCTTTTTCTGGCCAATTTATATGCCTCTTCCTTGGATTTAACACTATCCCTAATTTCCCTTGTTAGTCACGGTTGAGCCACCTTCCCCGTTTTATTTTTACTCCAGACAGGGATGTACAATTGCTGAAGTTCATCCATGTGATCTTTAAATGTTTGCCATTGCCTATCCACCGTCAACCCTTTAAGTATCATTTGCCGGTCGATTCTAGCCAATTCACGCCTCAAACCATTGAAGTTACCTTTCTTTAAGTTCAGGACCCTAGTTTCTGAATTAACTGTGTCACTCTCCATCCTAATAAAGAATTCTACCATGTTATGGTCACTCTTCCCCAAGGGATCTCGCACAACAAGATTGCTCATTCGTCCTTTCTCATTTCACATCACCCAGTCTAGGATGGCCAGCCCTGTCGTTGGTTCCTCGACATATTGGTCTAGAAAACCATCCCTAATACACTCCAGGAAATCCTCCTCCACCGCATTGCTGCCAGTTTGGTTAGCCCAATCAATATGTAGATTAATGTCACCCATGATAACTGCTGTACCTTTATTGCATGCATCCCTTATTTCTTGTTTGATGCTGTCCCCAACCTTACTTCTACTGTTTGGTGGTCTGTACACAACTCCCACTAGCGTTTTATGCCCTTTGGAATTCCGCAGCTCCACCCATACCGATTCCACATCATCCAGGCTAATGTCCCTCCTTACTATTGCATTAATTTCCTCTTTAACCAGCAACGCCACCCCGCCATTTTTTCCTCTCTGTCTATCCTTCCTAAATGTTGAATACCCCTGGATGTTGAGTTCCCAGCCTTGGTCACCCTGGAGCCATGTCTCCGTGATGTCAATTACATCATATCCGTTAACTGCTATCTGCGCAGTTAATTCGTCCACCTTATTCCGAATACTCCTTGGATTGAGGCACAGAGCCTTCAGGCTTGTCTTTTTAACACACTTGCCGGTTTAGAATTTTGCTGTAATGTGGCCCTTTTTTGTTTTTTCCTTGGGTTTCTCTGCCCTCCACTTTTACTACTATTCTTTCGATCTTTTGCTTCTGCCTCCATTTTATTTCTCTCTGTCTCCCTGCATAGGTTCCCATCCCCTTGCCATGTTAGTTTAACTCCTCCCCAACAGCACTAGCAAACACTCCCCCTAGGACATTGGTTCAGGTCCTGCCCAGGTGCAGACCGTCCGGTTTGTACTAGTCCCACCTCTCCCAGAACCGGTTCCAATGTCCCAGGAATTTGAATCCCTCCCTTCTGCACCACTCCTCAAGCCACGTATTCATCTGAGCTATCCTGCGATTCCTACTCTGACTAGCACGTGGCACTGGTAGCAATCCTGAGATTACTACTTTTGAGGTCCGACTTGTTAATTTAGCTCCTAGCTCCTAGCTCCCTAAATTCGTCTCGTAGGACCTCGTCCCGTTTTTTACCTATATCGTTGGTACCTATGTGCACCATGACAACTGGCTGTTCACCCTCCCTTTTCCGAATGTCCTGCACCCGCTCTGAGACATCCTTGACCCTTGCACCAGGGTCATACCATCTCGGTTGCGGCCGCAGAAATGCCTATCTATTCCCCTTACAATTGAATCCCCTATCAATATCGCACTCCCACTCTTTTTCCTGCCCTCCTGTGCAGCAGAGCCACCCACGGTGCCATGAACTTGGCTGCTGCTGCTCTCCCCTGATGAGTCATACCCCTCAACAGTACCCAAAGCGGTGTATCTGTTTTGTAGGGGGATGACTGCAGGGAACCCCTGCACTACCTTCCTTGCACTGCTCTTCCTGTTGGTCACCCATCCCCTATCTGGCTGTGTACCCTTTACCTGCGGTAAGACCAACTCGCTAAACGTGCTATTCACGTCATTCTCAGCATCGTGGATGTTCCAGAGTGAATCCACCCGCAGCTCCAGTGCCGCACTGCGGTCTGTCAGGAGCTGCAGGCGGATACACTTCCCGCACACGTCGTCAGGGACACCGGAAGCGTCACTGACTTCCCACATATTACAGGAGGAGCATAACATGTGTCCAAGCTGTCCTTCCATGACTTAACCCTTAGATAAACTTAACTTGGCAACAACAATGCTGAATGTTATTTATGGATATAGAAAAGAAAAAGAAAAACTACTCACCAATCACCAGCCAATCACTTACCCCCTTGGCTGTGACGTCAGCTTTCGATTTCTTTCTATATTTTTGCCTCCTTGCTGCAGCTGCGGCTGGCCTCTCTGACTCCCGAACTCCCGAGACTCTCCTCGATGTTGGGCCTTTTGTAGGCCGCCTCGATCTCCCCACTCCGCCTCTCCTCGATGTTGGGCCTTTTGTAGGCCGTCTCGATCTCCCCACTCCGCCTCTCCGACTCACGAATTCCCGAGCTTCCCCTCGATGCTGGGCCTTTTGTAGGCAGCCTCGATGTTCCCTCTCCGACTCACGACCTCCCGAGCCTCTCCTCGATGCTGGGCCTTTTGTAGGCCGCCTCGATCTCCCAGCTCCGCCTCTCCGAATCACTGAGTTAGGATTGGGTGAGACCATGGACAATTTGAAACCAAAGGTAAGTATCTTGAAGCCAATTCTCTGTGGCACAGGGAACTTAGCAAGGACAGAGCGATGAGGGTGTTTGTAGAGGTGAAAATGTAAAGTGTAGCATTTTGAATGAGTTCTAATTTAGAGAGAATGGAGGCTGGCTCGGAAGGTATTAAAGAAATTGAGTCCTGGCAACAGTGGGGTGAGAACGGGAAGCGTGGAGGTGAATATTAGAGATGGAAGAAAGCATACTCATAGAATGGATGTGTGGAAGCAAGCTAGCTTGGGATCGAACAATATGCACTAATGTCCTTTAGGGACAGAAATCTGCTATCTTTACCTGGTCTGGCCTATATGTGACTCCAGGCCTACAGCAATGTGGTTGACTCTTAACTGCTCTCTGAAATGGCCTCGCAAGCCACTCAATTGTACCAAATCACTACAAAGAAGTATACTAGAATAAAAACGGATGAACCCCCGGGCGTCAACCCAGGCATCGGACACAACAAAGGCAAGCCCAGCTCAGTCGATTCTGCAAAGTCCTCCTCAGTAACATCTGGGAACTTGTGCAAAAATTGGAAGACTAGTTAAGCAACAGTCTGACATAGTCATACTCACAGATACATACCTTCAGCAAATTTCCCAGATTCCTCCATCACCATCCTACCGGCAGGACAGACCCACCAGAGGTGGCGGCACAGTAGAAAAACGTCGGGAGGGAGTGGCCCAGGGAGCCCTCAACATTGACATCAGAAGCCATGAAGTCTCATGGCACCAGGTCAAGCATGGGCAAGAAAACTTCCTGGTGTTTACCACCTACTGCCCTCCCTCAGCTGAGGACTTTGCTGAATCGACTGGGCTGGGCTTGCCTTTGTTATGTCCGATGCCTGGGTCGATGCTCGGTGGTTCATCCATTTTTATTCTAGTGTACTTATTTGTCACAGTTTGGTACAACTGAATGATTTGCTAGGCCATTTCAGAGGGCAGTTAAGAGTCAATCACATTGCTGTAATAGTCCTCCATATTGAACACCACTTGGTAGCAAGGCACAGAATGTACCCTGGGTGGGGGACTTCAATGTCCATCGCCAAGAGAAGTTTGGTAGCAGTACTACTAATCGAGTTGGCCGAGTCCTGAAGGACATAGCTGCCAGACTAGGCCTGCGGCAGGTGGTGAGAGAACCAACACGAGGGGGAAAACCTATGACTTCATTCTCTCAAATCTACCTGTCACAGATGCATCTGTCCATTACAGCATTGGTAGGAGTGACCACCATGCAGTACTTTTTGAGACCAAGTCCTGTCTTCACACTGAGGACACCCTCCATCGTGTTGTGTGGCAGTACCACCATGCTAAATGGGATAGCTTCAGAACAGATCCAGCAACTCAAAACTGGGCATCCATGAGGCGCTGTGAGCCATCAGTAGCAGCAGAATTGTATTCCACCACAATCTGTAACCTCATGGCTGGGCATACCCCTCACTCCACCATTACCATCAAGCCAAGGGACCAAACCTGCTTCAATGTGGAGTGTCGTAGAGCATGCCAGGAGCAGCACCAGGTGTACCTAAAAATGAAGTGCCAACTTGGGGAAGATGCAACACAGGACTACATGCATGCTAAACAGCAGAAGCAGCATACTATAGACAGAGCTAAGTGATCCCACAATCAACGGATCGGATCAAAGCTCTGCAGTCCTGTCACATCCAGTCGTGAATCGTGGTGGACAATTAAACAACTAACAGGAGGAGAAGGCTCCATGAACAACCCCGTCCTCAATGATGGTGGAACCCACCATGTTAATGACAAGGCCGAAGCGTTCGCAACCACCTTCAGCCAGATTTGCCGAGTCGATGATACATTTCTGCCTCCTCCTGAGGTCCCCACCATCAAAAAAGCCAGTCTTAAGCCAATTTGATTCACTCCACATGGACAACTGAGCACACTGGATACAGCAAAGGTTATGGGCCTCGAAAACATCCCGGCTATCATGCTGCAGACTTGTGCGCCCGAACTAGCCACGCTTCTAGCCAAGCTGTTCCAGTACAGCTACAACACCACTGTTCGCCCTAACGCACAGCTATCTCGTGGGTGCATGCTCACCACGCGTGGCAATCCCACAGGAGCGGGCTTCAGCACGCAGGTGCTCTTTTTAATCTCATCCCAGGATCCCAGTTCTTTCGGCCCACAGGAGCGAGCTTCAGTGCGCAGATGCCCACACCTGCAGGCCAAAAGAACTGGGATCCTGGAACACGAATACCCATTTAAAAAGAGCCCCTGCATCCTGGAGCCCGCTCCTTCGGGACTGAGCGTGCATAGCCTGAGGTACTGGCTCCTGTGCGACATGATTAGAAAGAGCGTGGGCAAGAGGGCGAGATGGAGAGGGAGGCAGGCAGACAGACATCAGCTCCCCTTGCTCACCGGGTAGAGTGGACTCACCTTATTGGTTCACACAAGATACTGTGCAAGATACTCGACGGCACCTGGAGCAGAACCGAGCAAGACGTTAACACCTTCAGCAGGGAAAGAATATTGGTGGAAAGGCAAGTAAAAGGATCAAATGGCCAATCACCTTCTTGTGATTTTTAAGAATACACAAGTGTAGAGCATTATTCTTGCATTCATTTCCGGAGGCGGGTGGCGGGGCCGGGTGCGGATATATATAATTTCAAAGGATTCGGCACTTTCCTGCATCTCTCCCAAAATAAATTTTAATATGACCAGACAGGAAAGTGGTGAAACAGCAGGCGGATTTCAGTTAATCTTTCAAAATAGCTGTTTAATACTTGTCCTAAAGGTATCTCTAAACGGTTAATTATGAAAGACCCCCCCCCCCCTTACTGCCAGCTAAGTCAGAGTGAGATCTCTCTCATTATTGTCCTGTGTCTTTTACCCACAATTGCTGTCAGCTGAGGTGTTTAGTAAAATTACCCCCTATAGACTTTAGCAAGTGCAGTTATTTTGTAAAAACAAACTCAGCAGATTCTATCAGCATTTGAAAAGTAGAAACTGGTTATTGTTTCGGTTGTAGACCCTTCATCAGAATAGAGTTATTGGACAGATAGACTATTTCCATTTCATAAAAGCTCTGCATTGTGACATGGATTATAACTAACAGTTCCCAATTCCCAGTGGAAATGTATTTCTACAGCAATTATTTCATACCTTTTAAGGTGAGTTTGCATTCCAGCCACTGTGCCCTTTAAGGTGCGCGGTCGCGCACTGATCCCTAAGCTCCCGCGCACTTAAATTCAAAGACCGCGCAGTGAGCAGGGCAAGGGGCCCGGAACCCTCAGAGTGTCATTTGCGAATCTTGCAACCAGGAACCGATCCCAATTAGAAATTAACAAAAGAGTTGGGGCAGTGGTCACGTATTAAGGGAGTGGGGTGATGTGTCGGTTGTGTCGTCCTCTGAGTAGTGACGCGTGGTGCAGGCAGAAGCTGTCGAGGAGCCGAGTTCAGCCGATTCCCATGGTGATGAGGGCAGCGTCCCGCCCCTTCTCCTTTGGTGCCACGGTTCCAGGGGCAGTGTTACACAAACTCCGCGCTCACCGCCGAGCAAATCAGAGCAGAGCAGATCAGTGCATCCAGATACCACTATGAGGCTGGATGAAGCTTTCAAATATGTGGGAGACATCAGTAGATACCACGTGTACCTCATTTTCTTATTAAACCCAGACAGGTGAGTGAGTTGCTGAGTTTTACCTGCAACAAGTGAGTAAGAATGTACTTTGTTGCTGTCAGATGGCTGTGACATGTTTTCCCAATGACTGATGTTAGGCTAACTGGTCTATAGTTTCCTGCTTTTGTCTGCCTCCTTTTTTAACATTTGCGGTTTTCCAATACGCTGGGACCGCCCCAGAATCCAGGGAATTTTGATAGATTACAACCAATGCATCCACTATCTCTGCAGCCACTTCTTTTAAGACCTGAGGATGTAAGCCATCAGGTCCAGGGGACTTGTCTGCCTATAGTCCCATTATTTTACCGAGTACTACTTTAATGATAGTGATTGTATTAAGTTGCTCCCTCCCTATAGCCCCTTGATTATCCACTATTGGGATGTTTTTAGTGTCTTCTACAGTGAAGACCGATACAAAATATTTGTTCAACGTCTCTGCCATTTCCCTGTTCTCCATTATTAATTCCCTAGTCTCATCCTCTAGGAGACCAACATTTACTTTAGCCACTCTTTTTTCCTTTTTATGTACCTGTAGAAACTCTTATTATCTGTTTTTATATTTCGTGCTCATTTACTTTTATAATCTACCTTCCCTCTTATCATTCTTTTAGTTGTTCTTTGCTGGCATTTAAAAGTTTCCCAATGCTCTGGCCTCCCACTAGTCTTGGCCATATTGTATGCCCTTGTTTTCAATTTAATACCCTCCTTTATTTCCTTAGTTAATCACGGATGGTTATCCCTTCTCTTACAGTCTTTCCTTATCATTAGGATACCAGATATGGAATATCTCCTTCAGTGTCTCCCACTGCTCATCAACCATCCCATACTTTAATCTATTTTCCCAGTCCACTTTAGTCAACTCTGCCCTCATTTGAGTACAAGGGCAGGGAGGTGTTGCTACAATTGTACAGGGCCTTGGTGAGGCCACACCTGGAGTATTGTGTACAGTTTTGGTCTCCTAACCTGAGGAAGGACATTCTTGCTATTGAGGGAGTGCAGCAAAGGTTCACCAGACTGATTCCCGGGATGGCGGGACTGACCTATCAAGAAAGACTGGATCAACTGGGCTTGTATTCACTGGAGTTCAGAAGAATGAGAGGGGACCTCATAGAAACGTTTAAAATTCTGAGGGGGTTAGACAGGTTAGATGCAGGAAGAATGTTCCCAATGTTGGGGAAGTCCAGAACCAGGGGACACAGTCTAAGGATAAGGGGGAAGCCATTTAGGACCGAGATGAGGAGGAATTTCTTCACCCAGAGAGTGGTGAACCTGTGGAATTCTCTACCACAGAAAGTTGTTGAGGCCAATTCACTAAATATATTCAAAAAAGAGTTAGATGAAGTCCTTACTACTAGGGGAATCAAGGGGTATGGTGAGAAAGCAGGAATGGGGTACTGAAGTTGCATGTTCAGCCATGAACTCATTGAATGGCGGTGCAGGCTAGAAGGGCCGAATGGCCTACTCCTGCACCTATTTTCTATGTTTCTATACATTTGTAGTCTCCTTTATTTAAGCTTAGGACTGTGGTTTGAGAACCAACTGTCTCACCCTTCAACTGAATTTGAAATTTAACCATGTTATGGTCACTCATTCCGAGTGGATCCTTTACTATGAGATCATTTATTAATCCTGCCTCATTACACAGTACCAATCTAAGATAGCATGCTCTCTGGTTGGTTCCGCAACGTACTATTCAAGGAAATTATCCCGGATACACTCTATGAACTCGTCCTCAAAGTTGTCCTGGCCAATTTACTTTGTCCAATCAATATGAAGGTTAAAATCGCCCAATGATTATTGCCATTCCTTTATTACAAGCCTCCATTATTTCTTGATTTATACTCGGTCCAACAGTGTAGCTACTGTTAGGGGGCCTATAGGTTACGCCCATCATCGTATCCATCGTCTTAGCCAAAATTTAGCTAATGCATTAATGATCATATCTTTTATATCTTTAACAGAGACCTTGCTGCTCGGAACTGTCTTGTAGGTGACAATAATGTACTAAAAATCAGCGATTTTGGCATGTCGAGACAGGAGGATGATGGCATTTACTCATCATCTGGCTTGAAACAGATTCCAATTAAATGGACAGCTCCTGAGGCCCTAAATTATGGTAAAAATTACTTTTATTTTATCTAAACTGTGCAGTGCAATTATTATGCAGTGTATTGGTACTGTGGCTACTAATTTACATAATTTACATAATGAATAAGTTAGATTCCATTGTTGTTGCATAGCATTCTGGAATCTCTGCCAGTATTTCAGGAATCCAATTCCAATATTCTCAATTTTTCCTTGAAAGTGCCTTGATGATGATGATTATTATATGTTCCTTCATTTATGTGTTGAAGTTTAAATCTTACATTTTTATAAAGTCCCTACAGGATATGTAGCAACATGATGGACAACATGTACCAGGCTGGAGATGGGTAGTTGGTGTTTCGTGGTACTGGGTAGGATAGGGGTTTAGTAGCACTGCTTTGGGCTTTGGAGATGTGACAGTCTGAGCATGTGCAGTGTACACATTTCCCACTATACATTAGCAGAATTCTTTGAGTAGAAAAGTAGATATCCTCTAGTGCGTAAGGATTTCTGAGATTCTTGGAGTTCTTCCAGAGTTGGCCCTGTGTTTTGACAGAATCGGAAAAAGAGTTTGACAGCATGTATACTAAAAATGTGAAACTGTGAAAAATGTATTCTGCAGTTTGTTTTCAAATCATTTGGAAAAACTCAGGAATCCTATTGCACCACAAGGAGATATATCTTTCCACTTGCAGTGAAAGAATTCAACTGGTATATAACAGGAGGAGTGCACGCTGCACATACTCAGACTGTGGCATCTCCTTTCAGCTAACAAAGTAATATATCTAGATGAAAAATATCAATTCCAACGCCAGGTTTTTCAGGGTGGCATCGGCCCTGAAGTGAAAGCATTAGTGATGTACCACAGACACAAAAGACCCTCCTTAAAACCCACTGGTTTGACCAAGCTTTGGTCACCCCTCCTAATATCACCTTTTTTGTTAGGTATCCATTTTCTTTTTTGATGCACCATGGGACATGTTCCTATGTTTACGGTGCTATATAATTGCAAATTGTTATTCTCGTTTGTACAGGGAGAGTGCAGAACACTAGGATTAGTTTTAGATTGCTCTAGTAAAAACCCGGCCCAGAGACGATGAGCTAAATTGCCTTAGTCTATGCTGTGAACTTTTATGCTGTAAACAAAATGCTAATTTTCACACTTTGCCAACAAATTGCAACTAAGGAGGTATGGAAATGTATAAATTAAAAGTCAGGAAAACACCTATAAAAAACAGCAATCAGCCACTATTCCTGATCTCATTGAATGGCGGAACAGGCTCGAAGGACTGACTACAGTCATCAAATTCTACCACTATAAAAGGAGAACCAATCAAATTACTCAAAATATTTTCTGAAAACCCTTCCAGCTCTCATCCTACTTCCTCCACTAAGCTGAGCAGTGACTGCTGGAAATAAGGTTTGGAACATAATCTACAGAAAAATGGCTAAATTTATAAGAAATTATTAGTTGAGTTTGATGGGATTGAAGGCCGATAAATCCCCAGGGCCTGATGGACTGCATCCCAGAGTACTTAAGGAGGTGGCCTTGGAAATAGCAGATGCATTGACAGTCATTTTCCAACATTCCATAGACTCTGGATCAGTTCCTATCGAGTGGAGGGTAGCCAATGT
This sequence comes from Pristiophorus japonicus, assembly GCF_044704955.1. Taxonomy (NCBI): domain Eukaryota; kingdom Metazoa; phylum Chordata; class Chondrichthyes; family Pristiophoridae; genus Pristiophorus; species Pristiophorus japonicus. Next base: position 153,895,856 of record NC_091977.1, on the reverse strand, counting down.
AACCCCACTTTTTAAAAAAGGAGGGAGAGAGAAAACAGGGAATTATAGACCGGTCAGCCTGACCTCAGTAGTGGGTAAAATGATGGAATCAATTATTAAGGATATCATAGCAGCGCATTTGGAAAGAGGTGACATGATAGGTCCAAGTCAGCATGGATTTGTGAAAGGGAAATCTTGCTTGACAAATCTTCTGGAATTTTTTGAGGATGTTTCCAGTAGAGTGGACAAGGGAGAACCAGTTGATGTGGTATATTTGGACTTTCAGAAGGCTTTCGACAAGGTCCCACACAAGAGATTAATGTGCAAAGTTAAAGCACATGGGATTGGGGGTAGTGTGCTGTCATGGATTGAGAACTAGTTGTCAGACAGGAAGCAAAGAGTAGGAGTAAATGGGTACTTTTCAGAATGGCAGGCAGTGACTAGTGGGGTACCGCAAGGTTCTGTGCTGGGGCCCCAGCTGTTTACATTGTACATTAATGATTTGGACGAGGGGATTAAATGTAGTATCTCCAAATTTGCGGATGACACTAAGTTGGGTGGCAGTGTGAGCTGCGAGGAGGATGCTATGAGGCTGCAGAGTGACTTGGATAGGTTAGGTGAGTGGGCAAATGCATGGCAGATGAAGTATAATGTGGATAAATGTGAGGTTATCCACTTTGGTGGTAAAAACAGAGAGACAGACTATTTTCTGAATGGTGACAGATTAGGAAAAGGGGAGGTGCAACGAGACCTGGATGTCATGGTACATCAGTCATTGAAGGTTGGCATGCAGGTACAGCAGGCGGTTAAGAAAGCAAATGGCATGTTGGCCTTCATACCGAGGGGATTTGAGTACAGGGGCAGGGAGATGTTGCTACAGTTGTTCAGGGCATTGGTGAGGCCACACCTGGAGTATTGTGTACAGTTTTGGTCTCCTAACTTGAGGAAGGACATTCTTGCTATTGAGGGAGTGCAGCGAAGGTTCACCAGACTGATTCCCGGGATGGCGGGACTGACCTATCAAGAAAGACTGGATCAACTGGGCTTGTATTCACTGGAGTTCAGAAGAATGAGAGGGGATCTCATAGAAATGTTTAAAATTCTGATGGGTTTAGACAGGTTGGATGCAGGAAGAATGTTTCCAATGTTGGGGAAGTCCAGAACCAGGGGTCACAGTCGAAGGATAAGGGGTAAGCCATTTAGGACCGAGATGAGGAGAAACTTCTTCACCCAGAGAGTGGTGAACCTGTGGAATTCTCTACCACAGAAAGTTGTTGAGGCTAATTCACTAAATATATTCAAAAAGGAGTTAAATGTCGTCCTTACTACTAGGGGGATCAAGGGGTATGGCGAGAAAGCAGGAATGGGGTACTGAAGTTGCATGTTCAGCCATGAACTCATTGAATGGCGGTGCAGGCTAGAAGGGCCGAATGGCCTACTCCTGCACCTATTTTCTATGTCTATGTTTCTATGTTTCAAATTAGTAGGGTACAATTTGCAGCATACAGTCCATGTACAGCTTTATAAATTCTTCTGTGCATTTGCATTACTTCGGTTAGTGAGTCATGTCATTATTATAAATGAATTCATTTTTTTTAATTCTGAAGAGACCCCCGATGAATTAGTTGATCAGCACTGAAATGTGGAACTGAGCCGTACAGTCTAATAAGTTCACAGGTTGAAACAAAGTCCATGCTGAGTTAGCTGATCTCAATTGAGGTACTATGATGCTATGCACCTGTCAACTCTTATTGCCTACATTTGCAAATGAAGAAGAGCCACCTGAGCAAGTTTCTGGCAGGAAGAACTATATCCAGCAAGAGTTGGCATCTTTACGAGAAAAGAAGAAAAAAGACCATTTAGCCCATCTTGCTGCACTTCCCCCAAAAAATCAAGTGCAGATAATGTAGTATTCTCTAGACTTTTATAATAAATTCAGGTTTATCTACTTTAAGTACAGTTTATAAAGCAAAAAAAAATCAATTTTTCCAATGTGCAAAATAGATGAAGAGACTTTTGACATTGTTCTGTCACAGGGCGATACAGTTCAGAGAGTGATGTGTGGAGCTATGGGATACTCCTGTGGGAGACATTCAGCTTGGGAGTGTGTCCATATCCTGGAATGACCAATCAACAGGCACGAGAACAGGTTGAAAAAGGTACAGTTATGGGCATCAACATTAAAAGCTTAATACTGCTACAGTACCACATACAGATCTCTGAGTCGTTATATTTTGAGCTTGTATTGCTTCTTGTTTGTATTTTTCCTCTGTACTGCAGCATTTTGTAATCTCCATTTAAATAATAATTAGTTTTTTTATTTTCCTGACAAGGTATAACCTCACATTTTTCCACATTATACTCCATCTGCCAAATGTTTGCCCACTCTCTTAGCCTGTCTATATTCCTTTGCAGATTCTTTGTGGCCTCCTCACACATTGCTTTCCCACCCATCTTTGTATCATCAGAAAGTTTGGCTCCATTACATTCGGTCCCTTCATCCAAGTCATTAATATAGATTGTAAATAGTTGTGGCCCCAGCACTGATCCCTGTGGCACCCCACTAGTTACCGTTTGCCAACCGGAAAATGACACATTTATCCTGAATTTCTGTTAGCTAGCCAATCCTCTATCCATGCTAATATACCTCTAACCCCATGAGCTCTTGTGCAGTAACCTTTTATGTGGCACCTTATTGAATGCCTTCTGGAAATCCAAATACACCACATCTACTGGTTCCCCCTTATCCACCCTGCTCGTTAAATCCTCAAATATCTCCAGCAAATTTGTCAAACGTGATTTCCCTTTCATAAAACCATGCTGTCTCTGCTTGATTGAATTATGCTTTTCCAAATGTCCTGCTTCTGCTTCCTTAATAAGGGACTCCAGCATTTTCCCAACGACTGATGTTAGGCTAACTAGTCTATAATTTCCTGCTTTCTTTCTGCCTCCTTTTTTAAATAGGGGCGTTACATTTGCGGTTTTCTAATCCAGTGGGACCTCCCCAAAATCCAGGGAATTTTGGTAGATTACAACCAATGCATCCATTATCTCTGCAGCCACTTCTTTTAAGACCCTAGGATGTAGGCCATCAGGTCCAGGGGACTGGTCCACCTTTAGTCCCATTATTTTACCAAGTACTTTTTCTTTAGTAATGTTGACTGTTTTAAGTTCCCCTTCCATATAGCCCCTTGATAATCTATTATTGGGATATTTTTAGTGTCTTCTACCATGAAGACTGATACCAAATATTTGTTCAAAGTCTCTGCCATTTCCCTGTTCCCCATTATTAATTCCCCAGTCTCATCCTCTAAGGGACCAATGTTTATTTTAGCTACTCTCTTCCTTTTTATATACCTGTAGACGCTTTTACTATCGCTTTTTATATTTCTTGCTAGTTTACTCTCATAATCCATCTTCTCATTTTTTTTTTAGTCGTCCTTTACTGCTTTTTAAAAGTTTTCCAATCCTCTGGCCTCCCATTAATCTTGGCAACATTGTATGCCATTGTTTTCAATTTGATACCATCCTTTACTTCCTTAGTTAGCCACGGATGGTTTTCCTTTCATAGAATCATAGAAATTTCCAGTACGGAAGGAGGCCATTTCGGCCCACCGTGTCCGCGCCAGCCGACCAAGAGCTATCTAGCCCAATCCCACTTTCCAGCTCTTGGTCCATAGCCCTGTAGGTCACGGCACTTTGGGCCCAATTTTGGCCATGACTTGCATCAATTTTTTTGGAGCAAGTTGTTTTTCCTGGCGTAAGTTTAAAAACTGCCGTTTCCCCCCCCAAAATTTGCTCCAGAGTAAAGTCAGTTAGGTACGATTTTTTTTAGTTCAGTTTTTTTCTTCAAAAGGGGGCGTTCCCAGACACTTATGCCAGTTTTGGCCATTTATGCCACTTTGGTCAGCAAAAACGTACTCCAAATCAACTTAGGTCAGCGTGGCCAGCTATGAAAAACGTTGCGGGTACTTAAGAAATCAGCGCAGGTAAGTAAGTAAGAATCTGCATCCAAGCACCAAACATTCCAAATAAAAGTTTAAAATAACGAATTAAAAATAAAGAACTCAAGTAAACAATTGATTAACAATGAAGTATTTTAAGTAAATCCTACCTTGGGCCGGGGAAGGCAGCGGGCTGGCCTGTACGGGGGGCCATTCGGCGTGGGATAGGGGCGGCCGGCAAAGACGCATCGGGAGGGAGGGAAGGAGAGGAAAGGCTGGGCTCGACAACATCGGGAGAGAGGGAGAGGAAAGGCTGGGCCGACGGCATCAGGAGGGAAGGAGAGGAAAGGCTGGGCTCGACGACATCGGGGGGGAGGGAGAGGAAAGGCTTGGCCGACGACATCAGGAGAGAGGGAGGGAGAGGAAAGGCTGGGCTTGACGGCATCAGGAGGGAGAGAGAGGAAAGACAGGGCTCGATGGCATCTCAGGTAGGGTTCTGACAGCCTGGGCTGCCTCAGACGCGGGCGACCATTCAGCCACAGCTAGGGGTGGCGAACATCAGGTCCTGCTGACAGCTTGCAGGACATGCTGGGAGGGCGGGGAGCACGCGCGCAGACTCCACTGCGCATGCGGACAGCTGCCGGCAGTGTTTTCAGCGCAGGGCTGTAGCTCCGCCCCCTGCCCCCCCCACTCCACCATGGACGCTGCGCCAGGACTCGGGATACTTGGCAGAGGGGCCAGGATACCAAGCAAGTTTTTTGGCACCCTTTCTAGTGCACAAAGTTGCCGCATAAAGTGTCAGTGCGCCAAAAAAACGGATTGGGCCCAATAAATGCACATCCAAGTATTTTTTAAATGTGGTGAGGCTTTTGGTCTCTACCACCCTTTCAGGCACTGAGTTCCAGACCCCAGCACCCACTGGGTAAAGACATTTCCCCTCATATTTCCTCTATACTTCTCTCCCCCCCCCCCCCCCCGCAATTATTTTAAATCTATGTCCCCTGGTTGTTGATCCCTCTGCCAAGGGAAACACATCCTTCCTAGCCACTCTATCCAAGCCCCTCATAATTTTATACACCTCAATCAGGTCTCCCCTCACCCTCCTCTGTTCCAAAGAAAACAGACCCAGCACCTCCAATCTTTCCTCATAGCCAAAATTCTCCAGTCCAGGCAACATTCTTGTAAATCTTCTCTGCACCCTTTCCAGTGCAATCACATCTTTCCTGTAATGTGGTGACCAGAACTGCACACAGTGCTCCAGCTGCGGCCTAACTAGTGTTTTATACAGTTCAAGCATAATCTCCTTGCTCTTGTGTTCCATGCCTCGACTAATAAAGGTAAGTATTCCATATGCCTTCTTAACCACCTTATCTACCTGGCCTGCTACTTTCAGGGATCTGTGGACCTGCACTCCAAGGTCCCTTTGTTCCTCAACACTTTTCAGTGTCGTACCATTTAATGTGTATTCCCTTGCCTTGTTTGACCTCCCCAAATAAATTACCTCACACTTATCCGGATTGAATTCCATTTGCCACTGTTCTACCCACCTGACCAGTACAGTGCTATCTTCCTGCAGTCCGAAGCTTTCATCTTCATTATCAACCACACAGCCTATTTTAGTGTCATCTGCAAACTTCTTAATCATGCCCCCAACATTCAAGTCCAAGTCATTGATATATGCCACAAAAAGCAAGAGACCCAGAACTGAGCCCTGCGGAACCCCACTGGATACAGCCTTCCAGTCACAAAAACATCCATCAACCATTACCCTTTGCTTCCTGCGTCTGAGCCAATTTTGGATCCAACTTTCCACCTTGCCCTGGATCCCATGGGCTTTTACTTCTGCCATATGGTACCTTATCGAGAGCTTTGATAAAATCCATATATACTACATCATATGCACTGTCCTCATCGACTCTCCTGGTTACTTTCTCGAAAAATGTAATCAAGTTATTCAGACACGACCTTCCCTTAACAAATCCATGCTGACTAATCCAATGTCTTTCCAAATGAAGATTTATCCTGTCCCTCAGGACGTTTTCCAGTAATTTTCCCACGACTGAGGTTAGGCTGACTGGCCAGTAATTACTCGATCTATTCCTTTCTCCCTTTTTAAACAAAGGCACCACACCTGTAGCCAGAGAGGACTGGAAAATAATGGTCAGTGCCTCTGCTATTTCCTCTCTTACTTATCTTAACAGCCTGGGATACATTTCATCCGGGCCTGGGGATTTATCCACTTTCAAAGCTGCTAAGCCCCTTAATACTTCCTCTCTCATTATGTTTATCTCGTCTAATATTTCACACTCCTCCTCCCTCATTGCAAAGTCTGCATCGCCCCTCTCATTTGTGAAAACAGATGGAAAGTATTCATTCAGAATCATACCTATGTCTTCTGCCTCCACACACAGATTTCCTTTATGGTCTCTAATAGGCCCCACTCTTTCATTCTTTCTTAATGTATTTATAAAACATCTTTGTGTTTTCCCTGAATTTCCGCCAACATTCTTTCATGCTCTCTCTTTGCTTTCCTGATGTCTTTTTTAATTGCACCCCTGCACTTTTTATATTCCTCTCGAGTTTCTGCAGTATTGAGTTCGCTTGACACCAGGGGGCTCTAGATTTGTTAGCCCCACCCTTTTTTTTATGGGAACACACTTGCTCTGTACGCTTAGGATCTCCTCCTTGAATGCCTCCGACTGCTCTGACACTGATTTACCATCAATTGGGTGTTTCCAGTCCACTTTGGCCAAATCCCATCTCAGCTCAGCAAAATTGGCTTTACCCCAATTGAGAACTTTTTTTCCTGGTCCACCTTTGTCCTATTTTATAACTACCCTAAATCTTACTGAATTATGATCACTAGCACCAAATGCTCTCCAACTGATACCCCTTCCACCTGCTCCTCTTCATTTCCCAAAACCAAGTCCAGAACCGTCCCCTCCCTTGTTGGGCTTGTTACATACTGGCTAAAGAAGTTCTCCTGAGTGCATTCACTTAAAGTTTTTCCTTCTCACTGGAATATATTTTTGTTGGGAGTTATGAAATATCTCCTTAAATGTCTGCCACTGCTTCCTGTCACACTCTGCTTATCATTTGCCCCATCGCTACCCTGCTCTATTGCCTTCTCCTTTCTCTTTGACCTGTTAATTTTCTACTTACCTGGACCCTTCGCTCCCCCCCCCCACCCCCGACTATTTAGTTAAAGTTTGACTGTTATCACTGCGGGAGGAGATGACGTTTAGTATTGTGCTGCAACGCATACTTAACCCACATTTTCCAATCAACTGCAGATTATTTTTCTGTAATGCTACAGATCCTTTTAGTTTCTCCTTATGTGAATGTTTGCTGCACTGCTCTCAATTATTAGTTTCCACAAAAACCCAAAAGGAGCTAAACCTACATTACTTCAAAGCTGCATTTAATTTTTTTTAAATGAAACTTCTATCAACACTTTTCTGGTTTCACTATTGGAATGAGGTAAGCACTGCTTTTACCCACCAACATGAGAACTGCAACGGGCTCGTGACATGTACACTACTTTCAGACACAGGATAGTAGTTGAAGTAGGAAAGAAACAAATACTAACATTATAAAGCAACAAACATTATTATAAAATAAGAACAGGTAGAAGGGAATGGTTTCTGTAATCCAGCCGAATCCTTGGCCTGCTGTCAATGAGTATGAACTACTTGTGACATTGTTCAATCTCTTCTATTAGAATACAATCTTATAATCATTTCTCCATCATTCTCCATGTAATTAGTAGTCTAAACACTTTGTGTGGTGTTTCATTATAGATTGAATCTGCCTTATCTAGTTAAAACCTCATTCATTCAGTGTCATTCCTCTCAATGCTAAATACGCTTGGAGGGAAAGAAGTGTGTTGAAAACAATAATAAATGCTTAGAATGAATGTAAATGACTTGCACTTGTAGTGTACTGTGACAGCTAACTTTAATTGCTTTATAACATGGAGGATTTAGTGACACAACATGGAGTCAAAATAAAGTGACCAGAAAATGCAGATGCTATGCTGTCCACTCAATGTACACACACACAACTAAAATAGAAAAAAGGTGGTAACCCTTGGAAAGTATAGGGGTACAATTGGACCTTGCTTTGTCTGTTTTTCAGGTGTGAAATGGGTCCACAACCTACCAATTTTTGTCAACAGTTGTACACAAACAAAACACACAGAGCGAGAGTGCAAGTTGGTCAGCGTATTAGTTAAAGTGCCTGTTAGTCATAGTGGGCACCTGTCTAAAACAAGCATTAGGCCCATTGCTTATGCAAATGGTCAAAGTAACATCTGTTTCCGGTCCCATTTGCTAAGTTGGATCACGTATGACCACAGCATATTAGTTTTCTCGGGTCTTAAAGCAACCAAATCAGCCATCTATAAAGGGGCTGCTGGAAACTGCTACCAAGAAAGTAAGATTTAAAAATGTTTGGGAAAATTTTAAACGACAGGAAAGATAGATTACGAAAGTAAACTTGCGCAAAACATAAAAACAGATCGTAAAAGTTTTTACCGATATATAAAACGGAAAAGAGTGACTTAAGTAAATGTTGGTCCCTTAGAAGATGAGAAGGGGGATTTAATAATGGGAAATGTGGAAATGGCTGAGACCTTAAACAATTATTTTGCTTCGGTCTTCACAGTGGAAGACACAAAAACCATGCCAAAAATTGCTGGTCACGGGAATGTGGGAAGGGAGGACCTTGAGATAATCACTAGGGAGGTAGTGCTGGACAGGCTAATGGGACTCGAGGTGGACAAGTCCCCTGGTCCTGATGAAATGCATCCCAGGGTATTAAAAGAGATGGCGGAAGTTATCGCAGATGCATTCGTTATAATCTACAAAAATTCTCTGGGAAGGTACCAGTGGATTGGAAAGCAGCTAATGTAACGCCTCTGTTTAAAAAAGGGAGCAGACAAAAGGCAGGTAACTATAGGCCGGTTAGTTTAACATCTGTAGTGGGGAAAATGCTTGAAGCTATCATTAAGGAAGAAATAGCGGGACATCTAGATAGGAAATAGTGCAATCAAGCAGACGCAACATGGATTCATGAAGGGGAAATCATGTTTAACTAATTTACTGGAATTCTTTGAGGATATAACGAGCATGATGGATAGAGGTGTACCGATGGATGTGGTGTATTTAGATTTTCAAATGGCATTTGATAAGGTGCCACACAAAAGGTTACTGCAGAAGATAAAGGTATGCGGAGTCAGAGGAAATGTATTAGCATGGATAGAGCATTGGCTGGCTAACAGAAAGCAGAGAGTCGGGACAAATGGGTCCTTTTCGGGTTGGAAATTGGTGGTTAGTGGTGTGCCACAGGGATCGGTGCTGGGACCACAACTGTTTACAATATACATAGATGACCTGGAAGAGGGGACAGAGTGTAGTGTAACAAAATTTGCAGGTGACACAAAGATTAGTGGGAAAGCGGGTTGTGTAGAGGACACAGAGAGGCTGCAAAGAGATTTAGATAGGTTAAGCGAATGGGCGAAGGTTTGGCAGATGGAATACAATGTCGGAAAATGTGAGGTCATCCACCTTGGAAAAAAAAACAGTAAAAGGGAATATTATTTGAATGGGGAGAAATTACAACATGCTGCGGTGCAGAGGGAACTGGGGGTCCTTGTGCATGAATCCCAAAAAGTTAGTTTGCAGGTGCAGCAGGTAATCAGGAAGGCGAATGGAATATTGGCCTTCATTGCGAGAGGGATGGAGTACAAAAGCAGGGAGGTCCTGCTGCAACTGTACAGGGTATTGGTGAGGCCGCACCTGGAGTACTGCATGCAGTTTTGGTCACCTTTCTTAAGGAAGGATATACTAGCTTTGGAGGGGGTACAGAGACGATTCACTTGGCTGATTCCGGAAATGAGGGGGTTACCTTATGATGATAGATTGAGTAGACTGGGTCTTTACTCGTTGGAGTTCAGAAGGACGAGGGGTGATCTTATAGAAACATTTAAAATGAAAGGGATAGACAAGATAGAGGCAGAGAGGTTGTTTCCACTGGTCGGGGAGACTAGAACTAGGGGGCACAGCCTCAAAATACGGGGGAGCCGATTTAAAACCGAGTTGAGAAGGAATTTCTTCTCCCAGAGGGTTGTGAATCTGTGGAATTCTCTGCCCAAGGAAGCAGTTGAGGCTAGCTCATTGAATGTATTCAAATCACAGATCGATAGATTAAGATATGAAATGATCTGCCTTATAAGCCCTTCCATGATTCCTGTATTGCTGGAGCTCCAAAATAAAAGTTTGAACAAAATTAATATAAATTATAATACCCTTTAGAAAGAGAGTGATCCACCCTTTACCTACAAATATTGAAGAAACAGACTGTTCAGTCAGGCTGAAAGGTTTTATAATGAGGACCACAAACTCTGGCTTACATCTTTCCTTCTGCATCGAACATCTCTGCAATAGCACTTAATTTATTAAAGAACTCCTGCTTATATATCTTATCAAAATTCAGCACCTTTTATCCAGAACTCCCATTTGCTGTCAAATGATGGTACATTCCTTACAAGATTGCCTTCCTTTAAATTAACTTTTAGTCTGCTGTTCTTGTTTTTATTTTCTCTCATACACACAAGCAAATAGATTCAACCAATCAGAACGTATTATAAAATAATATCAAGTAACTGAACATACATGAGTAATGTGAATTCTTAATCCTTCCCTCTTTCAATTTCATATCACTCATAAAAAAAATATTCTATGGATGGCTTAACCTAACTTAAATGGGTCACTTGTGTATGTATTTGATTTTCAGATATGAAAATTAATGGGCAGCCACCCCCCAGAAACAACTGTTCAATTGAAAAAGGGGAGGGTGCCCATCCTAACATGAGATGTTATTATGCAGAGTAGACTTCTGTCCGATAAAAGACAAGCAATATTTCACTCAAATTGCCTGCGTACATCAGAGTAGCACAACAATGGGAAAGCATTTGCTGTTTTAAGAAGATTCTTTAAAACTGTTGCAGGTTACAGAATGTCAGCGCCGCAGAAATGCCCAGAGGAAATCTATAGCATAATGCTGAGATGCTGGGAATACAAACCAGAAAACCGACCAAATTTCAGTGATGTGCACAAAGAACTCTTGTGTATCAAGAAGAAGATAACGTAGTGACACAGCGTAAATGCTGACTGTGGGAAACCCAGTATTCAGTTATTGAAAAAATCAGGAGTCACACGATATCATTTTTCCTTCAATATATTGTAATTAAAGTTATGTACGCTTGTTATATTGCATCAGCATATTTTTGTTGCAATTTATAAACATTTGTTTCCTGTTTTGGTTTTGGCCTACAAATATTTGTAAGGTACATCATGGAGAAAAGGCTTCTCAATGCATAATTGCCAAATATTTTCATAAATAACTTCAAGAATCAATAAAATTCTACAGTGATCACTTTCATAAAATTGAATTAGATAAAACACAGCTGGTTATAGTGTGTTGACTTAGTGCCATTGAAATGCAATACAAAGATTTTCTGTGGAGCTGATCTATTTTAAATTAGTATTGTAGAACTCAAATAATATTTACCACAGACTACAAGGAAAAATAAGTTCCTGGGACAGAGTGATCCATCCCACATATTTTGAAAAGCGCTAAACTGTCCAGATCGGACATATAAAACATGATAAATACCAGCAAGAGGCCTGTGTGGTAATCTTATATTTAAATGATTGCCTATGCACAGAATTTTTTGAGTTGTAGTTGTTGCAGACATTGGAATAAGCCTTCTATGATGTGCCTGAGATTCAAAAGCACTGTACCATGCGAGTGCCATCTTTTTTAAAAAAAACACATTGATATTGTTCTTTGGTTTTCTTCAGTTTTGATATCTTTGATCTTAGCTTGCAATGCACCTTGTAGTCTGACTGTTAAAAATGTTTGAACATTTTGCGAGCAGTACTGGGCTTTTGGCCAATCTTTAACAGGACAACATTGTTTTACTGTCCATATATTATTGTTGATAAGTTAACTCTTTGAGTATTAACCGACCTTTCCTGCTTTCAGAGAATCTGAAATAATGATTTCTATTAGTTTCTCATGATGAAACATTTAAAATAGGATTAGAGAAGCATGCAGAACCATGCAGTGTTTCTTAATTCATAACTGCTCAAATAATCCTCCAAATTATAACTAGTTTTTGATTTTGGTGGTAAGTATTACAACGCTCAAAAGATCATACAAAAGCTAAATAGCTGGGTATATTTTGCCTTGTCGCAGATTAAAAAGGATCGCACCTCTTGCAATTGTCAACACTAATGTTGCCATTCTGATTCAGTGATGACATACATCATTTCATTATTATTTAGATTGTACAAACCCTATTATTATAGAGGGGACTTATGATTCTGTTGCTTTAGCATACACACAAACCTCCATAAGCAGCATTTGTTAATGTGGCACAGACTTGTGCATGGCTTTAAGGGGTGCAAAGTCAACTGGAGACCACTTTACAGAATTAGTCACATCCAATGTTCCCTGTAAGCTGCACTTTTGTACTGCGCGGTCTATTTCTTTTAATGCGTGATCCCTTTAAAGCATGTGTGTTATTTACAATGTAAAAACCGATGAGCAGTCTGCACAGGACCTTTCCCATTACCATGCAGCTTAAAGGGAACATTGGTCACATCACCTCACTCTGTTACTGTGGCAAAGCTTTCAATGTGAATTTATGCAGCCAACACACAGGCATCAGCTTCTGACATTGATGTGTACATCAGACGACCACAAGAGGCCATAAAAACTGAGTTGTAATGAAGCTGTGATGTTTCAAAGCTTAATACATTTATCATGCTTTCAATGCCTGGATATCTGATGCAGTGCTTTAAAGCTGGTTCCAATTTCTGTTTTCCACACTTACCTCCTCTACTTTGCTCTGACCATATTAAGAATTGTAAAAAAAAATTCAAAACTCCTAACACAGTCCAAGAGAACATCTATTTCAGAAAATAGTACTGTGATGAAGATTCACTGGTGAGACACTGAACCAGTCTCTTATTCATGAAGCAAGAGTTACTGAATTGTCTAGTTTCACAAGTGGATGCTGTATGCTTCATTTGTCATGGATTATTACATGTATTGCTCCACATCTGAATCTTTTTCTAAATTATGTTGAACATTATGGTGTTCGGAGATGATGACAGCACACTGATCTGCAGTGCTCTTGAAAATCTCATTTGTTGGATTGTAGAACTAAAGTCTATCCTGATAGGTAGTAACAAACATCAAACACTTTGAAATCCTGTACTTTAAATCATGTTTTTATTGGCTCAGTTGGCAATATTTCCAAAACTGCTGGTTTAACATTTCTGTGGTTTTGTTTTTCAAATATGTTTACAAAGTATGAACTGATGTACCTTTCAGTTTGTTTAATGTGTTTAGTCAATTTTGATCTTTGACAAGCTTGGAATTTGCAGAAAATAATGTGATTTACAATTCTTTTAAAACTAAACCTGTCTTGTAAACATCAGTACAATATATAGGAATTTTATGGATTCAGATTCTATGGAATTACTGTATTAATAGAAACTAAATAAGCTGTGCATAGTATATTTTAAGTACTTTGTGTAGCATTTACTGAGATTTTTTTAACGTTATTTAACAGCCTTTCTACTGATTTTATTTGAAGTGTTGTAGCTAATCCAATGCAAGGGCTTTCATTTTAAAAAGAATGAAGTTTACGTTTATGCTGCAATACTTCCACAGACATAGTAAATATTTAATTGCCTTCATTGCATTGTTTCAATACAAGTTCAGCTTTACACATGGAAAAGGAATGCTCGGCAAGATACACAGAAAAAGTTTCAGTGCAGTAAAAGGGAACATTAAATGTTTACAGAAATATCAGTATTTTTAAACAGGTGATCCGGGTGCTGCAGAGGACTTTCAGTTTTACTCAAAAATCACGTTGTCCTTTTATGATCAACTTTGTAAACCAAGTGTAGTCATAGTAAAGTCAGTAAATCCCCTTAGGTTGAGAAAATGGTTCTGTTGCCAAACAAATTCTAGAGTGGTCATAGTTGCTGTAAACAGACTTTGATTTTATTGTGGGTAACATGCTATTATACCATGCTTGCATTCTGAAGTAATGTGCGAACCATGTCATTAAATATATTTTCAGTTCATAACAAAATGCCATATAGTCACATTTGAACAACATGAATAGCATTATCCAACCATTGGTGGAAATTATTAAAACACACCAACTCTAATTTAAATGCTTTAAATTCATATTCGGATGACAGTAATACGTGCATGATAGAATTCAACTGTGTATTTTAAATTTTACTTAGCTTTTTGTGGCAATGAAAATGCCGTTTCTAAATACTACATTAGAATCCTAAGCAAGATGCTGCACACTACAATAGACTTGCCTGGCAGCTACCTTTGGGAGAGAATTCAAATGGTCTCCCAATGCAGGTAGATATCTTATTAGTAGATAGGACTGATATTTGGTTTAATCTGTGAAGACATGAGATCTTACATTGAATTGGTAAATATAAACTGGAGAAGAAAAATGTGGGAGACTGTATATATCATTGTGCCATATGAGTATCATAATGTGCCACAGCTCAATCTTGTAGTACAGTACAGAGAGTCAACACACTGACCCTTAAACAATGCAGCCTAAGTTTGAAACCAGCCCAGATGAATGGGAGGAAACACTTCTCTCTATGCTGCCTGTATAGGTTCTCTGTGACATGAGTTTGGATAGTCTGAACCTTTATTCTGGTTGGCACAAACCCACAACGGTTTATCTTTATTGTTGCATTCACTCTAACAAAATACAAAGAATACGCCTGGCCCTTTACTCTGATGTTGATGTGACTATATATACATTTCAAAATGTTTGGTTATTTTTTTTTCTTAATCAGTGTTTTGGTATAAAGGTTAAATCTTGCCTGATGTCCCATTGTTTTCAGCTTTCACACTGCCACAGACCAGTGGTAATAAATCCCCAGTTTCCTGCTGTGTGCCATATATATTGTCTTTATACTAACCAAATGGTAATTTTTCTGCCATTTAACTTCTAACTCCTGCCAGTAATAATGAATGAAACAGCAAACTGTATTGTGCTTTTCAAAAGCTCCAATAGAGTTTCATGTTGTGCCACAATAAAGACCAGAATTCAGAATTTTTATAAAAATGCACCTTTTCTTTTTCTAATGTTAAGATTCTGTGTTTTAAAAGAAAATAAAGCAAACTTTCAACACTGGAACTATGTGATTCTTTTAAATGTCTTAAACTTTCTCAAAGGCTAAAATGTACTTTTAAAAGTAAATGTTCACTTTAAATTTAAAGTCTTACTTTTAAGGATGTATAATATTTCTGCCCCAAAACTATACAATGAAAATCAGACTGAATCCTGATGTGCCCAATGGGGGAGTAATGTTCCAAATATCATAGACAGAAATACTTGTCTTTTGTAATTTTTTTTAACACATCCTGTGTTGTAACATTTATTTATTTTGTACTTTTTTACAGTGAATTTACAGAGATTTTGAAATGATTTATCAGTTATCATATTCTCTGTATTCCGTGCTCTTGTGAATTGCAGACTTGTTCCTGAACTGCTTCTGTGTCATATTGGACCAAATACCACTAACAAGTCTGTTGTTGATATTTATACTGTAATCTCTTAATAAACAGAATGGTCTGTCAGCATTATTGTAGTCTCTCTTTTTTCAGCAATATTGGGAAATTGCCTTCTGATGCAAAGTGCAACACCAGGCCCAACTCTTGTTCATAACTATTACTTCACACATTAATTCTGTTTACGAATCTGTTTGTTTTGCCAAGCTCAATGTATTCCTGATCTAATGCCATAGTACAGATCAGATTAGAAGTGATATTTCTTTGGTGTGAAGTGAAGTAAATAATTTGTTTTTAAAATGGAACTGCCACCATGGTAATGACTCTTGAAAGCACTTCACTATATCTGTATATAGAGGAATGCACATTGATTTATAGTGTGATGTGTTGGGGTAATTGCATCACTGATGATTACTGATATAAATAATCTCAAACATAATACTGAGATAGTCCTGACCAATGGAAAAACATGCCTTATGGCCATGACAATATGCATGCTTAATGATCACTACATGTAAAATATAGGATTTTATCTGTTCCTCATTTGGGAGCCTGCCATTCACTTGCAACCTCCAAAGACTGCACAGCCCCAGTATTGGAACTCATGGTACTTGCTCCATTACAAGGGTCAAAAACCCAACAAACACATATAAGTAAGCTATTACCCTGACAACAAGCTGAAATAGCTGTATATTTGCTTGCAAAGATCCAGCAGTGTTCATTTTCCTCTGGTCTGCCATCTGTTACTAAAACAGCCAGCTCCTTCCCAAAGTGCATAAGGGGCCAGATAATTTCCAATGTGTGTTTCACAGTATTTATGAAAATACATCACTGAAGTAATCTTACCATTTGCTGTAAGGCTGTGATGGCTGCCTGTGTACTACTTGTTTATAGTTGGTAGTTGTAGCTGGGAATTAAGCACTCGAATGTTCATCTTGGGGAGTATACACAAAACCAAATATGCTACTGCTGAGTTGAATTCTGACCAATTAAACTTCATTCCCCATGCAGACATTGATTCTTGAGTCCAAGTACGACCTTTAAAATAGGGCCATTTGGTGCAAACGTGCCACCGGAATATGTAGAACTTTTAAAATGTAATACTTCAAAGCTCAATTAACAATTTTACCATGTCTGGATAAACATATGCCTTGATTAATAGCATGCTGATGCTATTTGCTGAGCAAAGCCTTTTGGTCAGACTTGTACATAATGGGAATAAAAACCGAAAATGCTGGAAATACACAGTGGGTTTGTCAGCATGTGTAATGAGAAAAGACAGATTAATGATGGGTTTCCATTAAACTTTGTAATAATTTCTCTTTACACATGCTGATGTACCTGCTACACAAACACAAAATGCTGAAGACACTCAGCAGGTCAGGCAGCATCTGTTAATAGAGCACAAGTCGACGTTTTGCTTGCAGGACCTTGCTCAGAACGGGAAGATTTTACAGATGAACAGTACAGCAAGTGATCAGGAAGGCCAATGGAATCTTGGCCTTTATTGCAAAGAGGATGGAGTATAAAAGCAGGGAAGTCTTGCTACAGCAAAAAAGGTATTGATGAGGCCACACCTGTATTGATGAGGCCACACCTGGAATACTGCGTGCAGTTTTGGTTTCCATATTTACGAAAGGATATACTTGCTTTGGAGGCAGTTCAGAGAAGGTTCGTTAGGTTGATTCCGGGGATGAGGGGGTTGACTTATGAGGAAAGGTTGAGTAGATTGGGCCTCTACTCATTGGAATTCAGAAGAATGAGAGGTGACCTTATCGAAACATAAGATTATGAGGGGGCTTGACAAGGTGGATGCAGAGAGGATGTTTCCACTGATGGGAGAGACTAGAACTAGTGGGCATGATCTTAGAATAAGGGGCCACCCATTTAAAACAGATGAGAAATTTCTTCTCTGTGTGGGTTGTAAATCAGTGGAATTCACTGCCTCAGAGAGCTGTGGAAGCTGGGACATTAAGAAACTGTCTATTTCTGTCAAATTTATTCAAACGATAAGGGGTTATGGGGAAGTGGAGCTGAGTCCATGATCGGATCAGCCATTATCTTATTGAATGGTGGAGCAGGCTCAAGGGGCCTTATTGCCTACTCCTGTTTCTATTTCTTATGTTCTTATGTTTTTTGACCAGAACAAGCGAAAGAGGGCATGAGTGAACAAACAATGATCACACACACCAAAAAATAATGGAAATGTTCTGTTAAGTGCTTGGGTGGAGAAGAGGTGATTAAATGGCAAAAGTGATATTCATGTGACAAAAGGAGGCAGAATGAGAGAAATCAAATATATACAAGATGCAGTGTGAGAATAGCTAAAGGGAAATAAGTAAATGGAAAAGGAAACACAAAACTAGCAAAGCAGACGTGCTCCAATGGCCGAGGAATCTTTTGGGGCAGAAAGCAGGTCGACACTAAGGGTGCAGACCATCCACCAACACATATTAGGGGTATGGTAGCATAGTGGTTATGTTACTGGACTAGTAATCCAGAGGTCTGGACCAATGATCCAGATGCATAAGTTCAAATCCCACCAGGGCAACTGGAATTTACATTCAGTTAATTAAATAAATCTAGAATTTAAAAGCTGTTAGTGAAATGGCCTAGCATGCCTTTCAGTTGTACCAAACTTCTACATCAGAACTTAGAAATAGGAGCAGGAGTAGGCCATTTAGCCCCTCGTGCCTGCTCCGCCATTCAATAAGATCATGGTTGATCTGATCCTGTCCTCAACTCCACTCCCCCGCCTGCTCCCCATAGACCTTGACCCCCTTATAATTCAAAAATCTGTCTATCTCCACCTTAAATCTACAACACATATGGACTGCAGCGGTTCACCACCACCTCAAGTGCAATTCGGAATGGGCAATAAATTCTGGCCTTGCCAGCGACGCCTACATTCCATTAATGAGTTTTTTAAAAGCATGGGGTCGAAACTACCGATGCTGAAGTTTTTTCCGCCACGTCGGATGAGGTTGCCTCTTTCATGAAATTCAGCTCTTTGTTGTTTTTTTTTAAAGCGGCCCAGAGGTCGAACATAATGGGGGCGGAGGTGGGGCGGTCAGCACTCGAGAAGGGTGGAAGTGGAGGTGGGACGGAGTCACCGCCACTGTCAATCATCAGCGGAGCGGTGATGATGTCACGACGCGTGTGCGTCACCCTGTCTCTCCCCTTCACTTAAAGGGGAGAAACGCGATTCTTTAGGTTAGGTCCATTGGGCCACCGGGGAGGGTTCCGGTCGGGCCAGTGACCTGGAACCCAAGAGGGGTTGTCAGGTTGCCTGTTGGCCCAGCTGAACCCGGGGGCATAATTGGCCGGCCGATCTGGAAGTGGGTCAGCAAAAAAAAAAAATGGCGGCCACGGTAGAGGTCCCTCGCCTTTAATGGCCACCGCATAGCCAAGTCCCACACACACAAAATAAGGTACACTGACAGAAAAAGCTGTCGGGGGCACCGCTCGCAAATGGAAGATTTTTAAAGCTGAATTTCATGAGAGATCGGCGGTGCACACTTTGATTACGCACATAGGACCGGTTGGCAGCAGCGAGGTCACCAGAAAAATCCACAAGCTGAATTTTACTGGCAGCGGCCGTTGGACCAGACATCAGCGGCCACTTGACTCTGCCGGTAAGTGGCCATTTTGGGGAGCTGAATTTCGGCCGCCATATGTCCCGATTGGGGTTCGCATCCAAAGCTCCAAACCATTCCTTTCCGCCACCCTGGAAAAGCTGGCACTTCCATCCTGCTCAACCTGGGTTTTTTTCTCTTTTTATCTTGACTGACAGTTTTTTGCTCCATGAGGACCTCCGTGGATGTGTTTTGATCAAACAGCACACAGTCACTATATTTTTTTAAAATATCCATTAGTTTTTTCATTGCTGCTCTGTTTTAAATCTCTGATGTCATTTTTTTCACACTACTTCCAAATTCTATCTTCTAATATCATCTTAAATCCTAATTTAATGACAAGCAACCTACATAATATGACTCCTCCTTCATGAAAATGAATGAAAAATAACCACTAAATAAATTACATTAAGGATGTACGTGTAGCATCATTGACTTGGAAAATAGCTGGGCCCCAATGGCAGTGGTGCAAGAGGATGAGGGAAGGGTTGATGAAGAAGAAACGCCTTCACTTGATCTGACAGTTGCAGCCAGCAGCCCAGATACTCGCACTGCATGGACTTTAGAGGGTAGCTTAGAGGCGGGATATGCAAGTAGTGAGTCACTGGGCTCAAGTGGGCTGCAGCCAGCGCGGGGGAAAGGGTAACACAAGTGCCAGCTCCCCAAAGGGCAAGGTCACACATTAGTTCTGCTGCATAGGACTCAGATGAAGACTTCAATGGGGCGGCCGACAGAACAAAACTGATGAGTATGCACACTGAAATGCTTGGTGCCTTGGCAGGACTTCCAGAAAGCCTGCATACAGTGTCAAGGAGCATGGAGGTGTTCAGCTCCAAACTTGTGCAGAGCTTTGCTCAGAATTTGGAGCCCATCCTTTCCAGCATGGAAGAGGTGGACAGATTCATTAACACACTTGTGGTCCCAACCATCATGCAGTGTCTGATGGCCAATGTCTCAGCTTCCATTGCAGCACAAGCAGAAGCCACCTAATGTCGGAGTGCTGCAATGGAAGCTCAGGCTGTAGTCATGCAAGCACAGACTGCTGCCATCATGGCTGAGTTTACCAATGTTGAAAGGGCCTGCAAGGTCTCAACAGTCCAGCAATCTGTCCTTCAACAGATTACTAGGATTGCTGAGGAGCCGCCCCAAGGGAGTGGCAGCGGTCCCATGGAGCACAAACCTGCTGTCCTCTCAGGAGAACAGCAGTCGTCCTCCCACCACTGCCACTCTGCCAGTGCCCTTGCCTGTCAGCCAGCCAATCAAGACTGCTGCCGCCCATGCCAAGGTGGCGCAGTCCAAAGCCGGGCCTTCTAGGACCAAAGCTGCTCGAGGTCATCCTGCAAGGCCATCTTGTGTTGCCCCCACTGAAAGTTAGCAGCCTTCCACCAGCCATGCTGCAGCCACTGGGGTAGCACTGTGTAGGAGCACTAGGACAGGCAAAGGCACACTGAAAACAAGATCTAAGGGAATGCACAAGGATGATTAGTTGACTTTTGGTTTGATTCACAAACTTAGTTTGAATGTTTGCTTTGTTGTGGCTTTTATTGTAACTTTGTGCCCAAGGGGTCGCTGTGATGGTCAGTAACAGAGGAAAGGGAAGGTGTGGGACTACTGGTGAATGGGGAATTGGGGTTGCTTTCACTGGTACCGCAGTCAGATAAGTCGATCACGGTCAGGTCAGGCAGAAGGGGGCTACCTGAGTTGCCTCCTTCCTTCTACTTCCTCCTGTTCCACTTCCTCCTCCTCCTCAGCTGGTTGTCGTATGCCTGGTGGCAAGGGCTGTGGTTGTGGAACATGCAGCAGACCACGACAAACCTTGAGACGTGCTCTGTTGAGTTCTGCAGGGCTCCTCCAAGGCAGCACAGGCAGCAGAAGCATTGTTTAAGGATGCCAGAGGACTGTTCTATCATATTCTGTGAGGCAGCATAGCTTTCATTGTATGCATACTGCCCATGTGTGCGGGGTCACGTAACGGAGTCATGATCAGCAGATAGCCCTTGTTGCCCTGTAGCCAGCCTCTGGATTGTCGTGGTGCCTCAAATGCTGATGATACAACGGATTGTTGCAGAATGAAGACATTATGATTGCTGCCAGGATAACAAGCATGATGCACTGACATTGAGGGGGTGGAATCCCTTCTGGTTGTGGTACATCTCCGAATTGAGATGTGGTGCTGCAAAGCGACATGCATGCAATCAATGGCACCCTGCACTATGGAGAAGCTTGCTATCCTGGTAAAGCCGCGTATCTGCTCTGCCTGCTTCTTTCTGGCAAGAATGAAATGTCACTTTCATCGGCAGTCCCTCGGAGTCAAGGATGACTTGCTTCCACCCTAAAAGTAAGTTCTCAGGTGACTGAGGAGTCCAATGCGGGACTTACAGTCTCTGTCACAGGTGGGGCAAACAGTGGTTGAAGGAAAGGATGATCAGGGAGCCTGGGTTGACGCACACTTCTTCCACTGTCTAGTCTTGGTTTCTGCTTGTTCTCGGTGATGAGACTCGAGGTGCTCGGCCCTTCCCAGATGCTCTTCCTCCACTTTGGGCGGTCGTGGGCCAGAGATTCCCAGGAGTCGGTGGGGATGTTGTACTTTGTCAAGGAGGATTTGAGGATGTCCTTGAAGCGTTTCCTCTGCCAGCCTGGGGCTCACTTTCTGTGTCAAAGCTCCGCATAGAGTGCTTGATTTGGGAGTCTCGTGTCGGGCATGCGGCGATGTGGCCCACCCAACGGAGCTGATCGAGTGTGGTCAATGCTTCGATGCTGGGGATGTTGGCCTGAGTGAGAACACTGACGTTGGTACATCTGTTCTGCCAATGCATTTACAGGATCTTACAGAGGCAGCGCTGGTGGTACTTCTCCAGCATTTTGAGGTGTCTGCCGTATATAGTCCACGTCCCTGAGCCATATAGGAGGGCGGGTATCACTACTGCCCTGTAGACCATGACCTTGGTACCAGATTTGAGGTCCTAGTCTTCAAACACACTCTTCCTCGGGTGACTGAAGGCTGCACTGGTGCACTGAAGATGGTGTTGGGCCTCATCATCAATGTCTGCTCTTGCTGACAGTAGGCTCCCGAGGTATGGAAAATGGTCCACATTGTCCAAGGCCTCGTAGTGGATTTTGATAATTGGGGGGCAGTTGCTGTGTGGCGGGATCAGGTTGATAAAGGACCTTTGTCTTATGGATGTTGAGCATAAGGCCCATGCTCTCATATGCCTCAGTGAAGGTGTTGACGATTGGAGTTTGGCCTCCGAGTGTGCACAGACGCAAGCGTCGTCTGCGTACTGTAGTTCAATGACAGAGGATGGGACGAATTTGGATCTGGCCTGGAGGCGGCGAAGGTTGAACAGATTCCCATCTGTTCTATAATTTCGTTCCACTCCGGCGGGGAGCTTGCTGAGGGTGAGATGTAGCATTGCAGCAAGGAAGATTGAAAAGAGTGTTGGTGCGATGACGCAGCTTGCTTGACCCCGGTCCGGACGTGGATTGGGTCTGTGGTGGATCCATTGGTCAGGATCATGGCTTGCATATTGTCGTGGAGCAGGCGGAGGATGATGACAAACTTCTACGGACAGCCGAAACGGAGGAGGACGCTCCATAGGCCCTCACGTTGACAGTGTCAAAGGCCTTTGTGAGGTCAAAGAAGGCCATGTACAAGGGTTGGTGCTGTTCCCTGCGTTTCACTTGTAGTTATCACGTGGTGAAGATCATGTCCATTGTAGCCCTCAGTGGATGGAATCCACATTGCAACTCTGGGAAGAGCTCTTCAGCCACAGGGGAGAAGACAATTCAGGAGGATTATTGCAATAACTTTCCCTGTGGCCAACAGCAGGGAGATTCATCTTTAGTTACCGCAGTCGGATTTGTCCCCTTTTTTGAAGATGGTCACGATTACGCCATCTCTGAGATCTCCTGGCATGCTCTCCTCCTTCCAGATAAGAGAAATGGGGTCATGTATTCGTGGCAATTGTGCTTCTCCACCATACTTTAGTTCTTCGGTGGGAATTCCATCTGCTCCTGTTGCCTTGTTATTCTTCAGCTGATGGATGGTCTTTTCTACCTCGTGCCGGGCTGGGGTTTGCTGAGAATTAAATGTATTCAGCTCTCTGCCTACAGAGCCTCACTCATCTCCCTTATATAAGTGGACAACAAACTGAGAGATGTTGCAGATGTTGCCTGCACCACCCTGGAAGGAGCCCGACGCAAAGATGTTCAAGGCCACAGTCACCTTTACAGCCACTGACCATGCCATCTTCGCCCTGGACTGAGGCTGCAGGACTGCCTGCAGCAGATGGCTTTTTTCAGAGAGTTTAGTAAAACTGAGAGGTCGCATACATTGTTCCTCGCTGAGGTTGAGGTCGGAAAATTGCTCCCTGAAGACCTTGAGTGGATATGGCCTCCTGCTGAGAGCCCTTCTCCCCCTCCTCTTCTACCGGCTTGTCCTGCTCTGCATCGACTCTGCTCATTCTCCCTGTCATGCTGCAGGCCAAGGGGGATACATAGAAACATAGAAAATAGGTGCAGGAGTAGGCCATTTGGCCCTTCGAGCCTGCACCACCATTCAATGTGATCATGGCTGATCATGCAACTTCAGTAACCCATTACTGCTTCCTCTCCATACCCCTTGATCCCTTTAGCCGTAAGGGCCACATCTAACTCCCTTTTGAATATATCTAACAAACTGGCCTCAACAACTTTCTGTGGTAGAGAATTCCACAGGTTCACAATTCTCTGAGTGAAGAAGTTTCTCCTCATCTCGGTCCCAAATGGCCTTATCCTTAGACTGTGACTCCTGGTTCTGGACTTCCCCAACAACAGTAACATTCTTCCTGCATCTAACCTGTCCAATCCTGTCAGAATTTTATATGTTTCTGTGAGGTCCCCTCTCATTCTTTAAATTCCAGTGACTATAAGCCTAGTCGATCCAGTCTTTCTTCATATGTCAGTCCTGCCATCCTGGGAATAAGTCTGGTGAACCTTCGCTGCACTCCCTCAATAGCAAGAATGCCCCTCCTCAGATTAGGAGACCAAAACTGCACACAATATTCAAGGTGTGGCCTCACCAAGGCCCTGCACAACTGCAGTAAGACCTCCCTGCTCCGATACTCAAATCCTCCCACTATGAAGGCCAACATGCCATTTGCCGCCTTCACCGCCTGCTGTACCTGCATGCCAACTTTCAATGACTGATGTACCATGACACCCTGGTCTCATTGCACCTCCCCTTTTACTAATCTGTCACCATTCAGATAATAATCTGCCTTCCTGTTTTTGCCACCAAAGTGGATAACCTCACATTTATCTACATAATACTGCATGTGCCATGCATTTGCTCACTCACCTAACCTGTCCATGTCACCCTGCAGTCTCTTAGCATCCTCCTCACAGCTCACACTGCCACCCAGCTTAGTGTCATCTGCAAACTTGGACATATTACATTAAATTCCTTCGTCCAAATCATTAATGTATATTGTAAAGAGCTGGGGACCCAGCACTGAACCTTGCGGTACCCCACTCGTCACTGCCTGCCATTCTGAAAAGGACCTGTTTATTCCCACTTTTTGCTTCCTGTCTACCAACCAGTTCTCTATCCACGTCAATACATTACCCCCAATACCGTGTGTTTTAATTTTACACACTAATCTCTTCTGTGAGACTCTTGTCAAAAGCCTTTTGAAAGTCCAAATACACCACATCCACTGGTTCTCCATTATCCACTCTACTAGTTACATACTCAAAAAATTCCAGAAGATTTGTCAAGCATGATTTCCCTTTCATAAATCCATGCTGACTTGGACCAATCTTGTCACTGCTTTCCAAATGCACTGCTATTGCATCTTTAATAATTGATTCCAACATTTTCCCCACTACCGATGTCAGGTTAACTGGTCTATAATTCCCTGTTTTCTCTCTCCCTCCTTTTTTAAAAAGTGGGGTTACATTAGCTACCCTCCAATCCATAGGAACTGATCCAGAGTCCATAGAATGTTGGAAAATGACCACCAATGCATCCACTATTTCTAGGGCTACTTCCTTAAGTATTCTGGGATGCAGACTATCAGGCCCTTGGGATTTATCGGCCTTCAATCCCATCAATTTCCCGAACACAATTTCCTGACTAATAAGAATTTCCTTCAGTTCCTCCTTCTCGCTAGACCCTCGGTCCCCTAGTATTTCCGGAAGGTTATTTCTGTCTTCCTTAGTGAAGGCAGAACCAAAGTATTTGTTCAATTGGTCTGCCATTTCTTTGTTCTCCATTATAAATTCACCTGATTCTGACTGCAAGGGACCTACATTTGTCTTCACTAATCATTTTCTCTTCACATATCTACAAAAGCTTTTGCAGTCAACTTTTATGTTGCCAGCAAGCTTCCTCTCATACTCTATTTTTCACTTCCTAATTAAACCCTTTGTCCTCCTCTGCTGAATTCTAAATTTCTCCCAGTCCTCAGGTTTGCTGCTTTTTCTGGCCAATTTATATGCCTCTGCCTTGGATTTAACACTATCCCTAATTTCCCTTGTTAGCCACGGTTGAACCACCTACCCCGTTTTATTTTTACCCCAGACAGGGATGTACAATTGTTGAAGTTCATCCATGTGATCTTTAAATGTCCGTCGTTGCCTAAGCTTTAAGTATCATCCATCAACCCTTTCAGTATCATTCGCCAGTCTATCCCAGGCAATTCACGTCTCATACCATCGATGTTACCTTTCTTTAAGTTCAGGACCCTAGTCTCTGAATTAACTGTGTCACTCTCCATCTTAATAAAGAATTCTACCATATTATGGTCACTCTTTCCCAAGGGGCCTCGCACAACAAGATTGCTAATTAATCCTCTCTCATTTGCTTAAACAAAGGGGACTACAGTGGGATGAGGGCAGAGTTGGCTAAAGTAGACTGGAAACAAGGACTAAACGGTGGCACAATTGAGGAACAGTGGAGGACTTTTAAGGAGCTCTTTCATAGTGAGCAAAAAAAATATATTCCAGTGAAAAAGAAGGGCGGCAAGAGAAGTGATAACCAGCCGTGGATAACCAAGGAAATAAAGGAGAGTATCAAATTAAAAACCAATGCGTATAAAGTGGACAAGGTTAGTGGGAAACTAGAAGATTGGGAAAATTTTAAACGACAGCAAAGAATGACTAAGAAAGCAATAAAGAAAGGAAAGATAGATTACGAAAGTAAACTGGCGCAAAACATAAAAACAGACAGTAAAAGCTTTTACCAATATATAAAACGGAAGAGAGTGACTAAAGTAAATGTTGGTCCCTTAGAAGATGAGAAGGGAGATTTAATAATGGGAAATGTGGAAATGGCTGAGACCTTAAACAATTATTTTGCTTCCGTCTTCACAGTGGAAGACACAAAAACAATGCCAAAATTTGCAGGCCACAGGAATGTGGGAAGGGAGGACCTTGAGACCATCACTATCACTAGGGGAGTAGTGCTGGACAGGCTAATGGGACTGAAGGTAGACAAGTCCCCTGGTCCTGATGAAATACATCCCAGGGTATTAAAAGAGATGGCTGAAGTTATAGCAGATGCATTCGTTATAATCTACCAAAATTCTCTGGACTCTAGGGAGGTACCAGCGGATTGGAGAGCAGCTAATGTAACGCCTCTGTTTAAAAAAGGGGGCAGGCAAAAGGCAGGTAACTATAGGCCGGTTAGTTTAACATCTGTAGTGGGGAAAATGCTTGAAACTATCATTAAGGAAGAAATAGCGGGACATCTGGATAGGAATAGCGCAATCAAGCAGACGCAGCATGGATTCATGAAAGGGAAATCATGTTTAACTAACTTACTGGAATTCTTTGAGGATATAACGAGCATGGTGGATAGAGGTGTACTGATGGATGTGGTGTATTTAGATTTTCAAAAGGCATTCGATAAGGTGCCACACAAAAGGTTACTACAGAAGATAAAGGTACGCGGAGTCAGAGGAAATGTATTAGCATGGATAGAGAATTGGCTGGCAAACAGAAAGCAGAAAGCCGGGATAAATGGGTCCTTTTCCGGTTGGAAATCAGTGGTTAGTGGTGTGCCACAGGGATCAGTGCTGGGACCACAACTGTTTACAATATACATAGATGACCTTGAAGAGGTGACAGAGTGTAGTGCAACAAAATTTGCAGATGACACTAAGATTAGTGGGAAAGCGGGTTGTGTAGAGGACTCAGAGAGACTGCAAGGAGATTTGGATCGGTTCGGCGAATGGGCTAAGGTTTGGCAGATGGAATACAATGTCGGAAAGTGTGAGGTCATCCACCTTGGGAAAAAAAACAGTAAAAGGGAATATTATTTGAATGGGGAGAAATTACAACATGCTGTGGTGCAAAGGGACCTGGGGGTCCTTGTGCATGAATCCCAAAAGGTTAGTTTGCAGGTGCAGCAGGTAATCAGGAAGGCAAATGGAATATTGGCCTTCATTGCGAAAGGGATGGAGTACAAAAGCAGGGAGGTGTTGCTGCAACTGTATAAGGTATTGGTAAGGTCGCACCTGGAGTACTGCGTGCAGTTTTGGTCACCTTACTTAAGGAAGGATATACTAGCTTTGGAAGGGGTACAGAGACGATTCACTAGGCTGATTCCAGAAATGAGGGGGTTACTTTATGATGATAGATTGAGTAGACTGGGTCTTTACTTGTTGGAGTTCAGAAGGATGAGGGGTGATCTTATAGAAACATTTAAAATCATGAAAGGGATAGACAAGATAGAGGCAGAGAGGTTGTTTCCATTGGTGGGGGAGACTAGAACTAGGGGGAACAGCCTCAAAATACGGAGGGGCCAATTTAAAACCGAGTTGAGAAAGAATTTCTTCTCCCAGAGGGTTGTGAATCTGTGGAATTCTCTGCCCAAGGAAGCAGTTGAGGCTAGCTCATTGAATGTTTTCAAGTCAAAGATAGATAGATTTTTAACCAATAAGGGAATTAAGGGTTACGGGGAGAGGGCGGGTAAGTGGAGCTGAGTCCACGACCAGATCAGCCATGATCTTATTGAATGGCGGGGCAGGCTCGAGGGGCTAGATGGCCTACTCCTGTTCCTAATTCTTATGTTCTTATGTTCTTATGTTCTTATTACACAACACCCAGTCTAGGGTGGCCAGCTTTCTAGTTGGTTCCTCGATATATTGGTTTAGAAAACCATCCCCTATACACTCCAACAAATCCTCCTCCACAGTATTGCTATCAGTTTGGTTAGCTCAATCTATATGTAGATTAAAATCACCCATGATAACTGCTGTACCTTTATTGCACACATCCCTATTGCATCCATGTCTGAGAGCAACTGGTCTGAGCAGACCCCTTGCAAGTCAGTACGAAGTTCTTGAGCATATGCCACAACACTTGTAGACTTTAGACAAATTTAAAGAAGTCTAGAAATCATCAAATAATTCAAACTCAGCAACAGCTAGTAGAAATCAATCAGCAACTAATCTGTGAGTAGGTGATGATCCCTTTAAATATCGCTAGTGGGAGGTCCTTCCCGCTGCTGAATGGATGTTTAGCTATGTGAGGTTAAGAGACGTTAGCTTCACGTTGAGGTCGGAAATAGCAGCATTGGCATCAAATCATCATTACACGCTGATTGACGTCACGATCTGCACACTCTGCATTTGTCCGGCACATGCTCCCAGTGTCACACTAATGCCCTCATCAAAAATGGCGTCTAGCGCAGCCCCGCACCAAAAGTGTGGGTGCGCTGCTGGGACACCATTTTCTAGCGATTTCGGCACCCGTAACGCCCAAACTTTGGGTAATACGCATCCACATTTTTCACCCATTGTGTCTCTATGACTACAGACTGCACTTCATATCAGGCAAACAGAAAGTGCTGTGGGTTTCTCAGTAGCTTGGTTCAGAGACTCTCGAACATGGTGATGTGTTTCCTTGTAAGTCAGACATCTGACTGGCCAAAAAGAAATGGCACAAAGATAGAGTTTTTAATGTCATTAAGGAAAATGTATTCTACTGAATTGTTACAAAATCCTAAATATTATGAAGAGATATTGCTGTGCATTTATTAACGTCGCTGCTGCTCCTTATTTACATGTATAGAATATAAGAAATAGAAGCCGGAGTAGGCCACCTGGCCCCTCGAGCCTGCTCCGCCATTTAATAAGATCATGGCTGATCTGATATATCTGGTACAGTTTTAATAATTTTCATTTTCACGCTCTGAAACTACAAATGAAATGTTTAATTCTGAAAAAGACAAATCTAGTAAATTCATCTGTGGTTGGCCAAAATGCTTGTCCCCTGAACCATCAATCCTTGACCTGACCTGTAGTCATTTACAACTGTTTAGCCTTTGACCTTTCATTCACCACAATTTTCATCTACCCTCACCTTTGATGACCTGTCCCCAGCAAAACCTTCACTGTTTCCCACCCCACTAATTCCCCCTAGTATGGCCTCCATCTTTGCTCCCTTAAGTAAGGGATGCAGACTTGAGAATATCTGATGTACAACCTACTTGGCCATCCATCGCCAAAACAGGCTAGATGGAGCACATCAAGTGTTCACTCTCCTCTGTGAAACCTGTTCACTACTTCAGGATCATCCTGAAGATCAAAGATAACCCTAGATTCTTTTATTCACTACTAACTATCTCCTTAAACCCCTGTCCACTGCTCCGTCCCCCCTCATCCACAACAAGTAGTGCAGGGAGCTTATGGGCTTCTTTGTCATTAAGGTTGAGACTATCCGTTCAGCTGCCTCTGCATACCAAGCCAAACTTCCCCCCAGGCTTCCCCCATCCCTAGTCTCTCTCTCTCTAGTATTTTTCCCATCTCCCGTCATGCCCTCTCTGAGCTCATCTTGTCTTTCAGACCTACCTCCTGCTCCCTTGACCTCATTCCCACTAAACTTCGGATCACCTTATTTGCTTTCTTGACCCCCATGTTAACCAATATTATAAATGGACTAGAATATAAAAGGGTAGAAGTTACACTGCAGCTATACAAAACCCTGGTTTGACTTCACCTGTAGTAATGTGAGCAATTTTGGGCACCGCAACGTTGGAAGGATATATTGGCCTTGGAGGGAGTACAACACAGATTTACCAGAATGGTACTGGGATTTCAAGGGTTAAATTATGAGGAGAGATTACACAAATTAGAATTATATTCCCTAAAATTTAGATGGTTAAAGGGTGATCTGATTGAAATGTTCAAGATATTAAGGGGAACAGATAAGGTAGACAGAGAGAAACTATTTCCGCTGGTTGGGGATTCTTGGATTAGGGGGTATAGTCTAAAAATTAGAGCCAGACCTTTCAGGAGTGAAATTAGGAAACACTTTGGAACTCTCTCCTGCAAATAGCAATTGATGCTAGATCAATTGTTAATTTTAAATCAGAGATTGATAGCTTTTTATTAATTAAAAGTATTAAGGGATATCGGCCAAAGGCTGGTACATGGAGTTAGGTCGCAGATCAGCCATGAATGGCAGAACAGGCTCGAGGGGCTCAATGGTGTAATCCTGTTCTTGTGTCCCTCTTCTCAGGTTCTGTCCGCCTTCCTTTTAATATTGCCACCATCATGCCCCTCCTCAAAAAACCCATTGTCCTTGCAAACTACAGCACCATCTCCAACCTCCCTTTCCTCTCTAAAGTCCTTGAATGTGCAGTTGCCAACCAAATTCAGTCCCATCTTTCTCACAACTCCTTGTTTGAATATCTCAAATCAGGTTTCCACATCTGCCACGGCACTGAAATGATCCTTATCAAAGTCACAAATGATATTCCCAGTGACTCTGCTTATGGTACATTATCTCTCCTCAACCTCTCTACAGTTGACCACATTATTCTCCACCAATGCCTCTTCTCAGTCGTCAGACTGTTTATCCCTCGTCCAGTTTTGGATTAGCTGTGAATTCCTCCAGCTAAAAATGGAGAAGGCCAAAGCCTGTGGGCTGGATTCTTCGCTACTTTGTGCCTTGTTTCGCGCTCTGTTGAGCGGTAAATGGTGTTTCTGGGCGTCAAACGGGGCGTCCAGGATTTAGCGCCTGGCTGGAAGTTTCGCCAATGTTTTTGTGGCGGCACCCTCCATTTTGGCCGTCATGATGACGTCAATCGTTGTGCAAGGCTGCGCTAGCGACCCGAGTGGAACGTTAGACCCTAACGCCTGATTTAACGCCCCAGGAACCAACAGAAAAAAACAGGCGGTCCCAAGGTGCAACAGGCGCAATTAGTGGCATATTCAAAGGGAGGCTGGAGAATTGTTTATTGCAGTTGTCAGTGACTGCCACGGTTGCACGCAGACTGCCGCGTGAGTGTACGGTTTAAAGCAGCACTTTTATGTGACTTAACCCTTTGTTTTCAAGGCCAGTAAGAGATTTCAATGGGGCAATGCTAGTTCACCTGCAAATCATGTGGTACTGAGGTGAATGATCAGCCATGATCTTATTGAATAGTGGTGCAGGCTCGAAGGGCCGAATGGCCTACTCCTGCGTCTATTTTTTATGTTTCTATGTTTCTATGTTGCTATAGGTTCAAGCTGGAAGAAGGGTTCTTGTCCATGGTGGGCAATGGAATCGAAGAGTTCACAGATGTTTGGGGAGGAGGCCTAAACCCCATGGGTTTACAGGGAACATCGCTCATACCTCCACATTTCCAATGCGCAGTGCGTTCGAAGGCTGTACTTCAGAAAAGAAGCGCTGACAGAGATATGCCAGCTCCTACAGGCAGACCTACAGTCTACCAGCGCCAACAGAACTGCGTTGCCCATTGAGGTGAAGGTGACTGTGGTGATGGCCTTCTATGCCTCCGGCTGCTTCCAGGCAGCAGCAGGGGACATATGCAGCATCTCTCACCACGCTGCACATTGCTGCATTCACCAGATTACAAGGGCACTATACGTATGCAGAATGGACTTCATAAAGTTTCCAATGAGCAGGAACAACCAGAATGAGACGTTTGTAGGGTTTGGACGATTTGCAGGCTTCCCCAAGGTTCAAGGTGCCATTGACTGCACTCACGCCACCTTCCGAGCACCAACATAGAATGCAGAGGTCTTCCAAAACAGAAAGGGATACCACTCCCTAAACGTTCAGCTGGTCTGCGGCCACACACAACGCATCCTCAGAGTCAATGCCTGCTATCCAGGGAGCACGCATGATGCTTTCATCTTGCGTGAGAGCAGTGTCTCACGCATGTTTCAGTGGCTGGCTGATCGGGAATAAAGGATACAGCCTGGTCACCTGGCTCATGACCCCCCTCTGGAACCCTGCCACAGAAACCGAGCAGCGCTCTAATGACAGCCATGCAGCCACCCGCAACATTATTGAGCAGACAATTGGCGTGCTGAAGCAGCGCTTCCGATGCCTGGACCATTCTGGAGGCAACCTTCAATACTCCCCTCAGCAGGTCTCCGAGTTCATTGTCATGTGCTGCATACTACACAACTTAGCCATCATAAGGGGACAGGCATTGCCAGTGGGGATTGCAGGACCACCTCAGGAGGAAGAGGACGAGGAAGAGGAGCCTGCCAAGGAACTCATTCCGCGTCCACCACAACCATAAGGGAGGCAGCGTAGAGATATGGCCGCAGCAAGAGCCTTATGTCAGTAACTCATCATTGAGCAGTTTGCTTGAACGGGGAAGGGGAGGTTGGAGCGTTGCCTGGCTACTCTATACCACCATGCTGGCTATTCTACACCTGATTCTGCGAATGAGACACAAGACAGCAATGTCAAAGGTCAAACAGCAATGTTTATCAAAATGCAACAGTTTCACTTTGCCCCCCCACCATAACCCAAAACTATACAATGAGGCAAACATTTAAAGTTCACATGGATGAACTTCAGCAATTGTACATCCCTGTCTGGAGTAAAAATAAAACGGAAAAGGTGGCTCAACCGTGGCGAACAAGGGAAATTAAGGATAGTGTTAAATCCAAGGAAGAGGCATAAAATTTGGCCAGAAAAAGCAACAAACCTGAGGACTGGGAGAAATTTAGAATCCAACAGAGGAAGACTAAGGGTTTAATTAGGAGGGGGAAAATAGAGTACCAGAGGAAGCTTGCAGGGAACATAAAAGCTGACTGCAAAAGCTTCTATAAATATGTGAAGAGAAGAAGATTAGTAAAGACAAACGTAGGTCCCTTGCAGTTGGATTCAGGTGAACTTATAATGAGGAATAAAGAAATGGCAGACCAATTGAATAAATACTTCAGTTCTGTCTTCATGAAGGAAGACACAAATAACCTTCCGAAAAAAACTAGGGGACCAAGGGTCTAGTGAGAAGGAGGAACTGAAGGAAATCCTTATTAGGTGGGAAATTGTGTTAGGGAAATTGATGGGATTGAAGGCCGATAAATCCCCGGGGCCTGATAGTCTGCATCCCAAAGTGCTTAAGGAAGTGGCCCTAGAAATAGTGGATGCATTGGTGATCATTTTCCAACAGTCTATCGACTCTGGATCAGTTCCTATATACTGGAGGGTAGCGAATGTAACACCACTTTTTAAAAAAGGAGGGAAAGAGAAAGCGGGTAATTATAGACTGGTTAGCCTGACATCAGTGGTGGGGAAAATATTGGAATCAATCATTAAGTATGAAATAGCAGAGCATTTGGATAGCAGTGACAGGATTGGACCAAGTCAGCATGGATTTATGAAAGGGAAATCATGCTTGACGAATCTTCTGGAATTTTTTGAGGATGTAACTAGCAGAGTGGACAAGGGAAAACCAATGGATGTGGTGTATTTGGACTTTCAAAAGGCTTTTGAC
This sequence comes from Pristiophorus japonicus, assembly GCF_044704955.1. NCBI lineage: Eukaryota > Metazoa > Chordata > Chondrichthyes > Pristiophoridae > Pristiophorus > Pristiophorus japonicus. The sequence goes on along the minus strand of NC_091977.1, from coordinate 153,861,936 downwards.
AAGATCCTGCACAAGAGATTGGTGTGCAAAATCAAAGCACATGGTATTGGGGGTAATATACTGACATGGATAAAGAACTGGTTTGCAGACAGGAAGCAGAGAGTCAGGATAAACGTGTCCTTTTCAGAATGGCAGGCAGTGACTAGTGGAGTACCGCAGGGCTCAGTGCTGGGACCCCAGCTCTTTACAATATACATTAACGATTTAGATGAAGGAATTGAGTGGAATATCTCCAAGTTTGCAGATGACACTAAACTGGGTGATGGTGTGAGCTGTGAAGAGGATGTTAAGAGGCTGCAGGGTGACTTGGACAGGTTAGATGATTGGGCAAATGCATGGCAGATGCAGTATAATGTGGATAAATGTGAGGTTATGCATTTTGGGGGCAAAAACACGAAGGCAGAATATTATCTGGATGGCGGCAGATTAGGAAAAGGGGAGGTGCAACGAGACCTGGATGTCATGGTTCATCAGTCACTGAAAGTAGGCATGCAGGCACAGCAGGCAGTGAAGAAGGCAAATGGTATGTTGGCCTTCATAGCTAGGGGATTTGAGTATAGGAGCAGGGAGGTCTTACTGCAGTTGTACAGGCCTTGGTGAGGCCTCACCTGGAATATTGTGTACAGTTTTGATCTCCTAATCTGAGGAAGGATGCTCTTGCTATTGAGGGAGTGCAGCGAAGGTTCACCAGACTGATTCCGGGGATGGCGGGACTGTCATATGAGGGGAGACAGGATCAACTGGGCCTTTATTCACTGGAGTTTAGAGGGATGAGAGGGGATCAGGTATAAACGTTTAAGATTCTGACCGGACTGGACAGGTTAGATGTGGGAAGAATGTTCCCGATGTTGGGGAAGTCCAGAACCAGGGGACATAGTCTTCGGATAAGGGGTAGGCCATTTAGGACTGATGAGGAGAAACATCTTCACTCAGAGTTGTTAACCTATGGAATTCCCTGCCGCAGAGAATTGTTGATGCCAGTTCATTGGATATATTCAAGAAGGAGTTAGGTATGGCCCTTATGGCTAAGGGGATCAAGGGGTATGGAGAGAAAGCAGGAAAGGGGTACTGAGGGAATGATCAGCCATGATCTTATTGAATGGTGGTGCAGGCTCGAAGAGCCGAATGGCCTACTCCTGCACCTATTTTCTATGTTTCTATGTTTCTATTAAAGACATATGAACATAGAACTGATCTATGTATATTAACATAAGTCTGCACCTCACACTCAACAACATCTAAAGTAACACAAAACTGATTAATGCAGTGAACAAAATGTCAAGTAATATAAAACTGCAACCTGCAGTGAACAAAATGTGAAAGAACACAAGACTACTTCATGCAGTGAACAAAATGTAAAGTTACACTACGCTGCTTCATGCAGCAATATCATTGAACAAGAGTGCATTGTTATCACACAACTATGTACAATGTGGACAATGGTAGAGACATTCCTGGAAATTAAGTGTTGCCAGTCCTTATGGGTCGTCGCAATACATTTCCCTCTTCCCTTCCCTTCAATCCCTTCCCACACCTGGACTCCTCCTCAAAGAGGCCTCAGGGCGTACAGCAAGGCTGCTAGAGGGCTGCTGTGTTGGGGAGCCAGACTATGCAGACGGCGTCTGAAGACGCACTGGACCTGCTCCTGGCCTGGAAGGCCCAGCTTTCAACTGGAGCACCTCTTCCTCAGCATTACCAATCAACCATGTATGGTGCATGGTTGACGCGTGAGTGGTGGGATCCGGAATACTGTCATCCTGAGGAATGACAGCACCTCCCATTTCCATGGAGCGACTGACTCTCCGACGGTGTTGGGCCATAACAACCGGAGCACGATGTCTCTCCACAACTTGCTGGCTTGCTTTGGCACCGTCACTTCCCCGTTGGACAGTGGGGAACGCAGAGAGTATGGAATCAGACATGGACTGCATCACTTGGCCAAGCTGAAGCAAAGCTTGTGCCTCTGAAGTGCCCGAGTCTGCGACGTGATCAATGGCACGCGCCACATACTGTCGCTGCTCGAGGCCACCAGCCTCTGTGTGTGGGCAATGATGACCTTGCTGGACTCATGACTCGCAACGACAATCTGAAGGCCGCCGCAACTCCATAATATCTCTCAATACAGTGTCTTGAGTTGGGCCATCCATTTACATACCCTCACTACCTGAAGGGGACGCAGTATTGCCCCTGGCAACTGTCCGAGCTGGGACTCCAGAGATCCTCTCTTCCACATCCGTCAGTGGGATTATTTGAGGCGGACTCTTGCCTGTCCACAGCTGCTCCCTTCGATTATGGGAGTGCTTGGACTGCAAAGAGAAAAATAGGAAGGGTTCAAAAAGGGTCTCTCTGCTGTTGTGCCACATATGCCTACCACAGTAGAATACTGTTTGGATCTTGCATGTGCTTCGTCAGTTGTGTATTCGCAGGTTAGAGGCACCTAACATGCGCGCTGTAAGTGATCTTTCAGACAACGGTAGGAGCAGTTGGAGTGTTTTGCGAGGGACAATGTTAATGATACAAATTATGTGCATAGATCATTAAAAACCAGTGGGTGCCAAAGTAAGCCTTCATCTTTGTTATGCATTGTGAAAGCCACCCCACAGATTTTTGAGAGGGGCAAACTTTACATAGTGCGTGAGATTAATGTTAGAAGTCATGGAGACATGCATAGGTGCTAATGGTACTCACCCGGACGACCTCATAAGGTCGTTGAACTTTTTTCTGGACTGTGTGCCAGTCCTGGTCACAGTGTCTGCAGCAGACACCTCCTGTGCAATGTCCCTCCAAATGTATTTAAGCACAGCAGGGAGTAGTCTGGCTCCCCCAGCAAGATGGAGTGAGGTCCACCTCCTCTCCACCGTGCTAACCAACGCTTCATTAGCCTCCTGGCTGAAGCGCCTGGCAAGTTGCCTTCCTTCCTGCTCCTTCATCTCAGCAGAAAAATGTCAATGCGCATGCGCAAAATAGCTCATTCAATGCCAAAACTTTTGGCTCACGCGCACAAAGTCAGTCGTGCTACGCCTGACTTAATGCCAATGCTCCTCCAGATCACATTTTTGCTGAAAATTCCTGGCAAATTATTTTCTGGTGCTAACTTTTGCACATCGCTGCGAATAGTGCCCCAAAATGCAAAGAGCCGAAAATCCAGTCCATAGACTTTGGCCCCCGCCACAAACTTCATACCCTTCCACCGCAGTATTTTATCCTCCTCCCTGGCCATTTGTTTTTCGGGATGTGAGCATCACTGGCAATGCCAGCATTTACTGTCCATCCCTAGTTGCCTTTGAGAAGGTGATGGTGAGCCATCTTCTTGAACCGCTGCAGTCCTTGTGGTGAAGATACTCCGACAGTGCTGCCAGGATTTTGGCCCAGTGACGACGAAGGAACGACGATATATTTCCAAGTCAGGATGGTTTGTAATTTGGAGGGGAACTTGCAGGTGACGGTGTTCCCATGCACCTGCTGCCCTTGTCCTTCTAGGTGGTAGAGGTCACGGGTGTGTGAGGTGCTGCCGAAGAAGCCGTGGCGAGTTGCTGCAGTGCATCTTATAGATGGTACACACTGCAGCCATGGTGTGCTGGTGGTGGAGGGAGTGAATGTTGAAGGTGGTGGATGGGGTGCCATCAAACACTTTGCTCTGGATAGTGTCGAGCTTCTTGAGTGTTGTTGGAGCTGCACTCATGCAGGCAAGTGGATTGTATCCCATCACACTCCTGACTTATGCCTTGTAGATGGTGGAAAGGCTTTGAGGAGTTAGGAGGTGAGACACTCGCCGCAGAATACCCAGCCTCTGTCCCGCTTTTGTTGCTGCAGTATTTATGTGGCTGGTCCAGTTAAGTTTCTGGTCAATGGTGACCACCCAGGATGTTGATGGTGGGGGATTCGGCGATGGTAATGCCGTTCAATATCAAGTGGAGGTGGTTAGACTCTCACTTGTTGGAGATAGTCATTGCCTGCCACTTGTGTGGTACGAATGTTACTTGCCACTTATCAGCCCAAGCCTGAATGTCGTCCAGGTCTTGCTGCATGCGGGCATGGACTGCTCCATTATTTGAGGAGTTGCGCATGGAACTGAACACTGTGCAATCATCAGCGAACATCCCCACTTCTGACTTTAAGATGGAAAGTAGGTCATTCATGAAGCAGCTGAATATGATTGGGCCGAGGACATTGCCTTGAGGAACTCCTGCAGCAATGTCCTGGGCTGAGATGATTAACCTCCAACAACCGCAACCATCTTCCTTAGTGTTAGGTGTTGGACAGCTTTCTTGCTCTTTTTGCTTCGTTGATTTAAATGCGCAATTACACACAGATACTCAGTTGTGGTAATGGCAGGATCAGGTCTTTTATTTAAACATTCATACTTATGCAAACCCAGTATGAAAGTTACTGAGACTCAAACAGTTCACAAAGCCAGCTATCTGCTTGTGAGGCACACACCTTCCAATCTCCAGTGTCTCCTCAAACAGCCTTCTCTCACATCTCTTAAACAAAATTAGGTCTTTGAACACTATATTCCATACATAGTATCAATGGTACATGTAAATAATTAACATACAGATAATGTAGACTAAACGACCATTGTCCTGAAATCACACCTAACTGCTTCATTAATTACTAGACACAAACCTGGTGATCAGCAGGTATTTATACAAAATCAAGTCTTCAATTCCATGTAGAATCAGTTTGGGTGAAGATAAGAAATAATAAGGGAAAGAAGTCACCGGTGGGAGTGGTCTACAGGCCCCCAAACAGTAGCCACACAGTAGGACAGAGTATAAATCAAGTTATAATGGAGGTTTGTAAGAAAGGTATTGTTATGTCTTGAATAAAGTGTCAGACTAGATACTGCAAGCTCAAAGTAAGGTGTGACCGTAGTCCTTTATTACATATCTCAGAGTGCCTCTCCAGCCTCCAAGCCTTCTTATATACAGCAGCTCCCAAGGGATTGTGGGATCCCTTGCAACTCCGGGGGATGAGCCCTCTGGTGGTTAGACATGGTATTTACAGGTTTACATACATAACAACACTCTTCCCCCCCCCACCCCCCCCAAAAATCAATAGTGTAATTATTTACAATGTGAGTCAATCTGGGGCCTTCCTTTCCCTGGTTGATCGTCTTGATACAAAAGCTGGTTTTGGTGAGTCGTTTGTTGGGCCCTTGCTGGGCTGCTGTGCAGCTGGCCTTGCTGGCTGCTGGGGGTGGTGAGTCCTGCTGGGCTGCTGCGGGTGACGGGTTCTGCTTTGTGGTCAACCGCTGGGTCAGTTGCCACTTGTGTGTGTGTGTTGGAGGGTCGAAAAAGGTGGAGTCTATTGTGGGTTGTTCTGGATAGTCCGTAAACCTGAGTTTGATTTGGTCCAAGTGTTTCCTGCAGGTGAGTCCATTTGAGAGTTTGACCACAAACACGCTACTCCCCCCTTTGGCCAAAACAGTGCCAGGAAGCCACTGGGACCTTGTTCATAGTTCAACACAAATACAGGATCATTTATCTCAATTTCGCGTGACACATTTGCGCGATCATGATATGTATTCTGTTGAAGCTGCCTGCTTTCTGCCTGTTCGTGTAGATCAGGGTGGACTAACGAGAGCCTTGTCTTGAGTTCCCTTTTCATGAGCCGTTCAGCGGGAGTGAGCGAGTGGGGTCTTGTGCAGTAACTGAGCAGGACTCGGGATAAGCGAGTCTGCAATGAGCCTTCAGTTACCCTTTTCAAGCTCTGCTTGATTGTTTGAACTGCTCGTTCTGCCTGACCATTGGACGCTGGTTTAAACAGGGCAGATGTGACATGTTTGATCCCATTGCGGGTCATGAACTCCTTGAACTCGGCACTGGTAAAGCACGGCCCATTGTCACTTACAAGGACATCAGGCATGCCGTGCATGGCAAACATAGCCCGTAGGCTTTCAATGGTGGCAGTGGACATGCTTGCCGACGTTATCACACATTCAATCCATTTGGAGTATGCATCGACAAACACTAAGAACATTTTTCCCAAGAATGGGCCTGCATAGTCGACATGGACCCTGGACCACGGTTTGGAGGGCCAGGACCATAAATTTAGTGGTGCCTCCCTGGGTGTATTGCTTAACTGTGAACATGTATTACATTTGTGCATGCAGGACTCTAAGTCTGCATTGATATCGGGCCACCACACGTGGGATCTGGCTATTGCTTTCATCATTACGATGCTCTGGGTGGGTGCTGTGGAGATCACTAATGAAAGTGTTCCTGCCCTTTTTTGGCACAACTACCCGATTACCCCATTGGAGGCTGTCTGCCTGTATCGACATTTCATCTTTGCGCCGCTGGTACGGCTTTATTTCTTCCTGCATCTCTAACGGGACACTAGACCAACTCCCGTGGAGCACACAGTTTTTTTACTAAGGACAGTAAGGGATTCTGGCTCGTCTAGGTTCTAATCTGTTGGACGGTAATAGGTGATTGTTCACTCTCGAATGCTTCCATTACCATAACTAAATCTGCGGGCTGTGCCATCTCCACCCCGGTGGTGGGCAATGGCAGCCTACTGAGAGCATCGGCACAGTTTTCTGTGCCTAGCTTGTGGCAGATGGCGTAGTTGTATGTGGACAATGTGAGTGCCTTTTGGCTAAGATCATGCGTAACTGACCTGACAGGGGAGTAACCACCATAACCCCAAGGTGGTTCTCCCTGGATCAGGAAGGTATATGCTTGCTTTTTGGAAATAGGAGGTGGGTGGGGTGGCTTGACCCATCCACCTCCACGGAGGTGTGTGGGGGGCCTGACTCATCCACCTCCATGGCACGAACCTGGTATTGCAGTACTTCCAGGAACGGTGCAGTGGCTCTAGGCCTTTTGGCTAAGAGCATTGGCGCAGAGTGATCCTTGATGTGTGCAAGGTGACCTCTGGCGTTTGTGATTTGACAAAGAATTGGAACGATTGGCTACGAATTTCAAAAAAAAAATGTGAGTGCCCAAATCCTTTTGGCTAAGATCATGCGTAACTGACCTGACAGGGGAGTAACCATGACCCCAAAGTGGTTCTCCCTGGATCAGGAAGGTGGTTCTCCTATGCTTTTTGGAAATCGGAGGTGGGTGGGGTGGTTTGACCCATCCACCTCCACGGAGGTGTGTGGGGGGCCTGACCCATCCACCTCCATGGCACGAACCTGGTATTGCAGTACTTCCAGGAACGGTGCAGTGGCTCTCGGCCTTTTGGCTAAGAGCATTGGCGCAGAGTGATCCTTGATGTGTGCAAGGTGACCTCTGGCGTTTGTGATCTGACAAAGAATTGGAAAGATTGGCTACGAAAAATTAATTAAAAAAAAAAATGTGAGTGCCCAAATAGGAGGTGGGTGAAGTGGCTTGACCCATCCACCTCCACGGAGGTGTGTGGGGGGCCTGACCCATCCACCTCCATGGCACGAACCTGGTATTGCAGTACTTCCAGGAACGGTGCAGTGGCTCTAGGCCTTTTGGCTAAGAGCATTGGCGCAGAGTGATCCTTGATGTGTGCAAGGTGACCTCTGGCGTTTGTGATTTGACAAAGAATTGGAAAGATTGGCAACGAATTAAAAAAAAAAAATGTGAGTGCCCATCTCTGGATGCGGGCCGATGCATTCGTGTTTATCCCTTTGCTTTCAGAAAAGAGGGATAAAAGCGGCTTATGGTTGGTTTCCAATTCAAATTTGAGCCCGAACAGATATTGGTGCATTTTCTTTACCCCGTAAACACAGTCTAACGCTTCTTTTTCAATCATACTGTAAGCCCGCTCGGCCTTAGACAGACATCTGGATGCATAGGCAACCGGTTGCAATTTCCCAAATTCATTAGCTTGTTGCAATACACACCCGACCCCGTATGACAACGCATCACATGCTAGTACCAAACGCTTACATGGGTCGTACAACACAAGCAATTTGTTTGAACATAACAGCTTCCTAACTTTCTCAAAGGCATTTTCTTGGCTTTTACCCCATACCCATTCATCTCCTTTACGTAGTAAAGAGTGCAGGGGTTCTAACAATATGCTAAAACCCAGTAAGAAGTTACCAAAATAGTTCAGGAGTCCAAGAAACGACTGCATCTCCGTCATGTTCTGTGGTCTCGGTGCGTTTTTGATTGCCTCCGTCTTTGACTCGGTGGGCCTGATGTTGTCCGCCACGATTCTTCTCCCCAGGAACTCCACTTCAGGCGCCAGGAAAACGCACTTTGAGTGTTTTAGCCTGAGCCCCACACAATTAAACTGACTAAGAACCTCCTCCAGGTTCTGCAGGTGCTCGACGGTGTCCCGACCTGTAACCAAGATGTCATCCTGGAAGACCACGGTGCGCGGGATCGACTTCAGAAAGCTTTCCATGTTCCTCTGGAATATTGTCGCGGCCGATCGAATCCCAAACCGGCATCTGTTGTAAATGAAGAGACCTTTGTGTGTGTTGATGCAGTTGAGGCCTTTCGATGATTCCTCCAGCTCCTGCGTCATGTAGGTCGAGGTCAAGTCCAGCTTCGTGAACATTTTCCCGCCCGCCAGAGTCGTAAATAGATTGTCTGCCTTCAGTAGCGGGTATTGATCCTGCAGTGAGAAACGATTGATAGTTACTTTGTAATCACCACAGATTCTGACAGTGCCATTTTCCTTGAGGACTGGAACAATTGGACTGGCCCACTCATTTAATTCGATCGGCGAAATGATGCCTTCTCATTGCAACCTGTTCAGCTCGATCTCCACCCTCTCTCTCATCATGTAACGTACCACTCACGCCTTGTGATGGATGGGTCGCGCCCCGGAATCAAATGGATCTGCACTTTTGCTCCTTGGAACTTCCCGATGCCTGGTTCGAACAGCAAGGGAAACTTGTTTAGGACCTGGGCACATGAGGTGTTGTCGACGGACGAAAGCGCTTGGACGTCGTCCCAGTTCCAGCGTATCTTTTCCAACCAGCTCCTGCCGAACAGCGTGGGGCAATCGCCCGGTACCACCCAGAGTGGTAACTCATGCACCGCTCCATCGTAGGAGACATTTATGGTAGCACTGCCGATTACGGGAATCAGTTCCTTTGTATACGTTCTCAGTTTAGTATGAATGGCCTTGCTGCACCACAACTTATCGAAAGTCTTTTTGCTCATTATGGACTGGCTTGCTCCATGGACACTGGGAGTCCATTTAATTCAACCTTCAGCATTATCGGGGGATACTTTGTGGTAAATGTGTGCACCCCATATACCTCTGCCTCCTCGGTCTGAGGCTCTGGTTCATCATGATCAACCGTGGATCTGTCCTCCTCTGCAACAAGGTGGTTTGCAGGATTAGCAGGGTTTCCAGCTCGCCTGCACATACATTGGAGGTGTCCCATTGTTCCACAGCCCTTGCAAACGTATCCTTTGAATTAGCATGAATGGAAACGATGATCACCCCCGCAGCGCCAACAAGGTGTTAATGACCTTGTATTCACCATCCTTGATGGTGGACTCTGAGTCATCTGCAGACGTGCAGCTGCAGGCTTGTAGGTCCTGCCCTGTACATTTCGATTTGAAAACAACGTTACTTTGTTCACAGTACTTGCAGCAGCAATCGTATGCTAAGAAATTTGTTTGGTATTGTCACTGGTGGCGATAAACGCCTGGGCTATCGCTATGTCTTTATTCAAGGTTGGAGTCTCTACAGTCAAAAGTTTGCAAAGTATTACTTCATGGCCAACGCCAAGTATAAAGAAGTTCCTGAGCATATGCTCCAAGTGTCCTTCAAATTCGCAATGTCCTGCAAGGCACCTTAGCTCAGCAACGTAGCTCACCACTTCCTGGCCTTCAGACCTCTTGTACGTGTAGAACCGATACCTCGCCATCAGAACGCTTTCCTTCGGATTTAGATGCTCCCGGACCAATGTGCACAACTCATCGTATGACTTGTCTGTGGGTTTCGCTGGAGCGAGCAGATTTTTCATGAGACCATACGTTTGTGCCCCGCCAACGGCGAGGAGGTTCATCCTTCGTTTGGCAGCATTCGCTTCTCCTTCCAGCTCGTTGGCCACGAAGTATCGGTCGAGTCACTCCACGAAGGTTTCCTAATCATCTCCCTCTGAAAATTTCTCCAGGATGCCCACAGTTCTCTGCATTTTTGCGGTGTGGTTCGTCATTTGTATCTCGTCACCAGTTGTTATGTCTTGAATAAAGAGTCAGACTAGATACTGCAAGCTCAAAGTAAGGTATGACCTTAGTCCTTTATTACAGATCTCAGAGTGCCTCTCCAGCCTGTGAGGCCTCCTTATATATAGGTGCTCCCAAGGGATTGTGGGATCTCTTGGGACTCCAGGGAATGCGCCCTCTGGTGGTTAGACATGGTACTTACATGTTTACATACATAACAGGTATGGCAATAATCATGGACAATTTTAATCTTCATATTCAAATCAAATTGGCAAAGGTAGCCTTAAGGAAGAGTTCATAGAGTGTATGCTGGATGGTTTCTTGGAAAAATACATTGTGGAACCAACCAGGGAGCAGACTATTCTAGATCTGGAACTCTGTAATGAGTCTGGATTAATTAATGATCTCATTGTGAAGGATGCTCTTGGGAAGAGTGATCATAGCATGGTAGAATTTCAAATTCAGTTTGAGGGTGAGAAAGCTAGTTCTCAAACTAGTGTCCTGAACTTAAACAAAGGTAATTAAAAAGGTATGAAGGCAGAATTGGTTAAAGTGGACTGGGAAAATATATTAAAGAGTAAGACTGTAGAAAAGCAGTGGCAAACATTTAAGGAGCTATTTCATAACTCTCACCAAAGATTTATTCCCTGGCTAACTAAGGAAGTAAAGGATGGTATCAAATTGAAAACAAAGGCATACAATGTTGTGAAGGACAGTGGAAGGCCAGAGGATTGGGAAATTTTTAGAAACCAGCAAAATACGACTAAAAAAATGACAGAGAAGATAGCATATGAGAGTAAACTAGCAAGAAATATAAAAACAGACAGTAAGAGCTTCTATAGGTATATAAAAAGGAAGTGGGTATCTAAAGTAAACGTTGGTCCCTTAGCGGATGAGACTGGAGAATTAATAATGGGAAACAGCGAAATGGCAGAGACTTTGAACAAATATTTTGTATCGGTCTTCATGGTTGAGGACACTAAAAACATCCCAATAATTGATAATAAAGGAACCATTGGGGGTGGGGGGGGTAGAGGGGACTTAAAACAATCACTATCATTAGAGATAAAGTACTAGGCAAACTAATGGGACTAAAGGTGGACAAGTTCCCTGGACCTGATAGCCTGCTTCCGAGGGTCTTAAGAGAGGTGGATGCAGAGATAGTTGATGCATTAGTTGTGATCTACCAAAATTCCCTGAATTCTGGAGAGGTTCCAACGGACTGGAAAAGGCAAATGTAACACCCCTATTTAAGAAAGGAGGGAGACAGAAAGCAGGAAACTATAGACCAGTTAGCCTAATATCTGTCATTGGGAAAATGCTGGAGGATATTTAGAAAATCATAATGCAGTCAAGCAGAGTCAGCATGGTATTATGAAAGGGAAATCATGTTTGACAAATTTTCTAGAGTTCTTTGAGGATGTAACAAGCAGAGTGGATAAAGGGGAAACAGTTGATGTGTATTTGGATTTCCAGAAAGCATTCGATAAGGTGGCACACAAAAGCTTACTGCACAAGATAAGAGCTCACGGGGTTGGGGTAATATATTAGCATGGATAGAGGATTAGCTAACTAACAGAAAACAGAGTCGGGATAAATGGGTCAATTTCAGGTTGGCAAACTGTAACTAGTGGGGTGCCACAGGGATCAATGCTCGGGCCTCAACTATTTACAATTTATATTAATGACTTGGATGAAGGGACCTAGTATAACAGAACCAATTTTGCTGATGATACAAAGATAGGTGGAAAAGCAAGTTGTCAGGAGGATGCAAAGAATCTACAAAGGAATATAGATTGGTTCAGTGAGTGGCAAAAATGTGGCAGATGGACTATAAGGTGGAAAAATATGAAGTTATCCACTTTGGTAGGAAAAATAAAAAAGCTAATTTTTATTTAAATGGGGAGCGATTACAAAATGCTTTGGTACAGAGTGTACAGCCAGTAATCAGGAAGGCAAATGGACTGTTGGCCTTTATTGCAAGGGGTTGGAATATAAAAGTAGGGAAGTGCTTCTACAACTGTACAGGGCGTTGGTAAGACCACACCTGGAGTACTGCGTACAGTTTTGGTCTCCTTATTTAAGGAAGGATATACTTGCATTGGAGTCAGTTCAGAGAAGGTTCACGAGGTTGATTCCTGAGATGAAGGGGTTGTCATATGAAGAAAGTTTGAGCAGGTTGGGCCTACACTCATTGGAGTTTAGAAGAATGAGAGGTGATCTTATTGAAACATATAAGATTCTGAGGGTCCTTGACAGGGTAGATGCAGAGAGGATGTTTCCTCTCGTGGGGGAATCTAGAACTAGGGGGCATAGTTTCAGAATAAGGGGTCGCCCATTTAAAACGGAGATGAGGAGAAATTTCTTCTCTTAGAGGGTCGTGAATCTTTGGAATTCTCTACCCCAGAGAACTGTGGAGGCTGGGTCATTGATTATATTTAAGGTGGAGATCGACAGATTTTTGAATGATAAGAGGGTCAAGTGTTATGGGGAGTGGGCAGGCAACTGGAGTTGAGGGCAGGATCAGATCAGCCATTGAATGGCGGAGCAGACTCGAGGGGCCGGAATGTCTACTCCTGCTCCTATTTCTTATGTCCTTATGTTCTTATGCATAGTATCAATGGTACCTACAAATTGACATACAGACGATGTGGACTAAAAGACCATTGTCCTGACATCATGCCGAACTGCTTCATGAATTACTGTACACAAACCAGGTGATCAGCAGGAGTTTATACAAAATCAAGCCTTCGATTCCATGCACAGTATCAATGATGCATTCAAGTAATGAACATACAGATGATGTAGACTAAATGACCAGCTACCCAGTCTCCTGAAATCAGGTCTCATTGCCACAATCGACCCCCACCATGAAGTATTGTAAACACACAGGTGATCAGATTGACACATTTGAATGGCTAATTGGCTCTATATTGGCTAGCAGCCTGTTTTGTGAGAGATCTTGCTTTGATCCAAACTTTAATCAGAAAGCTTCTTCAAACAGCGCCGAAAGTGAAGCATTTCAGAAATATGGGCTTTCTCTCTCACAGTCCCCTAATTCTTCTCTTTGGGCTAGAACTTCCATTTTCAATGCCACCGTCCGAATCTTAGCAGTATTCTGGCGGTTGCGACTTTAGAACCGCTGGAATACCGCCAAGGTCCGTTCCCCTGATTTTTGCAAGTCCGATGTTGGTGGTGGCGGTACTGGGCGATAGTGGGCTGGAGCGGGCGGTAGCGTTGCTCCCCCGGTATCGCCGATCTGCTTGCCTGTATAAAGGCAAGTGCATCCCGAACAATGAGCCTCTCCTCTTCTCTGCGCATGCACGAACATTCTTCCACAATTTCAAGGGTCAAAGATGACCTTGCGCATGCGCAGAGAAGAGGAGAGGCTCGTTGCTCGTGAAGAGGAGAGAGAACAGTTGAGAGAAGTCAGAGGAGAAATAAGCATTTGCATTGTCAGTACTTAACATATACTAATTTATGAATAAATAATAAATGATATATATATAAAGCAATTAATAAATATAAATATATATAAGTTATACAATTTATAAAATATGCCACAAGAAGAGATGGAGCTGGAGAGAGAGGTAGGTAGGAGGAGGAGGAGGGCCGTGCGGTTCTTGGAGAAGGTGCAGGAATCGCTGGTGCACAAGGTAGAGGCTCATTGGGAGCAATTGACCTGGGGTGGGCGCAGAAAACCAGCACCGATCGTCTATCAGAGAATCTGGTGAGAGATCGCAGAGGCGATGTCATCTGCCGCGCCCGTGATACGGGGGCCAAACCAGCGCCGCAAACGTTGGAATATTATCGTTGGGTCGACGAGAGTAAGTAATAACTTTTAACGTGCACTGACTAATTACTCTTAATGTAATGCCACGTTTAATTATGTTGTAAAGTTAGGTGTCACACATTATTTCCCATCATCGATCTCATTGCGTTAGTCTTCTGTATTTTGATGTGTTCATCATGCAACACTTGCGTCCTAATGGTACATAAATGGTCCACTCATTGAGGAAAGGACTGTGGTTGGTTAATAGGAGATGTCTATCTATTTATGTGTTCCGTATTAGTAGCTGTGAAATTAGTTCCCACACGGCTTTGGTCAGCTTTGCAGAAAAAATTAGCCAGCAATAGGGCGGAGCTTCGTAAGACGGGCGGTGGTCCGGCAAAAACAGTCGAACTGTCTGACCTGGAGGAGCGCGCTGCAGCCATGATGGGCGCCTATGATCGCACCGCCATGCGTGTTGGTGCTCGTGGAGGGTAAGTCTTGCATAATCCCCGGGCTGTACTGCAGTCATGTAATTTAATGTTATGTCAATATAATGAATATGATTTTCTAAATGTTCTTCTACTACTTCCGTAATGGTGGGAATACTAAATATTGTTAGTTCTGACATGAACTTTGATCACATCCTGCCATTTGGAAAGCAATATACTGTTTGGGACTCAAGTTTTTGTTATGTCATGCAGTTTTTGTCTACTCTGCTTATGATAGTTTCAAGTAATGATTCTCGGTAATATATGATGCAGCGGTGTTGCTCCTCTACATAAGCCTGTGCATCGTGAAGTGTACTCATGTCACCTCTAACCCCTCCCCTCCCCTCCCTCCTCTCCCCTGCCGCTAACCATTAATATTATGTTTTACAGTTGCACAGGAGGAGCTGCCTGCACCAAACGCCCCTCCCAGAGAAGAATTATTCGAGGAAGAGACGGTGGAAGAGATGGTGGAAGAGGAGGACACTCCTCAAACGTTTGTGACAGTGGTGGAGGAGGAGGAGAGAGGGGTGGCGGTACTCGAAGGGTCTTTTCAACCTACGGCCATCGGTTCCTTGTCAGAATCCAACATTCCTGGAATCTGGTCCGAGGAAGCGGGACCAAGCAGCATGCAACGGCGCTCACCGACCCCTATGCTGAATCTGCAGCGGCTGATCCGGCAAGGTGGGGACACTGCGACACAGGCACTGAACCTGGACATGGTGCGACTGTCTAGGATGAGCATCGACGTGAGTCGAGAGCTCCTCCAGGCCATTGCTGGGTTATCCGCCAACATCGCCGCTTTAGCAGCACGTCAATCGGAGGACATGGCGGAGCTGATTGCGGCGGTGAGGGAGAATAACCAGTCCGTCAATGCCAATGCTATGCGGTAATTGACGGTCGTGGGATATGGCACTGCACCCCAAGGTGCCATCGTCATCATCATAGGCAGTCCCTCAGAATCAAGGAAGACTTGCTTACACTCCTAGCATGAGTTCTTGGGTGGCTGTACAGTCTAATATGAGAAACACAGTCTCTGTCACAAGTGGGCATTTTTCGGAAACTTATCGTCGAGCGTTACTGTCCCCATGTGCTTAACGGCGAGAAAAAATATTATCGCCTGCCCACTTTTTTTGGGCGGAATCAGCAGAATGAGTGAATTCAACGCCCATAAAATAGCCCAGCGTTACTTTCTGCACGGATTTAACGCCGAAATTCAATATTAACACATGCCCACTTTTCTTTGTCGTAAAGAGCATATTTACCAAAACTAGCGGCCATGAGATCGTCCAGCGTCAATTTTATCATCTTGCACACATATCGCCCACAATATCGCTCGCCCAAAAAAACGCCCAGAAAAAGTGGAACTAACCGGAACTAATCACAGTGTTATGGACGCCATGTTCTAGATCACATGTCACGTCCTTTAAAAGGCTGCTGTGTTTCAACCTTGGCAGAGTTCGGATGTACTCTGCAGGTCGTTGGAGTTGATGTGAACATTTGTAAAAACATCTTGACCATACAGTGACCGATTGGAATTGAAGAGGTGTCTTCGTCGGGATATTGTTTGTTTGTGACCAATCGGTGGAAAACAGAGAGCTACTGCAATGCGGCCTGTCCTTTCTCACCCTCTCTTGGTGACCAAGTACATGCAGCAGACTCGACATCGCTGAAGGAATGCTCCACAGTATTATATGCCCAATGTAAGATGTGACAGACTGATGGAGGAGGACCAGACGTTACATCCCCCACAAGTACAAGGAGAAGCATTCTTACCTCGACTTGCCCGACATCACCTGCCTTCGGAGACTGCGTTTCCACAAAGAGGTTATCACTGAGGTATGCCAGCTGATGAGGGCAGATCTGCAGCCTGCCAGCACCATCAGTACTACACTGTCCGTCGAGGTCAAAGTCACTGTCGTTCTACGCCTCGGGTTCTTTTCAGGCCACAGCTGGCGACATTTGCGGACTTTCTCAGCATGCCACACATCGCTGCATTAGACAGGTCACTGAAGCCCTATATGCATGCAGGAGGGACATGATCAGCTTCCCTATGACCAGGGAGGGACAGAGTGAGAGGGCTCTAGGATTCTCCAGAATTGCAAACTTTCCCAAGGTGCAGGGAGCAATAGACTGTACGCACATCGCGGGCATCTTTTCAGGATGCTGAAGTTTTCAGGAACCGCAAGGGATCCCACTCCCTGAATATCCAACTGGTTATCGACCACCAGCAAATTATACTGGCAGTTAATGCTCAATTTCCGGGCAGTATCCATGATGCTCACATCCTGCGTGAGCGCACTGTATCTGACTTGTTTAACAATATGCCACAAGGTCAATGCTGGATGCTTGGTGACAAAGGATATGGCCTCGCCACCTGGCTGATGACCCCCCTGCGTGACACCCACACCGAGGCCAAGAGGCGATACGACGAGAGCCACAGAGCAACTCGCAATATTGTGGAGAAAACCATCGGAGTGCTGAAGCAGCGCTTTAGATGCCTGGACCACTCAGGAGGCAAGCTCCAATATCACCCTGAGCAGATAGCTCAATTCGTGGTGGTGTGCTCCATGCTACACAACTTGGCTATCAGGAGGGGACATGAATTGCCTGATAAGTCTGACAGTCCACCTCACCAGAGAGGAAGAGGAGGAGGTGGATGCTGACATCGGCTCAGACAATCAGGCTGATGCCGAAGCCATGTCCCCGCCCCCCTGTAGACCGCATGAAAGGGCCCATGGTGGCATGATAGCTGCAAGAGCCTTACATCAGGAGCTCATCAATGATCGCTTTGCCTGAAAGAACATCGGTGTTATTTACAAGGCTGACACACTGCTGGGTGTGCAAGTCATACATCAATGGTGGGCATCACCTTGGTGACAGTTAAAGTTTAAGTTGATTGAAGTTTAGTGTGATGTTAAGGAATCACCAGCTTGTAATGGTGCAGCTATCTGAGCCAATGTGCTACAAGGTTTTGTTAAAATAAAAAACATTTAAACCGAACGTTAGTCTGAAATCATCAATATTTCTGTACAAACCAACCCTCCTCCCCCCGCCACCCCCACCTCCCCCACCTCCACCATTTCTCCTCCCCACCTCTACCGTTTCCCCTTCCCCTCCTGACTCCAAGCTGCCTGGCCGAGGAGATCCTCAGGCGATGCTTCATTCCGGGTGGGGGGCAGGGGGGGGCTGCTGATGGCCAAAGCGCTGCTTGGACGGATACGGGAGAGGACGGTACTGAGGTGGGAATGTGCTCTGAGCCAGAAGCAAGATGTTGCTGCTGGCTCTCATGTGAAGTTGGCAATGGGGGTGCCCTGGGAGCCCTCTGCCACCAGTGTTCCTGGCTACCAGCTCCAGGGCCTCCTCCATCCCTTCCATATTATATCTTATTTGGCAAAAACTCGGTGCCAACTATGTTCTTGGTGCTTAGTAGGCTTTTTGCTACTGGTGAATCTCCCTCGTGCCTCCCACAACAGCCAGACAAGCACACACCACACCCACACACGCTTTCAGTGCCTCTGAGCTCCCTCTCTCTCTGTCTCCTCTTCTGCGCATGTCATGATGACCTTTGACCTCCTGAATCACAGGAATTGAGCGTTGCCATGCCGTTGTTAAGGACGGCCACACTTTACGGCAGAGGGTCCAAAAAATTGAACGCTACCGCCCATTTGATATCGCTCGCGGTAATACCCATTTTCAACAATGGAAACTAGGTGTTTTGAGAATGGCCGAGAAGCCGACGATCTGAAAACCCTTTTTAAACGCCCACGCCGGAAATAATGCCCATTTTTGGGCAATAAGCGCAAAAGTGGAGGTTCTAGCCCTCAGACTCTAAGCTCATTTCTGACCTTATATAATTTTCATCACAAAGACCACATGTTTCCACTTCTGTAACATCGCCTGCCTCAACCCCTACCTCAGCCCATCGACAGCTGAAACCCTCATCCAAGCCCTGGTCATCTGCCAAGACGATTATTCTAATGCTTTGCTGGCTGTCTCCTATCCTTAAGCCTTTGTTAATGTTAGCTCATCCAAAACTGGAAGGGGACGAGAACATTACCAAACGAAGGGCGATCCTCCGAACTGTCTGTGGGGCAACAACCTATGACCTCATGAAGAACTTCCGAGCTCCGGCAAAACCATCAGAGAAATCCTATGAAGAATTGTGTGCGCTGGTTCAGGAGCACCTAAATCCTAAGGAAAGAGTTTTGATGGCGAGATATCGGTTCTACACGTGTCAATGATCGGAGGGCCAGGAAATGGTGAGCTATGTCGCCGAACTAAGGCGCCTCGCAGGACATTATGAGTTTGAGGGATTCCTAGAACAAATGCTTAGAGACTTTTTTGTACTGGGCATTGGCCATGAGACAATCCTTTGCAAACTGTTGACTGTAGAAACTCTGAACCTAAGTAAAGCCATAACGATAGCCCAGGCATTTATGTCCACCAGCGACAACACCAAGCAGATTTCGCAGAGTTAAGAAGTTTCGGCCAGTACTGTGCATAAAGTAACGTCAGTTTCGAGCAGGAATATACATGGCAGAACATACACGCCGGCTGCTGCTGCCCGACCTCAGTTGACCCAGAGTCCGCCATCAATCATTAATGCGAGGCAGTTAACACCCTGTTGGCGCTGTGGAGGTGATCATCGGCCCCATCAATGCCGCTTTAAGCACTATGTGTGTAATGGTTGCAGAACAATGGGACACCTCCAACGAATGTGCAGGCGAGCTGCAAACCCTGCAAACCACCACATTGCAGAGGAAGATCGATCCACTGTGGATCAGGCTGAATTGGAGACTCATACCGAGGAGGCAGAAGTGTACGGGGTACATACATTCACTATGAAATGCCCACCAATAATGTTGAAAGTTGAACTGAATGGTATTCCAGTATCTATGGAACTGGACACAGGTGCAAGTCAGTCCATAATGAGTAAAAAGGCCCTCGACAAGCTGTGGGGCAAAAAGGCACACAGGCCCAAACTCAGCCACATTCACACCAAACTCAGGACTTACACCAAGGAACTAATCCCTGTAATTGGCAGTGCAGAAGTCAAAGTCTCCTATGACGGAACAGTACACAAACTCTCACTGTGGGTTGTGCCAGGGGATGGCCCCACGTTGTTTGGCAGAAGCTGGCTGGGAAAAATCCGCTGGAACTGGGACGACATCTGAGCGCTTTCGTCTGTCGACGACACCTCATGTGCACAGGTCCTGAGCAAGTTCCCATCGTTGTTCAAGCCAGGCATTGGAAGCTTCTCGGGGGTGAAAGTGCAGATCCATTTGGTTCCCGGTACGCGACTCATCCACCACAAGGCACGGATGGTACCGTACATGATGCGTGAGAAAGTGAAAATTGAGCTGGACAGGCTGCAGCGAGATGGCATCATTGTGCCGGTGGAATTCAATGAGTGGGCCAGTCCGATTGTCCCGGTACTTAAAGAGGACGGCACGGTTAGAATTTGTGGGGACTATAAAGTAACGATTAAATATTTTTCGCTACAGGACCAGTACCCGTTACCCAAGGCAGACGACCTACTTGCGACCCTGGCTGGAGGGAAGACATTCACCAAGATGGACCTGACCTCGGCCTACATGACGCAGGAGCTGGAGGAGTCTTCGAAAGGCCTCACCTGCATCAACACGCACACAGGTCTGTTTATCTATAACTGGTGCCTGTTCGGGATTCGGTCGGCCGCGGCAATTTCCAACGGAACATGGAGAGCCTGCTAAAGTCAGTTCCTCACACCGTGGTTTTCCAGGACGACATACTGGTTACAGGTCGGGACACCATTGAGCACTTGAAGAATCTGAAAGAGGTTGGATTGCGTGGAGCTCAGGTTGAAACGCTCGAAGTGTGTTTTCCTGGCGCAGGAGGTCGAGTTCTTGGGAAGAAGAATTGCGGCAGACGGCACCAGACTCACCGACGCCAAGACGGAGGCCATCAAGAACGCGCCGAGACCACAGAATGTGACGGAACTGTGGTCGTTGCTGGGACTCCTTAACTATTTCGGTAATTTCCTACCCGAGTTAAGCACCCTGCTGGAGCCCCTACAGGCGCTACTGCACAAGAGAGACGACTAGATATGGGGGAATTCACAGGAGGCTGCCTTTAAGGAAGCCAGAAATCTGTTGTGTTCAAACAAACTGCTTGTCCTGTAGAACCCATGTAAAAGACTAGTGCTAGCTTGTGATGCGTCGTCATACGGGGTCGGGTGTGTGTTACAACAGGCTAACGAATCGGGGATCTTGCAACCGGTCGCTTATGCATTCAGGAGTTTGTCCAAGGCCGAAAGGGCATACAGCATGATTGAAAAAGAAGCTCTGGCGTGCGTTTACGGGGTAAAAAAAATGCACCAGTACTTATTTGGCCTCAAGTTTGAGCTTGAAACTGAACACAAGCCGATCATATCACTGTTCTCAGAGCAAAGGGATTAACACCAATGCCTCTGACCGCATCCAAAGATGGGCGCTCATACTGTCGGCATACAACTATGTAATCCGCCACAGACCGGGCAGAGAACTGCGCAGATGCTCTCAGTCGGCTACCATTTCCCACCACCGGAAATGGCACAGCCAGCGGACTTGCTCATGGTCATGGAGGCATTCGGGAACGAAAAGTCTCCCATTATGGCCCGCCAGATCAGGACCTGGACCAGCCAGGATCCTTTACCGTCCTTGTTAAAAAAAACTCTGTCCTCTATGGGAGCTGGTCCAGTGTCCCAGCGGAGATGCAGGAGGCAATTAAACCATTCCACAGGCACAAAGACGAAATGTCCCTGCAGCCGGACTGTCTGTTGTGGGGCAATCGTGTGGTCTTGCCCAAGAAAGGCAGAGATACGTTCATTGGTGAACTGCACAGCACCCACCCAGGCATTGTAATGATGAAAGCCATAGCCAGATCCCATGTGTGGTGGCCCGGCATCGACTCAGATATAGAGTCATGCATGCGCCAGTGCAACACTTGCTCTCAGCTGAGCAATGCATCCAGAGAGGCACCGCTAAGTTTGTGGTCGTGGCCCTCCAAACTGTGGTCGAGGATCAACGTGGACTATGCGGGCCCATTTCTAGGCAAAATGTTTTTGGTTATCGTGGACGCTTACTCAAAATGGATTGAATGTGCAATAATGTAAGCACGTCATCGGCCACTATTGAAAGCCTACGAGCCATGTTTGCCACGCACGGCTTGCCTGATGTCCTAGTCAGCGACAATGGGCCGTGCTTCACCAGTGCTGAATTCAAGGAATTCATGACAGGAAACACGTCACATCTGCCCCGTTCAAGCCCGCATCCAATGGCCAGGCAGAACAGACAGTTCAGATCATCAAGCAAAGCTTGAAACATGTGTGGGAAGGCTCCTTGCAGACCCGGCTGTCCCGAGTGCTGCTCAGCTACCGCACCAGACTCCACTCACTCATCGGGGCTCCCCCAGCCGAGCTGCTCATGAAAAGGGCACTAAAAACAAGGCTCTTTCTTGTCCACCCTGATCTCCATGATCACGTGGAGGGCAAGCGGCATCAACAAAGTGTGTACCATGACCGCGCAAATTTGTCACGCGATATTCAGATCAATGATCCTGTGTTTGAGCTCAATTATGGACATGGTCCAAAATGGCTCACTGGTACGGTCACAGCCAAAGAGGGGAGTAGGGTGTTTCAGGTCAAACTGACCAATGGACAAACGCACAGAAAACATTTGGACCAAATCAAATTGCGGTTCACCAACAGCTACGAACAACCCGAAGAAGACACCACCAACTTTGACCGTCAAACACACACACAAGTGGCAACTGACATTGTTATATTTGTAAACTTGTGTATACCTTGTACAGCCACCAGGGGGCTCATCCCCTGGAGTCCCAAGGGATCCCACAATCTCTTGGGAACACAGGTACTTAAGGAGGCCTCACAGGCTGGAGAGGCATTCTGGAGACCTGCAATAAAAGACTATGGTCACACTTTACTTTGAGCTCACAGTATCCAGTCAGACTCTTTATTCATACATAACAACTGGCGACGAGATATAGATGATGAACCCAACAATGCAGAGAACAGTGGGCATCCTGGAGAAATTCTCGGAGGGAGATGATTGGGAAACCTTCGTGGAGCGACTCGACTAATACTTTGTGGCCAATGAGCTGGAAAGAGCAGCGAACGCTGCCAAACGAAGGGCAATTCTCCTCACCCACTGCGGGGCACCAACGTATGGCCTCATGAAAAATCTGCTTGCTCCAGCGAAACCAACAGAGAAATTGTACGATGAAGGAAACCCGAAGGAAAGCGTTCTGATGGCGAGGTGCCGGTGCTACACCTACAAAAGGTCTGAAGGCCAGGAAACATAGAAACATAGAAAATAGGTGCAGGAGTAGGCCAGTCAGCCCTTCGAACCTACACCATCATTCAATAATATCATGGCTGATCATTCACCTGAGTACCCCTTTCCTGCTTTCCCTCCATACCCCTTGATCCCTTTAGCCGTAAGGGCCATATCTAACTCCCTTTTGAATATATCCAACGAACTGGCATCAACAGCTCTCTGTGGAAGAGAATTCCAGAGGTTAACAACTCTCTGAGTGAAGAAGTTTCTCCTCATCTCGGTCCTAAATGGCTTACTCATTTATCCTTAGACTGTGTCCCCTGGTTCTGGACTTCCCCAACATTGGGAACATTCTTCCTGCATCTAACCTGTCCAGTCCCGTCAGAATTTTATATGTTTCTATGAGATCCCTCTCATTTTTCTAAACTCCAGTGAATACAGGCCCAGTTGATCCAGTTTCTCCTCATATGTCAGTCCTGCCATCCCTGGAATCAGTCTGGTGAACCTTCGCTGCACTCCCTCAATAGCGAAAATGTCCTTCCTCAGATTAGGAGACCAAAACTGAACACAATATTCCAGGTGAGGCCTCACCAAGGCCCTGTACAACTGCAGTAAGACCTCCCTGCTCCTATACTCAAATCCCCTAGCTATGAAGGCCAACATACCATTTGCCTTCTTCACCGCCTGCTGTACCTGCATGCCAACTTTCAATGACTGATGAACCATGACACCCAGGTCTCGTTGCACCTCCCCTTTTCCAAATCTGCCGCCATTCAGATAATATTCTGCCTTCATGTATTTGCCACCAAAATGGATAACCTCACATTTATGCACATTATACTGCATCTGCCATGCATTTGCCCACTCACCTAACCTGTCCAAGTCACCCTGCAGCCTCTTAGCATCCTCCTCACACTGCCACCCAGCTTAGTGTCATCTGCAAACTTGGAGATATTACATTCAATTCCTTCATCTAAATCATTGATGTATATTGTAAATAGCTGGTGTCCCAGCACTGAGCCCTGCGGCACCCCACTAATCATTGCCTGCCATTTTGAAAAGGACCCATTTATTCCGACTCTCTGCTTCCTGTCTGCCAACCAGTTCTCTATCCACGTCAGTACATTACCTCCAATACCATGTGCTTTAATTTTGCACACCAATCTCTTGTGTGGGACCTGGTCAAAAGCCTTTTGAAAGTCCAAATACACCACATCCACTGGTTCTCCCTTGTCCACTCTACTAGTTACATCCTCAAAAAATTCTGGAGGATTTGTCAAGCATGATTCCCCTTTCATAAATCCATGCTGACTTGGACCGATCCTGTCACTGCTTTCCAAATGCGCTGCTATTTCATCTTTAATAATTGATTCCAATAATTTCCCCATTACTGATGTCAGGCTAACCGGTCTATAATTAGCCGTTTTCTCTCTCCCTCCTTTTTTAAAAAGTGGTGTTACATTAGCTACCCTCCAGTCCATAGGAACTGATCCAGAGTCGATAGACTGTTGGAAAATGATCATCAATGCATCCACTATTTCTAGGGCCACTTCCTTAAGTACTCTGGGATGCAGACTATCAGGCCCTGGTGATTTATCGGCCTTCAATCCCATCAATTTCCCTAACACAATTTCCTGACTAATAAGGACTTCCTTCAGTTCCTCCTTCTCATTAGACCCTCGGTCCCCTAGTATTTCTGGAAGGTTATTTGTGTCTTCCTTCGAGAAGACAGAACCAAAGTGTTTGTTCAACTGGTCTGCCATTTCTTTGTTCCCCATTATAAATTCACCTGAATCTGGCTGCAAGGGACCTACGTTTGTTTTCACTAATCTTTTTCTCTTCACATATCTATAGAAGCTTTTGCAGTCAGTTTTTATGTTCCCAGCAAGCTTCCTCTCCAACTCTATTTCCACCCCCCCCCCCCGTTTTAAACCCTTTGTCCTCCTCTGCTGAATTCTAAATTTCTCCCAGTCCTCAGGTTTGCTGCTTTTTCTGGCCAATTTATATGCCTCTTCCTTGGATTTAACACTATCCTTAATTTCCCTTGTTAGCCACGGTTGAGCCACCTTCCCTGGTTTATTTTTACGCCAGGCAGGGATGTACAATTGTTGAAGTTCATCCATGTGATCTTTAAATGTTTGCCATTGCCTATCCACCGTCAACCCTTTAAGTATCACTCGCTAGTCTATTCTAGCCAATTCATGTTTCATACCATCGAAGTTACCTTTCCTTAAGTTCAGGACCCTAGTCTCTGAATTAACTTTGTCACTCTCCATCTTAATAAATAATTCTACCATATTATGGTCACTCTTCCCCAAGGGGCCTCGCATAACAAGATTGTTAATTAGTCCTTTCTCATTACACATCACCCAGTCTAGGATGGCCAGCCCTCTAGTTGGTTCCTCCGACATATTGGTCGAGAAAATCATCCCTAATACACTCCAGGAAATCCTCCTCCACCGAATTGCTACCAGTTTGGTTAGCCCAATCTATATGTAGATTAAAGTCACCCATGATAACTGCTGTACCTTTATTGCACACATCCATAATTTCTTGTTTGATGCTGTCCCCAACCTCACTACTACTGTTTGGTGGTCTGTACACAACTCCCACTAGCGTTTTCTGCCCTTTGATATTCCGCAGCTCCACCCATACCGATTCCACATCATCCAAGCTAATGTCCTTCCTTACTATTGTGTTAATTTCTTCTTTAACCAGAAACGCTACCCCACCTCCTTTTCTTTTCTGCCTTTCCTTCCTGAATGTTGAATACCCCTGGATGTTGAGTTCCCACCCTTGGTCACCCTGGAGCCATGTCTCCGTGATGCCAATTATATCATTAAGTGGCGAGTTATGTCGCCGAGCTAAGATGCCTTGCAGGACATTGCGAATTTGAAGGACATTTGGAGCACATACTCAGAGACTTCTTCGTATTGGCATTGGCCATGAAATGATACTTCGCAAACTTTTGACTATGGAGACTCCAACCTTGAGTCAAGGCCATAGCGATAGCCCAGGCGTTCAATGCCACCAGTGACAATATTAAGCAAATCTCTCAGCACACGAGTGCTGCTACAAGTACTGTGAACAAAGTGATGTTGTTTTCAAATTGCAAAGTACAAGGCAGGCCCCACATGCCTGCAGCTGCACGTCCACAGATGTCTCAGAGTCCCCCATCAAGGGTGATGAATGCAAGGCCATTAACACTTTGTTGGTGCTGTGGGGGTGATCATCATTTCCATTCATACCGCTTCAAAGGGTACATTTGCAAGGACTGTGGAACAATGGGACACCTCCGAGCTGCACACCCTATTAATCCACCATGTTGCAGAGGAGGACAGATCCATGGCAGATCACGACGAACCAGAGCCTCAGACCGAGGAGGCAGAGCTATGTGGGGTGCACACATTTACAACAAAGTGTTCCCCAATACTGCTGAAGGTTGAATTAAATGGACTCCCGGTGTCAATGGAGCTCGACACGGGCACGAGCCAGTCCATTATGAGCAAAAATACTTTCAAAAAATTGTGGTGCAGCAAGGCCTCAAGGCCAGTCTTGACTCCCATTCGCACGAGACTGAGAACTTACACAAAGGAACTGATTTCCGTAATCGGCAGTGCTACTAAACAGGTCTCCTACGATGGAGCGGTGCACAAGCTACCACTCTGGGTGGTACCGGGCGATGGTCCCACGCTGCTCGGCAGGAGCTGGCTGGGAAAGATACGCTGGAACTGGGACGACGTCCGAGCGCTATCGCCCGCTGATGACACTTCGTGTGCCCAGGTCTTAAACAAGTTCCCTTCGCTGTTCGAACCGGGCATCGGGAAGTTCCAAGGAGCAAAAGTGCAGATCCACCTAATTCCGGGGGCGCGACCCATCCATCACAAGGCAAGAGCAGTACCATACATGATGAGAGAAAGGGTAGAGATCGAGCTAAACCGGCTGCAAAAAGAGGGCATCATTTCACTGATCGAATTCAACGAGTGGGCCAGTCCAATTGTTCCAGTCCTCAAGGGAGATGGCACCATCAGAATCTGTGGTGATTACAAAGTAACTATCAATTGTTTCTCTCTGCAGGATTAATACCCACTACCAAAAGCTGGTGCTGGCGGAAGGAAAGACATTCACGAAGCTGGACTTGACCTTGGCCTACATGACGCAGGAGCTGGAGGAATCATCGAAGGGCCTCACCTGCATCATTATGCACAAAGGTCTCTTCAGTTATAACAGATGCCTGTTTGGAATTCGATCAGCCGCGGTGATATTCCAGAGAAACATGGAAAGCTTACTGAAGTCAGCCCCGTGCACGGTGGGCTTCCAAGACGACATCTTGGTTGCAGGTCGGAACACAGTCGAGCATCTGCAGAACTTGGAGGAGGTTTTTAGTCGACTCAACCGCGTGGGGCTCAGGTTAAAATGCTCGAAATGCATTTTCCTGGTGCCTGAAGTGGAGTTCCTGGGGAGAAGAATCGCGGTGGACGGCATCAAGCCCATCGATTCGAAGACGGAGGCAATCGAGAACGCACCGAGGCCACAGAACGTGACGGAGCTGTGGTCGTTTCTAGGACTCCTGAACTACTTTGGTAACTTCTTACCGGGTCTCAGCACACTGTTAGAACCACTGCACACCTTACTGCGTAAAGGAGACAAATGGGTATGGGGAAAAAGCCAAGAAATTCCTTTGTAAAAGCGAGAAAATTGTTATGCTCAAACAAATTGCTTGTGTTGTATGATCCATGTAAGCGTTTGGCACCAGCATGTTTACGGCGTCGGGTGTGTATTGCAACAAGCTACTGATTCTGGGAAATTGCAACTAGTTGCTTATGCATCCAGAAGTCTGTCTAAGGCTGAGAGAGCCTACAGCATGATTGAAAAAGAAGCGTTAGCGTGTGTAAAGAAAATGCATCACTATCTGTTTGGGCTAAAATTTGAATTGGAAACTGATCATAACCCACTCATATCCCTGTTTTCTGAGAGTAAAGGGATCAATACGAATGCATCGGCCCGCATCCAGAGATGGGCGCTCACATTGTCCGCATACAATTACGCCATCCGCCACAGGCCAGGCGCAGAAAACTGTGCCGATGCTCTCAGTAGGCTGTCGTTTCCCACCACGGGAGTGGAAATGGAACAGCCCGCAGATTTAGTCATGGTTATGGAAGCATTCGAGAGTGAGCAATCACCCATCACAGCCCGACAGATTAGAACCTGGACAAGCCAGGACCCCTTACTGTCCCAAGTAAAAAATTGTGTGCTTCACGGGAGCTGGTCCAGTGTCCCAGTGGAAATGCAGGAAGAGATAAAGCCGTACCAGCGGTGCAAAGATGAAATGTCTATACAGGCAGACTGCCTTCTGTGGGGCAATCGGGTTGTGTTCCCCAAGAAGGGCAAAGACACTTTCATCAGTGACCTCCATAGTACTCAGCCAGGCATCGTAATGATGAAAGCGATAGCCAGATCCCACGTGTGGTGGCCCGGTATCGATGTGGACTTAGAGTCCTGCGTGCACAGATGCAACACATGCTCGCAATTAAGCAATGCACCCAGAGAGGCGTCACTAAGTTTATGGTCTTGGCCCTCCAAACCGTGGTCCAGGGTCTATGTCGACTATGCAGGCCTGTTTTTGGGTAAAATGTTCCTTGTGGTTGTAGATTCGTATACTCCAAATGGATTGAATGTGAGATAATATCGGCAAGTACGTCCGCTGCCACCACTGAAAGCCTGCGGGCCATGTTTGCCATGCACGGATGTCCTTGTGAGCGACAATGGGCCATGTTCAAAGAGTTCATGACCTGTCACAGGATCAAACATGTCACATCTGCCCCGTTCAAACCAGCATCCAATGGTCAAGCAGAGAGAGCAGTGCAAACTATCAAGCAAGGCTTGAAGAGGATAACTGAAGGCTCACTGCAGACTCGCCTATCCTGAGTCTTGCTTAGCTACCGCATGAGACCCCACTCGCTCACTGAGATTCCACCTGCTGAACTGCTCATGAAAAGGGCACTCAAGACAAGGCTCTCATTAATTCACCCAACAAAGTACATATCATGATAGCGCAAATGTGTCACGCGAAATTGAAATCAATGATCCTGTATTTGTATTGAATTATGGACAAGGTCCCAAATGGCTTCCCAGCACTGTTGTGGCCAAAGAGGGGAGCAGGGTATTTCGGGTCAAACTTTCAAATGGACTCATTCACCGGAAACACTTGGACCAAATCAAATTCAGATTCACGGACTATCCTGAGCAACCCATATTGGACCCTACCTTCTTTGACTCCTCCAACACACACCAGTGGCAACCGACACCGCGGTTGGCCACGGAGCCGAACCCATCACCTGCAACTGCCCAGCATGACTCACCATACCAGGCAGCCCAGCAAGGCCAGCTACACAGCAGCCCAGCGAGGACCCAACAAACGATTGACCAAAACCAGCATTTGCACCGAGACGATCAACCAGGGAAAGAAAAGCCCCAGATCGACTCACCTTGTAAATAGTTACACTGCTGAGTTTAGGGGGGGCATGTTGTTATATATATAAACTTGTATATACCTTGTACAGTGACCAGAGGGCTAATCCCTTGGAATCCCAAGGGATCCCACAATCCCTTGGGAGCACAGGTACTTAAGGAGGCCTCACAGGCTGGAGAGGCACGCTGGAGACCTGCAATAAAAGACTAAGGTCACACTTTACTTTGTGCTCACAGTATCCAGTCAGACTCTTTATTCATACATAACAGACATCACGGTTGACCACGAAGCCGAACTCACCATCCCTAGCAGCCCGGTAAGACCGGCTGCCCAGCAGCTCAGTGAAGAACTAACCAACTCACCCACACCCACATTTGTACTGAGACGATCGACAAGGGACGAAAAGCCCCAGATCATCTCACCTTGTAAATAAGTGTACTCTTGACTTTACGGGGGAGTGATTTTATGTATTTAACCCCTTGTGACCTGTATTGAACTCCCATCAGAGGGCCTACCATCATCCCTTGGGACAGCTAAGGTCACACTTGCTCATTGTACACAGTACTCAGTTTTATCCTTTATTATGAGTATAGCACTTAGCACTGCCATTGTGGCCCCCCCCACCTCAGCAGCCGTGCGCGAGGTGCTCTGCTTCATAATGTCCTGGTCCTGACGTGGGCAGGGCCAGGGGTATTAATAGCGGGAGGAGAGGACAGGTCCAAGGATCAGGGGGGATTGAGGAGGAAAGGCGTTGGGAAAGCTGGCTGCAGGTAGAATCCTTGGGGGGTGGGGGGGTGGGGGGGGTGCTGTTTTTACTGTTGTTGTTATTGTTTGTTGTTGACAATGTTTTGGTTTGTAAAAATTTCATTGAAAAACAATTATTTATTGTTTTATTTTTTATTTAAACTTGTTAAATTAGAATTTCAAATTACAACATTTATAAAAAAAAATATATTAAACTAAAGCAATCTTGTACAGTGTCTCACTCACTTTTGGAAAATGAAGAGTAACAATCATTGTAAGGGTTACATACATGGCCATACAAGGGTGAAACGTAACTCTCGACGTTCAAACAAAGCGTCATTTATGAGCTGCTGACGTAATGTTTTTCAGTTGCTAAAGCACCACGAGGCTTCCCCTGTGTGATGGTGGTGACACGGGTTCATCGCCAGGCTCCTTGACCTCGTCCTCCTCGATGTCCCTGTCTTCCTCCTCATCTTCTTCCTCCACCCCTCTCCTGAGGTGGTCCGGCAGTCCCATCTGGCAATTCCTGTCCCCTCTTGACGACTAAGTTGTGGTGTGTTTGCATGTTGCACAACGAACTCAGCGACCTGCTCAGGGTGGTATTACAGGCTGCCTCTGGAGTGGTCCAGACATCGGAAGCATTGCTTCAGCACTCCAATTGTGTTTTCGACGATATTGCGTGTGGCTATATGGCTTTCGTTGTAGCGCTTCTCGGCTTCTGTCTGAGTCTTTCACAGGGGTGACATGAACCGGCTGGCAAGGCCTTTGTCCCCCAGCATCCAGCAGTGACCTTGTGGCTGATTCTTAAACAGGTCAGAGACAGTGCTCTCACGCAAGATGTATGCGTTATGGATGCTCCCTGGAAAGTTTGCATTTACTGCCAGGATTATTTGCTTGTGGTCGACAACAAGCTGCACGTTCAGGGAGTAGGATCCCTTTCGGTTTCGGTACACCCCCGCTTCCTCTAAAGATGTTTGCAGGGCGATGTGCATGCAGTCTATTGCACCCTGGACCTTGGGGAAGTTTACTATTCTCAAAAAACCCAAAGCTCTCTCACTCTGTGCCTCCCTGGTCATTGGAAAGTTAATAAAATCCATCCTGTGTGCCTAAAGCACATCAGTCACCTGCCGAATGCAGCGATGTGTGACGTGCTGAGAGATTCTGCATATGTCACCAGCTGATGCCTGAAATGAACCAGATGCTTAGAAAGAAAGTGCCACAGTCACCTTCACCTCGACAGGCAGTGCGGTGTTGATGGTGCTGGTAGGTTGCTCATCTGCCTTAATGAGCTGACATATCTCAGTGATGACCTCTTTTCGGAAGCGCTGCCTTCTAACGCACTGCGTATCGGTCAGGTGCAGGTACGAGTGGTGCTCCCTGTAATTTCATTGAGGGTAAGGTCTCCTCCTCCTCAAGAGTCTGTGTCCTATTTGATTGGGCACATGGTGCTCTTCAACAAACCTTCTTCCAACTCTATTCTGCATCAAGTAAGTAGTTAGCAATATTGGCAGTGGAAGTACAGGCCCCATTTCTTTTAATGTACTCAAAAATGTTGAGATGTCCACAAAATTTGTTTGAATTAATGTCAATGCTATTATTATCCTACATATAATCAAAATCTCTTATAAACTACTCCAGAAATCACTCAAAAATCAATTTCAGGCTGCTGGCAACTTGACGCAGCCTTTTCCTCCAAAAAGGATGATTTTCAAAGATGTTCAAAGATGGAGTCATAACGCT
Source organism: Pristiophorus japonicus (assembly GCF_044704955.1). NCBI lineage: Eukaryota > Metazoa > Chordata > Chondrichthyes > Pristiophoridae > Pristiophorus > Pristiophorus japonicus. The sequence continues at coordinate 153,830,284 of NC_091977.1, read as the reverse complement.
GGGGTAAGGCATGTTAAGTATGTAAAAAATGGGTGGTACATTTCTCCAGCGATAGCAGGCGCTAGCGGATGGTAAAAACAGGCGATTTGGTAAATTTCACGCTGGGGGTGAAGTTTGTGCGTTTTTTGGGCAGTAGAAGTGGCAGTAAATCTCCAGCAAAGCTAGCGGTAATTGAATGCCAAAATTACCGCTGCCGATATTCGGGCGGTAACGGGCGGAAATTTCCATATTGGCCATTTTCGGGCGGTAAACGGGTGGTAACTGGGCAGGCTAAGTGGAAATTCTAAAGTTGTCTCTCTGCCAGGCCTTATCTAAGTAACATTTGTACAGTCATTTTAGCTCGTTCAACAGCATTTTCCAGTTGTGGTCCTTGTTTTCGAACACACCATCCGTAGTAAATCAAAATGACCAGCACAATTAACTCAAACGGCAGCAGCATAAGGACAAGGGTGTATTATTGTGTTTATCACACCAGTTGCTGTCGAGCTCCATCCGAACAACGACTCCCACCAGCTTACATGTACAATCTGATCCAAAGTTGTGCAAACGTTCTCAATTTCCGTAGTGTGATGGTTAATGTCCACAACAATTGCTTGATTCAAACTCTGTAGCTGTTTGAAATCTTGTACTCCATTTCTGCATCTCCTTTTTCCGAATAGCAGCACGATTAGGGTCGAAGTAGGGTTGCTGCAGACTCAGATTCTCAGGATGGCATTTTAAAGTCTGTTGGTCAGTGATCACCTTGTGTCAATAGAATTGTAAATTATCACACTCCACAATAGAAGGGATCGATTAGAGCAATAAGATCCAACTTCCAGACGCATATATATTTGTTGTTGGTTATTAGTAACAACAAAACCGTTACAAGGACACACATTGTGTACGCATAATCGGCCAAACCCCATATCCACAATTATAGATTTGTTTAACCGCCGAACTTCAACATTGCATGAGCGAGATTGTTCCATACAAGATGTTAAATTACCATATAACCTCTTCATTCCAGAGAGCAATTCAGTCTGCTAGATGAGGGATGTTAAGTAACACAACAGTCTTCCCCTTCTCCCCCCCAAAAATTCTATTTTAACACAGTTTAAATGGAACCACATAGACTGGACCTTTTCAAAAAATAAGATTTGATTATCTCCTTAAATTGCAGATAAATTTCCTTTCCTGAGTGCTTGAATAGCAACTCCATCAATTTAACGAATCAATTTTATGACTCCAGCCAGTGGAGAGTTTTCCCCCTTATTCCCATTGACTTCAGTTTCACTAGGGCTCCTTGATTCCACAATAGGTCAAATGCTGCCTTGATATCAAAGGCAATCAATCACTGTTTGTAACCTCAGTTTATCAGGGCTAGAACCTCCACTTTTTTGCATGCTTAATGCCCACTTAACGCCCCGTTTACCGCTGAAATGACGTATAACGCCCATATATCTCCCATTTTGGCACAAAATGGAAACTGACGGGCATTTTTCGGAAACTTATCGCCGAGTGTTACTTTCCCCATGTGCTTAACGCCGAGAAAAAATATTATCGTCCGCCCACTTTTTTTGGGCGGAATCAGCAGAATGAGCGAATTCAACGCCCATAATATCGCCCAGCGTTACTTTCTGCATGGATTTAACGGCGAAATTCAATATTAATGCCTGTCATAAAGAGCATATTTACCGAAACTAGCGGCCATGAGATCGCCCAGTGTCAACCACACATATCGCCCACAATATCGCTCGCTGAAAAAAAACGCCCAGAAAAAGTGGAACTAACCGGAACTAATCACAGCGTTATGGACGCCATGTTCTAGATCACATGTCGCATCCTTTAAAAGGCTGCTGTGCTTCAACCTCGGCGGAGTTCGGATGTACTCTGCAGGTCATTGGAGTTGATGTAAACATCTGTAAAAACATCTTGACCATACAGTGACCGATTGGAATTCAATAGGTGTCTTCGTCGGGACATTCCTTGTTTGTGACCAATCGGTGGAAAACAGAGAGCTACTGCAATGGGGCCTGTCCTTTCTCACCCTCTCTTGGTGACCAAGTATATGCAGCAGACTCGACATCGCCGAAGGAACGCTCCACTGCATTATGTGCCCAATGTAAGATGTGACAGACAGGTGAGGAGGTTACATTCTCCACAAGTACAAGGAGAAGTATTCTTACCTCGACTTGCCCGACACCACCTGTCTTCGGAGACTGCGTTTCCATAAAGAGGTTATCACTGAGGTACTCCAGCTGAAAAGGGCATGTTAGATCTCTTAATTTTCAATGAAATACGAACTCCGATTGTAGTTTTAATGTAACTTTATTTCTGGCAGACAGCAACAAACTCTTGGCTTTAAGGCAGGTCTTTGTCCTTCTGAGACCACATGGTCAAAATGGCTGTACTTATACCTGGATCAATTTACAGAAAAGAACTCGCCTTCTTTGACCTTATTGGCTCAATTAATAGTCTTTTAACCTTTTAATTGGCTCGCTACCCAAAGTCCTTAAATGTCAAGTTGATTGATGACTTAATGCAACATGCTGAACTGCACGTAGCAGCCTTGACTTGGGGGTCTGTGAATTTTCACAGTCTGTCTAAATGCAGCCTGTTTGAATTCTCTATCAATCCCCCCTTTGATTCTTTCACAAACTGAATCATAAAACATCAGGTATCACTGGTTAAACATTCTACAAAATAATTGCAAACATGTTAATAGAGTTTCCTTCTAAAATCTGTTGATGTGTTTCACCACATGTCCGGACTAGTAGCTTCCACACAAATTTACACCAACCCGATTTCCATCGTGGCCACAATGGAAGTCTGGTTTTAGTAGGTTAATTAACCTTATTCCAATTTAATCCAAATCAATATCTTAGTTCAACCAGTAAACAACCTTCCCTTAAACATAACATACCCCTGTGCCATGTACAGACGGTCTGCTGGGACCTGCAAGGTGTCTCACCTGCGGGACAGCAGCTACAGCCGCCTGGTCGCAACAACATTTAATCAACATAAACAAACAATATAAAAGTAAAACAATTACAACAAATAGAATTAAACCTTCCACCAATGAAGATCCTATTGAACCTAGCCATTCAGTGGCTCCACTCCACAAAGTGAATGATGGGGGTTGCTTAAGTTTTTCTACCTCCTTTTGGATATGCTCCGCTAAGTGGGTAATTTCTTCGGAGCTATCTGGGATATATGGGCAACACTCAGTTCCGAGTAGGGTGCAAGTACCTCCCTTTTCAGCCAGGATGTAATCAAGGGCCAGTCTATTCTGTAGGGCTACTGTGCGAATTGCTACCATTTCTGCATTGATTTTAACTAGGGCCTCTGCGGTATCATTGGCTACCCGTTCCACAACGGATGCCATGTTAATGGATTCCCTTGCCAGTCTGGCAGTCCCATACCTGGGGATCAGAATGGCAAAGAACCTCTCTTCTGTGATAGCTCTCTTAGGACAGTGTAAATGTACCGACAGTGACTTTATATGATACATATAAGGCACAATGTAGGCTAAATAGCAGGATCCCGTCCAATTCTGGGGCAGCCAAGGGTAGGCCTTGTGGCCACACACCCAATAGGCAATGAAGGTTAGCTGTTTCTTTGTCAGCAACACTCCGGGGCCTGTCCAGGCTTTTCCATCTGTTTTATTCAGAATCCCCGTTACATTAAGAATTCCCACATCGGCCCAGTTTGGACGGTTCCGTGGCTTGATTATATTATAATTCCGGGAGCAGTTACTATACCCCATATTTTGGCCTCCTTTGATGTTTCTAATCAGACAGACTGATTCCCCCGGTCTTCCTATTCCCGTTGTGTTAGTGATAACAAAAAATGGGGGGCGTTTGGAATTATTGTAGCATGGTTGGTATCCCCCTTCAAAGGTAGTCAGATTGTAACCTGCTGACTTCCATTTACGTGCCCAGTTTTCCGTATCCTGAAACGCATTGCCTGTTTTGTTTTGATTAATTATCCACGCAGCCATTTCCGAGATAGTCAAGGGAACTGGCCTCAAGGGAATCCCTCCCTTTGAGTGAATAGGAATATGCGCACACACCCAACAACTAGAAATGTTACCTTGTTTGGCATAAATGTATGACATATATAAAAAGATATTTACTTGTAATTCCCTTGCTACCCTACTATTTCCCTTTGGTGCAGAAGGTCGGCTAGTAAGAAGTAGGCAAATGCCTAGAATACCTACAATCAATAATACAGTAAATTTATACATTTTGGCAAAAAGTAATTGTCCTTATTAGATTTCAGCTTCAGTTATGGGTGCTCGTTTAACGTGTGAAGCGTGGATTCAGGCTTTCTTTCCTTGGACTTTAACAGCTGCCTGGGTGGTCAATAACACTTGGTAAGGTCCCTCCCACTTGGCACCCAAAGGTTCTTTATGCAACTTTTTCACATACACCCAGACTCCCGGGATGATGTCATGTCCTCCTTCGGGTGGATTACCCCAAGCTGCCGATACCTGTTGGGAAACAGAACTAATAGCATTGGTTAGGTTCTGACAGTATGATAACAAAGTGTCACTCATTAAGTGAACATCAGCTTTCCGTAAATCGATAGTTCCTGGCAGCGACATGGGTCTTCCTGTTATAATTTCAAATGGGCTTAGACCTGTAGTTCTGTTCGGGGTTGCCCTAATGCTACATAGCACTATTGGTAGTGCCTGGGGCCATGGTGTTCCTTCTTGGTGATATTTGGCAAGCCGTTGTTTCAGAGTTCGATTCATTCGTTCTACTTGTCCTGATGATTGTGGATGATAAGGACAGTGTAAATCCCACGTAATGTTCAGTAACCTACAGACTTCTTGGCAGACAGCACCTGTGAAGTGTGTTCCCTGATCTGAGTCAATGCTACTCGGGACTCCCCATCAGGGAATGTAATCCTGACACAAGACCTTTGCAGTGTGATTGGCTGTGGCTCTTTTAGTTGGGACAGCTTCTACCCATCTAGAGAATCTGTCGATCATGACAAGAATGTTAGTGTATCCTTGGCATGAAGGAAGAGATCTATAATCAACCTGCAGATGCTGGAATGGTCCGACAGGGGCAGGGGGCCTCAGTTGGGGCATTACCGTGATGGGTCCAGAATTATTTTTCTGGCAGACCACACAGCGGTCTGTTACCAGCTGGGCATGTTTTTTAAATCCCCGGCCCCACCAGCTTTTCTGGAACCGTGCCATCATCTGTTGTGAGGCCAAGTGTCCCCACGAGTGGATCTGTTGGGCTAAAAAAGGCATAAGCGCTTGTGGCGCGACTGGCTTGTCGGTAACGCTTTGTCTCCAGACACCATCTTCATAGCTTAATTCCTGCCTCAATCCATGTCCATTTTTCCTCTCTGGAGCACTCGCCTTGCATTGTTTGAAGGTTTCGTGTCAGAGTCCTGAGTGCTTTCAATCTGCACATCTGTGTTGGTTCTTCTGGAGGAACGCCCTGTGAGGCGGCATCTTTAGCTGCCTGGTCGGCTAGGGCATTTCCCTGTGCTTTTGTAGTATTTTCCTTGGTATGGGCCTTACACTTCAGGATGGACACTTCCTGAGGTAATTGTATGGCCTCTAGTAAGTCTCGGACTTCTTTTCCATTTCGGATAGGTGTACCAGCAGCAGTGAGGAATCCTCTTTTACGCCATAACAGACCAAAGTCGTGAGCGACTCCAAAAGCATAACGCGAATCTGTGTAGACGTTAGCTGTCTGTCCTTCTGCTATTCGACATGCTTCTGACAGGGCCCGTAACTCGGCCTGTTGTGCTGACGTTCCTGAGGGTAAACATTCTTTTGCCACTACCTCATATAAGGTTGTAACTGCCCATCCTGCTTTTCTGGTACCATTGTCAACAAAGGAGGAACCATCTGTAAACAGGATGAGGTCTGGATTGTGCAGAGGCTCCTCTGCTGCTAAGGCTGCTTCTTCTGTTTCTTTTAAAATCTCCACGCAGTCATGCTCTTCACATTCTCCCCCCTCTTGCTCCCTCGATTCTGACATCGGGTGCATAGTTGCGGGATTAACTGGGCTGGCCCGGACGATATGGAGATTAGGAGCTTCCAAAACTGCTGTCCAGCGGGTCCATCTAGCTGCCGTCACCTGAGACATTCTAGTCATAGACAGCAAAGCATGTACGGTGTGGGGACACTTGACACTTGACAATCAGCTTTTGGTCGAGGACTGGACCCGCAGTGGTCATTACCGCTTGACATGTAGCTTCCATGGCCCTTAAGCAACTTCCCCATCTGAGGGCTACCGCATCCAGTTTTGCCGAATAATAGCCAATAGGTCATTGCCGATCCCCATGTTCTTGTGTCAGTATAGCTGTCATATATCCTTCTTTCTCATGGACAAACAGGGTAAATGGCTTACCACTGTCGGGGATTCCCAGAGCCGGTGCCTTTTTCAAACTCAGGAAGGCCTCTTGCTGTTCCTTAGTGAGGGTGATGGCTTCTTTAGAGGCACGTTTCCCCTTTAAAATATCATTCAATGGCTGAGCAATCCCAAAAAAGACCTTAGTTCCTGAATAGTGGTGGGTTTTTTAGCAGCCCGAATGGCTGCAGTTCTATCCTGGGTAAGTTCTCTCTTTCCTTGTGAAATCTTTTGTCCCAGGTATACAACCTCTTCTTGGGATATTTGTGCTTTGTCGATGCTGGCTTTATGTCCTTTCAGCCAAAGGTGGTCCAGCAAAGCTCGTAAATCTTGTTGATGCTGTTCTTCCGTGTTTGAAGCTAGCAAGATATCGTCTACATATTGGATGACTGCGGATGACAGGGGAGATAATTCTTGCAAATGGCTTTGTAAAGCCAAGTGGAATACCGTAGGGCTGTTGTGAAAACCCTGCGGTAACCGGGTCCAAATGTACTGTTGTCCTTGGACCGTGAAAGCAAACCACTGTCGAACCTCCAGTGCCAGAGGCACCGACCAAAATCCGTTGGCCATATCTATAACCGAGAAATATTTATGATCCGGTTTGAGGGCATTAAAAATGGTGGAGGGATCTGCGACCAAAGGAGCTTTTTGATCAATACACTGGTTAGCTTTCCTATAATTGACAGTCAAATGCCAAGTCTCATTAGATTTCTGTACCGGCCACACGGGGCTTTGGAGGAGCTATGCGTTTTAATAAGCACCCCTTGTTTCTCCAATTGCTGAATAACCGGTAAGATTCCCGCGATGGCAGTTAGACTGATGGGATACTGTTTAGTGCATGGAGGCTTGGTCCCGGTAAATGACGCAGGCTCCATCTGGAGTAGGCCACAATCGTTCTTATCTTTAGCCCATATCGGGTGTTCCTTCAACTCTTCTTTCTTCAAAGTTCTAATTGACCATGTCACCCGAACATCCTCAAAATGCAACGATGAATCTATTTGGATTAGAACGTCCATTCCCAAAAGGGGTTGATCTACTGGGCCTATCCAGTCCGGCGTGGTTAGTTCATGTGGACCCAGCCCTATAAGTACCGGTGTTGTCCTTTTAATTTCCATTTTATGGCCCCCAACTCCATAGGCTGTACGTGCCCTACCATCCAATGGCAAAAAGTCTCCATATTGTAGGGGTAAGCATGTTAATTCCGCCCCTGTGTCTAAAAGACAGTCCACATCCTCATCGCCCACCCTCACAGTTATATATAGCCCATCTTCCCTCTGTTGTATTAGTGCGAGGAGGGGGGCCAGGGTGGGCTCTAACCGTTTTTTGCTATCCCAAGTAACTCCTTCTGTTGTTGTATTGTCAGTCGCTTAAATGCTTCTATGAGGTCGTTATCTTGTGACAAGCCTGGTTTGTTGGCTGAATTGTATCCCTGGCTGCGTTCTCTTCCCCGGCCACGACCTTGCTGTTTTGCCCTGCACGTCTTGGCCCAGTGACCTTCTTTCCCACAATAATGACATTTTCCGGGTAATTTTCCGAATAACTGTTTATCGGAATCCTGGGATTTCCATCCCATAGCCTGTACAGCTCGGACTTTAGCTCCCATATCCCGATCTAATTGGTTACATCGATCCACCAATACTGCAAAGGTAGTTCCTCTACCTTCCCAGTCCGGTAACACTACCTTAAGCATTTTGGACAGTTCTGGCTTTAGACCTGCCACGAAAGCTGCTTTCAGGGGTCCAAACACTTGTTCATCCATTTCCTCATCTGTATTATTCATACCCGAATGTTCTAGCCACGTGCATCTAAACTGCTTGTCATACTCCAGGACCTCCTCTGTTCCTTTCTGTTGGCAGGCTGCAATTTTTCCCCAGTCTGTCTTAGCTGGACTGAAGGCTTGCAGCCAGTGTTTAATGGCCTCCCATCCTGCGTCTAATTCTTGCTCATCCTGCCCCAACGCTTCTTCTCCCTTGTCGTGCAATTTTCTTCTCTGTGTTTTTGGCACCATTATGGTCAAAATTTGCACTCCGTCCCAGGGATGAGGTTGATATATATTTCTTAAGCAGTCCAATTGGTCCCACGTTTTCACTCCCCCTTTCTTTGGATTGGGCAATTCCTTGGACCATTTATCAATTTTCTCTGGGTCTGCCGGATCATGAAATAAGTATTTTTCGTACACCCTTTTCCTCGTTTTTTTGGTTCCGCCCTCATCCGCAGTCTCTTCTGATTTGACTACAACTTGTCTTTTTTTAAATGGGGCAAAGCGCACCCCTAATTCTTTATCCTTCGACCCTGTATCGTCGGAGCATTCAGAATTCGTATCTATTCCTTGGTCGTGTCTTCGGGTTTATCCAAACATGGGTACCCTGGGAATTGACCGATACATTTTCCTTTTCCTATTACTGTCTCTTGACCTAATGATTTTTTCCATTCTTTAATTTCACCTTTAAGATCTTTAACTTCCGCTTCCAGCTTTTCAAGTTCAAGTTTTTTCTGTCGCAGCTGTGCACAAACAGCTTGCAATTGACCTTTGTACTGGTCAGTTCTCGATCATGTTGGGAACGCATTATAATTTCATTCCGCTTTCGGATCTGGCCCATAACCACTAGGGACCATCTAGTTCGCTCTTTATTTTTCATACGGGTCGTTTTTCCCCAGACCCTTTTAATCTCATCCAAGGACCATTGTCCTTTGGAGGTTCCGTACTTTTGTTCGATCTTAATACAGGTTTTAGATAAGTTGAATTGTTGCTCAATGTATTCTTTCAAATGTTCGAGAATTAAATCTAGCGAAACCTCAGGTGGTGCCCGCCCACCTTTAACAGTTGTAGGCAATTCTTTGCTCTTATCTCCTGCTGCCATAATACTGATTTCTTTACTGGGGTCTCGGGTCGTAGGCTTTCCAGCCGATCAATAGGTCGGTGATTAATTAACTAACACACCGCCGAAGTTTAGACATCTGTGGGACCTCGAGCCGACTACCAACCGGAGGGTTCGCAAACCGGAGGCTTTTGGAATCGCGTAGAAGGAGAGGCGAATTTAGACTTTTGACTGAGGACTTTTATAAAGAGGAGTCCTTACCTCAGTATGTAGGTCCGATGTCCAAAATTCAGTTTCTTTCCTCAGCGATCGTGTTCGTGACGCCAAAATTGTTAGATCTCTTAATTTCCAATGAAATACGAACTCCGATTGTAGTTTTAATGTAACTTTATTTCTGGCAGACAGCAACAAACTCTTGGCTTTAAGCCAGGTCTTTGTCCTTCTGAGATCACATGGTCAAAATGGCTTAACTTATACCTGGATCAATTTACAGAAAAGAACTCGCCTTCTTTGACCTTATTGGCTCAATTAATAGTCTTTTAACCTTTTAATTGGCTCGCTACCCAAAGTCCTAAAATGTCAAGTTGATTGATGACTTAATGCAACATGCTGAACTGCACGTAGCAGCCTTGACTTGGGGGTCTGTGAATTTTCACAGTCTGTCTAAATGCAGCCTGTTTGAATTCTCTATCAGGGCAGATCTGCAGCCTGCCAACAGCATCAGTACCGCACTGTCCGTCGAGTTCAAAGTCACCGTGGCACTGTCATTCTACGCCTCGGGTTCTTTTCAGGCCACAGCTGGCAACATTTGTGAACTTTCTCAGCATGCCTCACATCACATAGGATTCTCCAGAATTGCTAACTTCCCCAAGGTGCAAGGAGCAATAGACTGTAAGCACATCACGAGGCGGGCACCTTTTCAGGATGCTGAGGTTTTCAGGGAGCACAAGGGATTCCACTCCCTGAATGTCCAACTGGTTGTCGACCACCAGCAAATTATACTGGCAGTGAATGCTCAATTTTCGGGCAGCATCCATGATGCTCACATCCTGCGTGAGAGCATTTTATCTGACTTGTTTAACAATCAGCCACAAGGTCAATGCTGGATGCTTGGGGACAAAGGATATGGCCTCGCCACCTGCCGATGCGATTATTCTAATGCTTTGCTGGCTGCCTCCTATCCTTAAGCCTTTGTTAATGTTAGCTCATCCAAAACTGCAGGGCCCCTATCATAACCCATACCCCTATCATATCCCATACCCATATCATATATCCCATACTCACACGGACACGATGGGCCGAATGGCCTCCTGTGGTGTAATTTTTCTCTAATTCTAATTCAGTACCCCTATCATATCCCATACCCATATCATCCCATACCCATACCCATATCATATCCCATCCCCATATCATATCATATACCATAACCATACCTGTATCATATCCCATACCCATCTCATATCCCATCCCCATCTCATATCCCATACCACTTCCACTCACCCATCCACCTTGTCCTCGCTGACGTAAATTGTCTCCTGTTCTTGCAAGGCCTCAAAAGTGAAAATTCACATTCTTGTGTGCAAATCCTTCATGGCCTTGCCCTTCCGCAGCCTTTTCTATTTCCACCGCTCCCCACCCTACTTTCCCACCCCTCCCAAACTCTCTGCCTATGGTCTCTTGTGCAGCCCTTCACCCACTATTGTTGCCTGTGCTTTCAGTTGCACCCTCCCAAAACCTCTCCATCTCTCTCCTCCTTTCAGACCCTCCTTAAAAACTAAATTTTTATTAAGCTTCTGGTTATCTCTTACTTTGTCTCAGCATTCATGTTTTTTACTACGCCTCTATAAAGCACTTTGAGATATGTTTCTGTGCGAAAATACCAAATAAATACAAGTTGTTGTTGTTACTGATTCTATGGCCAGTCAGGTACTGTATGTAATCATGTTCCAAACCAAATGTTTACCCTCAGCATAGGGAGGTGTATAATTTAGACACCGCTGCAGTGAGCACAGAAGGCGATATTAAACTGGTCCAGCAAATATTGCTATCTTCCCAGCTTCCATAAATGTCGGAAATACTCATGAAATCCTCCAATGTAATGATTAATCTCTTGTAATATTAGAACCGTTATCATCTGTGTTGTGTCTCATTGTCCATTCAGACCACAATTTGTTTTATTTTCCATATTTGTCTATGGTCTCCAAATTAAGAGTGATTGATTAAAAGCTTCAAGGCTCCATTTGTTAAAGTTATGAATCAATACTCATTGAAATGAATGCATTTAGAATCCATGAACATTGTAATTTTAACAATTGTTTGGCACATTTAAAAAAATATTTTTCTTTGTTAATTGCCCTTCAGTCCTTTAACAATAAAGACTAGACAACTCACAATTTCAGAAATAAATAAATGGTAACTTGCATTTATATAGCATCCTCAAGGCATCCCAAAATTCCAATGAAATACTTTTGAAGTCCAGTACTATTATTATGTAAGGAACAACAGCCATTTTGTGCGCTGCAACATCCCACAAATAGCAATGAGACAGATGACCAGATAACCTGTTATGGTGATGTTGGTTGAAGGAGGAATGTTGGTCAGGAGACTGGAAGAACTCCCTGCTCCTTTTTAATTAGTGCAGTGGGGCGTTTTATATTCACCCCAACAGGCAGATGGGACCATTGCTATTTGTTCACTACACTTCATTTCCAATGGAAAATATTCCTCTTCGAGATGAGCGTAAAATTCTTTGAATATTTACACATGAAAAGAAGTTTTCAAAATTATTGAGCAGAAGAAAGGTGGGTGGGGAGGGTGACTTTAGTCTTTTGACTGCCCTATTTGCACTCAAACACGGGACAATAGAGGATGGAAACTAAAGCAAGTGCTCATCTCACCCACTTATAACTGCTTTTAAGGCTGCTCATATTTTCCAGCGGCTAGCGCTCCGACTTGAAACAGGCAGGAGTCTCATACATAAATTCAAGTACCAGTCAAGTGATGTCATTATGATACCAACACCATTTCTATCCTCACAGTCTGAGTAGCACCACTTCCTGCTCCTGCCCACCAACCTTGGATGGTGCTAATCCTGAGGCAGCTATTTCAAAGGATCTTCAGCTGCTCTCAGGTAAAGCTGTGTCGTGCTTTTTGGAAATATATTTCTTGCAGCAGCTTGTGGAATTTATGACCGTAAAAGCATAAGAAATATTACTGGAGTAGGCCATACAGCCCCTCGGGTCTGCTCTGCCATTCAATAAAATCATGACTGAATTTCTAAATCACATTCCCACCACATTCCCTTATCCCTTGGTTCCTTTAGTGCCCAAAAATCTATCACTCGCAGTCCTGAGCATCCACTGTCCACTGGGGTAGAGAATTCCAAAGATTCACAACCCTCTGAGCGAAGACATTTGGCATTCTTATATGAATCTCACTCTGGGCGGAGGAGAAAAAGGAGGAGCAAACAGAACTGCAGCTGGAGGGAGAGAAAATAGAAAGAAGTGTATTTGCAGGAATCCTTTGGCCCGGAACGGCATAACTGCAGTTCTCTGAGAACTGTTTCTCTATGGAGGCAGTGACAGAGTTGTGTTGCATCTTACAAGAATACTTGCAACTAACTGCTGCCGCTCACACTGCCTGTTGCAGTCAAGGTCACTGCAGACCTGAACCTCTTTGCCTCCAGATCCTACCAGTCTTCTACAGGAGACATCAGCAGCCTCCATCCATCTGTAGTCCATGCTTACATAGGATATACGGCACAGAAACAGGCCATTCGGCCCAACCAGTCCACGTCGTCGTTTGTACTCCACTCGAGCCTCCTCCTGTCTTTCCTCATCTAAATCTATCAGCATAATCCTCTATTCCCTTCTCCCTCATATGCTTGTCTAGTCTCCCCTTAAATGCATCGATACTATTCGCTTCAACCACTTCCTGTGGTAGCGAGTTCTGCATTCTCACCACTCTTTGGGTAAAGGAGTTTTTTCTGAATTCCCTATTGGATTTTTTGATGGCTATCTTATATTGATGGCCTCTGGTTATGCTCTTCCCCATGTGGAAACATTATCTCTGTATCTGTTATGTATGCAACCCTAGGCAACCTGTATCATACCGCCACCAGAGGGCATACCTGTTGGAGTCCCAAGGGATCCCAGCAACCCTTGGGAACACTGTATATAAGCAGGTCTCCAATGCTGTACGGGCACTCCGGAGTTTAATTAAAGGAGCTAAGGTCACCCTTATTCATTGTCTACAGTACTCACTCAGTTGCATTACTTTGTAATGAGCTGAACAGTATCCACTCTATCAAAACCTTTCATAATTTTAAAGACCTCTATTAGGTTACTTCTCAGCTTTCTTTTTTCAGAGAAAAGAGAGCCAGGCTGTACATCCTTTCTTGATTATATATACCCTCATATTTCTGGTATCATCCTTGTAAATCTTCTCTGCACCCTCTCTGATGCCTCTAAATCCTTTTTATAATATGGCGACCAGAACTGTACACAGTACTCTAAGTGTGGTCTAACCAAGGTTCGAAACAGATTTAACATAACTTCCCTACTTTTCAATTATATACCTCTAGAAATAAACACTGGTGCTTGGTTTGCTTTTATTATGGCCTTGCTAACCTCCCTATTCTTCCCACAAAAATGCAATGCAGGCACGACCTTCCAAATCCGGAAACCTCAGAACCGAGGCCATTCCTGATTTCAGATATTTCCGGATTTCGGAACATATTTCCGACATCCAGAATCTGGAAACGCCTGGGCCAAGGTTTGGGTATTTCCCGATTTCCGAGATGAAATCTGGCGCCCTGAATCTGGAAACCTATTTGGCTCAGCGGTGACCCGTAGTTAGTAAGAAAAAAACCGCCCGGGAAAAACCTGCGTTGCAGCCTTTGGGACAGCGGTAGGTATGAAGTTAAAGTTTTTATTTTTTAATTGTTTTGCAGCAATTCAATAGTTAAATGTCTTGTGAACGTTTTGTGATTTTTAAATTTTTTTTTTGGTGTGTGTGTGTGCCTGTGCATGTCGTGGGGGGCGAGGGTGGGGGGGCAGGGGAATTGTTTACTATTGTAAAACAAATGTCCGGATTTTGGAACATTTTTACGGATTTCGGATGACCCCGCCACCGATCTGTGCGATGTCCGGATTTTGGAACATTCCGGATTTTGGAACTCGGATTTGGGAGGTCGTACCTGCACCTCACATTTATCTGTGTTGAACTTCATTTGCCAATTATATGCCTATTCTGCAAGTTTATTAATGTCCTCCTGTAATTTGTTGCAATCCTCCTCAGCATTGACTAACCCCCCTTGCCCCCACACCAATTTGGTGTCATCTGCAAATGTGAACTACAGTGGTCCCAGCACTGATCTATGTGGAACACTTCTACCTACCTTCTGCCACGGTGAATAGCTACCCTTTACCCCTACTCTCTGCTTTCTGTCTTGAAGCCAGCTAGCTATCCATTCTGCTACTTGTCCCCTGACTCCACATTCTCTGACCTTGTTCATCAGTCTATTATGGGGTACCTTATCGAAGGCCTTTTAAAAATCTAGGTAAGTGACATCTACTGCATTACCATTGTCTACTCTCTCTGTTACCTCTTCAAAAAATTCAATGAGGTTGGTCAAGCAAGACTTGCCCTTTTGAAATCCATGCTGACTATCCATTATTATATTTTTGGTTTCTAGATATTCTTCTATTTTCTCCTTTAGTAGACATTCCATCATTTTTCCAACCACCGATGTTAAGCTGACTGGTCTATAATTCCCTGGACATGTTCTATCCCTTTTCTTAAATATAGATATTATGTTAGCTATCTGCCAGTGTTTTGCCACGATACCTTTTTCTAATGAAAGATTAAATATGTGTAGTAATGCCTCTGCTATCTCTTCATTTGATTCTTTTAAAATGCGTGGTTGAAATCTATCCGGGCCAGGGATTTTATCCTCTTTGAGTTTGATTAGCTTATTTAATATATCCCGTCTTTTTATTTTAAATGCACTTATCTCATTACTAATCTCATCATCCAATGTCATGTCCACCTGTTCTATCTCCCTGGTAAATCATAGAATGGTTACAGCTGGAAGAAGGCCATTCAGCCCTTGCCGACTCTCAGCTAGTCCCACTCCTCTGCCCTTTCCCCGTAGCCCTGCAAACTTTTTTCCTTCAGGTACTTTTCCAACTCTCTTTTGAAAGATAAAATTGAGTCTGCCTCCATCACCCTTTTAGGCAGTACATTCCAGATCTTAACCACTCGCTGCGTAAAAAGTTTTTTCTTACGTCGCCTTTAGTTCTTTTGCCAACTACCTTACATTTGTGTCCTCTGGTTCTCGATCCTTCTGTCAATAAGAACCGTTTCTCTCTACTCTGTCCAGACCCCTCATGATTTTGAACACCTTTATCAAATCTTCTCTCAATCTTCTCTGCTCCAAGGAGAACAACCCCAGCTTCTCCAGTTTATCAATGTAACTGAAGTCCCTCATTCCTTGAATCATTCTGATAACTATTTTCTGCACCTTCTCAAAGACCTTCACATCCTTCCTAAAGTGTGGTGCCCAGAATTGGACACAATACACCAGTTGAGGCCGAACCAGTGTTTTATACAGGTTCATCATAATTTCCACACTTTTGCACTCTATACCTCTGTTTGTGAAGCCCAGGATCCCGTAAGCCTTTTTAACTGCTTTCTCAACCTGCCCTGCCACTTTCAACGATTTATGCACGCATAACCCCAGTCTCTCTGTTTGTGCACTCGCTTAAGGATTGTACCATTTAGTTTATACATCCTCTCCTCATTCTTTCTACCAAATTGCATCACTTCACACTTTTCTGCATTAAATTTCGTCTGCCACCTGTGCACCCATTTCACCAGCCTATCTATGTCTTCCTGAAGTCCATCACTCTCCTCCTCACTGTTCACTATACTTTTGTATCATCTGCAAATTTTGGAATTGTGCCCTGTCATTAATATATATCAAGAAAAGCAGTGGTCCTAGAACTGACCCCTCCCTCCAGTCTGAAAAACAACCGTTAACCCCACTCTCTGTTTCCTGTCACTTAGCCAATTTTGTATTGATGTCGCCACTATCCCTTTTATTCCATGGGCTTCAATTTTGCTGGCAAGCCTATTATGTGGCACTTTGTCAAATGCCTTTTGGAAATCCATGTACACTACGTCAACCGCATTGCCCTTATCAATCCTCTCTGTTGCCTCACCAAAAACTCGATCAGGTTTGGCATGCAGGTGCAGCAGGCGGTGAAGAAGGCAAATGGTATATAGCCTTCATAGCTAGAGGATTTGAGTATAGGAGCAGGGAGGTCTTACTGCAGTTGTACAGGGCCTTGGTGAGGCCCCACCTGGAATATTGTGTTCAGTTTTGGTCTCCTAATCTGAGGAAGGACGTTCTTGCTATTGAGGGAGTACAGCGAAGATTCACCAGATTGATTCCCAGGATGGCAGGACTGACATATGAGGAGAGACTGGGCTTGTATCCACTGGAGTTTAGAAGAGTGAGAGGGGATCTCATAGAAACATATAAAATTCTGATGGAATTGGACAGGTTAGAGACAGGAAGAATGTTCCCGTTGCTGGGGAGTTCCAGAACCAGGGGTCACAGTCTAAGAATAAGGGGTAAGCCATTTAGGACCAAGATGAGGAGAAACTTCTTCACTCAGAGAGTGGTTAACCTGTGGAATTCTCTACCGCAGAAGGTTGTTGAGGCCAGTTCGTTAGATATATTCAAAAGGGAGTTAGATATGGCCCTTACAGCCAAAGGAATCAAGGGGTATGGAGAGAAAACAGGAAAGGAGTACTGAGGTTGAATGATCAGCCATGATCTTATTGAATGGCGGTACAGGCTCGAAGGGCCGAATGGCCAGATCCTGCACCTAATTTCCATGTTTCTATGTTTCTAAACACGATTTGCCTTTTAACAAATCAGTGCTGGCTTTCCTTAATTATTCCAACCCTATTTAAGTGACTGTTAGTCTAAAGCAAAATAATTGCTTAATATTTCTGCCATCTCTCTATTGTTACCTATGGCATTATCCTGTCTAGCCCTATTCCCATCCCAACTTTCCTTTTTTTATTGATGTGCCTGTAAAATATTTTACTATTTTGTTTTATGTTCCTTGATAATTTAATTTTATAGTTCCTCTTTGCCATCCTAATTGTTTTCTTTTTACTTCTCTCCTTACCTCTTTGTATTCTCCCTTATCATGCACTCCCCTACTGTCTATGTACTTTCCTTACCCTCAATTGTTCCCTTATGGCTTTATTCATCCATGGAGTCTCATCAGTGTTTAGTTTGTTCTTTCCTTTTAGCAGAATATATTTTTCCTGCACTCTGTTGAACACCGATGTAAATGATTCCCATTTCCTAACTCTATAATCTCCTTCAACCTCACAGCCCTTCCTCTGCGCTCCTCAAATTCTGCCCTCTTGAGAATCCCTGATTATAATTGCTCAACCATCGGTGGCCGTGCCTTCAGCTGCTTGGGACCTAAGCTCTGGAACCCCCTCCCTAAACCTCTCCACCTCTCTAACTCTCTTTTCTCCTTTAAGACGCTCCTTAAAACCTACCTCTTTGACCAAGCCTGCCATAATTTCATCTTCTGTGGCTTGGTGTCAAATTTATCAAATTGTCTTATAACACTGCTGTGAAGCGTCTTGGAACGTCTTACTACGTTAAAGGTGCTATATAAATAAAAGTTGTCGTTGTTACTTCTGTTCTACATTGTGGTTTGCCAATATTGTTGCCCATTTTATTTTCCCAAATTCTTTTCTTAGCCCCTCAAAATCAGCTTTTCTCCAATCTATTAACCTGGTTTTCGACATACTTATGTCCTTCTCAATTATCATCTTAAAGTGTATTATATTATGGTCACTATTGCCTATATTTACTTCTATTATCTTCTCTGGTTCATTCCCCATTACTAGATCCAGTAGTGAATCCTCCCTTGTTGGGCTTTTTACATATTTTTTAGAAAGGAGTACTGTACACATTGTAGGAACACCATTCAGGGTAGTTAAAATCCCCCATGATTATTATTCTATTTTTTTTTTAAACTCATTTTACCTCCACCTCCCTTCCACTGTGGTCCGTAGACAACACCTAGTAGTGTGATTGATCCTTTATTATCTTTTATCTCTATCCATATGGGTTCAATTTTTGTCTTGCTGATAGTTACGTCATTTTTTTCTGCTGCCATTATGTTATCCCTAATAAGTGCAGCTACCCTTTTTCCCTCTTTCTCTTTTCTAAATACGTTAGACCCTGCAATGTTTAATTCCCAGCCCTGATTTTTCTGTAGCCAAGTCTCAGTAATCCCTACTACTGGTTCCTCGCAATGCATGATTGCCTCCAGCTCCCCTGTTTTATTACGGTCACTGTGTGCATTGCTGTACAGACAGTTGAACTAATTTTAATAGGATTTCCTCTCACTTTATGTTTAAGCATCTTTTTAGACTCCTGTTCCATAACTCTGTTTATTCCCTTGCCATCAATGTCCTCCCTTTATGCTTTCCTATGTTCTCTTTTCCTGTCTGCATTTAGCAGGTGACTGATGCCTTATTTGCTGGAGCAAACACATTGATCATTTTCCTTATGTACATCTGATAAGAGCAGGATTTTCAGATTGCAGTCTTCCCCCGAATCCAGGGCAGTGCTCGAATTCCCGGCTCTGAGCTGCTATGGAAAGTATGTATCATGCTGGCAGCTCACTTCAACCATGCTAATGAGGGACGACCCAGAAATTATGATGGATCCCCCATTAACTCCTTGAGGTCGTTCCTGCTCCTGCCCCACTACTCCAACTCGTTTAACACTCAGAAACCAAAATTGCCACCAAAGTCCCTGAAATATTGTTGGTTTGAAGTGACTGTTGTTTAACTTTTCACACTGTGGCTATTATAACATGATATTATATGTTTGGGGTAGGGGATATATTTTCAAATATTGCAATACCTACCTGTTGCTATTGTTGGTATATAGTTGTACAACTCCTTGGTGGCCACAAGAGGCAACTAGATTATAAAAATCTGCTGGCAGTAAACAGCTATTAAGTTAGAAACCATTCTATTGTATCCCTTCTAATTGTTTATAAGTAGAATATCTGTGCTAATGCCACCAATTTAAGGAAATATTCAGCTGAAAAACTGAATTAAATTACTTTTTTTTCTCAGAATATATTAAAGGCTAGTCCTCTCTGCAGTGCCTCTTCTCAAAAACAATACCTGGCTTTCACTACACACAGACAGATAGAGGAAATATTGGCCTGTATGCACTCACTGCATCTGTAAACATCAAACAAGCACTATCAAACCCCATATCATACGCTATTCCCAGTAAACAGAATGGGCAATGTCTCTGTCAGCGCCAAGGTCTCTATCAGTGTTGCTCTTAAGCCTGGTCCCAGGTGATTTATGATAGGGGCTCATTTTGACTAACCATTTGATTTCTCCTTCATCCCGATAAGAAAGTACGTCTACTTGCCACCTTCCTTGATATAAGGCCCAGATCAGTGAACGCTCTGAGGGATTACTGGTCGCAAACTACATCCAACTGCAGCATGATGCAGAATTCAGCAAGTATTCTGATTTATTTTCAGTACTGCTCGAGTATGTGATGACTGTTATGTATGTAAACATTGTAACTGTGTAAGACTTGCCTCCAGAGGGCGCAACTGTTGGAGGCCCAAGGGTCATCTGTACACCTTGTGTAAGGGAGTATAAAAGGTTGTCTGCCATGCTGCTTGGGCACTCTGGAGTTCTATTAAAGAGACTAAGGTCACATCAGTTTTAGCTCACAGTACTCAGTCTTGTGGAGTTCTTCCATACTTAACAATTGGTGACGAGTAACAGATTACGAACTTTCACGCGGTCATGGCTGCCGTTGGTATTTTAGAGAGATTTGTAGAGGGTGATGATTGGGAAGACTTCGTTGAGCGTCTCGACCAGTACTTCGTGGCCAATGAGCTGGATGGGAACGATAAAGCGATCAAGCGCAGGACGATTCTCCTCACCGTGTGTGGGTCCACAAAATAGGGCCACATCAAGAATCTGCTAGCACCGGAGAAACCAACGGAGAAGACATATACAGAGTTGTGTACGCTGGTTCGGGAACACCTCAAGCTAAAGGAGAGTGTCTTAATGGCCAGGTATCGCTTCTACACGCACCACCGCTCCAAGGGCCAGGACGTGGCGAGGTATGTCGCCGACCTGAGACGCCTTGTGGGAACTTGCGAATTTGCTGGATTTTTGGGGGAAATGCTGCAGGACTTTTTTATGCTTGGCATCGGTCACGAGGTCATTCTTCGCAAGCTGCTGTCCGCCGAATCCCTAGACCTGAGCAAGGCCATCATGATAGCCTAGGCATTCATATCCACGAGCGATAATACCAGAGATATCTTCCCAGCATCGAAGCTCACCGGCAAGTACTGTGCATAAAATAACATCGCTAGCAGGCAGAACTGCATATGGCAGGGCCTACACGTCTGCAGCTGCAAGACCTAAGATGACTCAGAGTCCACCATCGGGCGTGAATGCAAATCCATTAGCATCATGTTGGCACTGCGGGGGTAATCATCGAGCCCATCAATGTCGATTCAAGCACTGTGTGTGCAAAGGCTGCAAAACAATGGGGCACCTCCAGCGAATGTGTAAGAGTGCTGCGACTCAGCACGTGGCAGAGTCGGCAGAGGATGATCGATCCGGCGTGGATCACGCAAGAGAGGCAACTCAACTCAAGGAAGAAGTGTATGGGGTACACACCTTCACCACCACCTATTATGCTGAAAGTCAAATTGAACGGTATTCCAGTATCAATGGAGTTGGACACAGGGGCGAGTCAGTCAATTATGAGCCAGAAGGCTTTTGAGAAACTGTGGGGCAACAAGGCACAAAGGCCCAAACTGAGCCCGATTCAGACAAAGCTGCGCACCTACACCAAAGAGCTCATACCAGTCATTGGCAGTGTGGCAGTTAAGTTATCGTACAATGGAGCTATGCATGATTTTTCATTGTGGATTGTACCAGGTGATGGCCCAACGCTATTCGGCAGAAGCTGGCTGGGAAAGATTCGATGGAACTGGGACGACATCAAAGCACTATCTTCAGCGGATGATGCGTCGTGCGCCCAAGTGCTGAGCAACTTTCCCTCGCTATTTGAACCAGGCATCGGAAACTTCACAGGTGCCAAGGTGCAGATCCATCTAGTCCCCGATGCAAGGCCCGTTCATCACAAGGCTCGAGCGATTCCATATATAATGAGGGAGAAAGTCGAGATCGAACTGGACAGACTTCAACGAGAGGGCACCATATCGCCAGTTGAGTTCAACGAATGGGCCAGTCCGATTGTTCCGGTGTTGAAAAGCGATGGCACAGTCAGAATCTGTGGAAACTACAAGGTAACAATCCACAGAGTCTCGTTACAGGACCAGTACCCGCTACCCAAGGCGGATGACCTGTTCGCAACGTTAGCAGGGGGGAAGTCGTTCACCAAGTTGGACCTAACCTCCGCCTAGATGACACAGGAGCTGGCTGAATCTTCAAAAAGATTGACATGCATCAACACGCACAAAGGACTGTTTATATACCACAGGTGCCCTTTTGGGATTCGCTCGGTTGCTGCCAGAGGAACATGGAGAGTCTGCTGAAATCGGTTCTGCGCACCGTTGTGTTTCAAGACGACATCCTGATCACCGGTCATGTCACCACCAAACACCTGCACAACCTGGAAGAGGTTCTAAGTCGACTAGACAGAGTGGGACTCAGGCTGAAACACTCCAAGTGTGTTTACCTGGCGCCAGAGGTCGAATTTTTGGGGAGAAAGATTGCGGCAGACAGCATCAGACCCATGGACTCAAAGACAGAGGCCATCAAGAATGCACCCAGACCATAGAATGTGATGGAGCTGCGTTCATTCCTGGGACTCCTCAACTAGTTGGTAACTTTCTACCCGGGTTAAGCACTTTGCTGGAACCGTTGCACATGTTGCTACGTAAGGGTGATGACTGGGTTTGGGGTAAATCTCAAGAGACAGCTTTTCAGGAGGCCAGAAACCTACTTTGTTCTAATAAGTTACTTGTGATATATGACCCCTGTAAACGATTAGTGCTAGCTTGTGATGTATCTTCTTACGGGGTCGGCTGTGTGTTACAGCAAACCAATGTATCGGGCAAACTTCAACCGGTTGCATACGCATCTAGAAGTCTGTCTAAGGCTGAAAGAACTTACAGTATGGTCGAGAAAGAGGCATTAGCATGTGTATATGGGGTTAAGAAAATGCACCAATACCTATCTGGACTTCGGTTTGAGCTCGAAACCGACCACAAACCGCTCATTTCGCTGTTTTTAGAAAGCAAAGTTATAAACACCAAGGCTTCGTCCCGCATCCAAAGATGGGCACTAACATTGTCCGCCTATGACTATGTTATCTGCCACAGACCAGGCACGGAGAACTGTGCTGATGCCCTCAGTCGGCTACCATTGCCCACTACTGGGGTGGAAATGACGCAGTCCGCAGACTTGCTTCTGGTCATGGATGCTTTTGAGAGCGAGGGGTCACACGTCACTGCTCGCCAGATCAAGACCTGAACCAGCCAGGATCTGGTGCTATCACTTGTAAAAAGTTGCGTCCTCAATGGGAGATGGTTCCCGGGGAAATGCAAGATGAAATTAAGCCGTTTCACCGATGCAAAGATGAAATGTCCATCCAGTCGGATTGTCTCTTATGGGGTAATCGCGTGGTTTTGCCAAAAAAAGGCAGGGAAACATTTATATGCGATCTACACAATGCCCACCCAGGCATAGTCATGATGAAGGCTATAGCCAGGTCGCATGTTTGGTGGCCCGGCATTGACTCGGACTTAGAGTCATGTGTATACCAGTGCAACACGTGCTCACAACTGAGCAATGCACCGAGGGAAGTTCCATTGAGTCTGTGGTCATGGCCCTCCAAACCGTGGTCCAGGATCCACGTAGATTTTGCTGGCCCCTTTCTCGGAAAGATGTTTTTAGTTGTAGTGGATGCTTACTCTAAATGGATTGAATGCGTAATCATGTCATCCAGCACATCCACTGCCACCATTGAAAGCCTCCGGGCTATGTTCGCCACCCATGGCTTGCCTGATGTCCTTTTCAGTGACAATGGACCGTGTTTCACCAGCTCGGAATTCAACGAGTTTATGACCCACAATGGCATCAAGCATGTCAGGTCTGCCCCGTTTAAGCCCGCATCCAACGGTCAAGTGGAACGAGCAGTCCAAACTATCAAGCAGAGCTTGAAACGCGTGATGGAAGGCTCCTTGCAGACCCGCTTATCTCAGGTTCTGCTCAGCTACCAGACGCGACCCCACTCGCTCACTGGGGATGCCCCTGCAGAATTGTTAATGAAGAGAGCACTCAAAACCAGGCTCTCCCTAGTCCACCCGGATCTAAATGATTATGTGGAAACCTGGCATCACTGGCAAAACATGTACCACAATCGCGAGACTGTATCGTGTGACATTGATGTTAACGACCCTGTGTTTGTCCTTAATTACGGTCATGGTCCTAAATGATTTCTGGCACTTTCTTGGCCAAGGAAGGAAATAAGAGTATTTATAGTCAAATTATTGAATGGACAAATGTGCAGAAAGCATTTGGATCAGACCAAACTGCGGTTCACCGACAACCAGGAACAACCAGGATCACCATCATCGATCCACCAACACACACTCAACCAGCAATCGACCTCGCTGTCAATCACGAGGATGAACCCACCATTCCCAACAGTCCTGTCAGACCAGCCGCGCCGCAGTGCAGCAATGGTCTGACCAGCTCACCCATGCCAGAGTTTGAACTCAGATGATCAACCAGGGAGCGTAGGGCCCCGGGTCGTCTCAACTTGTAAATAATTTGTATCTCAGACTTTGGGGGGAGTGCTGTTATGTATGTAAACATTGTAACTGCGTAAGACTTGCCACCAGAGGGTCCAACTGTTGCAGGCCCAAGGGTCACCTGCACACCTCGTGCAAGGGAGTATAAACGGTTCTCTGCCATGCTGCTTAGGCACTCTAGAGTTGTATTAAAGAGACTAAGGTCACGTCAGTTTTAGCTCACAGTACTCAGTCTTGTGGAGTTCTTCCATACTTTACAATGACCATTCCAATTAATACACAAGTTCTATGAGCAAGTTCTACATTCTGCAAACTTAACTGTTCAAAGAGAGATTGTTTTATGGGTTTTGGCATTCTAAAATATATGTCCAGGAACCAGACAAATACAAAACCCCCTCACCTTTCTCCTCACTAAGGAACTGTTTGATGTGAGTGGTGCCAGAGTCTGTTTGCCAAACTGTCCAACATGAATCAGTTCGAATTAAATTTAAGTTTTAATTTCAACCTTCGATTAGGATACTCACAAACTAAGTGGAAGAATGATCTCTTTCTTGTCAAATCAACAACAACTTGCATTTGTATAGCGCCTTTAACGCAGTAAAACATCCCAAGCAATGTTCCCTTTATTCTGCAGCTCCCATGCAACTGACTTTTAAATAGGAAAATCCACACATGCGCAATATTTTGAATGGGCTGCGCACCCAAAAACATTTTCTTTTTAAATCAAACGAAATTTGACACCGAGCTGCATAAGGGGATATTAGAAGGGATGATCAAAAGCTTGGTTAAAGAGGTATCATAAAGAAGGAAAGAGAGGTAGAAAGGCAGAGAGGTTTAAAGAGGGGAATTCCAGAGCTTAGGGTCTCGGCAGCTAAAAGATCGATTAAAATTGAGGATGCGCAAGAGGCCAGAATTAGAGGGCGCAGATATCTCGGAGGGTTATATGGTTAGAGAAGGTGACAGATAGGGAGGGATGATGCCATGGAGGGATATGTAAACAAGGATGAGACAGTTGTCAAGGACAGAGTCAGGCAGTCAATCAGTCATATACTACGGTGATTTATTTGTAACATATAACTCAAAGTAAAATTTGTGGTACACAAAGTCTTATTTAAAATGGATAGATGTAGTCAGAGTTATTTCACAATTTCAATAGGAAATCCTTAATGGACAGAGTTACTTAACAAAATTAATAGTGAAATTAACACAGGCGATTCAGTGCATCACCATAAATCAGAATTAACGGACGCTGGGAATTAGTTACAGTGTTGGTTGGAGTCTGACACTATTACAGTTGGGTGAGGTTATTTTAGGGTTAAATAGTTAACAGCTTGGTTAGCCAGTCTATTGGATAGATTATTGTCTATAACAACAACTATTTATATAACGCCTTTAACATAGTAAAACATCCCAAAGCGCTTTACACGAGTATTAAGAGACAAAATTTGACACCGAACCACATAGGGAAAAATTAGGGCAGGTAACCAAAAGCTTGGTCAAGGAGGTAGATTTTAAGGAGGAAAGAGAGGTAGAGAGGCAGTGAGGATTAGGCAGGGAATTCCAGAGCTTAGGGTCTAGGCAATAAAAGGCATGGCCACCAATGGTTGAACGATTATAATCAGGGATGCTCAAGAGGCCAGAATTACAGGAGTGCAGACATCTCGGGGGGGGAGGTTATGGGTCTAAAGGAGATTACAGAGATAGGGAGGCACGAGGCACTGGAGGGATTTGAAAACAAGGATGAAAATTTTGAAATCAAGGCATTGCTTAACTGGGAGCCAATGCAGGTCAGCGAGCATAGGGGTGATGGGTGAGCAGGATGGTGCAGGTTAGGACATGGGTAGCCGAGTTTTGGATCACCTCAAGTTTACGTAGGATAGAATGTGGGAAGCCAGCCAGGAGTATGGTGGAATAGTCAAGTCTAGAGGTAAGAAAGGCATGGATGAAGGTTTCAGTAGCGGATGAGCTGAGGCAAGGGTGGAGACGGGCAATGTTACGGATGTGGAAATAGGCAGTCCTAGTTATGCTGGAGATATATGGTCGAAAGCTCATTTCAGGGTCTAATATGACACCAAGGTTGCAAACAGTGTGTTTCAGCCTCAGACAGGAGTTGGGGAGAGGGATGGACGCAATGTCTAGGGAATGGAGTTTGTGGCTGAGACCGAAAACAATGGCTTCGGTCTTCCCAATATTCAATTGGAGAAAATTTCTGCTCATCCAGAACTGGATGTCAGACAAGCAGTCTGACAATTTAGAGGCTGTGGAGGGGTCGAGAGAAGTGGTGGTGAGGTAGAGCTGGGTGTCATCAGCGGACATGTGGAAACTGATGCTGTGTTTTCACATGATGTCGCCAAGGGACGACATGTGGATGAGAAATAGGAGAGGACCAATAATAGATCCTTGGGGGACACCAGAGGTAATAAGAACATAAGAACATAAGAAATAGGAGCAGGAGTAGGCCATACGGCCCCTCGAGCCTGCTCTGCCATTTAATACAATCATGGCTGATCCAATCATGGACTCAGGTCCACTTCCCCGCCCGCTCCCCATAACCCCTTATTCCCTTATCGTTTCAGAAACTGTCTATTTCTGTCTTAAATTTATTCAATGTCCCAGCTTCCACAGCTCTCTGAGGCAGCGAATTCCACAGATCCACAATCCTCTGAGAGAAGAAATTTCTCCTCAACTCAGTTTTAAATGGGCGGTCCCTTAGAATAAGATTATGCCCTCTAGTTCTAGTCTCCCCTATCAGCGGAAAGATCCTCTCTGCATCCACCTTGTCAGGCCCCCTCATAATCTTATACGTTTTGAAAGATCATCTCTCATTCATCTGAATTCCAATGTGTAGAGGCCCAACCTACTCAACCTTTCCTCATAAGTCAACCCCCTCATCCCCGGAATCAACCTAGTGAACCCTCTCTGAACTGCCTCCAAAGCAATATATCCTTTCGTAAATATGGAAACCAAAACTGCACGCAGTATTCCAGGTGTGGCCTCACCAATACCCTGTACAACTGTAGCAAGACTTCCCTGCTTTTATACTCCATCCCCTTGATGCGGGAGCAGGAAGAGAAGCTGTTGCAGGTGATTTTGATGGTTACTAATGTCTGAAAGCTTACACGACCATCTTTATGAGTGGTGTGGCTGAGTCAATTTTCTTACTTCCCTGGGACCCAGGAGTTAGCTCCTGGAGCAGTGAGTTAGTGAGCCAGCTTATGGTTGCATTGTTATCTGTTCCATTTGGGTCTTCATTTTCAACTGAACTCACCATATGCAGGAGTGACATTATCTGAGTTGGCTGCATTCTCGCCTTTTCTGATCTCAGACTACTTGCAATTAAATGACACTCACTCTTATGTCTCTATCTGTAACTGCCTGGTATAACCATTTCATTTGACTTTGATAACTCACTGAATGCACTTGTAAAAATGCGCTTTGTAAATCTGCTAGGTAAAAGTTGCTTAAAGGAGACTAGCAAACACAAAAGAATCTCCAATCTAACAAGAAAATTACATCTTCAAGTCTAATAAAGACAGAGAGCTTTTGCTCTTGCTACTCTACTGACTTCTTGAAAAGATGACCCACGTACAGATCCAGGTCGCTGATTGGAGCGTGGGCAGGTACAGCAGGAGCGGTGAGAGATTGTAGAGGGACGTGATCGGGGCCCAGGAGGGGCGCGAGTTCGGGGCCCTGAAGAGGCGAGGGCCCAGGGGCAGCACGGGCCAGCCCACACTGCAATATGTGTGCGCACTAGGTCTGTGCAGCAGAGCTGGTCTCCAGTCATCTTGGTTAATCCTTGCCACTGGACCAAGACCTAGCTCTGTCAAGCCCGTGTGATGGTTGATGTGCCACCACACGTTAAAAAAAATCCATGCACAGGCATCTTCCAACCTTCAAGATTTAGTTCGGGACCTGGAATATTAGGTCCTTCATTGAAACACTTGTGAACTTTTTGGCGTGGAAGCAAGTCATCCCCGACTCGAGGGACTGCCTATGATGATGAGAAAAGATGATTACAAATTCTCTACACTGAAGGGGTATAAAAGCCCTCTAATTTATATCTTAATTTTAAAGGGAAGTCTCCTGACATTCATTTAATCAATTAGAATGACCCCTGTGCCTGAAGGCCTTGCCGCTTTTCTACCAATCAAACTTGATCAGCCTGGCCTCACTCTCGCAAGACAGACTCTAGGCTCAATCTTCACCCCAAAAAATGGGTGAGTTGGGGTCATGTCAGAGGTTAAAATTGAAAAAATCTGAAACAGGAACCCAACCCGTCTCAAACCCACCCACTTCCGGTTAATAAGCATTTCTTAAAGTTGTCGTCTTAACCGTGGTCCCTTCATTCTGAATTAAATAATTTTTAACACTTCCAAAAGAAAAAACAAACAAAACTCTAAAGCAGTAACTAACCCACTAATTAGAGTATAAAGTATTTTATTTTACCAGCCAAGGACAATGATAATTACAATTGCAGAATACTAGACAACAGTGGATCTTCACAAAGCTAACTACAGTTCCACTTTCTGTAGGTTGTCTGACAAGACTGGATCAAATTGCAGATTGCCGGATTATCTACAGCAGGCAGGATCAAATTACACATTGCAGACAAATTGTTGGGTGTGTCTTCTCCTCCAAGGGTACCAATCAGAAATATGATCCAACCCGCTGTTGTTGCAAATAAACACAGGCTTTTTATATGCTTACCCGAGAAGCACAGGGAATTAAAATATTGCCCAGCAGAGGGCTTGGGTTGTATTCAATCTCTAATCAATTGTTTTATAGCTGCCAACAACTTGAGACATGTAGAAATTAGCCACAGTTCCTCCAGCCACAAAAATCTTGGTTTAATAGTTCCAATATGTAGCTATCACTAATGATGTGACTCCATCCATACCTCAATGCACCATGATTGGGTAAATTGGGTAGGGAAGATGATAGGCAGCTTATATTTACATCATGGTTATAGCTTTGATATCAAAATAAGAGAAAGGCAAGGAAAGCCTAAGTTTGAATTGGGATAGATTAATCCTATAACAAGAAAACTAGTCCACTGTGTTTAATGTAGAGAATGATCTATACTTGCAGTGGACTTATTGGCACGTTAGTGGAGGCAAAAACCTTGGAATAATATAAAAAAAACAATTAGATGCACCAATAGGGGGAGTGTAAGGTTATTCTGGATGAATTAATTAAGGTGTGCCAAATGGGCTTTCTTAACCTCTTGTGATTAGTAATAACACGTAAAATATGTGTTACTACTAATCACACATATTAAACCTTCACCAATTAAAGCCAATATATTCTAACTACCAGGAAGGTGGTACATATTCCATGAACTGGAACTGAATTGCTCAGCTTCTGCTTCATATTATTATTCAGAAACCATTGCATCCCACATCTCAAAAAGCATAACACGTGTAACCAGCAATGAAAATGAGATGGATTTATTGTTGTCTCCCAAGTTAATCCCTATATTCTCGGAGTCCTAATGTCTTAGTTCTCCTTTCTACCCTTTCACTGTGATGAAGTGCTTCCCTAATGGAAGAACCAACTTTAGTGGCAGGCTAGTGAGGGAAGGACGGGCTCCTCCTTTTATCCCCGACCTGCTGCGATGGTGTTCTCTCGCAGGTCGGGGGGGTGTCGCAGGCAACACAGCCTTGGGGACTCATGCTCTCGGCTGCAGAGAACAGTGTCTATCCTTTTAACTATACTGACCCCTACCACTACAACATTTCTCATACTCCCCCCCCACTTCAATGACCCCCTGTACCATGGTGCTGTGGTCAGTTTGCTCATCCTCCCTGCAGTCTCTGCCTTCGTCCACACAGGGAGCAGGAACCTCGTATTTGTTGGACAAGAGCAAGGGCTAGGCTCTTCCATCACTACATCCATACCTGCCTCGCTCATAGTCCCTGATCACAGACCAAATTTGAATTATTTAACTTAAGGGCTATGATTCTCTGCTGGAACACAGCATCCAGGTAATCTGATGAATGGTCATCGACCCGAAACATTAACTCTGCTTTCTCTCCACAGATGTTGCCTGACCTACTGAGATTTCCAGCATTTTCTGTTTTTAGTCCAGTTAACTCTGCCCCCTCCCTGGTATGTCGCAGTGTCTGAAGCTCACTCTCCAGCTCATCAAAGCAGAGCCGAAGTTCATCGAGCCGCCAACACTTACTGCAGATATGGTCGCCGTGGATCACGCTGGTGTCCACCAGCTTCCACATGCTGCAGCTGCAACACATCGCCTGCCATCTTTAATATATTTTATTTAGTTAATTAAGTTTATAAAGTTTGGAAATATCAATTATCTATGTTTAATTTTTAATCTCGACTCTTAACTTAAAGCAATGCCCAAGAAAAGAAAAGAGAGAAATACTGACCCACCAATCACTTACATACTTTCATGTGACATCACACTTTGATTTCTCTCCTCTCACAGGTCTGTTGGTGCTGCTCCAGGCTAGTTCTTTTAACTCCCGCCGGTCTCGCGCTGCGTTTAACTCCTGCCGGTCTCGCGCTGCTTTTGCACCAAGAACACTCAGTGCAAATAAGTTCCTCCAAAGCTCTCTCTCCTGGTGACATTTTTAAATTATTCATCCCTTATCACACGATTCCCAATCAGATAGAATAGTATTTTTCTATTCACCCCATCAAAACCCATAATAATTTTTAAAAGGGCCAATAAATATCTTTTTGCCTTTTCTGATCCAGTAGAAAAGTCGCAGTATAATATTGGTCCAGAAATTGCGGTTGGAGGTTTCCGACCTGAAAGATGTCTACAAATCTACCTGGTAGTTCGGAGATTTGCGGTCCTGGGCCCTTATGTGAAGGCATGTATAGAGGCCCACGTATTCCAGGGTTGTAAGTGCTGAGAACACCATTGCAACAGGCCAGGGATAAAAGGTGGAGCCAACCACTGTAGGGAGCAGCGCGAACTGGTCCAGGAGTGCGACAGATTCTAGGAGGGCGACTGGATTAACGTCATCGGAGTCCAGGCAATCCATTGGAGAGGAACGAGACCAGCGATGGGGTCGGGACCCAGGGGGAGGAGGAGCAGTGAGGCCCAGAGATCGAGCCCAGCGGGGAGCGGCGATTAAAGTCGGTGAGCAATGGAGGATCAATGATATTGTGGCCCGGGAGCAGCGGAGTCGGAGTAGAGGAGCGAAGGAGTGGCACAGCATATAACTACAGCGGGGTCAGGGCCCAGGGATGGCGTAGCAGAGCTTGGTCTCTGTGGGAGCGAAAGTGCGCATTGTTGCAACGCTTTGCTTCGGCACAATCTGGAGAAATTGAAAGGGTTAAAAGTTGAAGATGGATGTTTGGATCAAAACATGCTGCTAGACGATATGGAGCCATTGAACCGTGACTCTCTGATCACCTGTGTGCTTACAGTATTTCATGGTGGGAGTCGATTGAAGCAGTGAGACTTGATTCCAGGATAATGGTTAGCTGGTCATTTATCTGTATGTTAATTATCTGTATGTACTATGCAAGGAAATGAGAGTTCAAAGGCTGGTTTGATATAAGAGATGAGTGGGAAGGCTGTTTAGGACACTAGACACTGGAAATTCAAAAGGTGTGTGTCTCACAAGCAGCCACTGGAAATCAGAACAAACAGAAAGCTGGCCTTGTGAAGTATCTCAGTAACTTTCATACTTGCTTTGTCCTGATCCTGCCATTACTACAACTGAGTGTGTGTGTAATTCGACGTTTAAAGCAACGAAGCGAAAAGAGCAAGAAATCTTGGTGACCCCGACGTAATTTTCAGAAGTTCTTTGGCTGAGTTGTTCGAAGAAGTGTTTCCCACACATCAGTTCGAGGGGTGAGCATTCTCTTAGTTGTTGTGACTTAAAGGGATCTCCAGTTAGTAATGGGAGGATCAGGGAATATTCCAGATGAGGTCCAGTCATTACTTAATGAGTGGATTGAGTTGAAAGGGAGACCTTATGGGATAGGGCAGGAAACGATGACAGGAGGATGGAGAGAGACACGGCAGTCCTTAGTAAAGAGTGTCCAGTTAAAAAAGATTAAAGTGTTAGGGTTAAAAAGTGATTAAAAAAAAGAGAAAAGCATTAGTGTTGCAGTGTCTAATGCTGGGGATTCAAAAGTTAGGAGAAGAGGCTGAGGCTAGAAATAGGGAAGTTTAAGAACTCAGAGAGCAGCTAACAGCAGTGAGTAAAGAAGTAGCGAATTGGCGATTTCAGGCATTCGAGGCAGCCAGGTCTGTTCTGACGCTGGATCAGCATCTTGCTGATGAACAGAACCGCAATCAAAATCTAGACAAAGAAATACCTGAGCTGCAGCAGATGGTGGTATTAGGGACAGCAATTGATAAAGCCGGATGGTATTTGGAGCATTCCCCAGGTCTGAGAGTTGAAAAGGGGATTAAGGGACAGGGAGAATGCCCACCGATCCCATCCACAACTCCTTTGTCTTCTCTGACTTCGGAGCCTTGAATCGATGTGGTTCGCATGGCAACGTTAGGTATGGAGGTGGAACAGTGAGATGCCTCTTCGGTACCTCAAACACTTCACACCCAGAAACATTACACATGACCTTCCGGTAATGCGGAGAGTGGGGGAAGCACGTTCAGGCGAGCAAGGCGAGAGCAGGATCATGATTCCTCTACTGCCTATGGAGCTCATGAAGGGAACACTACCTTAAGTGGTTTTGGGGATTCCTGGTATGAACGAGGGAGGGTAAAGTTATAGGACATGAGAGCTATCCTTAGTGAAGTGGGACCTTGCACCGCTTCAGGATCTTAATAAGTTTGCCCAATGGTGGTGTAATATTCTGGGATGGTGGCAGTCAGGGAACATATCAGAGAAACAGAGGGTTCACATGGTTCTGCGAGCTTTAGGGAATCACCGGGGGAAGGTACTAGGTTTTGAAACAACTTCCAGGGCCCTGCTTGGTAGAATAATAGCTGCAATCTTTGGTGCTCGTTCAGGGCCACAGTTAATAAAGCAGCTTGCATTATTACCAGGGGTAGGACCCAGGGAAGCGGGGGAGCGTATATTCCAGTTATGTAAACATTTTGGAATTAATTGGATTGCTATCAGTCATTACGGGGATGATACACATCGAGAGATTATTCTGACTCTTCTACGCCTTTCAGTAGTTCTGGAAGTAGATGCCTGGGGCGGGGATGATAGTTTTGATAAATGGTTGGCAAGGGTAGAAAGCTTGTATCAGAGAGCTGCAGGAATTTCAGTTATGGAAGTAAGACGGGTTACAGCGATGGAAGGCAGAAGGGCCTGAGTGGATGAATCCCACGAGGAGTCGCATAAAAGGAGTAGGACCAGGTGGTGCCTGGATCCCGACCTGTCAGTTGATAGAGGACAGGGATAGACTGGCTAAAGAATTAGAAAAATTAAAAGAAAAGTTGAAGAATCAGGAAAGAGAAGCTAGAGTCACAGACAGGAATGATACCTCGGTTCAGTTGGTGAGGTCGGGGATAGATTCCGCAGGTGAGGGAGGATTGCTATAGGGGTGCCGTGCCTCAACCACACATGTCATTTCTTTAGGACCCTTATTTCAGGAGAAGGGGAAGGGTGGCCATAACCTTATCGAGGCATGTGTGGAAGGGCAGCGGGAAATTGACACAAGGTCCACCGGACAAATGAAGGTTGAGGTGCTGCTGGGGGAAGGGGATTCCCCTCTTCAGAGACAGTACCCCATCACCCCAGATGCACCAGGAGCAGTTACTGAACAGTCAGAGATGAAAGCAGTGGGAGAAGCTTGTTCAGAAGCATTTAAAGTTTCTGTAGAAATAGGCTGTCTCAGAACTGATGAGATGTTAAGTGAAAAGCTCAAATGTGGGAGTTCTAAACATGATCTAAAGGGATGTGAAATAGAAGTTGGATGTTGCAAATGTTGAGAGAGGAAACTACAGCAGTTCCGAAGGGTGAACTGAGAGAAGGACTGGGACTATTCAGCATTTCCGTCATCCTTTACTCCATGTTGTTACACTTCTCCCATAAAGCAGAGAAAATTGTTAAAAACTGTGCAGAGGGCAACAGACTTGTTCAAAGACACCAATTGCGAGTTTACATTTCTGAATGTAAACAGCATGGAATTCAGCAGAAAACTTCAAAAATTGAAAGTTGGCTTAAGGGAAAATGGTATGGTAATTTAACATCTTGTATGGAACAATCTCGCTCATGCAATGTTGAAGTTCGGCGGTTAAACAAATTTATAATTGTGGATATGGAGTTTAGCCGATTATGTGTACATAATGTGCGTCCTTGTTTTGGTTATGTTGTTACAACAAATATATATGTGTCTGGAAGTTGGATCTTATTGCTCTAATCGATCCCTTCTATTGTGGAGTGTGATCATTTACAATTCTATTGACACAAGGTGATCACTGACCAACGGACTTTAAAATGCTATCCTGAGAATCTGAGTCTGCAGCAACCCTACTTTGACCCTAATTGTGCTGCTATTCAGAAGAAGAAGCAGAAATGGAGTACAAGATTTCAATAGCAGTTTGAATCAAGCAATTGTTGTGGACATTTAACCATCACACTGCGGAAATTGAGAACTTTTGCATGACTTTGGATCAGATTGGACATGTAAGCTGCTGGGAGTGGTTGTTCGGATGGAACCCGATGACCACTGGTGTGATGAACACAATGATCATCATCATCATCATCATAGGCAGTCCCTTGGAATCGAGGAAGACTTGCTTCCACTCTTAAAATGAGTCCTTAGGTGGCTGAACAGTCCAATACGAGAGCCACAATCCCTGTCACAGGTGGGACAGACAGTCGCTGAGGGAAGGGGTGGGTGGGACTGGTTTGCCGCATACTCTTTCCACTGCCTGCGCTTGATTTCTGCATGCTCTCGGCGATGAGACTTGAGGTGCTCAGCGCCCTCCCGGATGCACTTCCTCCACTTAGGTCTTTTATTTAAACATTCATACTATACAAAGCAAGTATGAAAGTTACTGAGACGCTACACAAGGCCAGCTTTCTCTGCTGGTTCCAATTTCCAGTGGCTGCTTGTGAGACACACACCTTTTGAATTTCCAGTATCTCGTGTCTAGTGTCCCAAACAGCCTTCCCTCTCATCTCTTATATCAAACCAACCTTTGAACTCTCATTTCCTTGCATAGTACATACAGATAATTAATATACAGACAATGTCATGAATGACTGTACACAAACCAGGTGATCGGCAGAGGAGTTTCTTTGATTGCATGCCAGAGGTCCGTCCATCATGGAAGTCAGTCTTCAGCCAATTCGATTCACTCCACATGATATCAAGAAATGGCTGAGAGCACTGGGCACAGCAAAGGCTACGGGCCTGGACAACATCCTGGCTGTTGTGTTCCAGAACTAGCCGTGCCTCTAGCAAAGCTATTCCAGTACAGATACAATACTGGCATCTATCCGACAATGTGGAAAACTGCCCAGGTATGTCCTGTCCACAAAAAGCTGGACAAATCCAATCCGGCCAATTACCGCTACATCAGTCTACTCTCAATCATCAACAAAGTGATGAAATGTGTCGATGACAGTGCTATCAAGCGGCACTTACCAATAACCTGCTCACTGATGACCAGTTTGGGTTCTGCCAGGACCACTCGGCTCCAGATCTCATTACATCCTTGGTCTAACCATGGACAAAAGAGCTGAATTCCAGAGATGAGGTAAGAATGACTGCCCTTGACATCTAGGCAGCATTTGACCGAGTATAGCATCAAGGAGCCCGAGTAAAACTGAAGTCAATGGGAATCAGGGGTAAAACTCTCCACTGGCTGGAGTCATACCTAGCAGAGAGGAAGATGGTTGTGGTTGTTGGAGGTCAATCTTCACAGCCCCAGGGCATCGCTGCAGGAGTTCCTCAGGGCAGTGTCATAGGCCCAACCATCTTCAGCTGCTGCGTCCTTCCCTCCATCATAAGGTCAGAAGTGGGGATGTTCGCTGATGATTGCACTGTGTTCAGTTCCATTCGCAACTCCTCAGATAATGAAGCAATCCATGCCCACATGCAGCAAGACCTGGACAACATTCAGGCTTGGACTGATAAGTGGCAAGTAACATTCGTGCCACACAAGTGCCAGGCAATGACCATCTCCAGCAAGTGGGAGTCTAACTACCGCTCCTTGATATTCAATGGCATTACCATCGCCGAATCCCCCACCATCAACATCCTGGGGGTCACCATTGACCAGAAACTTTATTGGACCAGCCACATTAGTACTGTGGCAACAAGAGCAGGTCAGAGGCTGGGTATTCTGCGGTGAGTGTCTCACCTCCTGACTCCCCAAAGCCTTTCCACCATCTGCAAGGCACAAGTCAGGAGTGTGATGGAATACTCTCCACTTGCCTGGATGAGTACAGCTCCAACAACACTCAAAAAGCTAGACACCATCCAGGACAAAGCAACTTGCTTGATTGGCACCCCATCCACCATCTTAATCATTCACTCCCTCCACCACCGACATACCGTGGCTGCAGTGTGTACCATCTGCAAAATGCACTGCAGCAACTCGCCAAGGCTTCTTCGGCAGCCTCTCTACCAGCTAGATGGACAAGGGCAGCAGGCGCATGGGAACACCATCACCTGCAAGTTCCCCTCCAAGTCACACACCATCCTGACTTGGAAATATCTTGCCGTTCCTTCATCGTCGCTGGGTCAAAATCCTGGAACACCCTCCCTAACAGCACTGTGGGAGTACCTTCACCATAAGGACTGCAGTGGTTCAAGGCGGCGGTTCACCACCACCTTCTCAAGGGCAATTTGGGATGGGCACTAAATGCTGGCCTTGCCAGCGATGCCCACATTCCAGGGATGAATAAAAAGCCACAGCATTCATGAGAGAACTATGTGTCATGTTTGGTCCTTTACTGCTTTGAGGCTTCACTGCAATTATAGGCAGACTAGGCCTGTAAATGAAATACACTGATGTTAATTTGTGAAAGAGTGATGGAAGCAACCGTGTATGATGAGCACACTCTTTGCTGGCTTTGACTTCTCCCAGTAATATACTCGAAGCTTTTCTTGACAACTCTCTTTTGTGACTGATTTGTGAAGAGCTCTATACTTGTAGCTCCTGCATCAGCCATGATCTGATTGAATGGCAGAACAGGCTCGAGGCACTGAATGGCCTACTCCTGTTCCGACCTTCCTAAAAGACAAATTTGTGATTCCTTTTCTGCATGTCAATTTACCTCTTCAAATCCCCATCTCTTCCACCATCACCTAATGTTGAGTAACTCGCAAATGTTTTCATTCAAGATTTAAGATCATCTGTGCAATTTGCCTCACCTCTCCTAAACCTCCCACAAAGACTCAATGGCCACATATTTTGTCTTCTGTAAAGCACCTTGAGGCACTCTCCATTACAGGGCTACATTACTGCAGTGACTACATTTAAAAGATACTTAATTGGCTATAAAGCGCATTGGGACACCCTGAGGCTGTGAAAGATGCCATATAAATACAAGTTCTTTCTATATAAATGCAAATTGTTGTTAGTTTTCTTAATTATGTTCTTGTAAATATGGCACAACGAGCATTAAATTATTTTTTTTATATTGACTTAACTATGATGATTTTGGTTCTTTGAGCAGCAAAATGCATCAATTTTAATAGAAAATGGTATAATTGATTTAAGAGATTTTAATTCTGTTTTGTATTTTCTACATTAAATAATATTGTAAGTTTTGAATGAGGTTTTGCCAAGATGTATCAGGTAACTCACAGTGCAAGAGCAATGGCGGAGACTCCTTCACATTCACAGTGAATTAGTGTATGTTCCTATTATTTTTTAACCACAGTTGTTAATAGGTGATTTATATTCAACCAGCTGAGTCCTGTAGTTGTAATGTCATGTTGCATAATGTTTTTAATGATAAACACAATGGCTGGTATTTTGCCGACACTCAGAGGACAGGATCGGTGGCAGGTCAGCTGTTAATTTAAATGATTGTCAGCGGGTCGGGACTACGCTGTCAACCCGCCACCACACTACTTTCCCAGATATTGGGTCTGTCAACGCTGAACAGACCATATATGCAGTGACGGGAGAGGCAATTTAGCTCATTATGATCTTGTTAAGAGCCTATTAAAAATAATTTTGAGCTGAACTTAGCATTTTACTCGGCTGTCCATGAGGTTCATGCTACTCAGGGATCACGTCAGGTAAGAGTGTCGGAAGTTGTGTGACCATGAATTCATTTCTTTACCTGACAGCTGCAATTGTGCTATAAAAGCTCCCATCTCACAGCTGTTCATTTTCCAAGATCAAAAGCTCCTGCATTTGGAAGGCACATTGAGCTTTATGCAGGTTGCAAGTCTTTGGAGCAATCTCTCTATCCAGTGTCACCTCATTGAAACAACCTCTCTCACCATTGACAGATCACTTCTGTCATCTCAAGTTCACCTGCCATCTACTACATTAGCATCGGTGCTCTTGAAACTATTTCACCTTGGTCCTCAGAATCCCACCACAATCAGCCCCAATATGAGCAGCACCGAGCACACCAGCAGTACCAAGAACAACACCAACCATCTCTGCAACTCTGCAATCAACTGATGCTGTACAGGACACATTACGCTGCCTGAGTCGCCAGGGATGGCCTCACCATGGCCAGATTTACTTCACTTGACGCTGTACACTCTGGCTGCCACAAGATGCGCCAGGTTAGCACCACCCCACATCACCCCCATAAAGCATCCCTACAATACCCAAGCCATTCCTTTCACGCTGATTGCCATTGCACGGGGGTGGGGGTGGGGGGAGGGTACCGTTATATCTCACCAATCATTGCAACTCACTAAGCCACTTCCAAATCTGCCCAAGAATGCAAAGTATTGAAAATAAAGGTTTCAATGTTTGACAGCACATTAACAGAAACTTTACATGAACATTGGCTAAAACACCCTAGTACCTACCCTTGTGTGTTGTTAGTTGGTATGATTGGACTACGATGAGCATGAGTTTGAGGGGCGGCTAATGATATGGGGAAGTGATGGGTGGAGGTGCAAGGTAAGTTGGTGTGAGTAAGGACATGCAGGGTAGGGTAGGGAAGGCAGAGTAATGGGGATGTGATGAGTGGCGCAGCAGGATGAGGTTGAGTGTGGCTTTGCAGTAACGTTTCATGATCCACTGAGATCATTGAAAGGTTTGTGCCACTGCAGCCAGATCCTTCTGATGCCATCTCTGCTTGTGTCCTCCTGTGCAACGTACAACGAGGCTGCATTGATCTCCTGGGGAGGTCTCTTCTGCCCATTGGAAGGGAAGAGGATCTCCCTGCATTTTGTGACTCCCTCCATGTGTTTGCAGCACCTCAATGCTGTAGAACACTGACAGCAGAACTGTCATAATCAATTTGTCAAAGGTCCCTTAAGGAAACCACCTGATGATGTGTCTTCAAATGACATCATCAGACCCACTTCCTTCAATTGGCCGGAAACACGCTGGGTGGGCTTAACAAGCCCAATCAACGGAAAATCATTTCTACAGAGTGGGCAAGTGCCAGCTGCGAGGTCGGGATCTGCCACCTACACCAGCCATGCCGAGATTAGCGAAATCGCGGCCAATGTGTGTGTTATGGGAGGTGGAGAACAGCATTCTCTAAATAAATAATTGTTTGTAATGCAATCTAGTAGACCGTGCGCCGATGCCTGTTTTCTGCCTAGATTTTTAGTTCCGTAGTCTCCATGTGGGAAGTACCTAGAACATATGTTAAACATATGTATCTGAAGCAAAAAAACAAATGTTCCCAAGTCTGAAAATTGAGTGTTACCAAGAAATGGACAAAAACAAAGAAAAATATGAAAATGGTTGCTATGGGCTTTCTTTTCCCTAGCAATGGTGACGTATCAGTATTTGCTAAATTTTACGCATGGATAGTGTAAGAATTGGTAAAAAGAGGTTACTGAGGATGTCTGAGATGTGGAGGCATCATATGGTGCAGCTTTACATAAATCTAAGTTTTGTTTTCATATCATGCTAAGGAAGAAATCTACCAAAGCAACCATTTATTTTATAAACATTTACTGACATTTCAGATGGATCACATAATTATAATTATAATTATAATTATAATAAAAGTAATAGTATTGACTATTTTTTAAAGATAGAAGTACTGAAAAAACAAAATAGATCTGAAAGAAAGTTAGAGGCAGGAAAGGAATGCAAATCTATGAATCATCATTAGAATTAAGGGTATTTGTTTTCTCGGCCCTAGAAATCTCGGGCAAAGATGCAACATTCTCACAACCTACACACAAGCAGGTGTTTGTGCAAGGTACCTTGTTGAGAAGACAAGAGCACCTTCCTTATGCACACTGGGTCTTTTCACATGAACAATGTGCAAGCTCCATTGCACTTGCTGGTGCTGGACAAAGTGTCATCCAGTCTATGACAAGTACATCATCTTCAAATTTCCACCCATGGTCCTTTGGAGATAGGATATCCGGCATGTTCTCAAGACATCGCTTGTGAATTGCAGAGTAGTAATTGGCACGCTGTGTATGCTTGTACAATGGATCTTTATTTGGTGGCAAGCACTTCTCTGCATAACTTCCAGTCTAGAACATTTGACATCTGGCCTGGTTGACCTCTCTGCATCCGCTTTGCCCATAGAGTTTGCAAAGGGAATGTGAAATAGCAAATGAGGTTCCTAACTTCTCAACTGTCAAACCGTGCTCTTTGCTGTCGATCGGGACTTTCGCTGATTTCACCTTCCCCATTCCATACAGAGCACTCACTGACTCACATCCTGAAAAACAGTGAAACCCAATCAGAGCAGCACATACATCTTTCCAAAATGATCAAAGATGCGATGAACATCTATTGTACACATGTTGTTTCCTCTTCCTGTGCGAAAGTAGAGCCCCTGACATCAATGTCCTTGCAGAACACCAAGCACAGTACAAAGACATCAGTGTCAGGACTGTTTATGATGTCATGCTCACTGGAACTGGCTGCAAATGTACTGTGAGGCAGTAGTCCTGTGTCGGCTTCTTCCTGGTTGGAGAACAGTGCTTGGATTGGGACCACCTCCAGATCTGTTTTGCTGTCATTCTGACTTCTAGCAGGACACTCACTTCCGTGTCCAACAAAGAGTGTTACACCATCAATAATCTCCTTTGCAGACTGGCACCATCTTTCATAGATGGACTGGAGAAGATTTTCCTTGTCACCACAAGGCCTAAATTTTGTCCACTGCTTTGTAATTTTGTGGTCAGAAGAGAAGATTTTGGTGATTTGCGTTGCTCCAACTGACCTCCGTCCCCTTTCACCACTTTTGATGATTTGGGCTTGTATCTGTCTGAAACACTGGATCACTCTGGACTTTGCCATCTTTGATTGTCTCAAGAACTTTCAGTACTTGGTCAGCAAACTGTCCATAGAAACATAGAAACATAGAAAATAGGTGCAGGAGCAGGCCATTCAGCCCTTCTAGCCTGCACCGCCATTCAACGAGTTCATGGCTGAACATGAAACTTCAGTACCCACTTCCTGCTTTCACGCCATACCCCTTGATCCCCCGAGTAGTAAGGACTTCATCTAACTCCCTTTTGAATATATTTAGTGAATTGGCCTCAACTACTTCCTGTGGTAGAGAATTCCACAGGTTCACCACTCTCTGGGTGAAGAAGTTTCTCCTTATCTCGGTCCTAAATGGCTTACCCCTTATCCTTAGACTGTGACCCCTGGTTCTGGACTTCCCCAACATTGGGAACATTCTTCCTGCATCCAACCTGTCCAAACCCGTCAGAATTTTAAACGTTTCTATGAGGTCCCCTCTCACTCTTCTGAACTCCAGTGAATACAAGCCCAGCTGATCCAGTCTTTCTTGATAGGTCAGTCCCACCATCCCGGGAATCAGTCTGGTGAATCTTCGCTGCACTCCCTCAATAGCAAGTATGTCCTTCCTCAAGTTAGGAGACCAAAACTGTACACAATACTCCAGGTGTGGCCTCACCAAGGCCCTGTACAACTGTAGCAATACCTCCCTGCCCCTGTACTCAAATCCCCTCGCTATGAAGGCCAACATGCCATTTGCTTTCTTAACCGCCTGCTGTACCTGCATGCCAACCTTCAATGACTAATGTACCATGACAC
Organism: Pristiophorus japonicus; assembly: GCF_044704955.1. Taxonomy (NCBI): domain Eukaryota; kingdom Metazoa; phylum Chordata; class Chondrichthyes; family Pristiophoridae; genus Pristiophorus; species Pristiophorus japonicus. The sequence continues at coordinate 153,788,124 of NC_091977.1, read as the reverse complement.
CCAGGTCTCGTTGCACCTTCCCTTTTCCTAATCTGTCACCATTCAGATAATAGTCTGTCTCTCTGTTTTTACCACCAAAGTGGATAACCTCACATTTATCCACATTATACTTCATCTGCCACGCATTTGCCCACTCACCTAACCTATCCAAGTCACTCTGTAGCCTCATAGCATCCTCCTCGCAGCTCACACTGCCACCCAACTTAGTGTCATCCGCAAATTTGGAGATACTACATTTAATCCCCTCGTCTAAATCATTAATGTACAATGTAAACAGCTGGGGCCCCAGCACAGAACCCTGCGGTACCCCACTAGTCACTGCCTGCCATTCCGAAAAGTACCCATTTACTCCTACTCTTTGCTTCCTGTCTGACAACCAGTTCTCAATCCACGTCAGCACACTACCCCCAATCCCATGTGCTTTAACTTTGCACATTAATCTCCTGTGTGGGACCTTGTCGAAAGCCTTCTGAAAGTCCAAATATACCACATCAACTGGTACTCCTTTGTCCACTTTATTGGAAACATCCTCAAAAAATTCCAGAAGATTTGTCAAGCATGATCTCCCTTTCACAAATCCATGCTGACTTGGACCTATCATGTCACCATTTTCCAAATGCGCTGCTATGACATCCTTAATAATTGATTCCATCATTTTACCCACTACTGAGGTCAGGCTGACTGGTCTATAATTCCCTGCTTTCTCTCTCCCTCCTTTTTTAAAAAGTGGGGTTACATTGGCTACCCTCCACTCGATAGGAACTGATCCAGAGTCAATGGAATGTTGGAAAATGACTGTCAATGCATCCGCTATTTCCAAGGCCACCTCCTTAAGTACTCTGGGATGCAGTCCATCAGGCCCTGGGGATTTATCGGCCTTCAATCCCATCAATTTCCCCAACACAATTTCCCGACTAATAAAGATTTCCCTCAGTTCCTCCTCCTTAATAGACCCTCTGACCACTTTTATATCCGGAAGGTTGTTTGTGTCCTCCTTAGTGAATACTGAACCAAAGTACTTGTTCAATTGGTCTGCCATTTCTTTGTTCCCCGTTATGACTTCCCCTGATTCTGACTGCAGGGGACCTACGTTTGTCTTTACTAACCTTTTTCTCTTTACATACCTATAGAAACTTTTGCAATCCGCCTTAATGTTCCCTGCAAGCTTCTTCTCGTACTCCATTTTCCCTGCCCTAATCAAACCCTTTGTCCTCCTCTGCTGAGTTCTAAATTTCTCCCAGTCCCCAGGTTCGCTGCTATTTCTGGCCAATTTGTATGCCATTTCCTTGGCTTTAATACTATCCCTGATTTCCCTAGATAGCCACGGTTGAGCCACCTTCCCTTTTTTATTTTTACGCCAGACAGGAATGTACAATTGTTGTAATTCATCCATGCATTCTCTAAATGTCTGCCATTGCCCATCCACAGTCAACCCCTTAAGTATCATTAGCCAATCTATCTTAGCCAATTCATGCCTCATACCTTCAAAGTTACCCTTCTTTAAGTTCTGGACCATGGTCTCTGAATTAACTGTTTCATTCTCCATCCCAATGCAGAATTCCACCATATTATGGTCACTCTTCCCCAAGGGGCCTCGCACAATGAGATTGCTAATTAATCCTCTCTCATTACACAACACCCAGTCTAAGATGGCCTCCCCCCTAGTTGGTTCCTCGACATATTGGTCTAGAAAACCATCCCTTATGCATTCCAGGAAATCCTCCTCCACCGTATTGCTTCCAGTTTGGCTAGCCCAATCTATGTGCATATTAAAGTCACCCATTATAACTGCTGCACCTTTATTGCATGCACTCCTAATTTCCTGTTTGATGCCCTCCCCAACATCACTACTACTGTTTGGAGGTCTGTACACAACTCCCACTAACGATTTTTGCCCTTTAGTGTTCTGCAGCTCTACCCATATAGATTCCACATCATCCAAGCTAATGTCTTTCCTAACTATTGCATTAATCTCCTCTTTAACCAGCAATGCTACCCCACCTCCTTTTCCTTTTATTCTATCCTTCCTGAATGTTGAATACCCCTGGATGTTGAGTTCCCAGCCCTGATCATCCTGGAGCCACGTCTCCGTAATCCCAATCACATCATATTTGTTAACATCTATTTGCACAGTTAATTCATCCACCTTATTGCGGATACTCCTTGCATTAAGACACAAAGCCTTCAGGCTTGCTTTTTTAACACCCTTTGTCCTTTTAGAATTTTGCTGTACAGTGGCCCTTTTTGTTCTTTGCCTTGGGTTTCTCTGCCCTCCACTTTTCCTCATCTCCTTTCTGTCTTTTGCTTTTGCCTCCTTTTTGTCTCCCTCTGTCTCCCTGTATAGGTTCCCATCCCCCTGCAATATTAGTTTAACTCCTCCTCAACAGCACTAGCAAACACTCCCCCTAGGACATTGGTTCCGGACCTGCCCAGGTGCAGACCGTCCGGTTTGTACTGGTCCCACCTCCCCCAGAACCGGTTCCAATGCCCCAAGAATTTGAATCCCTCCCTGCTGCACCACTGCTCAAGCCATGTATTCATCTGCGCTATCCTGCGATTCCTACTCTGACTAGCACGTGGCACTGGTAGCAATCCCGAGATTACTACTTTTGAGGTCCTACTTTTTAATTTAGCTCCTAGCTCCTTAAATTCTTTTCGTAGGACCTCATCCCTTTTTTTACCTATGTCGTTGGTACCAATGTGCACCACGACAACTGGCTGTTCTCCCTCCCATTTCAGAATGTCCTGCACCCGCTCCGAGACATCCTTGACCCTTGCACCAGGGAGGCAACATACCATCCTGGAGTCTCGGTTGCGTCCGCAGAAACGCCTATCTATTCCCCTCACCATCGAATCCCCTATCACTATCGCGCTCCCACTCTTTTTCCTGCCCTCCTTTGCAGCAGAGCCACCTACGGTGCCATGAACTTGGCTGCTGCTGCCCTCCCCTGATGAGTCATCCTCCCCAACAGTACTCAAAGCAGTGTATCTGTTTTGCAGGGGGATGACCACAGGGGACCCCTGCACTATCTTTCTTGCACTGCTCTTCCTGCTGGTCTTCCATTCCCTATCTGGCTGTGGACCCTTCTCCTGCGGTAAGACCAACTCACTACACGTGATACTCACGTCATTCTCAGCATCGTGGATGCTCCAGAGTGAATCCACCCTCAGCTCCAATTCTGCAACGCGGACCGTCAAGAGCTCGAGGCGGATACACTTCCTACACACGTAGCGCCCAGGGACACCGGAAGTGTCCCCGAGTTTCCACATGGTACAGGAGGAGCATATCACATGGCCGAGCTCTCCTGCCATGTCTTAACCTTAGATACCCTTAAATTGGTAATAACAATGTTACAGTTCACTTACTGATATAAAAAAGAAAAGAAAAGCTACTCACCAATCACCAGCCAATCACTTACCCCATTGGCTGTGACGTCACTTTTTGATTACTTTCTACTTCTATTTTGCTTTCTCTCCCGCTGTAGCTGCACCGGTACGCTTTTGATAGGTCGCTCCCCTCTCACCAACTGCCGCTGGCTCTCGATCTCCCGCTGGGCTTTTGATAGGTCGCTCCCCTCTCACCAACTGCCGCTGGCTCTCGATCTCCCGCTGGGCTTTTGATAGGTCGCTCCCCTCTCACCAACTGCCGCTGGCTCTCGATCTCCCGCTGGGCTTTTGATAGGTCGCTCCCCTCTCACCAACTGCCGCTGGCTCTCGATCTCCCGCTGGGCTTTTGATAGGTCGCTCCCCTCTCACCAACTGCCGCTGGCTCTCGATCTCCCGCTGGGCTTTTGATAGGTCGCTCCCCTCTCACCAACTTCCAAATGTGGAACATAAGAACATAAGAACATAAGAAATAGGAACAGGAGTAGGCTATATGGCCCCTCGAGCCTGCTCCGCCATTCAATACGATCATGGCTGATCTGATCATGGACTCAGCTCCACTTCCCCGCCCGCTCCCCATAATCCCTTATCCCCTTATCGTTTAAGAAACTGTCTATTTCTGTCTTAAATTTATTCAATGTCCCAGCTTCCACAGTTCTCTGAGGCAGCGACTTCCACAGATTTACAACCCTCTGAGAGAAGAAATTCCTCCTCATCTCTGTATTAAATGGGCGGCCCTTTATTCTAAGATCATGCCCTCTAGTTCTAGTCTCCCCATCAGTGGAAACATCCTCTCTGCATCCACCTTGTCAAGCCCCCTCATAATCTTATACGTTTCGATAAAATCACTTCTCATTCTTCTAAATTCCAATGAGTCGAGGCCCAACTTACTCAACCTTTCCTCATAAGTCAACCCCTCATCCTCAGAATCAACCTAGTGAACCTTCGTTGAACTGCCTCCAAAGCAAGTATATACTTTCATAAATATGGAAACCAAAACTGCAATTCCAGGTGTGGCCTCACCAATACCTTGTATAGCCGTAGCAAGACTTCCCTGCTTTTATACTCCATCCCCTTTGCAATAAAGGCCAAGATACCATTGGCCTTCCTGATCACTTGCTGTACCTGCATACTATCCTTTTGTGTTTCATACACAAGTACTCCCAGGTCCAGCTGTACTGCGGCACTTTGCAATCTTTCTCCATTTAAATAATAATAACTTGCTCTTCAATTGTGGTTTCCTGACTTGAATCAATGCCATAGCATCCCACACCCATGTTGTGTCATTTGGGATCCCATCAGTGGAAGGGAGTGGGTTGACTGACCACTCGTGAAACTGTAAGGGCTTGGCTTTGTTTGTCTTGATGAGGGATCCATCACGATTAGCTAGAAGCAAGGGCAATGGTCCTAATATATGAACCAGCATCTCGTCGTTGTGCACTTTTCTCACTGTTCCAACAACTATGAGTCTGGCAAATAAGTTCCGAACTGCTTTCAGAGCAATCTCTCTACCCTTTACTTTCATTATGGTAGATTTTCCTGAGTCCTTGAAAGTTTTCAGTTTAATCTTCTTGACAAGATCATGAAAGCTGACATCTTGGTTTTGTAGTCCCTTCTGACAAAAAATCATGAACGCTTGCTCTCCCTTCTCCTCGGCCTCTGTAAGATTTTTGACTACAGGTGCTGATGCAACTTGACCTGATGTAATGTGATACAACTGATCTGTCTCCAAGGAAGGGTCAAAAGGATTAACCATATTTTGAATGGTGTCCATATCCTTTTCATCACGCTCCATTTTTGTCCTGTCCAAGTCAATGCGAGATCTTGTTGATGTTCTATGACCAGCCATCTCTTGACATTCTCTGCTTAAAGCAGCCCTCTCATGCTGTGACAAGGTCTGTCTTTGGACAGCTCCCTTGTTGAGAGTAAATTCTGTCAAACCCCCTGTCATGTATTTAACTGTCATTGTAATCCATGTATAAACTGACCAGCTGTACACTGTGAGAACATTGACCACTAGGTGGTGAACTTGTGGGAGACACTCCTAACCTGGTCTTTCAGGTATAAAAGGGGAAGCTCCAGTGCTGGAATAAAAGTTGCTGGTCACAGAGTGACCTTCTCTCAAGCATGGGCCTCGTGTGCATTTGTACTGTATAATAAGGACATATCATTGGCGACAAGAAACTGGGATTTAAACCATGCATGGCCGCTAGTAGCACAGATGAGAGGTACTGTGTTGGTGATGATTGGGACGACTTTATTGAGAGACTACAGCAAAGCTTCGTCACTAAGGAATGGCTGGGACAGGATTCGGCCGACAAACGCAGGGCTCATCTCCTGACGGTTAGTGGGTCCAGGACGTACTCCCTGATGAAGGACCTTCTAGCGCCAGAGAAGCCGGCAGACAAGACTTTTGAAGAGCTCAGTAAGTTGATCAGGGAGCACTTTAAACCGGCGAGCCGCATGCACATGGCGAGACACCGGTTTTATACGCACCGGCGGCGAGAAGGGCAAAGCGTTCCAGACTTCGTGGCAGACCTCGGGTGACTGGCGAGCCTATGTAAGTTCCCAGATGCATGCAGAGCGGAGATGCTGCGAGACTTTTCTACTGAGGGCATCGGGCACGCTGGGGTTTTCAGGAAACTGATCGAGACCAAAGACTTGACCCTGGAAACAGCAGCTTTGATGGCCCAGACATTTATCTCAGGGGAGGAAGAGACCAGAATGATGTTTGACAAAAATCTTGGTTTAAATGCAGCAAATGGACAGGGAGTCAACATTGTTAATGCAGCACACAGTTCCCCAGGCAGACAGTGGCAATCAGACATGCCCGAGCATGTAGTCGAACCCAAAGGGGGAATTCAACAGAGACAATGGCTAGCTGAACGGCAATTCACGCCATCGCAAGGGACAATGCGGCCAGTAATGGGGCCATCAACACCTGTTAATGGTGTGCTTAAAAACAGTTACATAGACAGTCAGAGACGATCGACTGGTAATGGGCCTTTTGTTTCCAACAACGGCTCATGTTGGAGGTGTGGAGGCAAACACACAACCAGAGCTTGCAGGTATCAGCAATACACCTGCAGAAATTGCAATGTAAGCAGTCACTTGGCGCGTATGTGCAGGAAGCCTGCAGCCAGGTTGATGTACGAGGAGGACGGGGATGATGTAAGCCCTATGAGGCCAAATGGACACTGGGGGAAATCGCTGGAAGCTGAAGTTCAGCGAGTTCATGTGGAGCACATATATAGTTCACACATCAGGACGCCACCGATAATGATGAAAGTGCTCCTCAATGGCATCCCAGTATCAATGGAGTAGACACAGGGGCCAGCCAGTCCCTGATAAGTATCAAACAGTTCAACAAGTTGTGGGCGTCCAAGGCTAATTGATGCACAGCTATGGACATACACAAATGAGATCATTCCGGTGCTAGGCAGCGCCACGGTAGTCGTGATCCACAAAGATTCGGAGAACAGGTTGCCACTCTGGATTGTTCCGGGGGATGGTCCCGCACTGATGGGGAGGAGTTGGCTGGCTGTCATGAACTGGAAATGGGGTGATGTCAATGCAATTTCTTCTGTGGAACGAATATCATGCTCACAGGTCCTAGACAAATTTGACTCACTATTTCAACCCAGTATTGGCACTTTCATGGGGACGAAGGTAGTGATTCACATAAACCCGGACGCCAGGCCAGTACACCACAAGGCCAGAGCAGTGCCGTACATGATGCGGGAAAAGATAGAAGGCGAATTGGACCGCCTGCTGAAGGAAGGCATCATCTCACCAGTTGAATTCAGTGAGCCCGATTATGCCGATGCTCAAGGTGGATGGGTCGGTCAGGATATGTGGTGATTACAAGGGTGTCACTCGGGTGTCACTCCAAGACCAGTACCCGCTATCGAGAGCGGAGGACCTCTTCGCGACGCTATCCGGTGGCAAACTTCCTTCAAAATTGGACCTAACCTCAGCTTACATGACCCAGGAGCTGGTGAGTGAGTCGAAGAAGCTGACCACCATCACGACACACAAGGGGTTGTTTGAGTACAACAGATGTCCGTTTGGGATTCACTCGGCCGCCGCGATCTTTCAACGCAATATGGAAAGCCTTCTCAAGTCGATTCCAAGGACAGTGGTTTTTCAAGACGATATCCTCATCACGGGTTGTGATACTGAAGAACACCTCCGCAACCTGGAGGAGGTGCTACGCAGACTGGACCGGGAAGGTCTGCGACTAAAAAAGGTGAAGTGTGCCTTCCTAGCTCCAGAGGTAGAATTCCTGGGGATGAGGGTAGCAGCAGACGGGATCAAACCTACTGCATCCAAAACAGAAGCAATCCAGAGAGCACCCAGACCCCGTAACACAACGGAGCTGCATTCGTTCCTCGGGCTCCTGAACTATTTTGGTAACTTTCTTCCCAAATTGAGCACGCTGTTAGGGCCGCTACACGTGCTCCTACGCAAAGGTCGTGAAAGGGTCTGGGGGAGCAGCCAGAAAAGGGCTTTTGATAGAGCACAAAATTTGTTATGCTCCAACAATCTGTTAACGCTATATGACCCATGTAAGAAACTTGTTTTAACGTGCGACACATCGTCAAAGATAAATAGATTTTTAAGCAATAAGGGAATTAAGGGTTACGGGGAGAGGGCGGGTAAGTGGAGCTGAGTCCACGACCAGATCAGCCATGATCTTATTGAATGGCGGAGCAGGCTTGAGGGTCTAGATGGCCTACTCCTGTTCCTAATTCTTATTTTCTTATGTTCTTATGTCCTATGGAGTCGTGTGTGTGTTGCAGCATGTTAATGCCAAGGGTCAATTACAGCCGGTAGCTTATGCCTCCAGAAATCTGTCCCAGGCAGAACGGGGCTACGGGATGGTAGAAAAAGAAGCGCTTGTGTGTGTATATGCTGTAAAAAAAAAGCACTAATACCTGTTCGGCAGGAAATTTGAGCTGGAGACAGATCACAAACCTCTAACGTCCCTTTTGGCCGACAACAAGGCCATAAATGCAAATGCATCGGCTCGCATACAGAGGTGGGCACTCACGTTAGCCGTCTATGACGATACAATTCGGCATAGACCGGGCACTGAAAACTGCGCCGATGCACTCAGCAGGCTCCCACTAGCCATCACCGAGGGGGCAACTGAGCATGCTGCTGAGAAGGTCATGGCTGTGGAAGCTTTCGAAAGCGAAGGCTCACCCGTGATAGCCCGTCAGATCAAAGTCTGGACAAATAGAGACCCGCGACTGTCTTTAGTCAAGAAATGTCTCCTTAATAGGGACTGGGCAGCCACATACGGGGCATGCCCTGAGGAATTCATACCATTTCACAGGCGCAAGGATGAACTCTCGATTCAGGCCAATTGCCTACTATGGGGAAACCGAGTAGTCATGCCCCAGATGGGTAGAGAGAAGTTCATCAAAGAACGCCACAATGAGCACCCGGGCATTGTCATGATGAAGGCAATTGCCAGGTCACACGTTTGGTGGCCAGGGATAGATGCAGACCTTTGTGTTTGCAGGTGCAACACGTGCGCCCAGCTGGGCAATGCACCCAGGGAAGCCCCCCATAGCCCCTGGTCTTGGCCCGCCAAACCATGGTCACGCATCCATGTGGACTACGCAGGTCCTTTCATGGGAAAAATGTTTTTGGTTGTAGTAGACGCCTACTCCAAATGGATCGAGTGTGACATTCTCAATTCAAGCACATCCTCGGCCACGGTAGAAAGTCTACAGGCAATGTTCGCCACCCATGGTCTACCTGACGTCTTGGTCAGTGACAATGGGCCATGCTTTACAAGCATTGACTTCCAGGACTTCATGGCAGGAAATGGTATCAACCATGTCAGAACGGCACCGTTCAAGCCGGCCTCAAACGGCCAGGCGGAACGAGCAGTGCAGATAATCAAACAGGGGATGCTCAAAATGCAAGGGGGTTCCCTACAAAGCCGCTTATCACGCCTCCTGTTGGCCAATAGATCCCGGCCACACTTGCTCACAGGGGTCCCACCCGCAGAGCTGCTAATGAAAAGGATGCTCAAAACCAGGTTATCCCTTATACACCCCACCATGAAAGAAATTGTTGAGAGCAGGCGCCGGTCACAATGTGACTGCCACGACGGGAATGCGAGGGCGCGATGTATTGATGTCAATGACCCTGTCTTTGTTCTCAACTACGCTGTAGGGCCTAAATGGCTCACAGGCACTGTGATTGCCAAAGAGGGGAATAGAATTCTGGTAGTTAAACTTACCAGTGGACAAATCTGCCGCAAACACGTGGATCAAACAAAAAGGAGGTTCAGCAATCCCATAGAAGAAGCAGAGGAAGAACACGATGTAAAGTTCACTCCTCCACAAGTGGCCGAACTGGAACCAAGTGGAGGAGAGCCCAGTCACTGTGGGCAGTCCGGTCAGGCCTGAGGCACCGCAAACAGCAGATACTCAGGCCAGCACCCAACAACCGGAGCCCCAACTCAGGTGCTCTACAAGGGAGCGTAAACCACCAGAGAGACTTAACCTGTGATCCCAATAAGACTTTGGCGGGGAGGTGATGTCATGTATTTAACTGTCATTGTAACCCATGTATAAACTGACTAGTTGTACACTGTGAGAACATTGACCACTAGGTGGTGAACTTGTGGGAGACACTCCTAACCTGGTCTTTCAGGTATAAAAGGGAAAACTCCACCCACCTTCATCACTTCAGTGCTGGAATAAAAGTTGCTGGTCACAGAATGACTTTCTCTCAAGCATGGGTCTCGTGTGCACTTGTACTGTATAGTAAGGACATATCACCCCCCTTTTTCTTGGAGTCATGGATGTTAGTGGAAAGTCCATCAATAGAGACAGAGAATGAGAACTTCAGGAAGGAAAGGTAAGAGTCAGAGATGAGACTTGTGAAGGTCAGGAATGGGTAGAAATTTGATGCATGTTAAATGAAATTCTCCAGATTGGAGTGACAGCGAGAAGTACCAATACAGTCATCAATGTAACGCAGGAAGAGGTTAGATAGTGGCCCTGAGTAGAATTGGAATAAAATGTGTTTCGCATATCCTACAAAAAGGCATGCATTGTTGGGACCTGAGGCACTTACAGCAACAGCTTTTATCTGGAGGAAGTGAGTGGAGTAAAAGGAGAAGTTGTTCAAGGTGAGAGCAAGCTAAACTTGGCAGTGAAGGGTTTTTGTGAACAGGACCTGCTTGGACCACTGGAGAGACTAGAACCTCTTTTATTTATACAGATTGCAATAGTTTTACTAAAATCTTAGCCAGTAGGCTTGAGAGTGTTGTACCTTATTTGTACATCTGAATTTGATGGAGTTCATGCCTCTCAGATTTCCCTCAAACAATACCATTTGGCACAGGTTCTTAGCCTTCCAGTGTCTCTTTACCCTTTAAAAAAAGGAAAATGTTTAACTGCGTAGAATAAAGATATCTATTACCTACTTTGACATTTTGTCTAGTTGACTTTGGAGAAATTTGGGGCAATTTATATTAAGATATTGTTAGTTTTAGTTATATTTAGCTTATGAGAGATTAAATCCACAGAACACACAAATTCTGGCAATAAAATTAGATCCAGTTTAAGCATCTATTCAGGACATTTTTGCATATCACATCAGCTTGAGACAAGAGAGGCCATTAAGCCAGTCCAGTAAACATACACAGATATTGGCCTGAGTTTTCCTGGACAAACCTGCCAGAATATGAGTAGTACAGTGGTGGTCTGGTAAGGGAAATGGGTTGTAAAGGCCTTTTGCTGCCACCCAGCTCCAAAAAATGGCTGGTCCAGTTTTCCTCTGTTGACCCCACCATAATTCAGATCTGCTTGCCTTGAGACTGTCCTCGCACATATAGATGAAAGTGAAGAGGCACGGCTTTATAGTTCCTACTATTGCCCTGTGTTTGGGCCGCCCCTTGGAAACTGCCAGTATAAAACGTGTTGGTACAGGGACCAGAATGGAGCCCCAGAGGTGATAAAACACCAATACAAAAGCAAAATACTGCAGATAAAACACCATGAAGGCTAGAGGTCACTAAACACAGCATTCCTGCAGGCCTGTGTAGACTGGAAGCAACTTCCATTACACCACAATAGTGAAGAATCAGGATTTAAAAATAGTAGCTCCTATTTGGAAACAATTTAGGGTCAGGATAAACCGTACCAATAAATAATAGTTTTCCCTCCTAGGAATTACATTGTTCCTGCGCTTTGATGCTGAGATTGATGAAAACATGGAGGAGGAGAGAAGGGAAGCCCTGAGAGTTCGGCATCATGTACAAAGGCACCAGCCAACATAAGCAACCACACATGAAGGTCCACAGACAAAGGAGGTCATATATGGGTTTCTCCAAATGGCAGTGTGTGAGAAGTTTACAGTTTCCTCCACAATAAGACAATGAGGTTCTTTTTATTCATTCTTGGGATGTGTGTGTTGATGGCAAGGTCAGCATTTACTGCCCATCCTTAATTGCCCTTGAGAAGGTGGTGATGAGCCGCCTTCTTGAACCGCTGCAATCCGTGAGGTGGAGGTACTCCCACAGTGCTGTTAGGGAGGGAGTTCCAGGATTTTGACCCAGCAACAATGAAGGAATGGTGATATATTTCCAAATCAGGATGGTGTGTGACTTGGACGGGAACTTGGAGGTGGTGGTCTTCCCATGCGCCTTGTCCTTTTAGGTGGTAGAAGTCGCAGGATTGGGAGGTGCTGCCGAAGAAGCCTTGGTGAGTTGCTGCAGTGCATCTTGATGGTACACACTGCAACCATGATGTGCCAGTGGTGGAGGGAGTGAATGTTTAAGGTGGTGGATGGGGTGCCAATCAAGCGGGCTGCTTTGTCCCGAATGATGTCGAGCTTCTTGAGTGTTGTTGGAGCTGCACTCATCCAGGTAAGTGGAGACTATTCAATCACACTCCTGACTCATGCCTTGTAGATGGTGGAAAGACTTTGCAGAGTTAGGAGATGAGACACTTGCCGCAGAATACCCAGCTGGTTCAGTTAAGTTTCTGGTCAATGGTGACCCCCAGGATTTTGATGGTGGGGGATTCGGCGATGGTAATGCTGTTGAATGTCAAGGGGCGGTGGTTAGATACTTGCTTTTTGGAGAGAGTCATTGCCTGACACTTGCCTGGCAAATGTTACTTGCCACTTATCACCCTAAATCTGAATGTCATCCAGCTCTTCCTGCATGTGGGCATGGACTGCTTCATTATCTGAGGAGTTGCAAATGGCACTGAACACAGTGCAATCATCAGTGAACATCCCCACTTCTGACCTTATGATGGAGGGAAGGTCATTGATGAAGCAGCTGAAGATGGTTGGGCCGAGAACACTGCCCTGAGGAACTGCTGCAGCAATGTCCTGGGGCTGTGATGATTGACCTCCAACCACCTCAAGCATCTTTCTTTGTGCTAGGTATGACTCCAACCAATGGAGAGTTTTCTCCCTGATTCCCATTGACTTCAGTTTTACTAGGGCTCCTGGATGCCACACTCAGTCAAATGCTGCCTTGATGTGAAGGGCAGTCACACTCACCTCACCTCAGGAATGCAGCTCTTTTGTCCATGTTTGGATCAAGGCCGTAATGAGGTCTGGAGCCAAGTGATCCTTGCGGAACTCAAACTGGGCCTCGGTGAGCAGATTATTGGTGAGTAAGTGCCGCTTGATAGCACTGTCGATGACACCTTCCATCACTTTGCTGATGATTGAGAGTAGACTGATGGGGTGGAAATTGGCTGGATTGGATTTGTCCTGCTTTTTGTGGACAGGACATACCTGGGCAGTTTTCCACATTGTCGGATAGATGCCAGTGTTGTAGCTGTACTGGAATAGTTTGGCTAGAGGCTGGAGCACAATTTTTCAGCACAATAGCTGGGATGTTGTTTGAGGCCCATAGCCTTTGCTGTATCCAGTGCGCTCAGCCATTTCTTGGTATCATGTGGAGTGAATCGAATTGGCTGAAGACTGGCTTCTGTGATGGTGGGGACCTCAGGAGGAGGCCGATACAGATCATCCACTCAGCACTTCTGGCTGAAAATGGTTACAAATGTTTCAGCCTTGTCTTTTGCACTCACGTGCTGGGTTCCACCATCATCGAGGATGTGGATATTCATGGAGCCTCCTCCTCCCGTTAGTTGTTTAATGATCCACCATCATACACGACTGAATGTGACAAGACTGCAGAGCTTTGATTTGATCCGTTGATTGTGGGATTGCTTAGCCTTGTCTATTGCATACTGTTTAGCATGCACGTATTCCGGTGTTGCAGCTTCCCTAGGTTGGCACCTCATTTTTATGTACGCCTGGTGCTACTCCTGGCATGCTCTTCTACATTCCTCATTGAATAAGGGTTGGTCGCCTGGCTTGATCGTAATGGTAGAATGAGGGATATGCCAGGGCAAGAGGTTACAGGTTGTGGTGCAATACAATTCTGCTGCTGCTGATGGCCCACAATGCCTCATGGATGGCCGGTTTTGAGTTGCTAGATCTGTTCTGAATCTATCCCATTTAGTACGGTGGCAGTGCCACACAACACAATAGCAGGTGTCCTCAGTGTGAAGACGGGACTTCATCTCCACAATGATTGTGCGGTGGTCACTGCTACCAGTGCTGTCATGGACAGGTGCATCTGCGGCAATAGATTGGTGAGGACGAGGTCAAGTAGGTTTTTCCCTCGTGTTGGTTCTCTTACCACCTGTCGCAGGCCCAGTCTGTCAGTTATGTCCTTCAGGACTCGGCTAGCTCAGTCAGTAGTGGTGCTACCGAGCCACTCTTGGTGATGGACAATGAAGTCCCCGACCCAGAGTACATTCTGTGCCCTTGCTACTCTCAGTGCTTCGTTCAAGTGGTGTTAAACATGTTTGAGTACTGATTCATCAGCTGCCAGTGGGCAGTAGGTGGTAATCAGCAGGAGGTTTCCTTGCCCATACTTGACCTGAAGCCATGAGACTTCATGGGGTCCGGCGTCAATGTTGAGGAGTCCCAGGGCCACTCCCTCCCGACTGTATACCACTGTGTCGCCACCTCTGGTGTGTCTGTCCTGCCAGTGGGACAGGACATACCCCGGGATGGTGATGGAGGAGTTTGGGACATTGGCTGAAAGATATGATTCTGTGAGTATAACTATGTCATGCTGTGGCATAAGTCCTTAGATATTGGTGAAGTGGACTTTGCAGGGTTGACTGGGCTGGGTGTGCCGTTGTCGTGTTCATAGTCGGTGCCGAGGTCGATGCCGGGTGGTTCGTCCGGTTTTATTCCTCTTATTGTTTCTTGTAGCATTTTTTATACAACTGAGTGGCTTGTTAGGCCATTTCAGAGTCAACCAGATTGCTGTGGGTCTGGAGTCACATATCGGCCAGATCAGGTAAGGACGGCAGATTTCCTTAGCTAATGGACACTAGTGAACCAGATGAGTTTTTATGACAATCGATAGTTTCATGGTCACCATTACTAACACTAGCCTTTTATTCCAGATTTTAAAAAAAATAATAAACTGAATTTAAATTGCACAGCTGCCGTGGTGGGATTTGAACTCATGTCTCTGGATTACCAGTCACATAATTTAACCACTATGCTACAATAATCCAGGTGTTGCTACCACACCTGTAGCCTTTCGACAGTGACCCTACAGTTCTAAAATAAATTTGTCATTGGCAATCAGCAGTCAACCATTGCATTAAACAGGTGACAGATGGTCTGCTCAGATGGGCTAGAGATTTCATATTCTTCCCCATGGATCCACTCCGGAGCAGGGAGACACCAAGCACTTAAATTCTCCAAGTACAGAGTTCCATTGATGCCATAAATGTTATCAAGGGAAGGGTTTTCATTTTGTAAATGTGCAGTTTGTAAGTAGTGCCAGCCAAATCATTCTGTATGTGAATGCATGTTCCCCTGGAAGCTGTCATGAATTTTTTTCTTTGACAATCAGAATGTGCCCACACTACAGATCTATGTGTCAGAATCATCAGCAACAGCTGCCGTCTGAAAAAATGGGGCAGAGGTTATGATCTGAAATTGTTGAACTCAATGTTGAGTCTGGAAAGCTGTAAAGTGCCTAATAGAAAGATGAGGTGCTGTTCTCTTTGCTGTGCTTCAGTGGAACAGTGTAGGAGGCCGACGACAGAGAGGTCAGAGAGGGAGTGGGGCGGAGAATTAAAATGACAGGTGACTGGAAGCTCGGGGTCATGCTTGCAAACTGAACACAAAGTGGTTACCCAATCTGCATTTGCTTCCCCAATAGAGAGAGTGTTTGGGGACCTGGACAGAGGGAGGAGGTAAAAGAGCATCTCCTGCGGATGCATGGGAAGGTGCTGTGGGAAGGGGAGTGGGTGCTGGGGGTGATAGGGGAGTGGACAAAAGGTGTCGTTGAGGGAACAGTCCCATCGGAATGCTAAAAGTGGAAGGGAGGGGAAGGGAAGATGTGTTTGGTGGTGGGATCACATTGGAGGTGGTTGAAAATGATCTGTTGAATGTGAAGGCTGGTGTTGTGGAAGGTGAGAACAAGGTGGTTCTGGTGTGGGGGTAGGGGGTCAGGATGTCAACCACAGTGGAGGAGAATCATCGTTTGAGGAAAAAGGACGACATATCGGAAGCACTGATATGGAAGGTAGGATCGACGGAACAGATGCGACGGAGATGGAGAAACTGGGAGAATGGAATAGTGTTCTTACAGGAAGCGGGATGGGAGGAAGTGTAGTCAAGGTAACTGTGGGAGTCAGTGGGCTCATAGTGGATATTGGCCGATAGCCTATCCCCAGAAGTGGAGACAGAGAAATTGAGGAAGGAAAGGGAAGAGTTGGAGATGGAACATGTGAAGGCGAGGGAAGGATGGAAATTGGAAGCAAAGTTGATGAAATTTTCCGTATATGACCCTAACCTCTTACTCCTGTTATCACCGTGTCAGGAGGTTGCAGGGTTGGTGGCTGGGACTGTACATAAGAACATAAGAAATAGGAGCAGGTGTAGGCCATATTGCCCCTTGAGCCTGCACCACCATTCAATAAGATCATGGCTGATCTTCAACCCCAATCCACTTTCCCACCCAATTCCCATATCCCTTGATTCCCTTCGTGTTTAAAAGTCTATCGATCTCAGCCTTGAATATACTCAATGTCTGAACATCCCAACCCTCTGAGTGAAGAATTTCTCCTCATCTCCGTCCTAAATGGCTGATCCCTTATCCTGAGTATATGCTCCTAATTCTAGTCTCTCCAGCCAGGGTAAACAGCCTCTCAGCATCTACTCTGTCAAGCCCTTTCAGAATCTTATGTTTCAATTAGATCACCTCTCATTCTTCTAAACTCCAGAGATTATAGGCCTAATCTACACAATCTCTCCTCCTAGGACAACCCTCTCATCCCAGGAATCAATCTAGTGAATCTTCATTGCACCCCCTCTAATATATTCTTCCTTGGGTACGGAGACCAAAACTGTACGCAGTACTCCAGGTGTGGTCTCACCAAAGCCATGTACAATTGCAGCAAGACTTCCTTACTCCTGTACTCCAACCCCCTTGCAATAAAGGTCAACATGCCATTTGCCTTCCTAATTGCTTGCTGTTCCTGCATGTTAACTTTCTGTGTTTGGTGTACATGGACACCCAAATCCCTGTGAACACCAACATTTAATATATGAAATGCTGGAAATTTCAGTGGGTCTGGCAGCATCTGTGGAGAGAGAAACAAAGTTAACATTTCAGGTCGATGACCCTTCGCCACTTTAAAAATATTCTGTTTTTTTATTCTTCGTACCAAAGTGAATAACCTCACATTTCCCCACATTATAATCCATCTGCCACCACCTTGCCCACTCCTTAACCTGTCTGCATCCCTTTGTAGACTCTTTATTTCCTCCTCTGCTTACTTTCCCACCTAGCTTTGTATCGTCGGCAAACGTGGATACATTACACTCAGTACTGGTGGAACCATCAAGGACTGAGGTGGCATTTACCTTAGTAATGCTAATATCCTTGCAGGACCTGCTCCCTTTATCATGTCACTTGTGCATTCAATGCATACCTGGCACAGACCATAAGTTCCCTCTAGACCTGGTGTGGGAGCGCAAGCCCACATTTCTGAACTCTTTGCTTCAGCGCGGTCTGGAGATTGAAAGGGTTAAAAGTTGGAAGATTGAAGCAGGAAGATCGAAAGAGGCTGCTAGATAATCGGAGCCACCTAGCCATTCAAATGAGATGTTCTGATCACCTGTATGTTTACAGTACTTCATGGTGAAAGTCGATTTATGGCAGTGAGACTTGACTTTGGGATAAAGAGTCATCATAGGCAGTCCCTCGGAATCGAGGAAGACTTGCTTCCACTCCTGAAGTGAGTTCTTTGGTGGCTGAACAGTCCAATATGAGAGCCGCAGACTCTGTCACAGATGGGACAGATAGTAGTTGAGGGAAGGAGTGGGTGGGACTGGTTTGCTACACACTCTTTCCGCTGTCTGCGCTTGATTTCTGCATGCTCTCACCGTTGAGACTCGAGGTGCTCAGCGCCCTCTCGGATGCACTTTCTCCACTTAGGACGGTCTTGGGCCAGAAACTCCCAGGTGTCAGTGGGGATGTTGCACTTTATCAGGGAGGCTTCCGCTGCCCACCTTTGGCTCGTTTGCCATGAAGGAGCTCCGAGTAGAGCACTTGCTTTGGGAGTCTCGTGTCTGTCATGCGGACTATGTGGCCTGCCCAGCGGAGCTGATCGAGTGTGGGCAGTGCTTCAATGCTGGGGATGCTAGCCTGAGTGAGGACGCTGATGTTGGTGCGCTTGTCCTCCCAGGGGATTTGTAGGATCTTGCGGAGACATCGTTGGTGATATTTCTCCAGCAACTTGAGGTGTCTACTGTACATGGTCTATGTCTCTGAGCCATACAGGAGGGCAGGTATTACTATGGCCCTGTAGACCATGAGCTTGGTGGCTGGTCTTTGCCTGTATGTTAAGTATTTGAGTATAACTTGTTACTATGCAAATAATAATAGTAATTCATGTCATTGTCTGTATTTGAGTGTACCTTGTTACTATGCGACTAGTAGTAGTAATTCATGTAATTGTCTGTATTTAAGTGTATCTTGTTGCTATTTGATGACATCATCTGTATGTTAAACAATTCAGAAAGCAGTTAGCCATGATTGTCTAAATGCAAAGAAATCAGAGTTCAAAGGCTTTTTAGGTATAAGGGATGGAACTGGCTTTTGTCACACACACAGAGACACCAGTGACACTGGAATCTTGAAAGGTGTGTCACTTCTTGTAGAGCTGCCTTTGCAAGCAGAGAGTTGGCTTGTGTTTTGTGGCTCATATGAATGTCTGAATAAAAGACCCGATCCTGCCTTTACCACAACTGAGTGTGCGCGTAATTCAACGTTTAAAGCAACGAAACGAAAAGAGCAAGACAGCCGTTACAACACCTGGCATTGTAGGGGGCTAGATTGATGCAGCCACATTGTCACTGTTATGAAAACGTCAGCATCTGTGCTCACTCCTTGCAGCCCACTTGGGCTGGACACGACTCAGTTGGTCTATAAAGGAATCTGTGGAAGCAATTGTGACTACCACTCTGGAAACAATGATCATCCTTAGAACCTCCTCCTGATGTCTTGTTGCTGCATATATCTTCTGGACTGCCTCCCTCACTAGAGTATTCTCCAGGCCCTGCATCATGTTGCAGAAGCAGGTTGTGTATCTTTTCAATTTATCCATTATCTCCAAGACAGGAGATGGTCTTCACTGCCTATGCTCCTGAATCACACACCTTTTGAAGACTGGATCGCTGAGTTCTGGGTCACTGGCTCAGTCATTTCTGCCACCCCGGGGAGAGATGGCTGCTTCTTCATCATTCCCTCCCAGCTCCTTCTGTTCACCAATGCTGTGTTACACTTTACATCATCTTAGGTGGGTGTATGTAGATTGATGCTTGAATACTGTGCCATGGCAGAGTCAATGAATCAGATGCAGGATTGGCTGCTGTGGCTGCTCATCAGATCTTTCTGTAAAGGGTCAGCACTTGTGAGGGATGCAAAGGGCATCCATTTTAGGATGGTATATTCTTATTTGTGATTCAGAAGTGACTGAGCAATGATAAGAGGCTTTTCAATAAATTAGAATGTCTGAAGACTATAAACACTCAGTATGTGATCCTCCATTACTAATCTGAACCGACAACTCTTCTCCAACTTCTCTACCTCCTACCACCGCACTGGTATATTTGCAGAGTTGCCTCATCATGCCTATCAAGGTCCTGATGGATGCTATTCTAAAGCCTGTGCATTTCATTGCCATTGATTTTGGCAACCTTTTCCTTTGCAAATAAATGGATACATAGAATGGCTAAGGATTAATTCAAAATTGAATTTCACTAGAGACATTCCATTGTGATTATGGTTTCAGGTGCAGGCTATATTGCAAGCTCTTTACCTTTCACTTAAACACCATCACCCTTGGTCTTGAAAAGTGAGTCAGTAAACAGTGGACTGGTGATAGAGGGATGTGTGACTGGAGGGGAGGGAGGAATTGGAGAGGAATCCAGCGCATATTAACTGTCTCATTTATCTTTTTCTTTGTTCTTTGTGGACATGGATGGTGTGGAGGTGTCATGCTTCCAGCATTATTTCATGACGTGTGTGGATTCTCTTGGCTTCACTAATCTTAGCTCATTAAAACATTTCCGTACTATATTCGTTTGTGGATGATTGATGTGATGCTGACTGCCTGCTCCCTTTTCTGGGGTTCCCTCTCTTCAGTACCAAATAGTCTTGCCCTATTATCCTTATCTCTGTCAACATCACCTCCACAGAAGCTGCAGAAAAACTTGGGGCCTTAACCACCCCCACTGCTAGTCCACCTTTTGCATTCTCCTCTCGCTGGGTTCTTCGGTCTCTGTGTTCTTAACACTTGTATTGCCTTTTGGCCTTTTGACAGTTGCAGCTTAATCTGACTTCTCTCCCAGCAGTGGAGAAGGACCTGCTTTGCATATTAAATAGTAAGGCCAACCTGCCAACAAAGATGGTGTGCTTGTGTTTTTTATTATGAGTATTAGGAAATAGATTGAAATATACCGTAAACTGTATCCTGTTAATTCATATATTAAAATAAGTCTTTGTTGATTTACAATTGGCCTTGGCTCATTAGAGAGTTCCTCAGTACACCTTCCAGAAGGTAAGAGGAATGTATGTAGGGTCACGTATGAGATTATAGTGTTCAATTCACACAATGAGGAGTTTCATTGTTATGAGCCCTTGTTCATACTATCATAAGACTAGATATTGGACAATAAAGATAAACTTTTGAATGTAAAGGGATGTCGGTCCATTTACAGGAGAGACCAGTAATGCTGAACCTGAGAAAAAATCTTGTGAAGGACAACATTTGTAACACACACACTGGAATATTTTGATCTTGGACTATCCACTATAAATTAAGTTGCAGTCCTTTACAGTTTTTCCTGGCAGTTCTCTTAATAAGAGCCATATATCAAATAGATTTTGGCTGAAAAGGGCAAATGCAGTCGAGAAATCCATTATTCCCAGTGCATTTCTTGCTCAATGAAACCATTCACTGAGGTGGTTTGACTTTATAAGTTACGTTTTGGGAATGTGAAATCACAGGAACATGTGTTTCGTGATATTCCGATCATGGTCAAGTCCCCTGTTTTCTGATCTTGTTGGAGTATTCAGAACTGTCAGGATGAAAGATCAAGTAGTCAATGCATGAAACTACGCTTCTTAATTGCAGGGGCTACCTAAGTAAGTGATTACCCTTTCATTTGAAGAAAAATAGGTTATATATAATTGGATATTCTATTTTCCCTGGTGTTACAGGAAATAGCTCCTTTCACATTACAATATTCTTGACTATGGCCTTTCCACTTAATTCCCAGAGAATCCAGTGATTCTAGCGATATAGCAAGTAACCATTAGTTTATTCATGCCATAGAATACTGTAATAAAATGGTAAATGTGTGGCATATTTTCGAGTGTAGAGAGCTTAAATAAAATCATAAAATAAGTTAAAAACCTCATGCATAACATTGGTAACTCTTTACAAAGAAACATATATCATAATTCTATGTGAATAATCATCCTTAAATGCTCTAAATAAATAAAATGTAGAAATACTCAACAATGTGTGAATCACTGAAAAACATAACATTAGCAAAAGCAGAAAAAAGCCCAAAACAGTTCAAATTAACCCCTACTTAAGAACAAACGAGCAGCTAAAATGAGACATTTATAATAAATAAGAATTGAAAACATAAATATCTGATTAGTCAAAATCAAATCAGTAAGTTAATTGCAGATGATAAAAATATTCAATAACAATTTAACAACAAATTGCTGAGGTGTAGGAATCAGACGGCAAAATTGCATAATAACAAAAAAAATAATCAAGGAAATATCCTCAAGCAATGATGCAATGATTTGTATTATAATTGATAATAATGAAACAGGTTGCTGGGTACAGGACAAACAAATGTGTCAATAACATTTAGTAGTTCATGGCGAGCAACTAATTCCTAAATTAACAGCAATACCAATATTGTTCTCTGTTCATTTCTAGTACTAATTATTCAATCCAGGAAACAGACTGCTTAGTAACGTCCAAACAAAACACCAAAGACCCCTCAAGTACTTCATTCAGTGCCTCTAATGCATTTTTGTTCTCAGGATATATAGAGAACATAATCATCATTATTCTTCCATGATAGGCAATGAGAACAGCAAAGGATTATTATTTAACCAACGAATGGCTCAGTATGTAGAGCCAGGCCAAAGTGTACTGCAAAAATATTCAGACCAAAAGGACCTAATTTTAGTTCAGATTCTACATTAAATTGCCTGATTTCAGCTGAACAGCAATTGGGTGCTAGCTACAGCTGGCCCAAGTACCTGGTATGCCTTTTTTTAATGTTTCTGCAGCTCATTCACTTAAGTTACAACGGATGAGATAGAGAGAACTCCTGCAGAATTTCACCTTCTATATTTATAGAACTTCATCAATAAGGCACTCATCCTTCACGCAGATGCCCCAAGCCATCTCTTGCCCTGATTGTTGTACAACTTTGTGTATTGTTGAGGAATCCTCAACCTGTTCACATAATTCCTTCCTTAAGCAGTGCTGCTATTAGAAGGCTCTCAATCATCCACTAGTGTGAGATATTCCATAGTAACAAGAGGAAGATATAAACCACTACATCATTTTGAAAATAAATTTGTAAATAAAAGTTTTGCTTTTAATCTTCACAGTAGCGTCAATTATAAATGTGCTAAATCCTCAAGCTATGTATTAATGATGTAAATTTCTGCAGGGGTTCTCCTGATCTTCTATCGTGGCTTCAGCATAAGACCAGCAGAATTCCCAGGAAAACAGGGTAATGTTTATGTTATTTTTTTGGGTTCCATGGCTCTGCTGCCAAAGTTGTGGCAGACAAACCCCCATGGAAATGTTCCTTCATAGTGTATAGTGAACGAACTATGTCCAAATATTTTCATTTTTGTACAAGTTACTTGGGCACTAAGTTCATCTTTGTATGATGGCAATTCTATGAAGTTATTTCATATAACCCAAGATAAGCACTTTATAAACATTGTGAACATATTGTTATGAACAGTACCATATTACTAAACAGCACATAAAGGATAAATTATTAAACTAGAAGATATAGTTTCAGTCACTTGATTAAGCATTCTTTTATTAGTCAATTCCAGGATATCACCTCCTGGGCAGGCATCCACTTTTCATCAGTCTGGTTGGACACTCCTGCTTAATATTAGATGATGTAATATATGGTATATTACAAAGATTTTGCTCAAGACATTCCCAACAAATTGGCTGGTTATAATAAGGTGCCACCAGACCCATTCAGACACCTCCATCTCTTCCTCAGCATCACAAAATTACATTCCACAACTGACCTGGTATTTTATGCATAAGATTGTAGGTTTGCTCTGCTTAGATTTATGTGCTTTGCACCTGCTGAGTCATGAAGTATTCACACTGTAACCTTGAGCGCCACACTTTGTGAATTACAGATTTTTGTTGCTTCAAAATATCCATACCTGAACTCTATATATTAACACAAGTATTAAAAGTCCACATAGAAATTCAATGTGCATTTCTGAAGCAGAAGGGCGCAGTTTTTTCTTGCTGCATTTCCTCCTGTTGCGTTGGCACGCGTAGGAGCATAGAAAAGGAAAGGAGAAAAGTAGAGTAGATGATAATGACCATAGTGCTTTAAGAACAAGATATGAGCAATGTATTGCGATGCCAGATTGTATTTGTGCAGCTGCAACTGAAGAAAAATTAGAAGATGGATTTCATGACAAACTGTAGAGGTCGCCTTTCCTGCTACATTCATATCTCACAGTGCTTCCTCTCTATGCCTACTTAACAGTTACAAAGCTTCCTTCTCATAAGCAGTGCAAGTCTGGAGGCTGTGGGTAAATAACCTAAAAAGAAAAAAGTAAGAAGGCATAAGGCTTTATATCTTCTGAAATGCAACCCAGACAAATCTTCAAACATGAGATGGACAGAATACAAAATAAATACATTCCTATAAGACCGTAAGGGATTTGATCAAAAAACAGAGTTCCATGGATAAATTTAGAGATTTAAAGTGAACTGAAACTGAAAAGGAAGCATATAATAGAATTAGCGCTAACAATATTGAAGATAATCATAAGGAATATATAAAGTGTGGTGGGGAAGTGAAAAGGGAGTTTAGAAGAGTTAAAGGTAATAAAAGCTAGAAAATAATATAAAAAGGTAATAGTGCAAACTTTCATAAGCCTAAAAAAGTAAAATAGCTAGAAGGTATCTTAGAAATAGAGAATATAATTATGTAGGATGAAGGTATGGTACAGATATTAATCAATATTTTGCAACTATGGTGGAAGTGATGTAATAGGTGTACCAGAAGAGGATATGGAACTGTTGTTAGAGATAACAGTAATACATAAATTTGTTCTTAAAAAGAATCAGAAGAACTCAAAAGGGATAAGTACCCAAGTCCTGATGACATGAACCCATGGCTATTATTAAAGGAAGTCACCAAAGTTTTGGCAGAGGATCTGGCCACAATTTTTCAATCTTCAGTAAATATGCAAGTGTATCATGGAACTGGAGCATAATCAATGTAATACCTTTGTTCAAGAAGGGATAGGATAAATTGGGTAACCACAGACCAGTCAGTATAACATCAGTTGTGGACAAACTCAGAAGGCTCGGAATTCTGGGAATCCCACTTTGCTGGTTCAAGCTCAGCAAGCAAAACCCCTGGCTGTCTATGCCCAAAGATGCAGACGCCATCCAAATCTTGAGGATGGGGTAATCTGCATAATTTGAGATAAAATTAGTGAGCATTTAGAAATGCATAGGTTAATCAAAGAGTCAGTATTCATTTGTTACAGGAAAGTCATGTGATAAAGGGTATGGTAATTATATTTATGAGGTTGTACATTCAAATCCTAATCCTAATTAAAACTGTATAGTGTACAATGTAGCCACACCAGGATGATGACAATAGTTATGAGAAAAAAATTTGAAATAGCAGGGTTGAAACTTTCCACTTCAATGAAAAGAAAAATTGGGCAAAAGTGTATACCTCGGCCACTGCCTTTAGTTACAGCTCTGCCCAAATTGCAAGTTCTAGCGTAGAACTATTTTCACTGGAGCAGTGATGGCCCAGAGAAAATTTAATAGATTTATAAAATGATGAATGGTTTTGATGGTGGAGTCTATTTCCTCTGCTTGGAGAGTCAGTGATGAGATTTAAACTGTCACTAAAACAGTACGGTTAGGAAAGATTTCTTTATGCGGAGGGTTGCCACTAGGAATAAATTAGGCAGAGACCATTGGGAAAACTGGATAAATATTTTAAGCAAAGATATAGGACTATGGGGGAGAGCAGGGTAGTGGGATTCGATTTAGATGGCCCTGGCAAGCGCTGGCACAGACAAGCGGGCCAAATTGTCTACTTCTATGCTGTAAATTTTATGGTTCTATAGATGTGAGTAAGCTTATTTTACCTTGTCCAGGACCAGAGGACACAGTCTGTGCTTGAAGGAGATATTCAAAATTAACCTGTGGAATATTTTAGTAAGCGAGTTGTCAATCTATGGAACAGGCCCCCTCGGGAGACGGTGGAAAGAGTTAATATTGATTAATTCAAATCCAAATGAGATACATTTATTTCAGAAAATAACATTTTGGGTTACAGTATACGAGTAATTTGAGACATGGCGTGTTAAGTGTAGCATGATTGGGAGGAACAGGAGACTTTGGATCTATAATTCACAAAGTTCTTCACTAGTGGGGTTTTCCTTTTGTCGTGTCTGGGTCTGTTGTAGAGAGAGATTATTTGCTATGAGTAGTCAACAACTCCATTATCACTGTATCATGCGACTACCAGGATAGTCTTTTTTCATCTAGCAATTCCGATGTTCTTACACTCCTAACTGGATAGATTTTATGGTCGGAGTTGAAAATAATGGTTTCAGACTTTCCAATGTTTAGCTGGAAGAAGTTGTTAATCATCCAAGTACTGTACTGTCAGACAAATGGCCTGACAGTACAGAAACAACTGAGGGGTTGAGAAAAGTGGTGAAGCACAGCTGGGTGCTATCAGTGCATATATGGGGCCCAAGTTTCGGCCTCAGTTGCTCCTGATTTTTTGGAGCAACTGGTGTTGAACAGAGTATCTTAGAAATTCAAATTCTTGGCATTTAGTTTGCTCCAGTTCTAGTCAGTTAGAACAGTTTCACTTTGGAACAGAATTTTTTTTTCAAAAGGGGGCGTGTCCGGCCACTTACGCCTGTTTTCAAAGTTTCGGCAGTGGAAACTTATTCCAAACTAACTTAGAATGGAGTCAGTGAAGATTTTTGTACGCTCGAAAAAACCTTGTCTACACTTTAGAAAATCAGGTGTAGGTTACAAATCAGGCTACAAATCAGGCGGAGGGAATGGGGGGCGGGGGGTTTAAAGGGAAATTTACAAACATTAAACACTTCAGTTTTACAAATAAAGAGCCATCATCAATAATAAATGATAAAAACATCAATAAATCAACCAATAAATCAATCAAAAAAAATTAATAAGAAATCATTTAAAAAAAATATCAATAAATAAAACATTTTCTACTTACCGACTGCAGCACCGGGAGCCCTCCAACAGCGTGCTGGGATGCCCCCCCCCCCGCCCCCAAGTGTGTCTCTGTCAGTGTCTCTATCTCTCTGTCTGTCTGTCTGTGTGTGTCTCTCACTCTCTGTCTGTCAGTGTCTGTGTTTCTGACAGGGAGGGGAGGGAGAGGAGGGGGGGTAGAGGGAGAGAGGGAGGGGCAGGGGGAGGGGAAGGGGGAGAAGGAGAAGGGGAAGGAGGGGAGAGGAGAAGGGGAAAGGGGGGGAGAAGAGAAGGGGGAGAAGGGGAAGGAGAAGGTGGGGGAAAGGAGAAGGGGGAAAGGAGAAGGGGGAAAAGGAGAAGGGGGGAGAGAAGGGGAAGGAGAGGGTGGGGGAAAGGAGAAGGGGGGAAAGGAGAAGGGGGCAAAGGAGAAGGGGGGAAGGAAAAGGGGGGAAAGGAGAAGGGGGAGGGAGGCTGATCGGGCCGGGCCCAGCCGGGCCCAAAACTTCGGGCAGGGCCCGTCCCCAGCACCAGATTTACAGGTAGGTGGCGTTGGGTCGGGTCGGGTCCGGGGTCCGGGGTCGGGTCGGGGGGAGCGCGGGTCGGGTTGGGGGGGGGAGGGAGGTCGGGTTTGGGGGGGGGGGAGGGGGGAGGGAGGGAGCACGGGTCGGTTCGGTTCGTGTCGGGGGTGGGGGGAGGGAGGTCAGGTTGAGTCGGGTCCGGTCCGGGGTGGGGGTTCGGGAGCGCGGGTCGGGTCGGGGGGTTGGGGGGGAGGGAGGGAGGGAGAGGGAGGTCAGGTCGGTGGGGGGGGGGGGGGGAGCGCGTGTCGGTGTCGGGGACGGGTCCGGTCCAGGGGGGTCGGGGGGGGAAGCAGGAGTCGGGTCGGTGTCGGGAGGAAGCAGGAGCTGGGCGTGGGAGGCAGCCTTATGCACGCAGCCCCAGTGAGGCCATTCGGCCAAGGCTAGGGGCTGCGTGCTTCGGGGCCCTCCCACAGAGTTTTGTGCGCCTGGAGCTACTGCACATGCGCGCCCACTGTAACGCGTATGTGCAGAGGTCCCGGCACTGTTTTCAGCGCAGGGACCTGGCTCCGCCCCCTACAGCTTGTGCTGCGCCGCGCCCAGCTCCAGAGGACCAGCAGGGAGCCGGAAAATCTAAGTTTTTTTTAGGCGCACTTTGTGGCGCGAAAAACGGGCATCCAGGTCGGGGCTGCGCCGTTCTAGGCGCGGCCCGAAACTTGGGCCCATGGAAACTAACCACATATCTGTGGATGATGTTGCCATACAGATGAGGAAGAAGGTGCCGAGAATGGATTCTTGGAGGACTGTTGAGGTCATAAAGTAGGTGTGGGATGAGAAGTCATTAGTAGAATTCCTCTGGTTATAACCAGGTAAGTAAATGTGGAATCGAGTAAGGGCAGTCCCAACAAGCTGGGCAAAAGAGGAAAGGGGCAGTGTGAAATATACAAGGCCATAAAAAAGCAAATTTGGCTTTTCATCTGGAGGCATAGAATACAAAAGCAAGGCAGTAATATTGAACTTGTACTAGTTAAGCCACAGTTGCCAGTGATGAGGGGTTGCAGTTATTAACGGGCCAAGTTTCCACAGGAGTTGCTCCTATTTTTTTGGAGCAATTAGTTTTTTTTGGAGTATCTTAAAAATTTGCAAGTCTCCACATTTAGTTTGCTCCAGTTTCAGTGAGTTAGTTCAGTTTCTTTTTAGTTCAATTTTTTTTTCAAAAGGGGGCGTTACCAGCCACTTACGCCTGTTTTGCCCATTTAAGCCACTTTAGACAGCCAATAGTTACTCCAATCTAACTTAGGCCAGCGTATGTGTCCACTTTTGTACGCTCAGAAAAACCGCTCAGGCGCAGGTAGCCAAAGATGGGGCGGGAGGGTGGGGGAGTTATAGGATTTTCCAAAGCACTAAACACCTTCACAACAACATTAAAGAAGCATAAATACATAAATACATTTAAAGCACTAAGCACTAAACAAAGCACAAAAAGTAATGAGCAACTAATTAACAAATAAAAAATAGAAGGAACCCGGCACCTATAGCACCAAGACCAAAGTAATAATCAATGGGAGGACACAACAAGAACAAGAACACTGCCCAGGTCCCATCCTACTCATGTCTTGACCCAACCTCTCTGCTTTCCTGCTAACCCTGCCCCCACCCCCCCGAACATCTCTGAGACAGTCCCAAGGAACACTCGATGGCCTCAGTCATCGTCCTCCTTGATGGTCACTTTTGCCAGCTCCTTCTCCCTTTCTTGTTTGGCTTTCTATTCCCGGGATCTCCTATCCCCAATGACGGACATTGCCATCTGTTCTCTCGCAGGTCACGACGGGGAGCCCATTCGGCCAGGGCTAGGGGCGGCGTGCTTCTGGCCCCTCCCACATAGCCTGCAGCACACGCACACAAAATCTGGGGGCAAGGAGCTACTGCACATGCGTGCACACTCTAGCATGCATGTGCAGAGGTCCCAGCACTGTTTTCAGCACCGGGACCTGGCTCCGCCCCCCCCCCCCCCCCCCCCCACTCCGGCTGGTTCTGCTGCGCTCCGCTGAGTCTGAAGGGGAGGCCTGATGAGCGAGGAGAATTCCATGGTAAGGATTAGGCACGCTTTTTGTTCCAGAAAGTCGGCAGACCTCACGGGGGTGCGCTGTTCTAAGGGTCGATGGAAACTTGGCCCCTTAGACTTGAGATGTTTGGCCTTTATCACTGGAGTTGAGAAGAATAAGAAGTGAAACGCTAATGCTGCCTAACTTCCTGAGTGTTTCCGATTTCCAACATTTTGCTTTTTGTTCAAAGATTGCATTTTTATAGGGCCTTTAACATCACAAGGTGATTCACTGGAGCATTATCAAACAAAATATGACACCGAGCCACGTAAGGAGATATTAGGACAGATGACCAAAAGCTTGGTTAAAGAGTTTGGTTTTAAGGAACATCTTAAAGGAGGAAAGAGAGGTACAGAGGCGGAGAGGTTTGGGGAGGGAATTCCAGAGCTTAGAGCCTTGGCAGCTGAAGGCACGACCACCAATGGTGCAGTATTTAAAATCAGGGATGCTCAAGGGACCAGAATTAGAGGAGCACAGATATCTTGGCTGGGCGAGAGCAGGGGCTGGTGGGTGCTGTGAGGCTGAAGGAGGTTACAGAGATAGGGAGGGTTGAGGCCATGGAAAGATTTGAAAACAAGGATGAGAATTTTAAAATAGAGGTGTTGCTTAACCGGGAGCCAATGTAGGTTAGCTGGCACGGGGATGAACGGGACTTGGTGGGAGTCTTGGATGACCTTAAGTTTACATAGGGGAGAATGTGGGAGGCCAGCCTGGAGTGCATTGGAATAGTTAAGTCTAGAGGTAACAAAGGCATGGATGAGGGTTTCAGCAGCAGATGAGCTGAGGCAGGGGAGGAGTTGGGCGATATTATGGAGGTGGAAATAGGCAGTCTTAGTTTTGGCGTGGATGTGGACCAAGCTCATTTCAGGATCAAATATGACACCAAAGTTGCGAATAGTCTGATTCAGCCCCAGACTGCTGCTATTATAACTAAAGCCCAGTCAGCCTAACATTGGTGATGGGAAAGTTATTAGAAACCATTATCAAGGACAAAATAAATGTTCACATGGAAAAGCACGGGCTAATCAAGGAGAGTCAGCATGGATTTGTTAAAGGCAAAGCATGTCAGTCTAACTTGATTGAATTCTTTGATGAGGTAACAGAGAAGGTTGATCACGGTAGTGCAGTAGATGCATATATATGGACTTTCGGAAGCCATTCGACAAAGTGCCACACAGGCTTGTTAAAAAGATGGAAGCCCATGGGTGGAATTAAGGGAAAGAGGCAGTATGGAAATGGAACTGGCTCAGTGACAGGAAGCAGAGGGTGGTGGTGGATGGATGTTTTTCAGACTGGAAGGTGGTTTGCAGTGATGTTCCCAAAGAACACAAGAAATAGGAGCAGGGGTAGGCTATTTGACCCCTCGAGCCTGCTCTGTCATTTAATAAGATCATGGCTGATCTGATCATGGACTCAGTTCCAATTCCCTGCCTGCTCCCCATAACCCTTTATTCCCCTATCGCTCAAAAATGTGTCTATCTCTGCCTAAATATATTCAATGACCCAGCCTCCACAGCTCTCTGGGGTAGAGAATTCCAGAGTTACAACCCTCTGAGAAGAAATTTCTCCTCACCTCAGTTTTAAATGGGTGGGCCCTTATTCTGAGACTATGCCCCCTACTTTTAGTTTCCCCTATGAGTGGAAATATCCTCTCTGCATCCATCATGTCCAGCCCTTTCATTATCTTATATGTTTCGATAAGATCACCTCTCATTCTTCTGAACTCCAATGAGTATAGACCCAACCTACTTAACCTTTCCTCATAAGTCAACCCCCTCATCTCCGGAATCAACCTAGTGAACCTTCTCTGAACAGCCTCCAATGCAATTATATCCTTTCTTAAATACGGAGACCAAAACTGCACGCAGTACTCCAGGTTTGGCCTCACCAATACCCTGTACAGTTGTGACAGGACTTCTCTGCTTATATACTCTATCCCCTTTGCAATAAAGACCAACATTCCATTTGCCTTCCCGATTACTTGCTGTACCTGCATACTAACTTTTATGTTTCATGCACAAGGACCCCCACGTCCCTCTATACTGAAGCACTTAGCAATTTTTTTCCATTTAAATTATAATTTGCTTTTCTATTTTTTCTGCCAAAGTGGATAACCTCACATTTTCCCACATTATACTCAATCTGCCAATTTTTTGCCCACTCACTTAGCCTGTCTATATCCCTTTGCAGAATTTGTGTCCTCCTCACAATTTGCTTTCCCACCCGTCTTTGTACCATCAGCAAACTTGACTACATTACACTCTGTCTCTTCATCCAAGTCATTAATATAGATTGTAAATAGTTGAGGACCCAGCATCGATTATTGTGGTAGCCCACTAGTTAGTTTGCCAACTGGAAAATTACCCGTTTATCCCGACTCTCTGTTTTCTGTTAGTTAGCCAACCTCAATCCATGCTAATATATTACCCCCAACCCCATGAACTTATGCAGTAACCGTTTATGTAGCACCTTATCGAAGGCCTTCTGGAAATCCAAATACACCACATCCACTGGTTCTCCCTTATCCACCCTGCTTGTTACATCCTCAAAGAACTCCAGCAAATTAGTCAAACATGATTTCCCTTTCATAAAACCATGTTGACTCTTCTTGACTGCATTATGCTTTTCCAAATGTCCCGCTACTGCTTCCTTAATAATGGACTCCAGCATTTTCCCAACGCCAGATGTTAGACTAACCGGTCTATAGTTTCCTGCTTTCTGTCTGCCTCCTTTTTTAAATAGGGGTGTTACATTTGCAGTTTTCCAATCCGCTGGGACTGCCCCAGAATCCAGGGAATTTTGGTAGATTACAACCAATGCATCCACTATCTCTGTAGCCACTTCTTTTAAGACCCTAGGATGCAAGCCATCAGGTCCAGGGGACATGTCCGCTTTTAGTCCCATATTTTACCGCATATTGCTTCTTTAGTGATAGTGATTGTATTAAGTTCTTCCCTCCCAATAGCCCCTTGATCATCCACTATTGGGATGTTTTTAGTGTCTTCTAGTGTGAAGACCGATACAAAATATTTGTTCAAAGTCTCTGCCATTTCCCTGTTCCCCATTAATTCCCCAGTCTCATCCTCTAGGGGACCAACATTTACTTTAGCCACTCTTTTCCTTTTTATGTACCTGTAGAAACTCTTACTATCTGTTTATATTTCATGCTAGTTTACTTTCATAATCTATTTTTCTTCTTATTTTTTTTAGTTGTTCTTTGCTGGCTTTTAAAAGTTTCCCAATCATCTTGCCTCCCACCAGTCTTGGCCACATTGTATACCCTTGTTTTCAATTTGATACCACCCCTTATTTGCTTAGTTAGCCATGGATGGTTATCCCTTCTCTTACAGCCTTTCCTTCTCATTGGGATGTATTTTTGTTGAAAGTTATGAAATATCTCCTTAAATGTCTGCCACTGCTCATCAACCGTCCCACTCTGTAATCTATTTTCCCAGTCCACTTTAGCCAACTCTGCCTTCATACCTTTGTAGTCTCCTTTATTTAAGGTTAGGACACTGGTTAGTGATCCAACTTTCTCACCCTCCAACTGAATTTGAAATTCAGGTTATGGTCACTCATTCCTTGAGGAGCCTTTACTAGGAGATTGTTTATTAATCTTGTCTCATTGCACAGTACAAGATTTAAGATAGCCTGCTCCTTGGTTGGTTCCGCAACATATTGTTCAATGAAACTATCCCGGATACACTTTATGAACTCTTCCTCAAGGCTACCCTGGCCAATTTGCTTTGTCCAATCAGTGAAGGTTAAAATCAACTGATTATTGCCATCATGTTTTACAAGCCTCCATTATTTCTTGATTTATACTCTGTCCAACAGTGTAGCTACTGTTAGGGGGCCTATAGACTACGCCCACCAGCAACTTTTCCCCCTTCTTATTCCTTATTTCCACCTAAACCGATTCTGAGCCAATATCGTTTCTCACTAACACACTGATCTCATCCTTTATTAACAGAGCTACCCCACCTCCTTTTCCTTTCTGTCTGTCCTTCCGAATTGTGAAGTACCCCTGAATATTTAGTTCCCAGCCTTGGTCGTCTTGCAATCATGTCTGTCAGTTTTGACTTAGACTCGGGTGTATGAAGCAGCATTATAAAGTTACGAAGTATACTGAACTTGGTAATGTAGTAGAGTTGTAGACTTCAGAATGACAGACTGGATGGTTAAATGGGCTGAAGCATGGCAGATGGAGATCAATGTGGAGAAGTGTGAAGTGATGCACTTTGGGAGGACTAATATGGAAAGCCAGTATACTATAAATGGCACAATTCTGAAGTGTACATGAGCAGAGGGACCTTAGTGTCCATATACACAAACCCTTAAAAGGTGGCAGAGGAAGTTGATAAGGTGGTTAAAAAACCATATGGTTTACTTAAGTTTATAAATACTTTTTTTATTTTATACCTCTAAAGAGATAATGTCAGAACTTTATAAATCATTGGTTTGGCCTTCATTGTTTAAACAGAATTCTTAAGTTCTAAAATGGTTAGATAGTTGCTTGAAAAATGAATATTGAAGAGTATGAAGAAGATGGAGAGTGTGATTAGATATGTGGATCAGGTGGAGAAAAAGACCATTGCAGACTTGGGCCAGATGAGGTGTTTCTCTGCAAGTTATAGAATGCTTTACAGCTAAAGCAATGAGAAAATATATATCCTTAGACCTATGGCTGCTAGCCAATTCCCAGATATATCATTTGATAATGTTTGGGAGTGATTTCTTTCAGTATTTCCAGATTGGTCATTTTCTTTTCAGACTGGGGATCCTTGGTAAATGACTCAATAAGTCATGTTTTACTGATTCAATGTGTGAGAACAGGCTAGTTTCTTACCTAAAATAAATATTGCATTCTATGGGCCCTGAGCTAATTCATCTTTGCAAGGTATGAAGAAACTGAACTGTGAGATTACAGATGTGGTGCATAAGTTGTCAATTGTTTCCAAAGGTGTCCAGTAACAGTCAATTGAAAATTTTATTTTGTTTGCACTGCTGGTATCCCAAGATACGGAACTGGAAAGGAGTTGGTGAGGTTGGCACTTTTAATTATATTAACTGGAGCAATCAGGACCATTAAAGGTTTAGCATTTGAGGCTAATTCACATAACTGTGGATTGCCATCCTTCTTCCATTTATGGACGGTCACTATATTCTAGCTATATTACACCACTCAGCTCTGGAGTATAACAGAGACAACAACTTTCATTTATACAGCATCTAACATAGAAAATGTCTCGCCGCTCTTTCCAGATAGGTGCAAGATTTATTTTTAAAAGGAGGGACGAGAGAGGTTTACAGTCAGACCCAGGTGGCAGAAGCCTCTGCTACCAGTTCCACTTGCAGACTACATTCACAATTCCTCAAGACCCTTCTTTACTTCAACCACCATTGCTTCCCAGAGCTGCCATGTAGATGCAGCAAAGGATCCAAGGTTCCATTGTACTCCTCCCCCTCCATGTCGGGCCCGTTGAAGGCTTCAGTCTTAGCCTTGCTGCCACCTTCGGGATGTTTCTGCCCCTTTAAAGTCCCTCACCACCTCTTCTGCTATAGCACTTTCAACCCTTGCACTGGAAAACTCTCAACAATGGGAATTGCACAGGATTCAGGAAACTAAATCAAGGTTGGGTAGATCCGGAGAAGCAGGCGGAAGTCCAATCTCGCTGAAATTTGTCCCAAATTGACTTTTCTTCTAGTCTACTTGAAATAAATCTGATCCTAGATTACAATGCACTGAAAATTTAAATTTTCCTGGTGTGTACTTACACACAAGTAAATATCTTACATGACACCTTTGTGACTGTGACAAAAGGTAAGCTATCCCTCCTCGTCCTGCCTGCAGCCTTTGACACGGTTGACCACTCCATCCTCCTCCAACGCCTCACCACCATTGTCCAGCTGGGTGGGACTGCAATCGCCTGGTTTCATTCTTACCTATCTAACCGTAGCCAGAAAATCACCTGTAACAGCTTCTCTTCCCACTCCTGCATCATTACCTCTGGTGTTCCCCAAGGGTCTATCCTTGGCCCCCTCCTATTTCTCATCTATATGCTACCCCTTAGCGACATCATCTGAAAACACAGCATCAGTTTCCACATGTACGCTGACGACACCAGTTCTATCTCACCACCATTTCTCTTAACCCCTCCACAGTCTCTAATTTATCAGACTGCTTGTCCGACATCCAGTACTGGATGAGCAGAAATTTTCTCCAATTATATATTGGGAAGACCGAAGCCATTGTCTTTGGTCCCCTCCACAAACTATGTTCCCTAACCACTGACTCCATCCCTCTCCCTAGTATCTGTCTGTAGCTGAACCAGACTGTTCTCAACCAAGGTGTCATATTTGACCCTGAAATGAGCTTCTGGCCACATATCTGCAGCATAACTAAAACCGGCTATTTGCACCTCCGTAACATTGCCTGTCTCCACCCCTGCCTCAGTTCATCTGCTCCTCAGACCTTCATGCATGCCTTTTTTTACTTCTAGACTTGACTAGAACTTCCTCCCTAAACCTCTCCACCTTTCTTTCCTCCTTAAAACCTACCTCTTTGAACAAACTTTTGGTCATCTGCTATAATTTTGTATGTGGCTCGGTGTCAAATTTATTTATTTTTTGTCTCAACACTCCTGTGAAGCACCTTGAGACGTTTTACTACGTTAAAGGCACTATATAAATACAAGTTGTTGTTGTATGACTCAAAGAGAGAGAGAGGATGCAGCACAGAACCCAGCGAGTGCGACTGAGAATCAGTGCGATATTTTAAAGTGACACAATGTTTCAGTGATTTGCTACTTTGAAAGGAAAAGGACTTCCCTAATCGTATGTGGATTAATGAATTAGGGAGAATTTATGGGGTAGGTATTCAGAGTTCTTTTCCATCGCTAAGTATCTTAAAATTGTAGGGTGCCGTTTGTGATTTTCCGATACATGCTGATAATGGGTATTGGAAATTGTACTCATGTTTGTACTATTATTTTCTTACAACCTGTACTCACTTTTGAGCTCAAGTCACCAATCTCCAATAAAATACATCTAGTTGGACAGCTAGAACTAAAGGCAAGTTTTTCTCAATTTTAATTACAATCATTACCAAAATTTGAAACAAAATACCAGCTGCAGGATTGAATTTATTTTAAAGCATTATTTAGCCTATGCATGAACTCTTATTTTCCAATTCTTCTCAGTATACAAATACTGTAGCAATCTTTCTATATTTGGAGACTTTCAATACGAGGATGAATCAAATCAAGAGATATGGTGACATTGGTTCAGAAAATATGGTGCTTTTCTTACGCAACTATACTGGTCTTTGTTTAAATCTAAGCATACCAGGAGATGCACAAATAAAAAAAGTTTAAAGGTCTTTATTTCTTGCGTTTCTAGTGTGAACTAGAATAAGTGTTCCCTTATTAACATACAGACACAAATAAACTTGTGAATTTTGTAGTAAAATTAATTTTTATAATTCTGAGGGCAAGGGGAAGGGGCAAAATGAACAGGAAAACATCACGCTACTTGGTCTCGTTCAGTGATGAAATGGTTGTGAACAATCTAGAGAACAGGAGTTCAAATCCTCCCATGGCAGTTTGAGAGTTTAAATGCAGTTTTAAAAAATCTGGAAATAAAAAGCTGGTATCAGTAAGAGACCGTGAAGCTGTTGGATTGTCGTAAAAATGCAACTGGTGCACAAATATTCTTTAAGGAAAGAAATATGCCGTCCTTACCTGGTCTGGCACATATGTGACTCTAGTCCCACACCAAGGTAGTTAACTCAATTGTCCTCTGAAGTGACTTAGCAAGCTGCTCAGTTCAGGACAACTAGGAATGAGCATTAAGTGCCAGCATCGGCAGTGATGGCCACATCCAGAGAATGAATGAAAAAAAATTCAACTGTCGATTCTTTTTCCATAAATACTAAACTTCAAAGATGTTCAATAAAATACATTGTTAGACTTGTTCCCTTTTGACTTTTTGTAAATGACACTAGCTGCCCAACACACAAACTGCACAATTTCCATCACTGTACAAATCCTCTTCGTGACACTTCTGACAACCTGTATAATTAGATGTAAATAATGTGATATAATTAGATCAAAATAAAGTAGGTATTTAAAAGTCACTCATTTCAAATAGGTTTCTGTGAATAATATACATTATTTAAAAAAATATGAAAATGTCAACATATGTCTATAAAAAGCCAGTCGTCAATATTTCCTAAAGAAATAGTCCAACATAATATTTCTGCTTTTTGGAAATTAGATTCCAGCAATCAGTCACTGCACAGATTTATCTGAAGATACACAGTTAAAACAAAAGTTTATAAACCAAGCTTTTTAGTTGAGCTACCAAGTAAGCAGCTTCACTGTATGCAATTCTGATCAGTAACTTCACTATAATTCAACACTACCAAATCCAGTGATGTGCATTATGAGATCATGTGGCAGTGGTCTCGCATATAGAACATGGAAGAGAATTCAAAGGATTCTTAATTTTTAAAAAAACATCAAATATTAGTGCTATATAACTATCCAATACAAAATCTTAAAAAAATGTTCCAGTTTAAATTTGAGAATATTTCTTTCCTCAGGGTTTTGAATTCAGAATAAAATTTAATTTCATTTAAACAGTATGACAGAGTTTGCAATTTTAATAATGCAGTTTATTGGAGGTGAAACAAATCTCAATACTGTTGTAATATCAGATGATGTCTTCGCTTATGGTCACTGTGCTGGTCACATTGAAAGAAACTAAACTTTTTTTATCCCATGGAATTAAGACAACTTCCTCACGCTCCATCACCCTATGTAAATGCAGTGTGTTACTGCATTAGACAAAACAAAAAATCTTAGAATTAACTTCCAAAATAAAACTTAATACATTTGTGCCCTAAACTCTCTGTGCAAGTACTGATGTCAGCATCAAAATTCACGATATATTTTTTTAAAAACCAAAATGCATATTTAGAATTTCATTTAAACAGAAAAATAAATCAAACACATCATAAGTCCCCCCAAATATTAACAGCAAAAGGTCTAATTTTCTGTCACAAAAATACAACCATTAATGAAGTTTTTACATATAATTATAATGCAGAATTAAACATCTCACCAGTAGTAAGACAGTTTTGTTAGCCTTTAACAAAATAAGCCTACAAGCAAAATCACAAACATATTTTTCATACTTTCTGCCCCTATTTAAATAGTGCAGTTCCTTTTCACATTCATTGGGCAAACTTTGGCTTCATCGGATTGCTGGACCATCACGGGTAGAAGGAGGGGTCCCTGGTTCTGATAAGAACGCAGTAGTAGCAGCAGCTTCTGGAAGTGTCGACGTAAGAATGTGGCGACATACAGGACATGTCCCAGACTGAAAAATGAAGAAGTAATCAGTCAGCAAAGCCAATTCTAGCAAAGCTAATAGCAAAGCTATTCCTCTCTTCTACTCTTTCCACACAATTTCCAGTCAGGACTGTTGACTGGAGAACATTTATGTCAGCACTGAAGAAGAAAAAGACAAGCCCCTAGAATTTGAACTTTTGTCATTTCTACAGTAGTGGTGCTCTGAAGTTATTAGAAATTCTTGTGGCTTGTACTATGTGAATACTGTAAATTGAAATAATCCACACAGAAATTTAACAGACAATTCTATGAATGCACATTGTCAATGGAGAACCGTGTTACGGGCAATGTGTCTGGCTGGCAAGCTTCCCCATTGGTAATTGGCATTTGTACAATCAGCCCTGAAATTCTTGAAAGTGGATGGCTATTTCCTTAACATGAATATTTAAAGAAATACCAATGGAATTCCAATGTGCTTTGCCAAGAATTGTGGGGAGGTGAAGACAGGTAAAAAGATTTGAAGACCAGTTATTCCAGACTACTCTTAAGTACCACTTAATAGCCAACTATAAACAAACATTGTTGGCAGTATCCAGTCTCACTTCTCTGCCAAGAATTAAAATATTAAATTAACTGCAGTCCTTTTTTTTTTAAAAAAAAAGATTAATCTTTCATATACAAATATGAATTGCAGTCATTGCATATTGGAAGAAGGAGCATACCTAGGGAGATTGCCCCTCAAGAAATTTTCATTGTCATTACTACCTTGGTAATGTCTCCCCTACTCTGTTGCATACAAGTTCCAACTCTAATACCAGAGTATTTAAGACCTCAAGCATAACAGTAAGTACTTTCATACCCACAGCAGAATCAATTTTTTTCAATACACCGTAAAACGTAGCAATAAAATCATTGAGTGCATTTTCTAGCCAGTTATAGCAAGGTCTTCGGCTCTGTTCATTGAAATAATAGTTGGTAAGTGTGTTGGGAATAGTTGGTAAGCTGTTAGATTTCAAAATTTTATGACCATTTTTCCACTATAAGGATTTGGAGAGAGTTACCATTAATATAATAGAAAATGCTGGAAACATTCAGCAAGTCAGGCAAGCATCTGTTTCAGATTTCGAGCATCCATAGTATTTTGCTTTTGTTTTAGTGATTAATTCACTGCCCTCCACAGATGCTGCCTGACTTGCTGAGTGTTACCAGCATATTGTTTTTATTTCAGATTTCCAGCATCCACAATATTTTGCTTTAGAGTTACTATTAACGTTGGATAAAGCAAGGCATAGTCACACAAGTTAAGAAAAAAGGGCACCTAGGTGAAAGACTGTTAATATGCTAGTGAAGCTGTTTTCCCAAAGACTGCAAACAATAGCAATTTAAGTGTTTATCTCTATAAATCACTAAGTGTCTCACACTCATGGTATTGGGAAGTCGCTTATCCTGATCATTTGACAGGGGCCTGGTAGGACTCCCTTCCAGTACTCAATAGAGGGACATTTTTTTTTAAATAAAAAGAGAGTAACACACAGGTACAGTCAGTTAGGTCCAGCAAAGACAGAAAAAGCTATGAAGGCAGTCAGGTGTTTTTTGAAAAAACAGCAAACTGTGTGAGGCAGCAAGGCCCAGCGAGATGTTTACAACACAGAAGACTAGTTAGAAATTATTTTAAATCAAGCCAGATGACTCATTGATGTGGAGAAGCATTCATAGAAACATAGAAAATAGGTGCAGGAGGAGGCCATTCGGCCCTTCGAGCCTGCACCACCATTCAATAAGATCATGGCTGATCATTCCCTCAGTACCCCGTTCCTGCTTTCTCTCCATACTCCTGGATCCCCTTAGCCGTAAGGGCCATATCTAACTCCCTCTTGAATACATCCAATGAACTGGCATCAACAACTCTCTGCGGCAGGGAATTCCACAGGTTAACAACTCTGTGAAGAAGTTTCTCCTAATCAGTCCTAAATGGCCTACCCCTTAGCCTACGACTATGTCCCCTGGTTCTGGACTTCCCCAACATCGGGAACATTCTACCCGCATCTAATCTGTTCCGTCCCGTCAGAATCTTATATGTTTCTATGATATCCCCTCTCATCTTTCTAAACTCCAATGTATAAAGGCCCAGTTTATCCAGTCTCTCCTCATATATGTCAGTCCTGTCATCCCGGGAATCAGTCTGGTGAACCTTCGCTGCACTCCCTCAATAGCAAGAACGTCCTTCCTCAGATTAGGAGACCAAAACTGAACACGATATTCCAGGTGAGGCCTCACCAAGGCCCTGTACAAGTGCAGTAAGACCTCCCTGCTCCTATACTCAAATCCCCTAGCTATGAAGGCCAACATACCATTTGCCTTCTTCACTGCCTGCTGTACCTGTATGCCAACTTTCAATGACTGATGAACCATGACACCCAGGTCTCATTGCACCTCCCCTTTTTCTAATCTGCCGCCATTCAGATAATATTCTGTCTTCGCGTTTTTCCCCCCCAAAGTGGATAACCTCACATTTATTCCACATTATACTACATCTGCCATGCATTTGCCCACTCACCTAACCTGTCCAAGTCACCCTGCAGCCTCCTAGCGTCCCCATCACAGCTCACACCACCACCCAGTTTAGTATCATCTGCAAACTTGGAGATATTACATTCAATTCCTTCGTCCAAATCATTGATGTATATTGTAAAGAGCTGGGGTCCCAGCACTGAGCCCTGCGGCACTCCACTAGTCACTGCCTGCTATTCTGAAAAGGATCTGTTTATCCAGACTCTCTGCTTCCTGTCTGCCAACCAGTTCTCTATCCACGTCAGTATATTACCCCCAATACCATGTGCTTTGATTTTGCACACCAGTCTCGTGTGGGACCTTGTCAAAAGCCTTTTGAAAGTCCAAAAACAGCACATCCACTGGTTTTCCCTACGAGTTACATCCTCAAAAAATTCCAGAAAATTTGTCAAGCATGATTTCCCCTTCATAAATCCATGCTGACTTGGACCGATCCGGTCACTGCTTTCCAAATGCGCTGCCATTTCATCCTTAATAATTGATTCCAACATTTTCCCCATTACTAATGTCAGGCTAACCGGACTATAATTACCTGCTCTCTCTCTCCCTCCCTTTTTAAAAAGTGGTGTTACATTTCCTATGGAGGGTAGCTACTGATCCAGAGTCGATAGACTGTTGGAAAATGATCACCAATGCATCCACTATTTCTAGGGCCACTTCCTTAAGTACTCTGGCATGCAGACTATCAAGCCCCGGGGGTTTATCAGCCTTCAATCCCATCAATTTCCTGAACACAATTTCCCGCCTAATAAGGATATCCTTCAGTTCCTCCTTCTCACTCGACTCTCAGTCCCCTAGTACTTCCGGAAGGTTATTTGTGTCTTCCTTCGTGAAGACAGAATCAAAGTATTTGTTCAATTGGTCTGCCATTTCTTTGTTCCCCATTATTCACCTGAATCCGACTGCAAGGGACCTACGTTTGTCTTCGCTAATCTTTTTCTCTTCACATATCTATAGAAGCTTTTGCAGTCAGTCTTTATGTTCCTGGCAAGCTTCTTCTCATATTCTATTTTCCCTCTCTTAATTAAACCCTTTGTCCTCCTCTGCTGAATTCCCAGTCCTCGGGTTTGTTGCTTATTCTGGCCAATTTATTTGCCTCATCCTTGGATTTAACACTATCCTTAATTTCCCTCGTTAGCCACGATTGAGCCACCTTCTCTGCTTGGAGTAAAAATAAAACAGGGATGTACAATTGCTGAAGTTCATCCATGTGATCTTTAAATATTTGCCATTGCCTATCCACCGTCAACCCTTTAATTAATATTTGCCAGTCTATTCTAGCCAATTCATACCTCAAACCATTGAAGTCATCTTTCTTTAAGTTCAGGACCCTAGTTTCTGAACTAACTGTGTCACTCTCCATCCTAATAAAGAATTCTACCATGTTATGGTCACTCTTCCCCAAGGGGTCTCGCACAACAAGATTGCTAATTAGTCCTTTCTCATTACACATCACCCAGTCTAGGATGGCCAGCTCCCTAGTTGGTTCCGTGACATATTGGTCGAGAAAACCATCCCTAATACACTCCAGGAAATCCTCCTCCACCGCATAGCTACCAGTTTGGTTAGCCCAATCAATATGTAGATTAAAGTCCCCCATGATAACTACTGTACCTTTATTGCATGCATCCCTAATTTCTTGTTTGACGCTGTCCCCAACCTTACTACTACTGTTTGGTGGTCTGTACACAACTCCCACTAGCGTTTTCTGCCCCTTGGTATTCCGTAGCTCCACCCATACCGATTCCACATCATCCAAGCTACTGCATTAATTTCCTCTTTAACCAGCAATGCCACCCCGCCTCCTTTTCCTTTCTGTCTATCCTTCCAAAATGTTGAATATCCCTGGATGTTGAGTTCCCAGCCTTGGTTACCCTGGAGCCATGTCTCCGTGATGCCAATTACATCATACCCGTAAACTGCTATCTGCGCAGTTAATTCGTTCACCTTATTCCGAATACTCCTCGCATTGAGGCACAGAGCCTTCAGGCTTGGCTTTCTAACACACTTTGCCCCTTTTAGAATTTTGGTGTAACGTGGCCCTTTTTGTCTTAAGTTTCTCTGCCCTCCACTCTTACTTTTCTTCTTTCTATCTTTTGCTTCTACCCCCATTCTACTTCCATCAGTCTCCCATCCCCCTGCCATATTAGTTTAACTCCTCCCCAACAGCACTAGCAAACACTCCTCCCGAAGACATTGGTTCCGGTCCTGCCCAGATGCAGACCGTCCGGTTTGTACTGGTCCCACCTCCCCCAGAATCGGTTCCAATGTCCCAGGAATTTGAATCCCTCCTTTGTGCACCACGCCTCAAGCCACGTATTCACCTGAGCTATCCTGCGATTCCTACTCTGACTAGCACGTGGCACTGGTAGCAATCCTGAGATTACTACTTTTGAGGTCCTACTTTTTAAATTTAGCTCCGAGCTCCCTAAATTCGTCTCGTAGGAACTCATCCCGTTTTTTTTAACCTATATTGTTGGTACCTATATGCACCACGACAACTGGCTGTTCACCCTCCCTTTTCAGAATGCCCTGCACCCACTCCGGAGAGATTCTTGACCCTTTATACTGTATTCATTTTATTGTATTATTATGTGAAAGTAAGTTGTACGGATTGAATTGTGAATCGGATCACAGCTGTTAATCAGAGTTCACTCGCTATGAAATAAAGCAGCCTAACGTTGTGTATCTGGTCTCATCCCATCATGTGTTTGCTTGGTCAGCTTTTGGAGAATTTGAAAATGATGAATATTCATTGCACATCACAAGGGCTATTATTGTTATATCAGAGTTACAGTTAGGAAAGTATGGGTACACCACTTAAGGGAAGATGCTCAGACTGCTTACAGGAGTGACTAGAACTGGTGTACCTATGGGGCTTTAGGGGTATACAGCAAATAATGCCTTTTGGCTTTTTCCATAAGATTTTTATGGTCTTTGGATCCTGCCAATGACTCCATTCCTCTCCGTGGCAACTGTCTGAGGCTGAACCAGACTGTTTGCAAGCTTATTTTCATATTTGACCTCGAATCGCTTACTTCCATCTTTGTAACATCATCTGACTCCACTCATACCTCAGCCCATCTGCTGCTGAAACCCTCATTCATGCCTTGGTTACCTCTAGACTTGACTATTCCAACACACTCGCAGCCAGCCTCCCACGTTCCATAAACTTGAGCACATCCAAAACTCTGCTGCCCGTATCCTAACTCACACTAAGTTCCATTCATCCATTGCCCCGTGCTCACTGACTTATATTGGCTCCCAGTTAAGCAACGTCTCAATTTTAAAACTCTCATCCTGATTTTCAAATCCCTCCATGGTCTCGCCCTCCCTATCTCTAATCTCCTCCAGCCCCACAACCC
Organism: Pristiophorus japonicus; assembly: GCF_044704955.1. Classification (NCBI taxonomy): domain Eukaryota; kingdom Metazoa; phylum Chordata; class Chondrichthyes; family Pristiophoridae; genus Pristiophorus; species Pristiophorus japonicus. The sequence continues at coordinate 153,743,711 of NC_091977.1, read as the reverse complement.
TCCCAAGATATCTGTGTTTCTCCATTCTGGCCTCTTGCGCATCCCCAATTTTAATCACTCCACCATTGGTGACTGTGTCTTGAGCTACCGAGGCCCTAAGCTCTGGAATTACCTCCCTAAACCTCTCTGCCTCTCTCTCCTCCTTTAAAAGTGCTCCTTAAAACCTACCTCTGTGACCAAACTTTTGATCATCTGCCCTAAAATCAATTTTTGTGACTGGGTGTCAAGCTTTGTTTGATAATGCTTCTGTGAAGCACCTTGGGACATTTTACTATGTTAAAGGCACTATATAAATGTAAGTTGTTTTATATTTTAAACAGAAAGTTTACATATTACAAAGATATCAAAGAAAATAGTAAATTAACCTTTATTTGAAATGTTGGCCAGAGGCAATCACATTGTTTAAAATTCCTAAACATTGGTATTTTGCTCGCAGTAAAGTTTTTTGAACAAATGGAGAAGAGTTTAGATCAGAAGTACATACCTTCTGTAACCAGAGGGTCACACATGGCCTATGAAATAGATGGTGGCATGGTAACTCTGTCACCAACTCTTCTTTCACATATTCACTGCAACAGATGGCACAGGATTGCTCCAGGCCTGGAGGATCAATAGTAGAATGTCCATACATTACAACACAAATCCAAAACAAGAGTGTACAATTTTGATTAGAAATTTTAAGAAGTTTTTTTTTTAATTTCTAAAGTGACTAACAGACCATTTAGAAGGTCTTAATACATTAATATTCTATTATTTATTTCAGACTATAGGAATAATATTGCTTAGTCTCTACAAATTATCTCTGGTTTTGTTTTTTCTTTCAGGACATTGGACCGTATGCAGCTGTTTAACCAGCTGCACGTTAAAATCCTTCTCTCCCATTCAAATATAGGAAGGCATCACTCATGTCCAAAACAGCAGCTAGTTTAAGAGGGGAAAAACATACAAGGAGGTCATACATTTGAGCAATAACCAGTCTGATTAGAAATGAAGTATTCAGTTAGAATGACATGTGATTTTGTTATTCTGTAAAGACCTCATGTTAAATTTATCCAATGTTACTTCGACAGCACCTCCATCCTCTGCAGCCTCTACCATCAAGAACAACAAGAGCAGCAATGTTGCGGGATCACCATTACCTCCAAGTCAGACCAACCGGACGTGGCTATATATCATCATTCCCTCATCAATACTGGGTCAGAATTCTGGAATCCCCCACCCTACACAATTGTGGTAGCACCATCACCAGATGGATTACAGCAGTTTAAGGCGGCTCACCTCCACCTTCTTAGGACAACTAGGGATAGTAATTAAAGGTGGCCTTGCCAATGTTTTTTAAAAAGTCAACACTGATAGTCTCCCTTATCTTTTAAGTACAGTTCAATGTTGAGAACACAAGGGTGTGAACACGTCAAGTCATTAAGGCAGTAGCTAAGATTTTGTCATTAGACAGGGATCATATCATTTATGTGGCCCTCTTATATTGTACATACAAGACATATTATAGAGGACAAAGGACAACACTGCCATTGCCAAGATCAGCGAATTCAGCCCACAAAAGGGATTGAATTGGTTTATTTTCCGAAGTAAGGCAATGCAGACATTTGCACTATCAAATTACAATCTAAATGGTCAATTGGAGTTCCACTGCACTTCTGGCGACGGAGCAAGACCAGCTTCGAGAAAATTCCTATTATGTGACTTTATTGGTTCTTGCAAGATGGTACCAGGGCCAACTGAAAGCATTTAAGTGACCAAAATTAAACCTTAAATTTGAGAAACATCAATGTACTAATCGGCACTGACAGTTATATGACTTACCATTGTGCTCCTCAGTGATTGCAACTTGTGGTAAGCATTCAATTGTTTCCTTGGGAGCTGGAGGTGGAGCTTGCTCCCCATCTATGGCCAGAGACTCGAGATGTGCTAAAGCAGCCTTTCAATAAAAATACATTTAAAACTGAAGCATTCAGGAAATGAAAATGTTTTAGTTAGCATATATATTTGCACCCGCACACAGCGTATATGGGTGTATAGACAATAAAAGCACTCAAATTGTAAATAGAAATAAATTTGTACAAAATGACAGCATAAGCACCAGTATATCAGGTACAAGAGAACTGCAACTGCACTGTTTGGGCACTGTACCTAAAAGGTTGAACCACCACATTCAGGTGGGGTCAATGGGCCCAAGTTTTGGCTTTCCCTTAGAACGGCACACCTCCGAGAGGCACGCCTATTTCCTAGAACAAAAAGTGCACCTATTACCTACCTCCGTATTCTCCGATATTTTTCGAGCCCTTTCCAGGTCGGCACGTGCAGCAGGAGCTGCTGGGGGCGAGGCCAAGGCGGCACGCCGAAGAACTGCCGGCAGGGGGGCGAGGCTAGGTCACAGCATCATATTTAGTGCCGGCAGCCTTGCGCATGCACGAGATGCAGCGTGCAACAGATGTAGCTCAGGTTGTGGCATTGGGTGTGGAGAGCAATGACTTAATCCGATCACTCGTGGGCAGCATCAGTGCAGTGGGTGAAGAGGTAACGGTACTGATGGGAGAAATAGCAGTAATGACACGGGAAATGAGGGAGGGAATGTCCGAGGGAGTGCAATCGACGGCACAGGAAGTCAGGGAGGTAGCTGCTGCAATAAGGGCACACAGCCCGGCCAATCAAATGACACCCCCATGAAGAAGTGAACATTCACTGAGATGTGGATGAGACATGGTTGCAGCCTTTCTTTGCTGCTTTTGTTCTTGTTCTTGATGTAGCTGTAGTAGCGTTTTTCAAATTGAAATTGTTTTGTAACTTTACAACTGATTAGTGAGCTTAGGGTTTTTAAGTGATGTTAGTGTAAATGTTCTCACATTTTGTAACTTACTTAATTTTGCACCTAAAAAGTGATCTTGAAGTTTCAGTGATCGAGTGTAAGATTTTTCACATTGAAATTATTTTGTAACTTTACAAGATTAAGTAATCTTAGAGTCATATTAAAAAGTAAAGTCTGATACAACAAATATTTTATTACACTGAGCTTTTTAATAAAATATTTTTTCATTAAAACTGAAGCATGTTCCATTAACACAACACAACATAGGAACAACTCCAAAAAATAAACATGTCAATGCGCAACAGTTGTTGCAGAACCCTCAGGCCTCAGTGATTGAAGCGTTCATGGATGAGCTGCTGGCGCAGGGGTCGAGTAATCGTTAAAAGGAGCACAATGGACCACACTCCTCCGACCTCGTGCTCCGGCATCAGGCACTTGCATGTTTTCCTGATCGTCGTCATCATCCTCATCCTGCTCTTCCGTAATACTATCATCAGGCACTGGACCCTCACGTGGGTTTTCTGGTTCCACTCCCAGCTCCTGCTGCCTCATAATGGCTAAGTTATGGAGCATGCAGCACATAACAGTGAACTGACCGACAATCTGAGGAGAATATTGCAAGTGGCCTCCGGAATGGTCCAGGCATCGGAAACGCTGTTTCAAAATGCCAATGGTCCTCTCGATGATGCTGTGCGTCGCAATGTGCGACATCATGTACTGATGGTCAGCTTCTGTCCGTGTTACGCGTAGGGGCGTCATGAGCCAGGTGGCAAGGCTGTACCCTTTGTCTCCCAGTAGCCAGCTCTGGACAGCTGCTGCTGAAACAGGTCAGATATAATGCTGTCGCGTAGGATGAACGCATCATGGGTGCTGCCATGGTATTTTTCATTGACTGACATGATGCGCTGCTTGTCGTCACACACGAGCTGCACATTAATGGAGTGGAAACCTTTTCTATTCCTGTACTGCTCGGAATGCTCCACAAGTGCTTGCAAGGCGATGTGTGTACAATCAATGCAGTCCTGTACCTTTGGGAAGCCAGCAATCCTGGAGAAGCCCACAGCCCTCTCATGCATTACTTGGTCGGTCATTGGGAACTTGATGAAGTAATTCCTCCGCGCATACAGTGCAGCCGTGACCTGGTAAACGCAGGCATGTATTGCACGTTGAGAGATGGCGCACACATCTCCAGTTGTAGCTTGAAACGACCCCGAGGCATAGAAGGAAAGTGCAGTGGTAACCTTCATTTGAACAGACAAGGCAGTCGACGTTGTGCTTCTCAGCTGTAAATCTGCTCTCAGCATATCACAGATCTTAACGACAACTTCCCTGCAGAAACGCAGCCTTTTGACACAATCAGCCTCGCTCATGTTCAGGTACGAACGCCTGGCTCGATATTGCCGACGTGGGCAAGGCCTGTCCATCAGCCTACGGGCTATGACGTTCCTGGTGCGGTGAGCTCTAATCAATTCTCTCCTATGCAGTGAATTGATGGAGACCCATTGCATAATCCGTGGTGATGATAATGCAGCACCCATACTTGAAGTACAAATTAAACTTTTAAACTTGCTGGCTGGCTGGCTCCTCTTCCCGGTGCTTTGCACGCCTTCCCTATCCCCTGGCCGCATAGCCGAACTTCTCCCCGCAGCTCTGAGCCTGCTGCTGCCGGGCTGTACTGACGTCGCTCTCCCTTCACGGTGCCCCTATCCCCTGGCCGAATGGCCGACATCGCACAGCTTGGTGCCTGCTGCTGCTGTTTCAGACAGGTAGGAAAATGTAATTTATTTTTTTTATTTGATTTATCTATCATTTATTTTTCATGATGGCTCTTTATTTGTAGAAGTGAAGTGTTAAATGCTTGTAAAATTCCCTAACTTCCCCCCCACCCCATCTCTCGTTCCCTGCCCCTAATTTATAAAGTGTAGACAAGGTTTTTCTGAGCGTACAAAAATCTACACTTAGTCCATTCTAAGTTAGTTTGGAGTAAGTTTTCGTTGCCTAAACTTGCAAAACAGGCATAAGAGAAAAAAACTGTCTTAAAATGAAACTATTCTAACTCACTAGAATTGGAGCAAACTAAATGCTGAGAATTGCAATTTCTAAATGCTCCATTCTAAACTAGTTGCTCCAAAAAAAACTGGAGCAACACGAGCCGAAACTTGAGCCGAAATTTGTATCAATATGCTGAATTACAGAATCAAAGGATGCAAATTTACAATTACAATTACAGCAAATTCCTTATCCCAGTGGGGCCATCAGGCAGCACAGCAGCAAGCAGAGGCTTAATATTTCACATTGTAGGGTACTGCAGAAGAAACTTGCACCCAAGTAACATTTCTTAATCCTGTCCCTTAACTTCAAATTTCACACAAATCTCTTTGGATAATTCTATTTTGGAAACAAACAGCAAGGAGAGCTGCAAGTTAGAAGCAGAGGTCTGTAAGTCAGTAGTTGAAGCCTCCAGAGCACCTGTTAAGATGCATTATAATGCAGCGTGAGGCCACTAGGGAGATGAAACAGGATCAGTTGGTTATGCTCATCTGATCACAATTGTACAAAAATGTTCCCAAAATGTTTTTCTGCTGGTTAAAGTCGATTGTCAATCATGCTTGAAAAAGTTCCTCTGGGCTAGTGGCAATGACTTGGGAAATCCGATGCTCTCCAACAAACCCAAGACCATCCAAGACTGGTTTATAATCAGGCCCAACAGGCCACATTAAGGAACTTCTGCATGGGATTTGGAAAAGCTTCTGAAATCTACGATGCAGATAGGCTTCTTAATAAACTAGTTTGCTGAAACGGAGTGGACTCCACATTGCATTGCTTAAATCATGGTAAGCTGGCAGGCATAAATTGTACTCATGCCAATTTCTAAAAGCCGCTTGCCAAGACAGGATAGCGGCAATGGTCTTGGAGGTCATGTGCCAGGAACCACTGACTTGACTTGGAGGTATCTTTGAGTAATATGATTCAGTTTGAGTAATATGATTCAGTTTGAAGCAAGCATACCCTCAATAATGCAGAGAGCAAATGTAGTTTCTATTTACAAGAAGTTGGATTATGGTGAGACCAACAAACTATAGAGGAATCTCACTATCCATAACTCTTAAAGTAGTTCTTCAGGTTGCTGTGGTATATCGGTTGCTTTGGAGGCCTACGGAGTAAAGCAAGGTAAAGACTGGATTCTGATCTTGAGGAATGGGCAGGGCAAGTGTTAATTTTATAAGAAATCATGAAATGTATTTGGCATACCTACATTGCTACATTGCTTTCACTGATTCTCATGAGGCTTTCAACCTAGTTTCATTAAAAAGTTGGAAGCTATGGAAGAACTTGGCTGAATCTTCCAACTCCAAGATCCATGTAAGCATAGATGAAAGACATGAACTCCATTCTTCTCAAGAGGACAAAAGCAAAATACTGCAGATGCTGAAATCTGAAATAAAAACAGAAAATGCTGGAAATACTCAGGTGGTCAGGCATCAACTTGAAATGTTAACAGTTTCTCTCTCCACAGATGCTGCCTGACCCAAGTATTTCCAGCATTTTCTGTTTTACTTCTCAAGGAGTCAGGCAAGGTCATGCAATGTTAACTATCTTATTTGATGCCTTAGTCAATGATGTGTTTGATGGTATTTTAAGGGATGATCTCAAAGTGTTGGGTTTTGAAAAGACATTGGGTGCTCCTTTCTCCAGAGGATGTAGTGCGCTCTATTCACTGTGCTGAACAATGGGCTAAATCAATGTGATATGGCATGGATGCCTCCAAGTGCAGTATTACAACTTTGCATGGCTCAAGAGGGGATATCAGAATTACAGCTTGGAAGAATCTCAACTGTTGATTCTCATTGGTATCCTGAGATCCTATGAATGCCACTTTATTCTGGATATGCTGAAAAGGTGCAAAGGACAATCTGAAGAAAAATTAGAAAGATCAATGAAAGCAAAAAATTCCAATGCAGGTTAAGCTTGGGGAATACAAGACATATCTCCAGTTGTTTGATGATGCAGACCTCCTAGGTATACAATGGAAATGCTTCCTTTGGCCCATGTGCGAGCTCCAGGAACAAGTTGTGTGGTACAGATGCAGCGTTCCGAATCCGGGACTGAGGCCGTTGCGGATTTTGCGTTTTGCCGGATTTTGGAATGTCTTTCTGACATCACGAATCCGGAAACACCCGAGCCCAGGTTTCGGATATTTCCGGATTTCGGAACGTCAGAAAGGGTGGGTGGGGGTGCTCGATGAGCTGTTCGAGTGTTCGGGTGGGGCTCTGCCGCCGGGTAGTTGTTTGGGTGGGGCTCTGCCGCCAGGTAGTTGTTCGGGTGGGGCTCTGCCGCCGGGTAGTTGTTCGGGTGGGGCTCTGCCGCCGGGTAGTTGTTCGGGCGGGGCCTGAGGAAGTGTTCCTTGTCTGGCCCGAGGTAGGTGGAGTCGGGCAGCCGAGGTAAAGGGGAGGGAGGGGGGCTGGGGCGAAGTTGGGGCAGGCGAGGTCAGTCCGCCGAGGCGATGGGGGTCCGGATATCGGAATATTTTCCGGTTTCTGGACGACCCCGCCACGGATCAGCCCGGTGTCCGGAACTCCGGATTTTGGAGGTCGAACCTGTACTTATGTGGCCAAAAGAGGAACCTTTGTTGGGAGGGAGAGCTCTAAGCCTACACAATCATATCACTCAACCATGGAAGGAAATTTAGCTTCATGGTGGGCATGGCTCTTTGCCAAAGTCACTCACATAAAGACCTAGATTAAATAGTTGGTGTGCAACTATTATGCTTGGACATAAAAGTCAAGCTGGGTAGCACGTTGCCAGCTGTCCAAGTAAGTCCTTCCACTAGTTATGCAGATGATGAGGAAACTTGAACCTGGGACAACAGCTACTGAAAGGAGCTACCTGGAACCCAGTTATGATAAAACCTGCTCATATATCCAGGATTCAGCACCTACCATGATTGGAATACAAAGAAGCAAACAACTGCTGATGAAGCTCTACATTTCAAAATGGTGGAATCACAATTTGATGGTATGGTGACTTTGTATGTTGTGTTCTTAATGATGGTGGTGTACATCCATCATCAGATTTGGGCTGGTGCTTATCAAGCTCAATCAGGTCTCGATCTCTGCCAAAACCATCAACAACTCAACAGTGTCTGGAGAGCAAAAATATCTGTCTTCTATCTCCACCATCAACCACATCCTTAAACCCCTCTTCCTTACCTCCTCCACCCTCATAACAACAAATGCGTGGAGTTCAGAGTTCTGAGTCACCAAGGCAGAAACCCATTCTGCTGCTTACCCCATTTCCTTGTCCACCAAACCAAAAGTGCTACAGGCTCTCTCTACCGTAGCTCTAAACCCCCATCTCTCTCTCTCCAGTTTCTCTTCCATTCCCTATGCCTTTTTCAAGCTCACCTCATCGGAGACCCACCTCCTGCTCGCTCGACTCCATTTCCATTAAATTGCTGACCTTCCAACTTCTCTTGAGGTTCCATGCTAGCTGACATTATCAATGGTTCTCTCTCTCTTCAGCCATAGTCTCCTTCCTTTCCAAAACCACAGTCATCATCATCCCTCCTCGAGCACTCTGTCCTTGCAAACTACCGCCGCCAACTCCAGCCTCTTTTCACTCTCCAAAATATTTGAATGAGCTGTTGCTTCTCAGATCTAAGCATATCTCTCCTGCAATCTATGTTTGAATCCTACCAATTAGGCTTCCGCCCCTCAACACTAAAATGGCCCTAACCAAAAGCAGGAACAACATCCTTTCGGAGCGTGACCATGTACAATATCTATCCTCGACCTCTCTGTAGCCTGTGTCATGGGCGACCACACTATCCTCCTCCAATGGCTCCCCCTTTCTTATGCAGCTGCCCTCACCTGGTTCCACTGGTACCTATCCAATCATAGCCAGAACATCTCTATCAATGCCTTCTCTTTCCACTCCTACATTGTTACCTCGAATATCCCAAAAGTCCATCTTTTGCTCCCTCCTTTTCCTCATCTAAATGCTCACCCCTAGCAACATTACCCTCCAGACATGGGGTTAGCTTTTACATGTCCACAGATGACGCTCAAGCCATCTGCCTCTGTGTTGTCAGACTGCTTATCCAACAGCCAGTCTTAGATAAGCCACAATTTCCTCCAGATAAACATTGGGAGGACCAAAACCATTGTCTTCAGTCCCACCGAAAACCTGATGACTCTTTTCTGACCACTGTCCACCCAGGGTTACACTTCAGATACTGTATCTAACTATAACACATAGTCTGCCTACTTCTAACTCTAACATCGCGATCCTCAGCCTCTACCGCAGGCTATCTGCTGATGAAACCCTCAACCATGCTTGCGTCACCTACTGACTGACTACTCCAAAGCTATCCTAGCCAGACTTCCACCCTGCATTGGCCATAGAGTACATCTCATTCACAACTCTGCTCCCTCTATCCTATCTCACACCAAGTCCCATTAACCCACCACCCCTGTCCTCAATGACTCACATTGGCTCCCAGTTCCCCAAAATCTCAAATGTAAAATTCTAATTCTTATCTTTAAATTCCTTCATGGCTTTACTCTTCCCCACCTCTAACCGCCTCCAGCAGTGCAACAACCCTTTTCCTCAGACTCTGGCCTCTTGTGCATCCGCTGCCCGCTCCCTACCCCCCCTCCTCCCTTTTAGTCACCCTTCGTAATAGCTCCTTCTTAAGCGCGGTGTCCATTTCTTTCCCCTACAACTCTGGGAAGTGCCTCGGGACACTTTTCTATATTTAAAGGTGCTGTATAAGTGTGTTGGTAATGCACTCACGCATTTTATGGTGTATTAGACTGCTCACCATGCCACTCAAGAAGTTTCTGTTTTATCACAGTTGGCTTAATAAAACACAAATTGTGAGCTTTCTAATGATTAACTGCATGGAAGAGGAGAAAGTAAGCATGGCTTTTTTTACATCAAGGTGGGTTTCCCGAACCAGAGAAGCCCACAATAATCTTGAGTGCTGTTGAATGATTGACCAGCTATTAGGCCTGCCACTGTGAGCTGGAATTCTTCCCACTTGGCTCTACATTACTCTGCAAGCTAATGCCCAAACAGATAGGATAATGCAGCAGAAATCATACCTGTGCTCTTTGCTGGAATACATTGCGGTTTTAACTGATTAAACACTAGCAGTATTCCTGCACACCTTTGGGGGTCCCCAAGCCATAGTTATTAGCAATTTGTTCCAAAGTCTTTGGACTAGAGCGAGTGTTCTTTTGGGGAAAATGTGTGCATTCCAATTCTGGCAAGCTGAATCTCTACCACTGTGAAATTCTCAGCAGCTTGTTTAGGATATTTAAAACATGGTTTTCCACGAGGATCAGTCAGTGACCAACAAAAATACATACTCATTCCTGTGAGTTGAAACTTAGTTGAAAATCAAATTTAGAAATTAAAATTTTTGGATGAAAGCACACCCTCCCCCACCCTAAACCAGATGACAGATCAGCAGTTTGACAGCATTCTCAACAAGGGGAGAATTGTTAAGAGTTTGATCTTGGAAATTCATGGAGAAATAGGTCACACATGATGGCCACAAATTTACTGCCCGGTTAAGTAATTGACAGAAATTTTTATATTCATCAAGATGATGGATGTTACTGTTAGAAAATGGAACATTTTTCCATTTGTGAAACTCTCCATCTGCATCAAACCAGTCAAGATCACATACAGCATAAGCCAGATACAAAGAGTGTTAGTTTGGCTCAGTTGGTAGGACTCTTACCCTTGAGACAGAAGGTTGCGGACAAGCCCTACTTAAGCATTTAAGTATATAATTTGGCTTGCCACTTCAGTGCAGTAATGAGGCAGTGCTGCATTGTTGGAGAGGTTCTCTTTCACACAAGGCGTTAAACCAAGACCCTATCTGTCTGTTCATGCAAATGTAAAAATTCCACAGCACAGTAAGAGTAAGGAGTTCTCCGGGATGCTTGGCCAAGATTTCTCCCTCAATTAGCACCATCAAAAGGATTAACTGGTTACTCATCTTATTTGCTGCTTGCAAGACCTTGTTGTGCATAAAACTGACTACTATACTTACATACATAACTGCAGATTAAACTTTAGATAAAGTAATTCATTTGTGTGAATGGTACCAGATATCAATACCCGATATTAGCAACGGTAATGGGTAGCAATTTATCCCTCCCCTGAAATCCCCAGGTCATAAATTTTGATATCGTCACGAGGACGTGAAAGTTGCTTTATAAATACAATGTAATTCTTTTATAAATTTCACACTGGAGCCCTTCAATTCTGAGCACTGGGGTCAAAATCAATATCTGTTTTTCTTTGGTTAAATAATGTGCTGATCACAAAGTTATTCATTTAACAACCAAAGCTAGAATGGATAATAATGACCGAAAATCTTTAACAAACCTTCAACTTGACTATTGGGTTTTAAAGCAAGGACATTCAAAAGGTTATTACTAGGACACCATGGATACAAATCAATATAAAATGTACATCAGTTATAATATTTTAAAATCCCAGCGTAGTCAATTACAAATTTCTGGGTTTAATCATAGAAGGTATTAATAAAGATTACCACCTCCATTGCTTGAGCCAATCGCTCTTCCAGAGCCATGAACGTAAGGAGCTGTGGATCAACAGATGATATAGCTTGAGCTGCAAGTCCTTCACCAAGTTCATCCAGCAATCTGAAAAAAAAAATCAAAATGAAGGCATCTTTCAAATCATTAAATTTATTAACTTTGGGGGCCTTTGTGCATTGAGCTGTTAAATAAGAAAAGTTTGATAAGTTATTAAATTCCTAAAGCAGGGAAAATATCCTCAAGCAAAAACAAAGGATTTTTAAAATTACTTTTCACTCAAATATTTATGAGTCAATTAAAATGTACGAGTGGGGCAGAAACCAAAAATAAACTAATTGCTTAATTTAACTGGGGTTTCAAACGGCAAGGTACTGTTGAGCATCAGTAAAATATATTTATGCACAACATTCAGAATTTAAAACTGGATGAATAAAATTATTTTTCTATCTTTTAGCATAACATGACTTGCTATGATCACATTTAGCATGAGAGTTACAAGTTGTTCCTGATGAACAGAATATTCAGCATTAACTATTTTTGCAGGTTTGCAATACGTATTCAAAATTTGGCCATTTCGGTTTTCAAGAAGCTAATGACCTGGATACACACCAGCTTTTTTGGACTGGGAGAAGAGAATAAATTTAGAGAAGAAAAGTGAGGAGAAAAAACATATCCCAACAGTATCTCTTCTCAGAGCCTCAATAGCATCAACCACGTTATATGTCAATTCACACCACAGTCCTGAGGCATCTCCCATTGTGGTCAAAAAAGTGAGATGTAAATCCCTAGAGCCGCTTCAAAATACTCCATATAGTTGACTTAGCCATCAAGCCCGAAATTCTTGGTTTCCCTAATACACAGCTGGAAGCGTCGTGAGGCGGATATCCAAGGACGCTGACCCAATAAACAAAAACAGTAGGAGTGTACCACATAGTGCCAGGGAGTGACAGACCACCGAGTGAGGAAGTGCAAACATCCACACAAAGTTAACATGAAGCAGCAGCACTGGCAGTCATTAGAACCAACTGCGGTCTGGCAACTGGAGATGGAGAAGTGGGAATCGATGCCACCAATTCTTAACTTGTTTTTTGGGTGGCTATGGGGCAGTACCAGAAAGAAAATAGGCACACAGAACTTACCACCCAATTCTTGCCATCTTGGTAGTGTCCTTGAAATAGACGGCCTTATTAGCCCAGTGCAAATCAGGGTCATGACGTCAATAGGACCCCAATTACATTTTCAGGTACCAATTGGCAACCAGGAGCTGACTTAATGAAAATTGCAAAAGAAACATAAATGATACTTCACAGGAATGCCAGAAGGTGGCAAGGAAGGTGTTGCACTCATCATTGGTGAAGCAGCTAAACAGAGCCTTCTGGAACAACAGCAGACTTCTAATGAGCCAGGTTCCAGATGCATTACCTCAAAATGACTGTAATGATATGCACCCACAAATGACATACAGTGATGAAGTTAGAGAGCTTTTACAACACACTGAAGGACATAACTGACAAGTTCAATGACAAGATATCCTCTTTTCACAATGTTAGGGTTTTTTGTAGTGCCAACATTAGCAGCAATCACCAATTGTACATTGCTACTAGAAATCAAATTGAACAAGCTAAATGAAAAAAAGGTAGTAAACGGAATCAACATTGCCAGACTGAAAGACACTGGCCGTACAACTCGGCACTGGCTGTTAAATCCAGTTTCGTTAAAAAAATGGCAGCTGCCTCGCTTCTGCCCACTTCTGGGGTGGAGCGTGTCAGCCGCCACTTTGAGCAGATCACGCAATCTGAAAATCAAATGCGATTGATGAAAAAACAAACTTGATAACTCTTAAGAGCAATGTGGTGGCTGTGCTCCTATTTGGATCAAAAATGTCACAATCCAACAAAGCCATCCAAAAGCAGTATAGACAGTGCCTTTAACATCAGATGGTTTAACAAAGTGACAAATGAAAGCGTACTTCAGAGAGGAAAGATGCCACCACTGACTAGAACAGTCTGGGAGGAGGGCAGATGGCCCATTATTGGTCTGAGAATTCCTGACACAGAATTCCTAAGTAGACATTAAATTGGAAGCCACAAGGGAAAAGAGCTAAAGATCAGCCAAAAGGAACTCTACACAACACACACAACGAATGCAGCTGCAATGTGCTTGCAGCCACAAGAGATGGAGGGAAAAGCTTTAATACTCCTCCTGCCCCTCAAATCAACTCCCTTGGTGCCTTATTTGCACTGAAAATCACTTTCCATACCTTAGGAGCCTCTTAACAAGGGCAGACACCGTCTCCAGTTCACCAGCGCAGCCTTTGGCCACCTGAGGAAAAAAGTGTTTGAAGATCAGGCCCTCAAATCTGCCACCAAGCTCATGTTCTACAGGGCTGCAGTGATACCCACCCTCTTGTATGACTCAGACGTGGACCATATACAGTAGACACCTCAAATCACTGAATATATACCAACGATGTCTCCGCAAGATCCTGCAAATCCCCTGGGAGGACAGACGCACTAATGTTAGTGTCCTCGACCAGGCCAACATCCCCAGCATCGAAGCATTGACCACACTCTACCAGCTCCGTTGGGCGGTCCACATTGTCTGCATGCCTGATACAAGACTCCCAAAGCAAGCGCTCTACTTGGAACACCTACACAGCAAGCGAGCCCAAGGTGGGCAGAGGAAACGTTTCAAGGACACTCTCAAAGCCTCCTTGATAAAATGCAACATCCCCACCGACACCTGGGAGTCCCTGGCCAAAGAGCACCCTAAGTGGAGGAAGTGCATCCAGGAGGGCGCTGAGCACCGAGTCTCAGCGCCGAGAGCATGCAGAAACCAAGCGCAGGCAATGGAAGGAGCGTGCGGCAAACCAGTCCCACCCACTCTTTCCTTCAACGACTGTCTGTCCCACCTGTGACAGAGACGGTAATTCCCGTATTGGACTATTCAGTCACCTAAGAACTCATTTTTAGAGTGGAAGCAAGTCTTCATCGATTTCAAGGTATTGCCTATGATGATAATGATGATGATTTGCACTGCCTGAGCTCTGCACTGGACCTGCTAGATTTTAAGTCTTCTCCAATCAACAAGCTGCTCGAAATGTGCAAGCAGCTCGGCAACTGTGAGGAAATGAGACCCCAACAGTGAAAACTGGCCAAGCCTCAATCTGAGAATCATAGAAATTTACAGCACAGGAGGCCGCCATGCGATCCATCATGTCCATGCCGGCCGTCAAAGAGCTATCCAGCCTAATCCCATTTTCCAGCTCTTTGTCCATAGCCTTGCAGGTTATGGCACTTCAACCTTTTAACCTTCATATTGATTGGACAAAGCAAATTGGCCAGGGTAGCCTTGAGGAAGAGTTCATGGAGTGTATCTGGGATAGTTTCCTTGAACAGTATGTTGCAGAACCAACCAGGGAGCAGGCTATCTTAGATCTAGTACTGCATAATGAGGCAGGATTAATAAATGATCTCGGCGTAAAAGATCCTCTAGGAATGAGTGACCATAATATGGTTGAATTTCAAATTCAGTTGGAGGGTGAGAAAGTTGGTTCTCAAACCAGGGTCCTAAGCTTAAATAAATGAGACCACAAAGGTATGAGGGCAGAGTTGGCTAAAGTGGATTGGGAAAATAGACTAAAGAATGGGACGGTTGATGAGCAGTGACAGACATTTAAGGAGATATTTGGTAACTCCTAACAAAAATATATCCCAATGAGAAGGAAAGACTAAGTATGGATAACCATCCGTGGCTAAGTAAGGAAATAAAGGAGGGTATCAAATTGAAAAAGGCATACAATGTGGCCAAGCTAAGTGGGAGGCCAGAGAATTGGAAAATTTTTAAAAGCCAGCAGAAAACAATTAAAAAAATTATTGAGAGAAGATAGATTATGGGCTCAATTTTCCCCAGGGATTTGCGCCGTTTTTTTGGAGTAGGATGCTTTTTTTGTCCTAAGTTTAAAAAAAAAGTTTCCCCAATCAATTTGCACCAGCGTAACACAGTTAGTGACGATTTTTTTAGCTAAGTTTCTTTTCAGCCAAAGGGAGCGTAACCTGCCACCCGTGCCAATTCTGGCCATTTCGGCAAATTTGGCCAGCTGAGAGTTACTCCAGTTCTGCTTAGGCCAGCATACGTGGCCTTTGCAGAAAAACATTTTGGAGAGATAAAGAAAATCGGCGCAGGTAAGTGCAACAGATGCCCGGACAGCAGCAGCAGGAACGATAAGAGAGAGGGGAACGGGTGGGGGGTGGAAAAAGAGGAGGTGGGGGGGGAGGGAGAAGCATTTTGGGTGTAGTTAGGTCTGGGGACTGGGAGGGAGGCCTTCCGGCCTGGGATAGGGGCAGGGGAGCAGACTGGGAGGCCACTTGGCCTGGGCTAGGCACTCAAGGCCAGGGTCGGGCGAGGGATCGGACCGACGAGCCCTTCGGCGAGGGCTAGGGAGCGGACTGGCAAGGCACTTGGGGCGGGAGAGCAGACCAGCAAGGCTCTCGGGGCCAGGGTCGGGCGGGGGAGCAGACCGGTAAAGCTCTTCGGCCAGGGCTAGGGGCAGGGGTAGCGGGACCAGCTTTAATAATTGGAGGTAAGTTGCTGCAATATATTTTAATGTGTTTTTAAATTGATGCTGTGTTTTAATGTGTTAGGAGCTGGCTGTATGTTTCACTTTGCAGCCTCAGCCTCCATAGTGTCCCTGGTTACCGTGGCAACCCCATCTTTTTGGTGCAGATCAAGGCTCCCGCCCCAAAACTAATGAACAGGTTAGGCCATGCCAAAATGAAGAAATCCAACGGGGAAACTTAAAACATTTTTTTATGGCATACTTGGGCCCCCAAAAAACAGGCGTGACTCTTCAAGTACGCCCAAAAAAACCTTTGGGAAAAATTGAGCACAATGAAAGTAAACGAGCATGAAATATAAAAACAGATAGTAAGAGTTTCTACAGGTACATAAAAAAGGAAAAAAGCGTGGCTATGGCAAATGTTGGTTCCCTAGAGGATGAGACTGGGGAATTAATAATGGGAAATAGGGAAATGGCAGAGACGTTGAACAAATATTTTGTATCGGTCTTCACAGTAGAAGACACTAAAAACATTCCAATAATGGATAAGCAAGGGTCTACAGGGAAGGAGGAACGTAATACAATCACTATTAAAGAAGTAGTACTCGGTAAAATAATGGGACTAAAGGCAGACAAGTCCCCTGGACCTGCTGCCTTACATTCTAGGGTCTTAAAATAAGTGGCTGCTGAGATAGTGGATGCATTGGTTGTAATCTACCAAAATTCCCTGGATTCTGGGGAGGTCCCAGCAGATTGGAAAACCGCAAATGTAACGCCCCTATTTAAAAAAGGAGGCAGACAAAAAGCAGGAAACTATAAACCAGTTAGCCTAACATCTATCATTGGGAAAATGCTAGAGTCCATTATTAAGGAAACAGTAGCAGGACATTTGGAAAAGCATAATTAAATCAAGCAGAGTCAGCATGGTTTTATGAAAGGGAAATCATGTTTGACAAATTTGCTGGCGTTCTTTGAGGATGTAACTAGTAGAGTGGATAAGGGAGAACCAGTGGATGTGGTGTATTTGGACTTTCAAAAGATTTTTGACAAGATCCCACACAAGAGAATAGTGTGCAAAATTAAAGCACATGGTATTGGGGGTAATGTATTGATGTGGATAGAGAACTGGTTGGCAGACAGGAAGCAAAGAGTAGAAATAAACGGGTCCATTTCAGAATGGCAGGCAGTGACTAGTGGGGTACCGCAAGGTTCAGTGCTGGGACCCCAGCTATTTTACAACATATATTAATGATTTAGACAAAGGAATTGAATGTAATATCTCCAAGTTTGCAGATGACACTAAGCTGGGTGGCAGTATGAGCTGTGAGGAGGATGCTAAGAGGCTGCAGGGTGACTTGGGCAGGTTAGGTGAATATACTACATGTGCCATGCATTTGTCCAATGTAGATAAATGTGAGGTTATCCACTTTGGTGGCAAAAACAGGAAGGCAGAATATTATCTGAATGGTGACAGATTAGGAAAAGGGGAGGTGCAACGAGACCCGGGTGTCATGGTACATCAGTCATTGAAAGTTGGCATGCAGGTACAGCAGGCGGAGAAGGCGGCAAATGGCATGTTGGCCTTCATAGCGAGAGGATTTGAGTTTAGGAGCAGGGAGGTCTTACTGCAATTATACAGGGCCTTGGTGAGGCCACTCCTTGAATATTGTGTACAGTCTCCTAATCTGAGGAAAGACAGTCTTGCTATTGACGGAGTTCAGCGAAGGTTCACCAGACTGATTCCCGGGATGGCAGGACTGACATATGAAGAAAGACTGGATCGACTAGGCTTATATTCACTGGAATTTAGATGAATGAGAGGGCATCTCATAGAATCATATAAAATTCTGACGGCATTGGACAGGTTAGATGCAGGAAGAATGTTCCTGATGTTGGGGAAGTCCAGAACCAGGGGTCACCGTCTAAGGATAAGGCGTAAGCCATTTAGGACCGAGATAAGGAGAAACTTCTTTACTCAGAATTGTGAACCTGTGGAATTCTCTACCACAGAAAGTTGTTGAGGCCAGTTCATTAGATATATTCAAAAGGGAGTTAGATGTAGCCCTTACGGCTAAAGGGATCAAGAGGTATGGAGAGAAAGCAGGAATGGGGTACTGAAGTTGCATGATCAGCCATGATCATATTGAATGGTGGTGCAGGCTCGAAGGGCCGAATGGCCTACTCGTGCACCTATTTTCTATGTTTCTATGTAGTGTATTTTTCTATTTTTTTTTATTAGTGTTGTGTGTTGGGGGAGGGTGGGGGTGTGGTTTCATGAATGAGAAAATACTGTACCTTGATTGGCTGCCCAGAGCCATGTGACTCCAGCTCCAGCATACGGACGTCCCAACGTGCACGCGCTCCGATGCGCAGTGAGTGAAGGCCTCAGGATTGGAAGTTCGAGCGAGCGCAGCACCTTCAGGCAAGTGCGCATTCTTTTTCCTTTTTTCAGTTGTTTGCGCACAGGAAGACCTCGATCGGAATTTCTGGGCCAATAAATCATTGGAATTACTTATGTTAGGTTTGTTTGGTGTTTGGTTATCTTGTAGAAAAATAATTATGTGATGGCTAGTTGTGAGGAGAAAGGAATTTATTTAAACTGGAGAGAGACTAGTGATAGGAGGCTGATTTTGATGGACTGCAACTTCCAAAAATATTGCTCTATGCACCTGTGAAGATGTGTTAAGTGAGTTTGGCTCTCAGCTGTTTCAGTGCTAATCACTACACCTGCTTCATACATCAGCAGTGTTACTATCAGCCTCTGTGGCATTCTGTGGGGCAACGTTATGAAGCACATAACATGCCACTACATTCGCGAAATGATGCTCTGTGCATATTGTAAGGTACTCCCAGAACCTTTTAAGCATTCCAAAGGATTGGTTGTTTGTCATCCTTGCCTTATTGTGGGGTTCCTCTGCAATACTGGTCATCCTACAAAGTGGTGTAATGAGCCCAGAGAGTAAATCTTGCTAACCAGCATGCAACCTGCACCATGACCTCATTGGTGAGAGCAGAGATGCTGGACTGAAGTACAAAAGCATTATGTCAGCTCCCAGCATATCGAGTGCATGCAGGAAACTGTCCCGATTGTTGCAAATGACCTGCATAGTTAAGGAATGGAAGCCTTTCTATTTGATATAAATATTGGTTAATAATTCAGGCCTACAAAGCCACATTAGTGCAATAGGCTCAACAACCCTATTGCAATTCTGTAAAAAGTTAATCACTCAAGTCATCTGTGGAACTACTATTGAGTTGCACTGATAATGAGGGCAATGTTTACTTGCCTTATACAGGAATGTACAATGAATTGGCCAGGTTGGCAAAGGTCCCCTCTGGTTCCCTGGAACGATCCAGTTACATAGAGCTGATATCACATTGTTGGCCACAGCCAGGAGCTGTTCATGCTGTGGACCTTGGTAATAGATCTGGCTGCAGCAAAAAAATGTTCAAAGTTTCATTATTGAAGCATAGCCTCCCACGACATAGCTCATGTAAGAGGCCATGGAAAGCACACTTCATTTGATACTTTCTGATCAGTGTGCCATGTGGGACCTATCACGAAGGTAAAAAGCCTATGGGATCCAGGGCAAAGTGGCAAGTTGAATCCAAAATTGGCTTAGAGGTCAGAAGCAAAGGGTAATATGGTTGATAGATGTTTGTGACTGGAAAGATGTTTGTGACTGGAAGGATGTTTCCAGTGGGGTTCCACTGGGTTCAGTATTGGGTCCCTTGCTTTTGGTTATATACATCAATGTTCTAAATTTGAATATAAAGGGTATGATTAAGAAGTTTGCAGATGACATTAAAATTGGCTGTGTGGTTGATAATGAAGAGGAAAGTCATGGGCTGCAGGAGGCTATCAATCAACCGGTCAGGTGGGCAGAACAGTGGCAAATAGAATTTAATTCATTGAAATGTGAGGTAATGCACTTGGGGAGGGCTAATAAGGAAAGGGTATACACATTAAACGGTAGAAGTGTAGATGTACAAAGGGACCTTGGAATGCTTATCCACAGATCCCTGAAAGTAGCAGGCCAGATGGATAAGGTGGTTAAGAAGGCATACGGAATGCCTGTATTCTATGCCTCGGCCAATAAAGGCAAGAGCAGTGAGGTTATGCTTAAATTGTATAATACTCTGGTTTGCCCACAGCTGGAATACTGCGTGCAGTTCTGGTCGCTGTATTATAGGAAGGACATGATTGCACTGGAGAGGGTGCAGAGGAGATTTACAAGGGTGCCACCTGGAATGGAGAATCTTAGCTCTGAGGACAAATTGGATAGGCTGGGTTTGTTCTCCTAGGAACAGAGGAGGACGAGAGGAGACCTCATTGAGGTGTATAAACTTTTGAGGGGCCTAGACATAGTGGATAGCAAGGGAGTATTTCCCTTGGTGGAGTCGTCAATTATGACGGGGCATAATTTTAAAGTGGTTGGTGGAAGGTTTAGACGTAATTTGAGGGGAAGCTTCTTCACGCAGAGGGTTGTGGGGGTCTGGAACTCACTGCCTGGAATGGTGGAGGAGGCAGAAATCCTCACATTTAAAAAGGTGCTTGGATGGGCACTTGAAGTGCCTTAACCTGCAGGGTTATAGACCTAGAGCTGGTAAGTGGGATTAAACTGGATAACCTCTTATTGGCTCTTGTAGATACGGTGGCAAGTACTTCAGGGAATTGAATACGGCCAGAGTGATCTTCTGGACTAGTTTTGATCACCTGGATGAGTCGGAGAGGAATTTTCTCAGATTTTTTTTTCCCCAATTGGCCCGAGTTTTAAAATCTGGTCTTTTCCCTCTCCCAGGAGATCGCATGGCTCCGGTTGGGGTGGAGTGTAAAATGTTGCGATGCATGGGGTATCGCAGTTGTGTGGGGCGGACTGGTTGGGCCGGATGCTCTTTACTTGTCCGCTATTATACAGTGTTCATAGGTTTATATGTAATCTTCACGGCTGCTGACCGAGGGCCGTGTGGCTCTTTGTCGGCCGGCACAGACACGATAGGCTGAAATGGCCTCCTTTTGCACTGTAGATTTCTATATTCTGTGCGTACCGCTGGGATGGTCTGGTGTTGCATAATTAATCTGGCTTCCCTTGCTGCTCCTCTTCCTTCAAAATGTATATCATGTAAAGTAGGATTGATAATATAAAAAATAGGAGCAGGAGTAGGCTATACAGCCCCTCATGCCTGCTCTGCCATTCAATAAGTCTTTGGCTGATTTTCTACCTCAACTTCACTTTACCACCCTATTTTCATATCCCTAGATTCCCTTAGTGTACAAAAATCTAATCGATCTCAGTCTTGAATGTACTTAACGACTGAGCATCCACAGCCCTCACAATGGGAAGCCCATTTTGTAACATTCAGAACGTTGTTCCCCAATTTCCTTTAATTACAAGCTTGTCCACAGGTATTGAGGAATATAGGCGAAGACTTCGAGTACAACAGTGAAAATGTTTTCACATAGCTCCAGTCAGTCCCAAGAAATGTCCAGAAGCCTGCAAAAACAATCACACCTACAGTAAGCTTCCCTTTAAATAAATACTTCTGCCTCGATAAGCAGGCCCTGGGAACTGCAGCAATAATATAGTGGTGTACAATCAGAAGGCCGCATGGGACACTGTTGGTTACAGAACTGATGGCATCTTATCCTAGCTCTGTGATTTACATATACGTCTGCTGTTCAGAGGGCAGACGCTTTTTCACTCCAAACTGAAACCTGCAGAAATTTATGACATGGTACCCCGGGGCAGAAACCCAGCATGTCTTGGGTCCGTACCAAATTCCTGTACCCACCAAAAGGTGCAATTCGCAACATGGCCCCCTGCCCCAGCCCAGGAATTTTGGGGCCGCATGTCTTTTCACAACCTTAACCCGAGGGTGAGGGAAGGAAACCACCTAGCGACCTCATTTTCCTCTGCAATTTTTTCTTCTTTCCCCTCTTTTAGCATTGGCACTGGGCATTCCCCAATACACTGCCCACATAATCATTATTCAACTGTACCTATTTCTGCTTCATGCCAGAGATCAATTAGCTTAGCACAAACCATGGATCAAATCTACGACCATTAGATAAACTCCATCCAGGAAGCATCATATTCATTTTTATCAAGAGCTCTACGTTATACAAGTGGTAGTATGCAATGTGCCATAAACAAAGAATTTAAAGAATAACAGAAAATTTTCATTCAACTCATTTCATTCTGCTTCAGAACCCAATCTGTTTAGGTTTTACATCTCCCTCCCTCCCATGATTCAGGAAATTCTCTGCTCCGGCACCAGTCAGGTCCCAAGGGTGCCGGACCAGAGGTGTCCAACTGTACCATCTCCACCTCTATTTTCCTGAATCATATTTCATTTTTTAAAGTCAGTATTTTTTCATGAGGAAGCAGACTTATTGTTTAGAAGATTTGAGGCTTGAAGTTATTCCTTATTCTAAGACTAGCATTTGGCTTTCACACTAATGGTGTCATTTGGCTCTTCTACCCTGGTTTTGCAAAAAGTACTCCTTTACATCAGACCCTTTAATTATTTTACAAATGTAATTTATTCACCCATACATCTACCTTTTGCAATTTTGTCAATGATCCAAAACCTGGATGTGTTACTTTTGGTAAAGTTACACTAGGTTTAACATGCTACTTAAAACGGTAAAAAAAAATTGAAAATGGAAAAGTAACCCAAACTTTGCATCAAATACTTAAAATATTATAACAGAACTTTCATATCAAAATCATGAAGTGTGACAATATAAGAACTTATTTTTGCCAATATTTTCACCCCTCATGAAGGTGAAAACCTTTGCTGAGGTACAATTCCACAGAACCAGGCAGTTATAATGCCAAACCAGAGTTAATTTAGCATAGAGAGAACTGCATTACACCAGACCGTCCAGAGACTCATTGGGTCTCTGGAGATAGAGGGAAAAAAAATCTTAGTGGTCTTCTAACACAATTATTGTGAAAAGCAAGTTGAAAAAAAATAAAACATTTTCCCTGAAGTCTTACAAACCAGGTTTCATTTATAAACACAGCCCACTTTAGGTACTATTACTGTCCCATAATGCAAAATGAAACCACAGCAATTTAAATGGTTGTAGCAAACAAAAGCCCAAGGTATCAATTCGAATACAAAAACTAGGAAGTGCCTTCTTGCTAAGCTGCACTGGCAGAAACCTTTGAAGAGGTTTCAAATGTCTAAATGGTAAAGTGACAATAATTGAAACATTAGTATAAAAATGTTGAGGCACTTTCTACCCTTTACTCTCATTCCTATAGTTGATTATTTAAGATTAACATATCAACATAAGAAATAGGAGCAGGAGTAGGCCATTTAGCCCCTCGAGCCTGCTCCGCTACTCAATAAGATCAGCTCCACATATCTCTTTACTCCCTTATCGCTCAAAAATCTGTCCATTTCCGCCTTCAATGACTCAGCCTCCACAGCTCTCTGGGGCAGAGAATGCCATAGATTTACAACCCTCAGTGAAGAAATGACTCATCTCAGTTTTAAATGGGTAGCCCCTTATTCTGAGACTATGTCCCCTAGTTTTAGTTTCCCCTATGAGTGGAAATATCCTCTCTGCATCCATCTTGTCATGGTCCCCTCATTATTTACAAGATTCAATATCACCTCTCATTCTTCTGAACTCCAATGAGTATAGGCCCAACCTACTCAACTTATCTTCATAATTCAACCCCCTCATCTCCAGAATCAACCTCGTGAACCTTCTCTGAACAGTCTCCAATGCAAGTTTATCCTTCCTTAAATACGGAGACCAAAACTGTACGCAGTGCTCCAGGTGTGGCCTCACCAATACCCTGTACAATTGTAGCAGGACTTCTCTGCTTTTATACTCTATCCCCCTTGCAATAAAGGCCAACATTCCATTTGCCTTCCTGATTACTTGCTGTACCTGCATACTAACTTTTTGTGTTTCATGCATAAGGACCCCCAGGTCCCTCTGTACTGCAGCACTTAGCAATTTTTCTTCATTTAAATTATAACTTGCTTTTCTATTATTTCTGCCAAAGTGGATACCTCACATTTTCTCACATTATACTCCATCAGCCAAATTTTTGCCCACTCACTTAGCCTATCTATATCCCTTTGCAGATTTTGTGTCCTCCTCACAATTTGCTTTCTCACCCATCTTTGTATCAGCAGCAAACGTGGCTACATTACACTCGGTCCCTTCATCCAAGTCATTAATATGGACCCAGCACCGATCCCTGCAGCACCTCACTAGTCACTGTTTGCCAACCGGAAAATGACCATTTATCCCGACTCTGTTTACTGTTAGCATGGATAGAGGATTGGCTAACTAATATATTACCCCCAACCCTGTGAACTTTTATCTTGTGCAGTAACCTTTTATGTAGCACCTTATAGAATGCCTTCTGGAAATCCAAATATACCACATCCACTGGTTCCCCTTTATCCACCCTGCTCGTTACATCCTCAAAGAACTCCAGCAAATTTGATCAGCAGAGAGGGGGGGTAGGGAAAACCAACTCCAACGGAACCCTCCTCCTGATGAAATGCTTAGAACATGGACTTGTCATAACCAACACCATGTGCCGTCAGAGAGACAAGTACAAGGCTTCATGGCAACACCCTCACTCCAAGCACTGGCATCTGCTAGACTACCTCATCGTCCAAGCAAGAGACTGCAAGGGCGTCCGCATCACCCGCGCTATGACAGGAGCTGACGACTGCTGGACGGACCACCGCTTAATCCACTCGGTCATCTCCATCAATGTAGCCCCAAAACAGCGGCGGCATCAGAAACAATGCCGCAGGAAAATCAACGTTGGAGCACTCAAAGACCCTGCTAAAAAGCCCCATTCAGCCAGCGCCTCACAACCAACCGGACGACTCCCAGTGATCCAGAGATGCAGAGTGTCCACAGTGCCTGGTCTGTCCTCAAGGCCTCCCTAATTAGCACCTGTGAAGAGATTCTTTAGCGCAGTCAAGATCGCCTATGGCCCAAGCACCCAAGGTCCTACCCCACTCAGGCCAACAACGGAGGGGTACTCATCAAGGACAGAGAGGCAGTCAATGCCTGCAAGAAGGAGCACTTTGAAGATCTCCTTAACAGAGACCCTGTCCTCGATGCGCGTGTCCTCGCCTCCATCCCGCAGCATGCTATCTGCCACCACCTCAGCCCAGCATGAGGTTGAAAAGGCCATCCCACAACTGAAGAACAAGGCCTCAGGAGCAGATGGAAGCCCCGCCAAGGCACTAAAGCATGGCAGAGAAGCACTATTGGCGCAAATACATGAACTCATTTCTCTTATTTGGAAGGAAGAGAGCATGCCAGGGGATCTCAGATGCCGTAATCGTAACCATCTTCAAGAAAGGTAACAAGTCCGATTGTAGTGATTACAGGGGAGTTTCCCTGCTGTCTGCCACAGGCAAAATCATCGCAAGAATCCTTCTCAATCGCCTTCTCCTAGTGGCTCAAGAGCTCCTCCCATATTCGCAACGTGGATGCCACTCACAAGGGGCACAATGGACCTAATCTTCACCGCGCGCCAAATCCAAGAGAAATGCAGGTAACTGCACCAACCTCTGTCCATGGCCTTTTTTGACCTCACAAAGACCTTTGACACCATCAACCGCGAGGGATTATGGAGTGTCCTGCCTCAAATGGTTTGTCACCATCCTCCGCCTGCTTCATGATGACATGCAAGCCGTGATCCTGACCAACAGATCCAATTTAAGTACGGACCGGGGTCAAGCAAGGTTGTGTCATCGCACCAACGCACTTCTCGTTCTTCCTTGCTGCAATGCTCCATCTCACCCTCAGTAAGCTCCCTGCTGGAGTGGAGCTAATCTACAGAACAAACTGGAAATTATTCAACCTCCATTGCCTCCAGTCCAGATCCAAGGTCGTCCCATCCGCTGTCATTGAAATTACAGTATGCAGACGACACTTGCGTCTGCACAAACTCAGAGGTCGAACTCCAAACTATCATCAACACCTTCACCGAAGCATACGAAAGTATGGGCCTTACCCTAAACAGCTCAGCCTTCGGTCGCCTGAGGAAGAGAGCGTTTGAAGACCAGGAGCTCAAACCCAGCACCAACTCATGGTCTACAGAGCAGTGATGATGCCCGCCTTCCTATATGGCTCATAGACTTGGACTATGTACAGCAGGCACCTCAAAACACTGGAGAAGTGCCGCCAACGTTGCCTCCACAAGATCCTGCAAATCCATTGGCAGGACCAACGTCAGTGTTGTCGCTCAGGCCAACATTCCCAGAATCGAAGCATTGATCACGCTCGATCAGCTCCAATGGACGGGCTACATCGTCCGCATGCCCGACACGAGACTCCCAAAACAAGCGCTCTACTCTGAGCTCCGATACGGCAAGTGAATCCCAGGTGGGCAAAGGAAATGCTTCAAGGACATCCTCAAAGCCTCTTTGAAAAAGTGCAACATCCCCACTGACAACTGGGAATCCCTGGCCCAAGACCGCTCAAAGAGGAAAAGCATCCGAGAAGGTGCCTAACACCTCGAGGCCATTTGTCAGGAGCAAGCGGAAGCCAAGCGCAAACAGTGGAAGGAGTGCACGACAACCCAAGCACCTGACCCATTCGCTCCTTCGACCACTGTCTGCCCCACCTGTGACAGAGACTGTAGGTCCCGCATTGGACTCATCAGTCACCTGAGAACTCATTAGTGTGGAAGCAAGTCATCCTCAACTCCGAGGGATTGCCTAAGATGATTTTATTTTTTTTCTAAGACGATTTCAAGAACGATTAATACAAAAAGTGAATTAATGTACATTAACACCAATGCTTACTTTTTTTTTTAAAAAAAAGTTAACCTTTCAAGCTCTGCATTTGAAATTTATGCAATAGATTAGCACTTTATTTAGCTCATTCAATAATCAATACCTACCACTAAATTGTGCTGCCAATGGAGCATATTTTAGTAGGGGTGCATTTAGAAAAGAGTGATCACAATATCATTAGGTTTCAAGTAGTTATGGAAAACATAGAAAATAGGTGCAGGAGTCGGCTATTCTGCCCTTCGAGCCTGCAGTGCCATTCAATAAGATCATGACTGATCATTCCTTCAGTACCCCTTTCCTGCTTTCTCTCCATACCCCTTGATCCCTTTAGCCGCAAGGGCCATATCTAACTCCCTCTTGAATATATCCAGTGAACTCTCTGCGGCAGGGAATTCCACAGGTTAACAACTCTGAAGAAGTTTCTCTTCATTTCAGTCCTAAGTGGCCTACACCTTATCCTAAGACTATGTCCACTGGTTCTGGACTTCCCCAACATCGGGAACATTCTTCCCGCATCTATCCTGTCCAGTCCCGTCAGAATCTTGTATGTTTCTATTAGATCCCCTCTCATCCTTCTAAACTCGTGAATAAAGGCCCAGTTGATCCAGTCTCTCCTCATATGACAGCCCAGCCATCCCTGGAATCAGTCTGGTGAACCTTCGCTGCACTCCCTCAACAGCAAGAATGTCCTTCCTCAGACTAGGAGACCAAAACTGAACACAATATTCCAGGTGAGGCCTCACTAAGGCCCTGTACAGCTGCATTATGACCTTCCTACTTCTATACTCAAATCCCCGAGCTATGAAGGCCAACATACCATTTGCCTTCTTTACCGCCTGCTGTACCTGCATGCCCACTTTGTGACTGATGAACCATGACACCCAGGTCTCGTTGCACCTCCCCTTTTCCTAATCTGCCGCCATTCAGATAATATTCTGCCTTCGTCTTTTTGCCCCCAAAATGGATAACCTCACATTTATCCACATTATACTGCATCTGCCATGCATTTGCCCACTCACCTAACCTGTCCAAGTCACCCTGCAGCCTCTTAGCATCCTCCTCACAGCTCACACCGCCACCCAGTTTAGTGTCATCCGCAAACTTGGAGATATTACACTCAATTCCTTCATCTAAATCGTTAATGTACATTGAAAAGAGCTGGGGTCCCTCCACTGAGCCCTGCGGCACTCCACTAGTCATTCTGAAAAGGACCCGTTTATCCCGACTCTCTGCTTCCTGTCTACCAACCAGTTCTCTATCCATGTCAGTATATTACCCCCAATACCATGTGCTTTGATTTTGCACACCAATCACTTGTGCGGGACCTTGTCAAAAGCCTTTTGAAAGTCCAAATACACCACATCCACTGGTTCTCCCTTGTTCACTCTACTAGTTACATCCTCAAAAAATTCCAGAAGATTCGTCAAGCAGGATTTCCCTTTCATAAATCCATGCTGACTTGGTCTGATCCTGTCACTGCTTTCCAAATGCGCTGCTATTTCATTCTTAATGATTGATTCCAACATTTTCCCCACTACTGATGTCAGACTAACCGGTCTATAATTACCCGCTTTCTCTCTCCCTCCCTTTTTAAAAAGTGGTGTTACATTAGCTACCCTCCAGTCCATAGGAACTGATCCAGAGTCGATAGACTGTTAGAAAATGATCACCAATGCATCCACTATTTCTGGGGCCACTTCCTTGAGTACTCTGGGATGCAGACTATCAGGCCCCGGAGATTTATCGACCTTCAATCCCATCAATTTCCCCAACACAATTTCCTGCCTAATAAGGATATCCTTCAGTTCCTCCTTCTCACTAGGCCCACTGTCCCCTAGTACTTTCGGAAGGTTATTTGTATCTTCCTTCATGAAGACAGAACCGAAGTATTGGTTCAATTGGTCTGCCATTTCTTTGTTCCCTAAATTCACCTGAATCCGACTGCAAGAGACCTACGTTTGTCTTTACTAATCTTTTTCTCTTCACATATTTATGAAAGCTTTTGCAGTCAGTTATTATATTCCCTGCAAGCTTCCTCTCGTACTCTATTTTCCCCTTCCTAATTAAACCCTTTGTCCTCTTCTGTTGAATTCTAAATTTCTCCCAGTCCTCAGGTTTGTTGCTTTTTCTAGCCAATTTATGTGCCACTTCCTTGGCTTTAACACTATCCTTAATTTCCTTTGTTAGCCATGGTTGAGCCACCTTACCAGTTTTATTTTTACTCCAGGCAGGGATGAACAATTGCTGAAGTTCATCCATGTGATCTTTAAATGTTTGCCACTGCTTATCCACAGTCAACCCTTGGAGTATCCTTTGCCAGTCTATTCTAGCCAATTCACGCCTCATACCGTCGAAGTTACCTTTCCTTAAGTTCAGGACCCTAGTTTCTGAATTAACTTTGTCACGCTCCACCTTAATAAGGAATTCTACCATATTATGATCACTTTTCCTCAAGGGTCCTCGCACAACAAGATTGCTAATTAGTCCCTTCTCATTACACATCACCCAGTCTAGGATGGCCAGTTCCCTGGTTGGTTCCTCGACATATTGGTTGAGAAAACCATCCCTAATACACTCAAGGAAATCCTCCTTCACCGCACTGCTACCAGTTAGGTTAGCCCAATATATAGATTAAAGTCGCCCATGATTACTGCTGTACCTTTACTGCACGCATCCCTTATTTCTTGTTTGATGCTGTCTCCAACCTCACTACTACTATTTGGTGGTCTGTACACAATGCCCACTAGCGTTTTCTATCCTTTGGAATGCTGCAGCTCCACCCATACCGATTCCACATCATCCAGGCTAATGTCCTTCCTTACAATTGCATTGATTTCTTCTTTAACCAGCAACGCCACCCTGCCTCCTTTTCCTTTCTGTCTATCCTTCCTAAATGCTGAATACCCCTGGATGTTGAGTTCCCAGCCTTGGTCACCCTGGAGCGATGTCTCCATGATGCCAATGATATCGTATCCATTAACTGCTATCTGCACAGTTAATTCATCCAACTTATACCGAATACTCCTCGCATTGAGGCAGAGAGCCTTCAGGCTTGCCTTTTTAACATACTTTGCCCCTTTAGAATTTTGCTGTAATGTGGCTCTTTTTGTTTTTTGCCTTGGGTTTCTCTGCCCTCCACTTTTACTATTCTCCTTTCTATCTTTTGCTTCTGCCTCCATTTTTTTCCCCTCTGTCTCCCTGAATAGGTTCCCATCCCTCGGCCATATTAGTTTAACTCCTCCCCAACAGCACTAGCAAACACTCCCTTTAGGATATTGGTTCCGGTCCTGCCCAGGTGCAGACTGTCTGGTTTGTACTGGTCCCACCTCCCCCAGAACCGGTTCCAATATCCCAGGAATTTGAATCCCTCCCTTCTGCACCATTCCAAGTCACGTATTCATCTGAGCTATTCTGCGATTCTTATTCTGACTAGCACGTGGCACTGGTAGCAATCTCGAGATTACTACTTTTGAGGTCCTTTTTAATTTAACTCCTAGCTCCCTAAACTCGTCTCGTCGGACCTCATCCCGTTTTTTACCTATGTCATTGGTACCTATATGCACCACGACAACTGGCTGTTCACCTTCCCTTTTCAGAATGTCCTGCACCCATTCAGAAACATCCTTGACCCTTGCACCAGGGAGACAACATACCATCCTGGAGTCACGGTTGCGGCCGCAGAAACGCCTATCTATCCCCCTTACAATTGAATCCCCTATCACTATCGCTCTCCCACTGTTTTTCCTGCCCTCCTGTGCAACAGAGCCAGCCACGATGCCATGAACTTGGCTGCTGCTGCCCTCCCCTGATGAATCAACCCCCCCAGCAGTACCCAAAGCGGTGTATCTGTTTTGCAGGGGGATGACCGCAGGGGACCCCTGCACTACCTTCCTTGCTCTACTCTTCCTGTTGGTTACCTATTCCCTATCTGGCTGTGTACCCTTTACCTGCAGTGTGACCAACTCACTAAACGTGCTAATCACATCATTCTCAGCATCGTGGATGCTCCAGAGTTCATCCACCCGCAGCTCCAGTGCCGCAATGCGGTCCATCAGGATCTGCAAGCGGATACACTTCCCGCACACGTAGTCGGCAGGGACACCAGAAGGACAAGGAACATTCGTAAGTCAAAATACTCACCTGGGGGATGGTTAATTTCCAGGAGTTGAAAAGGGATCTGGCCCAGTTGGATTGGAATCAAAGATTGGCAGTAAAACAGTAAATGAACAACAGGAGGCCTTAAGAGGAACTGGTTTGGGTATAGACTAGACACATTTCTACAAGGAGGTAAGGAAGGGCATCCACAGCTAGAGCTCCTTGGATGACTAAGATATAGAGATTAAAATGAAACATAAAAAGGAGGCTTATGACAAATGTAATGTGCTTAATTCAATGGGAACGAAGTAGAATGCAGAAAGTACAGAGAACTGAAAAGAGAAATAAAAGGGGCAAAAAGAGAGTGTATGAAAATAGATTAATGGACAATATAAGAGAAACCAAAAGTATTTTATAAGCATGTGGCCAGGAAATTGGACTAGACTGTGCTGGCCATTAAGTCCAGTTTGGAAGCAAAAATGGCAGCTGCGTCGCTGCCGGCACGGAATGAGACAGCTGTCATTTTGGACCGGTCGGCAGCGCTGCCATTGCCTTCAGATATTTAGATCAGCCAGATCAATACGTCAATCTGTGTGCAACTCTGAATTGACATACGATCTTGTATTTTGGACACCACCACTCTTAACGCCCTCTCCAAAGCACGCACGACGGAATGTGCGTGCAGCAGTACGACGGACCCGCTGCCAGCACTTCTTAAGGGACACATGCAACTTTCAGGTAGGTTTAGATTTTTGCTTTTGTACTGATTTCTTTACATTTTATTGGAGTAGTGGCTTGGCGTAATACATTTAAAAAGTTGGTCAAGTGTGCAGGGAGTACTGCTGGACATGTGCTAGGCTTTGGCTCTTAAAGGAAGGTCTTTGACAGCACCACTTGCTCCCAGTCCTGGGAATCTGTAGTCCTCCTTGGGCTGCAGCATGACGTGGAGATGGAGCAGAGGCAGCGGCAGCAACGAGGACAAGCTACTCAGATGGTAGAAGCAGCAAAAGAGGATGAAGCAGAAGAGGAAGGAAGGAGGTAACCAAGATAGCCCCTTTCTGGCTATGATATCTGGAATTGAATTATCCGCCTCTGCCTGTGGTACCAGTGAACACAACCCCAATGCTCCTTTCAACATTTATCCCAAACCTTACCTTCCCTCTGTTACTGACTATTACAGCGTCCTCTTGGCCACAATGCTGAAATAAAAGCCACCACACAGCAAACTTTCCAATCCAACTTTATCCATATACGCATCCAATATCACATTAATAAATCAACTAATCACCCTTTTGCATTCCCTTAGTGACGGTCTTGCGTGTGCCTTTGTCTATTCTAGTGCTCTTACGCAGTGTTACCCCAATGGCTGCAGCACGGCTGGTAGAATTATAGAATCAGATATTTACAGCACGGAGTAGGCCTTTTCGGGCCCATCGTGTCTGCGCCGCTGACAAAAATTTCCCCTCAGATCCCCTCTAAACATTCGATCAATTACTTTCAATCTATGCCCTCTGGTTGTTGACCCCTCTGCTAAGGGAAATAGTTCCTTCCTATCCACTCTATCTAAGCCACTCGTAATTTTATACACCTCAATAAAGGTCTCCCCTCAGCCTCCTCTGTTCCAAAGAAAACAAACCCAGCCTATCCAATCTTTACTTATAGCTAAAATTCTCCATTCCAGGCACATCCTCGTAAATCTCCTCTATACCCTCTCTGGTGCAATCACATCTTTCCTCTAATGTGGTGACCAGAACTGCACACAGTACTCTAGCTGTGGCCTAACTAGTGTTGCATACAGTTCAAGCATAACCTCCCTGCACTTGCATTCTATGCCTTGGCTAATAAAGGCAAGTATTCTGTATGCCTTCTTAACCACCTTGCCGGCTACCTTCAGGGATCTGAGGACATGCACGCCAAGCTCCCTTTGTTCCTCTACATTTCTCAGTGTCCTACCATATAATGTGTATTTCCTTGCCTTGTTAGCCCTCCCCAAATGCATTACCTCTCACTTCTCCGGATTGAATCCCATTTGCCACTGTTCTGCCTACCTAACCAGTCCATTGATATTTTCCTGCAGTCTACAGCTTTCTTCTTCATTATCAACCACACAGCCAACTTTTGCATCATCTGCAAACTTCTTAATCATACTACCTACATTCAAGTCTAAATCAGTGATGTATACGCACAAAAAGCAAGGGACCTAGTACTGAGCCCTGCGGAACCCCACTTGAAACAGCCTTCCAGTCATAAAAACGCCCATCAACCATTACCCTTTGTTTCTTGCCTCAGCCAATTTTGGATCCAACTTGCCACTTTGCCTTGGATCCCATGGGCTTTTACTTTTGTGACCAGTCTGCCATGTGAAACCTCATCAAAAGCCTTGCTAAAATCCATATACACTACATCAAATGCACTACCTTAATCAACCTGCCTTGTTACCTCCTCAAAAAATTCAATCAAGTTAGTCAGACATGACCTTCCCTTAACAAATCCATGCTGACTATAATTTCATATCGTGAGTTTAGTTCGGAAATCTTACATTTTAGTTACTCCTTTTTTAGGATAAAAAGTGAAGTTTCTCCATCCCATCTTGTTTGTGCCAGTTTACTCAGAATTTGCCAACTTCTTCAGTTACATTAAATAAAAAAATGGTACTGGAAATACTCAAACATTCATTGCGCTCTAACACAATATAGACTCAGGTAAGCAATAGGAAGTAAAAATGCATACTCGTGCCAGAAATACTTTTCCCTCTTTTCCATCCCACTTGACGATAGATCTAATAATCCAGGGAAAATGAAAATTGCTGGGTGATCACAGAAGAACTTTGTCCATTTATGTGTGTTCTTGGGATGTGGGCGATTCTGGCAAAGCCACATTTTTATTGCTCTGAAAAACTGAAATAGGCTTTCTCCTTATACTGATGCAGTCCTTACGATCATGGTGCCCATGTTGATTCGGGAATTCCAGAATTGTAATGCGCCGAAAAAGAAGAAACAGCGATATATGTCCAAATCAGGATGGTGTGCGACTAGGAAGCTTAAGTTGGAGGTGCACCAATATATTGCTGCTCTTGTCGGATAATATCATGAGGCTGGAAAAGTGGTGTCAAAGTAAACTTGGAGAGTGGGGACACTGCATTTTTAAAGTTGGAGATGGCCATTGCCTTGCACTTGTGCGGCACAAATATTACTTGCCACTTGTCAAACCAAGGTTGGACATTATCCAAGTACTGCTGTAGGCTGGTTTGGGCTGCTACTTTATTGGAGGAGTTATGAATGAACACTATGGAATTGTTAACAGAGACTCATTCCCAGCCTTACCAAGGGATGGAATGTTATTAGTGCAGCAGTTTTAGATGGTTGGGCCAAGGACTCGGCCTTAAGGAATTCCTGATGTGACGACTGGCCTCCACCGGCCACGAGCATTTTTGTTTGACAACTATGACCCACCAAATGGAGGTTTTTTCTCCCATTATTCTAGTGCTCTTTCATGCCATAATCAGTCAAATGCTGCCTTGATTAACTTTGACGTAAAGTATTCATCCAACAGGAGTGAAAATTATGCATAAATAGGTTAAACTTGTTTGGCCGCTTTGGCATCTGAAGCAGGTGCGTTCCATATGCAGAATTCCCAATCTCAGTCATGCAGAGTCCATCCATTCTTCTTAGAAAAGGATAGAGAAACACGGGGCCACATTTGTTATTCTCATGTGTCTCATTGCAGACGTCTTCAGAAAAGCACTGATGGAATCCTTGGACCAAAGTGCTGACCCCTCAGTTAGAAAGACTCCAGCGAAGCAAAGACAAAGAACTTATTTTTTTTTAAATCTACATGTACGATACACTGCACTGCCAAGTGCATCAGTGTGTCATTTTTTGATTTATTGAAAAATAACCCATGGTAACTTTTAAAAATTCGTTCATGGGTTGTGGGCGTCGCTCTCAATGCCAGCATTTATTACCCATCCCGAATTGCCCGAGGTGGTGGTACTCAGCCTCCTTCTTGAACCCATGCAGTCTGTGTGGTGAAGGTATTCCCACAGTGTTGATTTTGGCCCCGCAACAATGAAGGAATGGCAATATACTTCCAAGTCAGGATGGTGTATTACTTGGAGCAGAACTTGCAGGTGATGGTGTTCCCATGCGCCTGTCCTAGGTGTGCATGGGTTTGGGAGGTGCTGCCAAAGAAGCCTAGGCAAGTTACTGCAGTGCATCTCGTCGATGGTACACACTGCAGCCATGGTGGAGGGAGTGAATATTTAAGGTGGTAGATGGGGTGCCAATCAAGCGGGCTACTTTGTGCTGGATGGTGTCGTGCTGGAGTTTGTTGGAGCTGCACTCATTCAGGCAATTGGAGAGTATTCCATCACACTCCTGACTTGTGCCTTGTGGATGGTGGAAAGGCTTTGGGGAGTCAGGAGGTTGCACACTCACCGCAGAATACCCAGCCTCTGACCTGCTCTTGCTGCCACAGTATTTATATGGTTGGTCCAGTTAAGTTTCTGATCAATGGTGACCCTCAGGATGTTGATGGTGGGCAATTTGGCGATGGTAATGCCGTTGAACGTCAAGGGGCAGTGGTTAGACTTTTGCTTGTTGGAGATAGTCATTGCCTGGCACTTGTGTGGCTCAAATGTTACTCGCCACTAATCAGCCCAAGCCTGAATGTCGTCCAGGTCTTGGTGTATGGGGCATGGACGGCTTCATTATCTGAGGAGTTGTGAATGGCACTGAACACTGCAGTCATCAGTGAACATCCCCATGATAGAGGGAAGGTGAAGATGATCGGAGCAGTGTCCTAAGCCCAAGGAACTCCTGGGGCTGTGATGATTGACCTCCAACAAATACAAATGTCTTCCTTTGTGTAAGGTATGACACCAGCCAGGGGAGAGTTTTCCCCCAGATTTCCATTGACTTCAGTTTTTGACACACTCGGTCAAATGCTGCCTTGATGTCACGAGCAGTCACTCTCGCCTACGTCTGGAATTCAGCTCTTTTGTCCATGTTTAAACCAAGTCTATAATGAGATCTGGAGCCGAGTGATCCTGGCGGAGCCCAAACTGAGCATTGGTGAGCAGGTTATTGGTAAGTACCACTTGATAGCACTGTCGACGACACCTTCCATCACTTTGCTGATGATGAGAGTAGACTGAAGGGGCAGTAATTGGATTTGTCCTGCTTTTTGTGGACAGGACATACTTGGGCAGTTTTCCACATTGTCGGATAGATGCCAGTGTTGTATCTGCACTGGTTCAGCTTGGCTACAGGCACAGCTAGTTCTGGAGCACAAGTCTTCAGCATGACAGCTGGGGTGTTATCAGGGTTCATAATCTTTGCTGTATCCAGTGCGTTCAGCCGTTTCTTGCTATCATGGGGAGTGAATTGAATTGGCTGATGTCTGGTTTCTGTGATGGTGGGACTTCAGGAGGAGGCCAAGATGGATCATCCACTCAGCACTTCTGGCTAAAGATGATTGCAAACATCTGAGTCTTGTCTTTTGCATTCACCTGCTGGGCTCCACCATCATTGAGGATGGGGATGTTCATGGAGCCTCCTCCTCCCCTCCCCCCGTTTGTTGTTTAATGGTCCACCACCATTCACGACTGGATGTGGCAGGACTGAGAGCTTTGATCTGATCGGATGATTGTGGGATTGCTTAGCTCCATCTATAGCATGCTGTTTACCATGCATGTAGCCCGGTGTTGCAACTTCCCCAGGTTGTCACCTCATTTTTAGGTACGCCTAGTGCTGCTCCTGGCGTGCTCTTCTGCACTCCTTATTGAACCAGGGTTGGTAATGGTAGAATGAGGGATTATACCGGGCCGTGAGGTTACAGATTTTGGTGGAATACAATTCTGCTGCTGCTGATGGCCCATTGAAGTCCGCCATCCAGATTACATTCAGTGTACTTGTTACTCTCAGTGCTTCTTCCAAGTGGCGTTCCACATGGGGTACTGATTCATCAGCTGAAGGAGGGCGGTAGGTGGTAATTAGGAGATTTCCTTGCCGGCAGTAGGTGGTAATTAGGAGATTTCCTTGCCCATGGATGCCCAGTTTTGAGCTGCTAGATCTATTCTGAATCTATCCCATTTAGCACAATGGTAGTGCCACACAACACAATGGAGGGTGTCCTCGGTGCGAAGACGGGACGTTGTCTCCCCAATGACTGTGCAGTGGTGACCTCTACCAATGTTGTCATGGACTGATCATCTGCGACAGACAGATTGGGGAGGAGGTGGTCAAATAGGTTTTTCCCCTCGTGTTGGTTCTCACCACCTGCCGCTGGCCCAATCTGGCAGCTATGTCCTTCATGTCTCGGCCAGCAGTGGTACTACTGAGCCACTCTTGGTGACAGACATTGAAGTCCGCCATCCAGATTACATTCAGTGTACTTGTTACTCTCAGTGCTTCTTCCAAGTGGCGTTCAACATGGGGTACTGATTCATCAGCTGAAGGAGGGCGGTAGGTGGTAATTAGGAGATTTCCTTGCCGGCGGTAGGTGGTAATTAGGAGATTTCCTTGCCCTACTTGACCTGAAGTCATGAGAGTGCATGGGGTCCAGGAGTCAATGTTGAGGAGTCCCAGGATCACTCCCTCCCAACTGTATACTACGGTGTTGCCACCTCTGGTGTGTCTGTCCTGCCTATGAAACAGGACATACCCAGGGATGGTGATGCAGAAATCTGGGACGTTGATTGAAATGTATGTTTCTGTAAGTATGACTATGCAAGGCTGTTGCTTGACTAGACTGTGGGACAGCCCTCCCAATTTTGGCACAAGTCCCCAGATGTTTGTGATAAGGACTTTGCAGGGTCGACGATGGTGGGTGTGATGACGTTGATACCGGGTGGTCTGTTCGGTTTTAATAGCTTTTATTTATATAGTGCCTTTAACGTTGGAAAATGTCCCAAGGCGCTTCACAGCAGTGTTACATGACAAAACAGATAAATTTGACAGAGCCACAAAAGAAGAAATGAAGGCAGATGACCAAAAGCTTGGTTAAGGAGAGTCTTCAAGGAGGAAAGACAGGTAGAGAGGCAGAGAGGTTTAGGGAGAGAGTTCCAGAGCTTGGAGCCCAAACAGCTGAAGGTACGGCGGCCGATGGTTAAGCAGCTATAATGAGGGGTATTCAAGAGGGCAGAATTTGAGGAGCAGACATCTTGTGGGGTTGTGAGGCTGAAAAAGATTAGAGATAGGAAGGAGCAAGGCCATGGAGTGATTTGTAAATAAGGATGAGAATTTTGAGATCGAGGTGTTGTTTAACCGGGAGCCAATGTAAGTGAGAAAGCATAGGGGTGATGGGTGATCGTGACTTGGTGAGAGTTAGGACATGGGCTGCTGAGTTTTGGATGACCTCAAGTTTACGTAATGTAGAATGTAGGAGGCCAGCGAGGAGTGAGTTGGAGTAGTCAAGTCAAGTTACCAAAGGCATAAATGAAGGGTTTCAGCAACAGAAGAGCTATGAAAGGGGCAGAGGTGGTTTTATTCTTATTCATAGCAGTTTGTTCCAACTGAGTGGCTTACTAAGCCATTACACAGAGGGCAGTTAAGAATCAACCACATTGCTGTCAGTCTAGAGTCACATAGGTCAGACAAGGTAAGAACAGGAGATTTCCTTCTCTAAAATAGGACATTAGTGAACCAGATGGGTATTTACAACAATTTCAAGATATTAGCTTTTTATTCCAGATTTATTTAATTAACTGAATTTAAATTCCCCAGCTGCCATGATGGAATTTGAACTCATGTCTCTGGATCATTAGTCCAGGCCTCTGGATTACTTGTACAGTAACATAACCACTATGCTACCGCTGAAGGACAACCAGGCCCTTCAATTTTTTGATAGTGTGCATAAATGGGGTACAATACTTAACTCGAGGCAGAGGAAAGTACAGTATGACAGCCCTGTTAAGTGTTAGCTGCGTAGGGATAACGCCAATAAATTTTGGTATAATACCTGTCAAAAATACCCATCAGGCACTCGAAGACTGATGCCCTTCATTTTCCCTTTCCGAGCAAGGTCAAAGTAGAACAGCCAAGGGCATTGATAGCAGCGAACAACTGAGGATATTGAGCAAAATAATGCTGTTCTTTTCAGGCCAAACCAGATACTAAATAACTGGTTGTGGCATATTATTTCAGTAATGAGACACAAGGGCAGCGAAATTGAGCACCTTAGCGCCAGTAGTGGTGGCGGAAGGAGAGTGGCAGTTGAAGATGCATACACACACCTTGACCACTTCTTTTGGGGGGGGGGGGGGGGGCGAAGGGGGCGGGAGAAGACAGACTGATGGCATTGACTGCTTCAGCAATCCCCTCCCACTGCTTTTGTAGAGAGTCTGTCTCGAGGGCCTTCTGCATGCAGAGGACCTGTCTCCTCCTCTTGATCCTCTGCACGAAGGCCTCTAGTGCTGTGTCCACAGAACAAAGGTGCCCTTTCTCTGCCCTGTTGCGCCATTGGTACCTTCCCCTTTCCTTAGCTACACAAATAATGACGTGCATCTTTCAGAAAGCACCTCCCCTTTAAGAAGTGCTTCAAGACAGTGTTTCTCACTGCAGCTAACCTTTAAATTGAAATCACACTTTCCACAAAACTGGGACCCCGCTGGGTGTCAACCAGCAATGTGTTCAGCGCTGGGCTCAACATCTCAATGTTAATTAGCAGGCAGCATGAATCTTGCGTGCTGCCTGCATTACTTTAACGGCTGCGGGCAGATTGCGATCCCCACGCCCGTTTTCAGGCCTTATCGAATTTAGCGCCCAAGATATTTAATAACTGCAGTGTAGTCACAGACCAGGATTCTCATCTCTAGTAGCAATGCTGCCAAAGTGTGATGAGGTAGGATTGTCAGCCCATCTGACCCAGCAATTTCACGGTCACTTTTGTTAAATATTTTCAGTGGACTTCTGAGGGTGCTGCTGCTTATGCTTGAGATCTTGCCACTGGGGAAAAGTGAAGTTGTTACTGCTGGAGAGCATGGTAGTGTACTAGTTATGTAATTGGTAATTCGGAGTCCTGGGTTAATAATCTAGAGAATGTGCATTCTCTTCCAGCCATGGCGATTGAGAATTTTAATTCAGTCCCAAAAAAATTGGAAATAAAAAGCTGGTATTAGTAAAAAATGACCATGAAGCTGTTGGATTGTCAAAAAAAAAAACACAACTGATTCACTAACGTGATTTCTGTCCCAGACCCGTGGTTGACGGTTAACTCCTCTGAAATGGCCTAGCAAACCAGTCAGTTGTGGCAACTACAGATAGGCAATAAATGCCACTCTTCCCAGTCATACCCAAACAAAAGAATGAATTTTTAAAAATTCCAATGCTAAACAGTTTTGCTAACTGCCACTGTGCTGGTGCCTTCACTCTCAAAGGAAATGGCACTCATGAGGGACATTGCTGGATCATACCTCCAAAAGATTTATGCTCTGGCGTTGAACCTGTCTTTCCCTTATTCCATTGGAAGCATCTATTATTAAGGCAATGATTTAAAAAAAGACATCTGACGCCATTATTTTTGGTCATTTCTGGCCAAAGTATCACTGGAAAATAGATCAGAACAAAAATGAGTGGGGATCCAGTGCAACAAGTCAGCAACTCATTCTACATGCTTCCATCCCAGTATCGCCAATAAACTGGCAGAGGACAGTCCTGCCTATACGTACAAGTGGTTCCCAGTATCGCCGATAAACTGGTCGAGGACATTCCTGCCTATACGTACAAGTGGTTCCCAGTATCGCCGATAAACTGGTCGAGGACATTCCTGCCTATACGTACAAGTGGTTTCCAGTCAGGGAGACCTTGCCTAATACTGCACTTCAGGATAAGAGTCAGTGTAATTCAGCATCAATTAAGATGGAAATATACAACAGCTGAGCAAGATGGAATTTCAGAATGCTTGGAACTTGATTAGAGCACAACTGCTGGTCGATCGCTCACCTTACAAGACGCTACTCAACAAGACAGAATCTTGTAGAATTAGAGGTAATCTGCTGTGGTAGTTGAGAATTGGCTGAATGGACATAGGCAGAAAGTTGCTGATTGGCAACACATTACCAGTGGGTGTCCCACAGGGATCATTATTAGGACACTGGGGAGAACTCCCCTGCTCTTCTACAAATAGTGTCATGGGATCTTTTACATCCACCCGAGGGGGCAAATGGGGCCTCTTTTTAATGTCGCATGTGAAAGACAGCGGGGCTGAAATTGCGGACGGAGGCTTCCCACGGGCAATTGTCTCCAACTGGAAACATTTCTATGACTTTACCTGATGGTCCGGGAGGAGTGAGAGATTCCGTTGGGGGGGGGGGGGACCTTCTCTTCCCGCGCTATGAAGTGTGCTCCCATTCTCTAGGCTCCCACGCAGAAGGTGCAGTCGTGTGTGACTACTCAGCCAATCAGGTACAGTATGCCACAGCTTTCTCATTAATAGCAATGAGAACTCCATATTTACGAGTTCTCATTGCTATTGAGAAAAACACTCAATTAATTGAAATTAAAGTTAATAAATTAGAAAAACTTATTTATTTTTAACCATAATTATAAAAAACTAACGCAGGGTTTTTAAAAAAAAAATAGTAGTGTTTTAAAAATTTATTATATTTTTGTATGTTTTTAAACTCTTACGCCTGTAAAAGTAGGCTATACGCCTGATTTTATCAGATGCAAGAATTTTGAGGACATTTGCTGGGCAAGATATGGGTGTCCTCACTCCCGATATCAGCTTGACAGATTTGAAAAGCCGATTTTCAGCGCATGCACATTGTGCGCTGAAAACCGGCTTTTGCGATGCCTTCCTGGGTCCGTACACACTCCATACAGACCCGGGGAGGCCGGCATTTCCAGCCCAGTACCTGCACAGCACTCCCTCAGTACTGCAATCTGGATTATATGCTTAAGTCTCTGGTGTGTGGCTTGAACCTACAGCCTTCTGATTCAGAGGCTAGTGTTACCGCTGAGCCAATGCCACCTGAAACAAACAATTGGCTTAGAGGCATTTTCAATAATTGAACAATTGATGTTTAGTGTGCAACAGCATAAACACAGACTTAAGATGCGCAACTTTCTCTCATGATGCAAGTACTGTTTATAGGCAGTGAAGCACTTGAGGCATCCTGATGTATAAAAGGCACTATATAAATGCAAGCTCCAAATCAGTAACCAGATTATCTTCTGCTCTGTCTCCACAGCAGATCTGTGCATGAACAGAGCACTGATGGAGGAAACAGCAGCAACAAAGCCAGTGAGGATTGTTCATTTGTTTATGCAGCCAATTCGAAGCTTTTATTTGGCAAGCAAATGTGGATTACAAGTTTAGTAAAAAGAGTCTAGAACCAGAGGTCAGCCATTTAGGACAGATGAGGAGATATTTCTTCACTCAGGTTGTGAATCTTTGTAATTCTCTACCCCAGAGGGCTGTGGATTCTTCATCGTTAAGCATTTTCCAGGCAGAGATCAATAGATTTTTTGGATATTAAGGGAATCAAGGGATATGGGGATAATGCAGGCATGGAGTTGTGGTAGACGATCAGCCATGCTCATTGAATGGCAGAACAGGCTTGAGGGGCCAAATGCTCCTCCTGCTCCTATTTCTTATGTTCTTAATAAGGAGCTTGCATTTATATAGTGCCTTTTATACATCAGGATGCTTTAAGCACTTCACAGCCAATTAAGAACTTTTAAAGTGTAGTCACTGTTGTAATGGAGGAAAACATGGCAGCCAATTTACACACACAAAGATCTCAAAACAATGAGTAAAGCTCAGTTAATCTGTTTTATAGTGATGTTGGTCAAGAATAAATGTTGGCCAGGACACCGGGCAAATTTCGTTGCTTTTCTTTGAATAGTATTATGGGGTCTTTTGCAACTGAGGGGACACAAAACTTCGGTTTAACATTTCATTTGAAAGACGGTATATCCAACAATGCAGTACTCAGTGCTGCACTACAATACACTGAATATCAGTAAATCACTGATGCAGTAATGGAATTTTTCAAAAGTTATACTTTTTTTTCTGCCATTGGCATTCTTCCCCATTAAAAAAAAAACTCAATTTTTGTTTTTATTCTGCCACCTATATAAAAATAATGAAATTCAAAATAGTTCAGAAAAAAAGTCAGCTCCTTTAACATCGACACTGAATTGAAATACTTTCATGAAATTATTATTCTTCACCCTTTGGCATACTGGCACATGAGACTACGCAGATTTACTGAACATTGGAAGAAACATTATTGACACACAACGCATTTGTACCCATTGAACGCAAGAAGTCAAGTAAAGGAGTGCCAGAAAAATTGACAACTAAGTTCAAAGTCTATTGATCAGTTACTGAATATATTGCACACAGTTACTTTGCTTTCATAATTCCTTGATACTAAAAAAGCAAGTAAAAGCAAAGATGAATACAAGTTCAAGATTTTCTTCATTAAGTACACAAAGAACTTCTCATTAAGTGGCGTTTGTTCCTGTCTGACGCACTTGAAGCACACACCCACAAGGATCTACCAATGATCATGTGCAATAATCTGCAGCAGAAGCGAATGGCTTACCACCTTGCAGAAAGCAGAGGGGATATACCATGTTGAGCTCAGTAAACCAAACCATGATACTGAACAAAAGCTTTTAATGGATTTCATCTCTCTGGCAAGAATACGGTCAAATAAAGATCAAGTGGCTTGTTAACATCAGGAAGCCCAATTACTCTTCTGGTACAGTGAAAAGGCGTGTGTAAGGTCAGCATCAGGTTGCACATTAAGCGGAGTCTGTTAAGCAGTTCTTCACTCTATGGTTGTGAAATCTACCATTTCACCTGCGTCACTAAGATCATGCATATCAAAAAGCATGACCATTTACCAATTGTGAGATCCTACAATGTGAAAAATCAAACAATATTGAAAAATGCTAACAACATTACTGCCATGTTTTGAGCTTGCTGCCATCATCCATCTGGAGTGAAAGCTCAAACATGATAAATATTCCATTCCAAACAGAGAAAGCACTTTATGGACGCACTAAAAACCAAGTGACAGATTTTGGGCATTGACAAACAAACAA
Source organism: Pristiophorus japonicus (assembly GCF_044704955.1). Classification (NCBI taxonomy): domain Eukaryota; kingdom Metazoa; phylum Chordata; class Chondrichthyes; family Pristiophoridae; genus Pristiophorus; species Pristiophorus japonicus. The sequence goes on along the minus strand of NC_091977.1, from coordinate 153,699,797 downwards.
CTGGAAGATGCTTGAAGCAGAACAGTGCTCAATATTATAACAGAATGAACAACTTTGAAATCCAACACATCAATAGTAGCTAGAAAAGATGATACCTCCAGGTACAAAAAGTGACTAGGTCAGGGAGCTTCACATGGTGGTGGGGCAGGCGCAGGGAAGTCCTATACTTCTGATTCAACAGAAACAGCCAAAATCCAGCATATGGAAAATTAACAGTCATTTTTCTGATGTGTAACCTTTGAGTATGCTTACAGGTATCCACCGGTACGCTCACGACCTTCCGCGAGAGGTAGGCGCCGGAGGGACTGGAGTGCATCACCTTCCGCCCGCCCCCCCCCCCGGTAACCAAATTTTAATTTGATTTTAATGTATAAAGGCTAATTTGTTTAATTTGCTGGTTTTTAGTGCCCCCCCCCCCCCACCACCTTTAGCCAGGGGCACTTGTATAATTTATATTTTGGTGTCCTCAAAAAAAACCAAAAAAACGAGTGTGCCCCCCCACCCCCTTCCCCCTTCCCCCTCCCCCCCCTTTAATCAGGGGCACTTGATTAAAGTATTACAAAAATAGTTGGAGCTGTTGCATTGAGTGGCTCAGCTAGTCACGTGATATTCATAAGCCAATAAAACCCCAGTCAGTTGGGTCTAGGTCATTCTCAATGAGGCATGCAGTTGTGAGCCTAGTGGATGAACTGGTAATGTGTAGTGTGATTGCTATTAAGATTAACAAAAGATTTAACAATGTATTGCTATGAATTCTTAAGCAAAGAGCCATGAAGCAAATACATTACAAGGACTACTAGCCATAATATTGTTCTCATTACATAAAGAACTCACTGCAGAGACTTGTTTATTCTCATGTGATCAGCATCACAATCCCAGATATTAATGCACTTTTGTAAAACAATTTGCTTCTCATGGCTTCTCTACAGAACGTCTGTTGGATTAGATTCCAGAGATTGATCATTCTGTTTCTATAGTCAGTCCTTCAGATACCATATAAGTGGATCAGTGAATAAATTTACTGAGGAAGAAGTCTGACAGACTGGCAAGGGAGAGGAAAATGGCAAAGAAGAAAATGATTAAAACTTTTACAGAATGCAGTTATCTCAGGAACAAGGACAGAAGGGAGAGAAAAAAAACAATAGGAAGGGAAAAATTTAAACTGCAAAGGGGCTGTGAAGAGATTGAGAAAAACATACAGGGAGAAACAAAGAATGGGTAGGAGGAGGAGGAGGAGGAGGAAGTTACACAAGTTATAAATACAAGAACAATTCTGCAGTCATCGCTCCCAATTGTTATGATGCAATTACTTAATGGATTAGGAACACCAAAAGAGGGGGTAGTGAAAAATTGGGTTGTTATCTATTTTTCTTCGATTTCAGCAGTCTACACATAACCACAGGAGCAAACTAAGTGGCATTTATGAGGGCAGAGGCACCTGCAGAGAAGCTATAACACCAGCAGTCAACTGGACAGGGAGCGAGGCACAGAGCGAGCGAGCGAGGCACAGAGCGAGCGAGCGAGGCACAGAGCGAGCGAGCGAGGCACAGAGCGAGCGAGCGAGGCACACAGAGAGCGAGCGAGGCACACAGAGAGCGAGCGAGGCACACAGAGAGCGAGCGAGGCACACAGAGAGCGAGCGAGGCACACAGAGAGCGAGCGAGGCACACAGAGAGCGAGCGAGGCACACAGAGAGCGAGCGAGGCACACAGAGAGCGAGCGAGGCACACAGAGAGCGAGCGAGGCACACAGAGAGCGAGCGAGGCACACAGAGAGCGAGCGAGGCACACAGAGAGCGAGCGAGGCACACAGAGCGAGCGAGGCACACAGAGAGCGAGCGAGGCACACAGAGAGCGAGCGAGGCACACAGAGAGCGAGCGACACACACAGAGCGAGACAGAGAGAGAGCGAGACAGAGAGAGAGAGCGAGACAGAGAGAGAGAGCGAGACAGAGAGAGAGAGAGAGAGAGAGAGAGAGAGAGAGCGAGACAGAGAGAGAGACAGACAGAGACAGAGACAGACAGAACAGAGACAGAGAGAGACAATATACACACAACCCTTTTGAAAGTTCATATTGAATCTGCTTCCACCATCCTTTCAGGCAGTGCATTTCAGATCAGAACAATTCATTGCCTAAGAGATTTTCCTCATTTCCACTCATTCTTCTGCCAATTATCCTAAATCGGTGTCCTCTGGTTACATTGGAAACAGTTTCTCATTTACTGTAACAAAATCCCTCAATTTTGAACATCTGCAGTAAATCTCAACCTTCCCTGCTCTAAAGGAAACAATCCCAGTTTCTCTCGTGTCTCCACATAACTAATTCCCTCATCCCTGGTATCATTCTGCACTCTCCAAGGCCTCGACATCCTTCTTTTGTTGCAAGATGGCAACAATGCAAAATGTACTCAGCCAGCCATTTAATTATCCACTGCTTGGTCACAAGTTTCCCTTGGATCTTAGTAGCATATGAACAAAGAGTGATTTCCAAAATTGCTTTGTATGAAAGTCACAGGGGCCAATTTTAACCCTATCTACCCAGCAGAAACCAGACAGGTGGGCAGTTAATGTCTTCTAGGTAATTTACCTGCCCAGATCCTACAAACTGCAATCTTTATGCAAGCTTCTGGATGGATGTGCTTGAACAGCTGTTGGCTTTCAATAACAAGAGCTGAATGTTTCCTGATTTGGATGCAATATTTGACTGTTCAACTAAGAGAGGAGATTTCCTGAGGGGTAATGGGATCCTAACCCAAGAACCAATATAGTTAGCCAATTTTGGCACTGGACCAGCAATCCAGAGGTTGAGAGTTCAACCACGGCAAGCTAAAACCTGGCTACATAATTGGAACAGGACTGGCAACTAAATATTGCAAGTTATAACAATCAAAGGATAGGGGATAGTGCTGCGCGGAAAGGATAGGCTGGTGGAGGACCTTTGTCTTGCTGATGTTTAGCATAAGGCCCATGCTTTCGTATGCCTCAGTAAATACGTTGACTATGTCCTGGAGTTCAGCCTCTATCTGCTTAGACGCAGGCACTGCGTCGTCTGCGTACTGTAGCTCGATGAGAGAGGTTGGGGTGGTCTTGGACCTGGCCTGGAGACGACATAGGTTGAACAGTTTCCCACTGGTTCTGTAGTTTAGTTCCACTCCAGCGGGGAGCTTATCGACTGAGGTGGAGCATGGCAGCGAGGAAGATTGAGAAGAGGGTTGGGGCGATGACGCAGTCCTGTTTGACCCCGGTCCAGATGTGGATTGGGTCTGTAATGGATCCGTTGGTAAGGATCACGGCCTGCATGTCGTCGTGGAGCAGGCGGAGGATGGTGACGAATTTTTGGGGGCATCTGAAACGGAGGATGACGCTCCATAGACCCTCGCGGTTGACAGTGTCAAAGGCCTTGTAAGCTCGAACGCAGCCATGTACAAGGGCTGATGCTGTTCCCTGCATTTTTCCTGCCGCTGTTGCGCTGCAAAAATCATGTCCGTTGTGCACTGACTCCGGGAGGAGTTCCTCGGCCACAGGGAGAAGACGGTTGCGGAGGATTCCAGCGACAATCTTCCCAGTGGCTGATAACGGAGATTCCTCTGTAGTTGCTGCAGTCGGACTTGTCCCCTTTTGTAAAGATGGTCACGATTACTGCATCTCAGATCTCCCGGAATGCTCTTCTCCCTCCGGATGAGAGAGATGAAATCATGTATTTGCGCCAGTAGTGCCTCTCCGCCATACTTCAGTGCCTTAGCAGGGATTCCATTCACTCTTGAAGCCTTGTTGTTCTTAAGCTGCCTTATGGCTTTTTCTACCTCGTGCAATGTTGGGGTTTTACTGAGGTGGTAACGAATAGCATGCTGCGGGATGGAGTCGAGAACACGCGAGTCAAAGGCAGAATCTTGAGGACATCTTCGAAGTGCTCCTTCCAGCGGGCCCTGACTGCCTCGATGTTTTTGATGAGTGTTTCCCCATTCTTGGCCAGCAGTGGGATGGGGCCTTGGGTGTTTGGGCCGTAGGTGGCCTTGACTGCGATGAAGTATCCTCACACATCGCGGCTGTCGGCCAGCTGCTGTATCTCCTGTGCTTTTTCCATCCACTACTTGTTCTTCATGTCCCGGGTTTGGTAGGTTGCCCGATCCACAGTGCGGCCCTGGACAACGTGGACCACTTCCCATATCTCGGGAGCCTCCTATCAACAAGAGCAGGCACTGACGACGAGGCTGCCTGAGGAAGTGTGTTTGAAGACCAGGCCCTCAAAACTGCCACCAAACTCATGGTCTACAGGGCTATAATACCACCCGCCCTCCTGTATGGCTCAGAAACATGGACAATGTACAGTAGACACCTCAAGTCGCTGGAGAAATACCACCAACGATGTCTCCGCAAGATCCTACAAATCCCTTGGGAGGACAGACGCACCAACATTAGCGTCTTCGCCCAGGCCAACATCCCAGCATCAAAGCACTGACCACACTTTATCAGCTCCGCTGGGCAGGCCACAGTTCGCATGCCAGACACGAGACTCCAAATAAAGCGCTCTACTCAGAACTCCTTCATGGCAAATGAACCAAAGATGGGCAGTGGAAACGTTATAAGGGCACCCTCAAAGCCTCCCTGATAAAGTGCAACATCCCCACTGACACCTGGGAGACCCTGGCCAAAGTCCACTCTAATTGGAGGATGCGCATCCGGGAGGGCGCCGAGCACCTAAAGTCTCATCACCGAGAGCATGCAGAAATCAAGCGCAGACAGCGGAAAGAGCGTGCGGCAAACCAGTCCCCCGCACCACTCCCCTCAACGACTATCTGTCCAACCTGTGACAGAGACTGTGGTTCTCGTATTGGACTGCACAGCCACCTAAGAACTCATGTTAAGAGTGGAAGCAAGTCTTCCTTGATACCAAGGGACTGCCTATGATGATAAAAGGATAGGAGAGGAGGGGGGGGGGGGGGAGGGAAAAAGGAGGAGAAAGAGGGTTGTAGTTGTACTAATTCGAGAAAACAATGGCAGCAGGGGGGAAAAAAAGGGAAACAACAAAGTTAGAAACAGAATCCATCTGGATTGAAATAAAAAAGGCAAGAAGGGATCGATCATGCTAACAGAAGTATACTACAAACCACCTTATAGGGCAAGGGATGTGGAAGAAGAAATATGTAACCAAATATGTGAAATGCTTGAAGGACATAGATTAATAAGCATGGGAGATTTGAACTACCCCCAAATAAGCTGGCAAAAAGTAGCAAAAGGGGTATAGGGAATGGAGTTTTTGCAATGTGTGTCGGACTCCTTTCTTACCTAGTATGTAAAAAGCCCAACTACTGGATCGAGTAATGGGAAATGAATCAGGAGTGATAAGGGAGGTCCAAGAGTTCGGGAGGTCAGAGAGGGCGGTTGAGTTCGGGAAGCCCGTGAGTTGGTAACTATCTCTCTTTTTCTCTTGAAATAGATTTTAAATTAGATAAGCTTAACTAGAGGGATGGCAGGGCAGCTCAGTCCCGTGTAGTGCACATCCTGTGGCACGTGGGAAGTCCTGGATGCTTCGCGCGGCATAGACGACCGTGTGCAGGCGACGTCTCCAGCTTCAACTACTAGAGCACCGCGTTTCGGAGCTTGAGCAGTGGCTGGAGTCAATACGGTGCATCCGCGAGGCCGAGATCTACGTGGATAGCACGTTTCAGGAGGTGGCCACCCCGCAGCTTAAAAGCGTGCAGGCAGAGGGGAAAAGGGGGTGACGACCAGACAAAGTAAGAACGCGAGGCAGGTAGTGCACAGACCCCCCCCCTCCCCAGTGAGTCCATCTCGTCAAACCAATATTCACTTCTGAGTATCGGTGAGGGCGTTGGTGCCTCTGGAGAGTGCAGCCAGAACCAATTCCAAGGCACCACTTATGGCTTGGGGGGAGGGCCAAAGAATAAAAGAGCTCTAGTGATAGGGGATTCTAGTGATAGGGGAATAGAGAGGCGTTTCTGCAGCCGTAGACATGACGCCAGAATGGTATGGTGCCTCCCTGATGCCAGGGTCAAGGATGTCACAGAGCGGACGTAGGGCATTCAGGGGGGGGGGGAAGAGAAAGAGAGAGAGTAAACAGTGAGAGGTTGTGGTCCATATTGGGACCAATGACATCGGGAGAAAGAGGGATGAGGTCCTACAGGCAGAATTCAGGGAGCTCAGAAGAAAATTAAATGGTAGGACCTCAAACAGGGTAGTAATCTCCAGGTTACTTCTGATGAACCTGTGGCTGGAGAGTTGGTGTTGGCTTTAAATTCTTGAGGAATTGGGACCGCTTCTGGCGGAGATGGGACCTGTACAAACCAGACGGGCTGCACCTCAACAGCGCCAAGACAAATATCCTCACGGGGAGTTTTGCTAGTGCTGTTGGGGAGAGGTTAAACTAGCTTGGCAGAGGGATGGGAACCAGAAACAAATTCAACAGGGAATGAAGTAAAGCAGAAACTGGATAGCAAGAATTTAGAAAGCAAATCCGTAAGACAGAGGAAACAAGGCTTAGTAAGTAGTAATCAAGGTCTTTGTGTTAAATGGTATATACATTAAATGCAAGGAGTACAGCAAATAAGGTGGATGAGCCAAGAGCGCAGATAGATACTTGGGAGTATGACATTATAGCCATTACAGAAACATAGAAAATAGGTGCAGGAGTAGGCCATTCGGCTCTTCGAGCCTGTACCACCATTCAATATGATCATGGCTGATCAAGAATGGGGTACTAAAGTTGCATGCTTTCTCTCCATACCCCTTGATCCCTTTAGCCGTAAGGGCCACATCTAACTCCATTTTGAATATATCTAACGAACTGGCCTCAACAACTTTGTGGTAGAGAATTCCACAGGTTCACAATTCTGAGTGAAGTTTCTCCTCAACTTGGTCCTAAATGGCTTACCCCTTATCCTTAGACTGTGACCCCGGTTCTGGACCTCCCCAACATTGGGAACATTCTTCATGCATCTAACCTGTCCAATCCCGTCAGAATTTTATGTTTCCATGAGGTCCCCTCTCATTCTTATAAATTCCAGTGAATATAAGCCTAGTCAATCCAGTCTTTCTTCATAGGCTAGTTCTGCCATCCTGAGAATCAGTCTGGTGAACCTTCCCTGCACTCCCTCAATAGCAAGAATGTCCTTCCTCAGATTAGGAGACCAAAACTGATCACAATATTCAAGGTGTGGCCTCACCAAGGCCCTGTACAACTGCAGTAAGATCTCCCTGCTCCTATACTCAAATCCTCTCGCTATGAAGGCCAACATGCCATTTGCCTTCTTCACCGTCTACTGTACCTGCATGCATACTTTCAAATAACTGATGTACCATGACACCCAGGTTTCATTGCATCTCCCCTTTTCCTAATCTGTCACCATTCAGATAATATTCTGCCTTCCTGTTTTTGCCACCAAAGTGGATAACCTCACATTTATCTACATTATACGGCATCTGCCATGCATTTTCCCACTCACCTAACCTGTCCAAGTCACCCTGTAGCCTTTTAGCATCCTCCTCACAGCTCACACTTCCACCCAGCTAAGTCTAATCTGCAAACTTGAAGATATTAGTCAATTCCTTCGTCCAAATCATTAATGTATATTGTAAATAGCTGGTCCTAGCACTGAGAGTTGCGGTACCCTACCAGTCACTGCCTGCCATTCTGAAAAGGACCCGTTTATTCCTACTCTTTGCTTCCTGTCTGCCAATTAGTTCTCTATCCACGTCAATACATTATCCCCAAAACCATGTGCTTTGATTTTGCATACTAATCTCATGTGGGACCTTGTCAAAAGCCTTTTGAAAGTCCAAATACACCACATCCATTGGTTCTCCCTTGTCCACTAGTTACATCCTCAAAAAATTCTTCAAGATTTGTCAAGCATGATTTCCCTTTCATAAATCCATGCTGACTCAGACCAATCCTGTCACTGCTTTCCAAATGCGCTGCTATTACATCTTTAATAATTGATTCCAACATTTTCCCGCACTATCGATGTCAGGCTAACCGGTCTATAATTCCCTGTTTTCGCTCTCTCTTTTTTTTAAAAGTGGGGTTACATTAGCTACCCTCCAATCCATAGGAACTGATCCAGAGTCTATAGAATGTTGGAAAATGACCAACAATGCATCCACTATTTCTAGGGCCACTTCAGTAAGTACTCTGGGATGCAGACTATCAGGCCCTGGGGACTTATTGGCCTTCAATCCCATCAATTTCCCTAACACAATTTCCTGACTAATAAGGATATCCTTCAGTTCTTCCTTCTCGCTAGACCCTCGGTCCCCTAGTATTTCCGGAAGGTTATTTGTTCTTCCTTAGCGAAGATAGAACCAAAGTATTTGTTCAATTGGTCTGCCGTTTCTTTGTTCCCCATTATATATTCACCTGGGGCCCCAGCTGTTTACACTGTACATTAATGATTTAGACGAGGGGATTAAATGTAGTATCTCCAAATTTGCGGATGACACTAAGTTGGGTGGCAGTGTGAGCTGCAAGGAGGATTCTATGAGGCTGCAGAGCGACTTGGATAGGTTAGGTGAGTGGGCAAATGCATGGCAGATGAAGTATAATGTGGATAAATGTGAGGTTATCCACTTTGGTGGTAAAAACAGAGAGACAGACTATTATCTGAATGGTGACAGATTAGGAAAAGGAGGTGCAACGAGACCTGGGTGTCATGGTACATCAGTCATTGAAGGTTGGCATGCAGGTACAACAGGCAGTTAAGAAAGCAAATGGCATGTTGGCCTTCATAGCGAGGGGATTTGAGTACAAGGGCAGGGAGGTGTTGCTACAATTGTACAGGGCCTTGGTGAGGCCACACCTGGAGTATTGTGTACAGTTTTGGTCTCCTAACCTGAGGAAGGACATTCTTGCTGTTGAGGGAGTGCAGCGAAGGTTCACCAGACTGATCTATCAAGAAAGACTGGATCAACTGGGCTTGTATTCACTGGAGTTCAGAAGAATGAGAGGGGACCTCATAGAAACGTTTAAAATTCTGACGGGGTTAGACAGGTTAGATGCAGGAAGAATGTTCCCAATGTTGGGGAAGTCCAGAACCAGGGGACACAGTCTAAGGATAAGGAGGAAGCCATTTAGGACTGAGATGAGGAGGAATTTCTTCACCCAGAGAGTGGTGAACCTGTGGAATTCTCTACCACAGAAAGTTGTTGAGGCCAATTCACTAAATATATTCAAAAAGGAGTTAGATGAAGTCCTTACTACTAGGGGAATCAAGGGGTATGGTGAGAAAGCAGGAATGGGGTACTGAAGTTGCATGTTCAGCCATGAACTCATTGAATGGCGGTGCAGGCTAGAAGGGCCGAATGGCCTACTCCTGCACCTATTTTCTATGTTTCTATGTTTCTATGATTCTGATTGCAAGGGACCTACATTTGTCTTCACTAATCTTGTTCTCTTCATGGCTGAAAGACGGGCAAGTTTGGCAGATCAATATTCCTGGTTACAGGATTTTTAGACAAGACAGGGGGGGGTAAAGCAGGGGGGGGGGGTCGCAGTATCGATTAAAGAAACTATTACAGCGGTGAGGAGGGATGATATGTTCGAGAGATCAAATGAGGCCATATGGGTTGAATTGAAAAATAAAAAAAGTTGAGGCAAAATTAAAAAGGATATTAGGAATGCTGAGAGAGCATGAAAAATTCTTGGCTGTTAAAATTAAGGAAAACCCGAAGATGTTCTATAAATATATTACGAGTAAGAGGATAACTAAAAAATGTGTAGGGCCTATTAGAGACCATGAGGGTAAATCTTTGTGTGGAGGTGGAAGATGTTGCTTAGGTTCTTAATGAATACTTTGCATCTATTTTCACAAAGGAAAGGGGCATTGCAGATACTGCTATTGATGAGTGAGATATTCTGGATAAGATAAACAACGAGTGTAAGTATTATGGGGTTTAGCAGCTTTAAAAGTAGATTAAGTCCCCAGGCCCAGATGAAATGCATCCCAGGCTGTTGAGCGAAGAGAGGAAATAGCAGAGGCCATCATTTTCCAGTCCTCTTTGGATTTGGGCATGGTGCCGGAGGAGTACAAATGCGGTACCCTTATTTAAGAAGGGAGAAAGGGATAAGCCGAGTAATTACAGGCCTGAAAGCCTAACCTCCGTGGTGGGAAAATTATTGGAAAAAAATCCTGAAAGACCGGATAAATCTACATTTGGAAAGGCAAGGATTAATTAGGGATAGTCAGCACGGCTTTGTTAAGGGAAGATGATGTTTGACTAAACCGATTGAATTTTTTGAGGAGGTAACCAAGTGGGTCGATGAGGGTAGTGCATACGATGTAGTGTATATGGATTTTAGCAAAGCTTTTGATAAGGTCCCACATGGTAGACTGGTCACGAAGGTTAAAGCCCATGGGATCCAGGGCAAAGTGGCAAGTTGGATCCAAAATTGGCTTAGAGGTAGGAAGCAAAGGGTAATGATTGATGGATGTTTTTGTGACTGGAAGGATGTTTCCAGTGGGTTCCGCAGGGCTCAGTACTGAGTCCCTTGCTTTTTGTGGTATATATCAATGATTTAGATTTGAATATCGTGAGTATGATTAAGAAGTTTGCAGATGACACTAAAATTGGCTGTGTAGTTGATAATGAAGAGGAAAGTCATGGGCTGCAGGAGGATATCAATCTACTGGTCAAGTGGGCAGAGCAGTGGCAAATAGAATTTAATTCGGAGAAGTATGAGATAATGCACTTTGGGAGGGCTAATAAGGAAAGGGTATACACATTAAGCGGTAGGCTACTTAATAGTGTAGATGAACAAAGGTACCGTGGAGTGCTTGTCCACGGATCCCTGAAAGTAGCAGGCCAAGTGGATAATGTGTTTAAGAAGATATACGGAATGCTTGCCTTTATTGGCCGAGGCACAGAATATAAGAGCTGGGAGGTTATGCTTAAATTGTGTAATACTCTGGTTAGGCCACAACTGGGAATACTGAGTGCAGTTCTGGTCACCGTATTATAGGAAGGATGAGATTGCACTAGAGAGGATGCAGAGGAGATTTACTAGGATGCTGCCTGGAATGGAGAATCTTAGCTATGAGGACAGATTGGATAGGCTGGGTTTGTTCTCACTGGAACAGAGGAGGTTGAGAGGAGACCTCATTGAGGTGCAAAAAATATTGAGAGGCCTGGATATAGTGAATAGCAAGGTCCTATTTCCATTGGTGGAGGGGTCATTGTTTTATGGTGGCTGGTGAAAGGTTCAGAGGGGATTGGGGAGTGGGGGGGCCTTCTTCACGCAGAGGGTTGTGGAGGTCTGGAACTCACTGCCTGGAAGAGTGGTGGATGCAGAAACCCACACCACATTTAAAAGATGGTTGGATGGGCACTTAAAGTGCCGTAACCTGCAAGGTTATGGACCAAGAGCTGGTAATTGGGATTAGACTGGATAACCTCTTGTTGGCCAGCGTAGATATGATGGTAAGTACGGCAGGGAATCGAATATAGCCAGGGTGATCTCATGGACTAGTTTCGATCGAGTGGATGGGTCAGAGAGAAATTTTCCCAGAGTTTTTTCCCCCAAATTGGCCTGGGTTTTTAAATGTTTTTTGCCTCTCCCAGGAGATCACCTGGCTCCAGTTGGGGTGGAGTGCAGAATGTTTCAGTGCAAGAGGTGTCGCAGTTGTGGGGAGCAGACTGATTGGGCTGGGTGCTCTTTACCTTTCCGCCATTGTTCATTGGTTTATATGTAACCTTCAGGGCTGCTGACCGAGCGCCTTGCGGCTCTTGGTCAGCCGGCACGGACACGATGGTCCGAAATGGCCTCCTTCTGTGCTGTAAATTTCTATGTTTCCAAGTAAGTGTAGGGAAACATCTAGGCAATAGCGATCACAATATAAGGTTTAAGATAAATATTGAGAAGGGCGCCAAACAAAGAGATAAATAGGAGAAAAAGCTGATTTTAAAGGGATGAGAATAAACTAAACTGGAAACATTTACTCAAATAGAACAGCAGTGGGAAACATTTAAAATAGGGATCGGGAGAAACCAGGATATATATATCCCACTAAAAAGCAAGAACTATCCATCCATGGTTGTCATTACTAAATAAAGAAAAAAAGGATAAAATTGAAACTAAAGAAAATGACATACACAAAGTAGACATGGAAAGGTTAGGAATGAAGTTTTAAAAAATTAGGAAGGCAAAGAGAAACGCCAAAATGAAATCAAGGAATATAGAAAGAAATTCTAAAGTAATCTACAGACATATAAATAACAAAAGAAAAATCAGGATAGGAAGAGAGTCAGTAATGTTTACACACAATAAGCTCACAGATAATGACAGCAAGGTTAAATAATTACTTTGCCTCAGTATTTACCAGAGACCAACATAGTGGACATGACAGATGAAGAAGAGGAGATAGAGATAGATATGAGAGACATTTAAGATCGAAATGGGGAAAGATAATTGAAACTAACCAAACTTAATAGAGGATAAAACCCCTGGTCCAGATGGATTGTATCTGTGCATTAAAAGTTAGGGAAGAGATGACAGAAGCACTATTACATATACATTAAAAATCATTACAAAAGGGAATAAATAGTGCCAGAGGACTGGCGGACAGCTAATGTGATTCATATCTTTATAAGCGAGAGATAGAATAAGTCTAAAGAACTATAGACCAAATAGCCCTTCCTTACTCAAAGACATAATAGAAAAACATAGAATCATAGAAATTTACAGCACGGAAGGAGGCCATTTCAGCCCTTGGAACTAGATTTAGGAACTGAAAATATAATAAAGTGTAACCAGCACAGATTTCAAAAGGGAACCTTGCTTGACCAACCTTGAATTTGTTGAACAAAGGGTCGATAAGGGTAATACAATTGATGGAATATATTTAGATTTTCAACAGGCCTTCGATAAGGTGCCTCAGTTGATTCATGACTTAGGTCAGAATCAGGGACAAGTGTCAGAATGGAAGATGCCGGTGCGCGAGTTCGTTTAACGTGGGGTAGCCATTGCACACCAGCTACCACATGGGCTTAGCAGAGCAATGTCTTGGCCCAGTGGCAAGGGGGTTCAAGACAACTGTAGACCAAGCTCTACTGTATGGGCCTAATTGCCTACGGTGGTATGCAAGCCGTAAGCTTAACGCTGAGCAGCGCCTTTCAGGGAGATGGAGAGCGATCAGAGGTGTGGGGAGTGGGAGTGAGAGATTTGAGGCAATGCTTCCCTCTCCCAGGTATTAGCTCTCGGCTGAGGGCAGGCATTGGGATGGCCAGAGATCCAGTTCATAGGAGGACGGGTCAGAATGAATAGCAAGCTGGCTACTAATCAGAAATCAGAGTAGGGGTTAAATGTAGTTACTCAGACTGGCAAAAGGTGGGAAGCAGTGTTTTACAAGGATTGGTGCTAGGACCACTGTTGATTACCATTTACATACATGATTTGGACTTGGGAATCAAAATTTGAAAACACCATATTGGGGGGTGTAGTTAATACAGAGGACTGCGACAAAATACAGGAAGACATTCATAAACTTGCAGAATGGGCATGTAATTGGCAAATGAACTTCAATATAGATAAATGTGAGGTGGTACATTTTGGTCGGAAGAATGAGGCCACATACTCCTTGGAAAATAAGTGTCTAAATGGGGTCAAAGAGCAGAGGGGTCTGGGTGTAGAAACATAGAAAATAGGTGCAGGAGCAGGCCATTCGGCCCTGCACCGCCATTCAATGATCAGCATCATGGCTGATCATGCAACTTCAGTACCCCACTCCTGCCTTCTCTCCATACCCAGACTCCTTTAGCCATAAGGGCCACATCTACAGTTACACAAATCACAAAGTAGTAACACAGGTTAATAAAGTCACAAAAAAGCACAGAGTTCCTTTCTAGAGGGATAGAATTGAAAAGCAAAAGTTCTTAAACTTGTACAGAACATTGACTAGATCATATTTGGGAGCACTATGTACAATTCTAGTCTGCATTTTATAAAAGGGATAGATGCATTGGAGATGTATAAAAAAAATTACCAGAACGAATGTACCTATAGGAAGATTGACCAAGATGAGGCTCTTTTTTGTAGAAAAGCGAAGAATGAGGGCTGACCTGAGAGGTTTTTAAGATCACAAAAGGGTTTGATAGAAAGTAAATATAAAGATGATGCCTCTTGTGGGGGAGACCTAAACGAGGGGTATAAATACAAGATAGTCACTAATCAATACAATAGGGAATTCAAGAGAAACTTCTTTACCCAGAGACTTCTTTACTCAGAGGAAATGTATTAGCATGGATAGAGAATTGGCTGGCGAACAGAAATCGGTGGTTAGTGGTGTGCCACAGGGATCTGTGCTGGGACCACAACTGTTTACAATATACATAGATGACCTGGAAGAGGGGACAGAGTGTAGTGTAACAAAATTTGCAGATGACACAAAGATTAGTGGGAAAGCGGGTTGTGTAGAGGACACAGAAAGGCTACAAAGAGATTCAGATAGATTAAGCGAATGGGCTAAGGTTTGGCAGATGGAATACAATGTCGGAAAGTGTGAGGTCATCCACCTTGGGAAAAAAAAAACAGTAAAAGGGAATATTATTTGAATGGGGAGAAATTACAACATGTTGTGGTGCAGAGGGACCTGGGGGTCCTTGTGCATGAAACTGAATCCCAAAAAGTTAGTTTGCAGGTGCAGCAGGTAATCAGGAAGGCGAATGGAATGTTGGCCTTCATTGCAAGAGGGATGGAGTACAAAAGCAGGGAGGTCCTTCTGCAACTGTATAGGGTATTGGTGAGGCCGCACCTGGAGTACTGCATGCAGTTTTGGTCACCTTACTTAAGGAAGGATATACTAGCTTTGGAGGGGGTACAGAGACGATTCACGAGGCTGATTCCGGAGATGAGGGGGTTACCTTATGATGATAGATTGACTAGACTGTGTCTTTACTTGTTGGAGTTCAGAAGGATGAGGGGTGATCTTTTCGAAACATTTAAAATAATGAAAGGGACAGACAAGATAGAGGCAGAGAGGTTGTTTCCACTGGTCGGGGAGACGAGAACTAGGGGGCACAGCCTCAAAATACGGGGGAGCCAATTTAAAACCGAGTTGAGAAGGAATTTCTTCTCCCAGAGGATTGTGAATCTGTGGAATTCTCTGCCCAAGGAAGCAGTTGAGGCTAGCTCATTGAATGTATTCAAGTCATAGATAGATTTTTTAACCAATAAGGGAATTAAGGGTTACGGGGAGCGGGCGGGTAAGTGGAGCTGAGTCCACGGCCAGATCAGCCATGATCTTGTTGAATGGGGAAGCAGGCTCGAGGGGCTAGATGGCCTACTCCTGTTCCTTATTCTTATGTTCTTATGATTGGTCAGAATAAGGTACCTCAGGTGATAGTGCGCAGTTCTGGTCACCACATTACAAGAAAGATGCAATTGAACTGGAAAAGGTGTAGAGGAGATTTACAAGAATGTTGCCTGGACTGGAGAAATTTGGCTATGAGGAAAGATTGGAGATGCTGGGTCAGTTTTCTTTGGAACAGAGGATGCTGAGGGGAGACCTGATGGAGGTGTATAAAATTATGAGGGGCCTGGATTAATCATAGTCAGTCCCTCAGAATTGAGGAAGATTTGCTTCCACTCTTAACGAGTTCTTAGGTGGCTATACAGTCCAATACGAGAACCACAGTCTCTCTCACAGGTGGAACAGATAGTCATTGAGGGAAGGAGTGAGTGGGACTGTTTTGCCGCTTGCTTTCCACTGCCTGCACTCGATTTCTGCACGCTCTCGGCGATGAGACTCGAGGTGCTCATCACCCTCCCGGATGAGCTTCCTCCACTTAGGTCGGTCTTTGGCCAGGGTCTCCCAGGTGTCAGTGGGGATGTTGCACTTTATCAGGGAGACTTTGAGGGTGTACTTGTAAACTTTCCGCTGTCCACCTTTGGCTCCTTTGCAGTCAAGGAGTTCAGAGTAGAGTGCTTGCTTTGGGAGTCTCGTCTCTGCCATGCAAGCTATGTGACCTGCCCAGCAGAGCTGATCAAATGTGGTCAGTACTTCGATGCTGGGGACGTTGGCCTGGTCGAGGACGCTAATGTTGGTGCGTCTATACTCCCAGGGGATTTGTAGGAACTTGCGGAGACATCGTTGGTGGTATTTCTCCAGCGACTTGAGGTGTCTACTGTACATGGTCTATGTTTCTGAGCCATACAGGAGGGCAGGTATTACTGCAGCCCTATAGACCATGAGTTTGGTGGCAGTTTTGAGGGCTTGGTCTTCAAACACTCTTTACCTCAGGTGGCTGAAGGCTGCACTGGAGACGGTGTTGGATCTCATCGTCAAAGATTAAGGGTTGGGGCGATGACACAGCCCTGTTTGCCCCCGGTCTAGGCGTGGATTGTGTCTGTAATGGATCCGTTGGTAAGGATCACAGCCTGCATGTAGTCGTGGAGCAGGTGGTGGATGGTGACGAACTTTTGGGGGCATCCAAAACAGAGGAGGGCGCTCCACAGACCCTCGCGGTTGAGAGTGTCAAAGGCCTTTGTATGGTCGAAGGCGGCCATGTATAAGGGCTGGTGCTGTTGCCTGCATTTTTCGTGCAGCTGTCATGCTGCAAAAATCATGGGACCTGGATAGAGTGGATAGGAAGGACCAGTTTCCCTTGGTGTGTCAACAACCAGGGGGGGCATAGATTTAAAGTATTTGGGGAGAGGTTTAGAGGGATATGAGGGGACATTTCTTCACCCAGAGGGTGGTGGGGGTCTGGAACTCATTGCTTGAAAGGGTGGTAGTGGCAGAAAGCCTCACCACATTTTAAAAAATATTTGATGTTCACTTAAAAGTGCCGTAACCTACAGAGCTACAGACAAAGAGCTGGAAAGTGGGATTAGGCTGGATTGCTCTTAGTTGGCTGGCGTGGACACAATGGGCCAAAATGGCCTTTTTCTGTGCTGTAAATTTCTATGATCTATGATTCTAATGTGGAACTCACTACCACAAGGAGTAGTTGATACGACGGACATAGATGCATTTAAGGGGAAACTAGATAAACACAAGGTGAGAAAGGAATAGAAAGATGTGTCAACGGGGTTAGATGAAGGCGAGAGGAGGCTCGTGTGGAGCATAAATACCAGCGTGGACCTGTTGGGCCAAATGGCCTGTTTCTATGATGTAAATACTTGGTAAACTGAAGTCAATAATTCTAGCAATTTGTCAGCTAGCACCAGAAAAATGACCTTAAAAGCTGACAGTTGGTATGAACCCAACTGGTTCACTAATTTCCTTCGGGGAAGGAACCAACCCTTCCACCCGATCAGGTCTGATCTGCACATGACTCCAGTCACACACTATGTGGTTGACTTGAGGCCCAGAGGGTAGAAATGGCCAATAAATGGTTTATTGCCAGGGTTTCCTAAAAATAAATTTAAACAACCTTTTCATTCCTTCGGCTTGTGTCTTTTATATTCTTTGTTGGATTAACAGGTTAAAAAAAGGAAACACCTTTAAGTCCAAAAAAAGGAGATAATTGAGACCTCCATCCTTCAGCAGAAATAGGGATGGCTGTCTGAGGAGGGGTACAGGTCCAGATCTGGGCATCTTTAAATCACCTCTTCTGGTGCATCAAGAGAGGACCTGCCACTGCAGGTGATAGACAATTGCAGGTTATTTCTGCCGTATATGCTCACTTGTGTACACTGCAAAAAGGTCAGGATAAATTCTAGAGCTAAGCAAACCACTCAGTTTCAGGTGGCTTATCTGCCAAGAGCACAAGTTCTCAAAGGTACGTCACCCATGATGTCAGAATCCATCAGTTACCACATTTACAAATGCAAGATGCTGTAATCCGAAATAACAGAAAATGCTGTAAATACTCAGCATGTCAGGCTACATCTGTGGAAAGAGAAACAGAGTTAATGTTTCAGGTCAATGATCCTTCATCAGAACGGCTTAAAAAAACCTCACAGGTTTTAAGCAAGTGTAGGGGCAGGGACAGGGGGTGGGGGGCAAAGGAGAGAGAGGGGAGGAAAGAACAAAAGGGAATGTCTGATAGGATGAAAGGCAGAAGAGATGAAGAGACAAAGGGATGATGGTGCAAGGCAAAAGGTGATGGTAATGGCGCAAGTTAAGAAACAAAAGATGAGTCGAGACAGAGTGCAAATGGCAGAATCATCAATAGCTGCCGTGGGAAAGAGAAAAAAAAACAAGAAAAAAATAGGAGCAGAGGTTATGGCTTGAAATTGTTGAACTCTATGTTGAGTCCAGAAAGCTGTAAAGTGCCTAAAAGGAAAAAAGATGCTGTTTGTGATATATTCACAGAGCACAGCACAGAGCTTCCTAACATGGCAGGCAGCTCTCTCGGAAGTCTCCGGAAATCTGCCTGGTTCTGTTTATTATTAACCCTGCACTTGCAGTACACAATACGTCCACATCCACAGTGTGGAGCTACAAACATTACAAGCTTACAGACATTACACTTCTCCCTCCTTAATGAAGAAGCCATTATAACAAACATCATACATAACTTTCATGTTTATACATAACAGGATATAAACTTATTTGTTTCCATATTTACAAATTTAACTTTACCACTTGTTTTCTGTTTCAAAGAGGATACCTTCGCTCTCGAACAGAACCTTCCAAACATGGTGTCGATTTCACACTTATTCGAGGCTCATCCTGAGGAACGTTTTCCTCCATGGAATTTCCTTGATTTTCATTTGAACTCACTCTTGCACCCCACATAATACAATCTTTATCGACTGATAATTCATTCCTACGAATGAAGAATGGATGTGTATCTTTGTTTGTTACCTGGTTCGGCCATCCATTTGCAATATACTCATACACCTTTGACATCACTGGGTTACGTTTGGTTGCTCTACCAATCTCTTCAGCTGTGACTGGCAGTTCAATGAAAAATAAAACTTCTTCCCTATCAGGTGTAACTTGTGATGGGGAAGGCAATCTAGACATTGCATCAGCATTTCTGTGATCAGCTGATCGTCTGTATTCAATATCATATGTATATGCTGACAAAATCAAAACCCATCTTTGCATTCGGGCTGCAGCTAATGTTGGAACTGGGGACTTTGGATGGAGGATTGCTGTTAGGGGCTTATGGTACGTAACGATGGTAAACTTACGACCACACAAGTATGTGTGAAACTTCTTGACCCCAAAAATTAATGCCAAAGCTTCACTTTCAATTTGCGCATAATTACTCTCACTGGCACTGAGTGCGTGAAGCAAAAGCAATTGGTCTCTCCTCCCCACTAAATACGTGAGATTACTGCCCCAATTCCAAATGGAGAGGCATCACATGCTAGCTTAATCTCCTTAGATATGTCATAGTGAACTAACATGGTGCTCTCTACTAATTTGCTTTTACACTCCTTGAATGCTGTATCGCATTCTTTTGACCACTTCCAATGGACCTGTTTTTTCAAAAGTTCATTCAGTGGATGTAATACTGTAGCCAAATTTGGTAGGAACTTCCCATAATAGTTCAAAAGACAAGAATGAACGAAGTTCAGTGACATTCCTGGAAGTGGATGCATTTCTAATTGCATCCAATTTTCCCATGGTTGGATGTAAACCATCTTTGTCTACGCTGTACCCCAAGTACTCCACTGAGTTTTTAAAGTAACTCACACTTATAAGCAGACACTCGTACTCTGTGCTTCTCTAGCTGTTTGAGGACTTCATTCAATATCTTATGAATTTGCCTATTTGGTGCTGAAATTAGTAATGTCATCCAAATAACAAATTCCCCCTTCAATACCTTGCAAAATCTGGTTCATCACCCCTTGGAATATGGCAGGGGCGGAAGACACTCCAAAAGGTAGCCTATTAAATTGATAGAGGCCTAGATGAGTATTTAGTCAAACATGACTTGGACTCCTCATCTAGTTCAAGCTGTAAGTAGGCATTCGTAAGATACAGTTTTAAGATCTGACCACCTGTCAGTGTTGTGAACAAATCTTCTATATTCGGCAATGTATTGGGGACATTACCCTCTAGAATCTGGTTTATGGTTACTTAAATCACCACACAATCTTACCTAACCATCGGACTTAGTTACAACAACAACGGGTGTCGCCCAATTACATCAATCTATCTTACAAATAATGTTCTGTCTCTAGTCTTTTGAGTTCTTGCTCAACTTTCTCCTTGAGTGCATATGGTACGGAACGTGGCTTGTAGTAAACCGATCTAGCGTCCTTCTGTACCCTGACACTCGCCTTGAAGCTTTGGATCGGACTGTCCGTTTTGCAGAACACCTTCGGATACTGCTTGATAGCCTCATCTGTTGATGAAAATCTCGCTTCCACACAGAAAATCTTACTCCAATCCAGCTTCAGTGAGCTCAACCAATTTCTTCCTAGTAAGGCAGACTTGTCTCCTTTCACTACTATTAGAGGCAAGTTCTGAAATTGATCTTTATATTTCACCTGTACGGAGATACAACCTACCACAGGAATTTTCTCTCCCGAGTAGCCTCGCAGCTCTATCTTGGATTTCTCCAGTTGGAAATCACGCAATTTGTCGAGGTACAGGTGACTCCGGTATTACACTCACGGATGCACCCGTGTCAATTTCCATTGGTATCTTGAATCCCGCAACATCTATGTGGATTTTGATGCTTTCCGAATCGCTGTCCGTTAACCTTGTGCTCCTGATGACGTGTAACTCTAACATCTCCTCGTCCTGTTGTTGTACTTCCATGCTATGTCGTCTCTTGGGATTTCTACTCATAGCTTTGAACGCTGGACTCAGTTTTGAAAACTGGTTTAACCCTTCAGTCAGCATGCCTTCGCAAGATGCCCAGTCTTCCTGCAGAAGAAACACTCTGCCTTCACGTATGGACAACTTTGAGCAATGTGTTGTCCCAGGCACCTCTCGCACGACTTCGACGCTCTGGTAGAATTTTTAGTTTGAGACTTTCGGCCATGCCCGTCTTTTACTTTGAACCTGTAGGTGATTTACCTCGGTTGACTGACGACCGTAATTATTATTTAATTCTCGGGAATATTGTTCGGCCATGCCCATCGACCTCACTGTCTGACAAGCAATCTCAAAAGTCAAGTCTTCCGTTGTCAATAACTTCCTTCTGATCGCATCATTTTTCACCCCTCAAAAAACGATTCCGTAATGCTCGGTTTTGAAAGTTTCCAAACTTAGTGCATCGATAGCTTTTTTTCATGCTACGATGTAATCACTGATACTTTCATCAGCCTTTTGATTCCGAATCCCGAAACGATAGCTTTCAGCAATTTCTAACGGTTTGGGGTTATAGTGCTGCTCCAGCTTCGTTAAAATCTCTAAGCGTTGTGCCCTTTGGCTCGTCAGACACAAGCAGATTTACAAGAGTGTCATATAATACCGGACCTGCCTCCGATAAAAATTGCTTTCTTACGTTCCAACACAGCCAGGTTCTGGACTGCATTGTCTGGAACTTCGATAATGTTATTTGCAGTGAAATACATTTCTAGCCAATCCACATACGCTTTAAAACGTTCCCGGTCGTGTCTATATTCTCCCAAATGTCCCAATACACCTGCCATTTTCATCTCTAGCTGTTCACACCATGTGCTGTATTTTACCTCTAATTTTTGTAGCTTTTTTCAAAGACAAACTTCCAAAGTCTCTGTCGACTGGCTGAATCCTTCACCAAAAATTAAGCTTTAAATCATCCGAAAAATCCCATCTTCCGTCGCCAAATGTGATATATTCACAGAGCACAGCACACATAGCTTCCTAACATGGCAGGCAGCACTCTCGGAAGTCTCCGGAAAACTGCCTGGTTCTGTTTATTATTAACCCTGCACTTGCAGTACACAATATGTCCACATCCACAGTGTGGAGCTACAAACATTACAAGCTTACAGACATTACACTGTTCCTCCAGCTTTTGTTGCACTTCATTGATCTCTCCATCCTTGGCCTCTTGCACTGTTCCAGAGTGGGAGTGAAGCGGAGAATTAAAAAAAGTGACAGGCGACCAGAAGCTCGGGGGTCACGCTTACAGACTGAACGGAGGTGTTCTGCAAAGTGGTCACCCAATCTGCATGGTGTCTCCTCAATGTAGAGCCCACATTGTGAACAGTGAATACAGTATACTCAATTGAAAGTAGGACAAGTAAATCACTTTCACCATGAAGGAGTGTTTGTGGCCCTGGACTGTGGGAAGGGACGAGGTAAAAGGGCAGGTATTGCATCTCCTGAGCTTGCATGGGCAGGTGCTGTGGGAAGGGAAGGGAAGGGAAGGGGATGCTCAGGGTGATTGAGGAGTTGACCAGGGTGTCGGGGAGGGAGCGGTTCTTTCGGAATGCTGAAAGGGGAACGGAGAACATAACATAATAGGAGCAGGAGTAAGCCATTTGACCTCTCGAGCCTGCTCCGCCATTCAATAAAATCATGGCTGATCTGATTATGGACTCCGCTCCACTTCCCTGCCTGCTCCCCAAAACCCCTTATTGCTCAAAAATCCGTCTATCTTTGCCTTAAATATATTCAATGACCCAGCCTCCACATCTCTCTGGGGCAGAGAATGCCATAGATTTAGAACCCTCAGAAGAAATTCCTCCTCATGTGTTTTAAATGGGCAGCCCCTTATTCGAAGACGTTGTGCCCTAGTTTTACTTTCCCCAGAGTGGAAATATCCTCTGCATCTGCCCTTTCGAGCTCCCTCTCTCAAGTTTCAATAAGATCACCTCACATTCTTCTGAATGTGAATGTGTATAGGCCCAACCTACTCAACCTATCCCCGTAAGTCAACCTCCTCATCTCCAGAATCAACCTAGTGAATCTTCTCTGAACAGCCTTCAATGCAAGTATATCTTTCCTTAAATACAGAGACAAAAACTGTACGCAGGACTCCAGGTGTGGTCTAACGAATACCCTGTACAGAGTTGTAGCAGGATTTCTCTGCTTGTATACTCTATCCCCCTTGCAATAAAGGCCAACACTCCGTTTGCCTTCCTGATTACTTGCTGTACCTGCATACTAACTTGGTGTTTCATGCACAAGGACCCCCAGGTCCCTCTGCATGGCAACACTTGCAATTTTTCTCCATTTAAATTATAATTTGCTTTTCTATTATTTCTGCCAAAGTGCATAACCTCACAATTTCCCACATTATACTCCACCTGCCAAATTTTTGCCCACTCACTTAGCCTGTCTATATCCATTTGCAGATTGTGTCCCCTCCTCACAATTTGCTTTCCCACCCATCTTTGTATCAGCAGCAAACTTGGCTACATTACACCAAGTTATTAATATGGATTGTAAATAGTTGAGGACCCAGCACCGATCCCTGCGGCACCCAACTAGGCACTGTTTGCCAACTGGAAAATGACCCATTTATCTCGACTGTTTTCTGTTAGTTAGCCAATCCTCTATCCATGCTAATATATTATCCCCAACACCGGGAATTTATCTTGTGCAGTAAACTCTTGTGGCACCTTATCCAATGTCTTCTGGAAATCCAAATACACCACATCCACTGGTTCCCCCTTATCCACCCTGCTCGTTACATCCTCAAAGAACTCCAGCAAATTTGTCAAACATTTGTCCCTTTCATAAAACCATGCTGACTTTGCTTGATTGAATCATGCTTTTCCAAATGTCCCACTACTGCTTCCTTAATAATGGCTTTAAAAGAGCTGGAGCGACGGGGCCTGGAACATTGTGCGCCCCCCCCCCCCCGACCTGCGAGAGAACAGCTCCGCAGGTCGGGAAGTAAAAGAGCTGGAGCGGCATACCACTTCAACCTCCAGCGCGAGATGCTCCAAGTATGCAACGATTTTGAGATGGGTGACATCAAAACCCTGGTCGCCATTTTGGATTCTGGGCAGGAACATCGGGAGGACCCAGGTACAGAGGAGTGGAAAGATCGGGGCAGATGAGCGGCGAGTGTTTGTGGCGAGATGCGGTGAATGTTTATGGTGGAGGAGCGGCGAGAGTTCATGGCAGAGGTGCGACAGATGAGGATACGGGACCCAGAAGAGCAGAGGGCCCAGGGGCAGCACGGGCCAGCCCACACTGTGATGTGTGCGCTCGCTAGGTCCGCGCAGCAGAGCTGGTCTCCAGTCGTCCTGTTAATCCTTGCCACTGGACCAAGACCTAGCTCTGTCAAGCCCGTGGTGGCTGGTGTGTAACGGTCACCACAAGTTAAAAAAAATCCACGCCCGGGCATCTTCCACACCCTCAATTGGAGTTCAGGACTGGAACATCGGGTCCTTCATCGAAACACCTGTGAACTCGTGGAAGCAAGTCATCCTCGTTCGAGGGACTGCCTATGATGATGATGATGATGATGATGAATGGACTCCAGCACCTTCCCAATGACAGATGTTAGGCTAACTGGTCTATAGTTTCCTGCTTTTTGTCTGCCTACTTTTTCCAAATAGAGGTGTTACATTTGCAGTTTTCCAATTTGCTGGGACTGCCCCAAAATCCAGGGAATTTTGGTAGATTACAACCAATGCATCCACTATCTCAGCAGCCACTTCGGGACCATATGATGTAAAGCATCAGGTGAAGGGGACTTGTCTGCCTTTAGTCCCATGTTTTTTAAACCTAGTACTACTTCATTAGTGATAGTATTAAGTTCCTCCCTGCCGATAGTCCCTTGATTATCCACTATTGGGATGTTTTTAGTGTCTTCTACCATGAAGACCCCGATACAAAATATTTGTTCAACGTCTCTGCCATTTCCCTGTTCTCCATTATTAATTTCCCAGTCTCAGCCTCCAGGGGACCAACATTTACTTTAGCCACTTTTTTCCTAAATTTGCTCAATTATATCCCACACAAAGAGCAAGCTGGAAAGATGTTAATGCTTCCAGGTTCGAACAGAGAAACATGTTCTGACCCCAACCCAAATTCAGGAATGAGCTCAAAGAAAAGTAAACACAATGCCAAATATTTAACAAAGAATGGACTTCTAAACATTTTTTAAACTGATGGAGTGGAAAAGCTATGCGCTTAATTTGAAAAGAAAACCGACAAGGTTGCTTGTATGCAAAAAGAGCAAAGCATTTTCACAAGATACAGGTTGAACCTCCCTTATTCGGAACCCTTGGGACCTAGCCTGTTCTGGATAAGGGATTGTTCCAGATGAGGGGTGGCCACGTTAAATTAGATAGTACAGGTACTGAGAAAGGGGATATTGGGGCTGGCTGGCTTAGGGCTGGCAGTGCGGCAGAGAGATCATGGGGGTGGGGGGTCAGGTTAGCGATTGTGGGAGTCAGCAGCGAGGAAGGGCTTCAATTTGTTCATGTTGGAGTTCTGCGCATGCGCTACCCGGTGGCCAGGAATGGTTCTGGACAAGGGAGGTTCAACCTGTATCACGGATAATGGAGCTCACAGAAGAATTGACATCAATACGACAACAGAAAAAGATTGACTGAAGGATGTAAATCAGTGCACGTTAAAATTAGGGGTGGAGTAGAAAAAAATTGGCGAGTATGACCACCAATAGAAGCCCAAAATGACAGACAAACATGTTGGATTACTGAAAAGAATTCAAGACGAAGTTAGAGAAACAAATCCAGAACAGAAAATTATTTTTCTATATTGCATTATTCATCAAGAGGTCCTCTGTAAAGGTGTTCTCAAACTAAGTAGTGTCATGGACACAGTTACAAAAGTGGTCAAACTACATTTGAGCAAAAAGGATTAACCACGGGCAATTTCTAACTCCGCTTGAGGAATCCGAATCCGAGCTCATGGATGTTCCGGGAGCTGGGATTGGTTTGGTTTTGAAAGGAGGAATAAGATTCACATTTTCCAGTTGAACGAAATGGACTGGCTGAGTTTGCATTTGCTGTTGATATCATGGGCCCCATGAACAAACTGAATTTAAGACTGCAAAGGAAGGGGCTTTTTGCTAATGATTTGCATTTCAATATCAAGTCATTTATGACAAGTTACTCTTTCTCCAGTCACAGAAAATAAACAGTTCAGCTATTTTCCCCACTTTGCGACAGATTAAATGTTTGTGAAAAGCTGAAAAACAACTCTACTTTACTTGAATGCTGAATTTTCTCAGCGATTTCAGGATTTTAGAATGATAGAAAATGACTGGTCTTTAGTATCCTCACCGTTCACATTTGATGTTAACAACGCTCCATGTGACCTCCAACCAATGTGCTCGCTGAGTTGCGCGGCCACGCAGTCATCTGCAAGGTCTTACACAGGCTTGCGCAAAAACTTAAATGGGCCACGCAATGGGGAGGCAGTGCCTTCAACTTGAGGTCATTAACGTGTAATGTAATGCATTGCTTGCAGAGCAATTCAAATTGGTGTCACTTCCTGGGTTTTACCCCTTTCTCAATGAACAGAGCTTTCCAAAGATTAAAGATTCTTGTGCTGTTTGGCTCAACATACACATGCAAGCAGACAAGTTCTGATATGAAATTCAAGGCGTAGATCTTCGATGAGCGATGACCAACTTGCAGCAGTGCTCCGCATTGCAACAACAAAGATGATGTCTAACTTGAGTTCTCTGATTAATGCATACCAGAGGCTTCATTTTTCTCCATTGAGTTTCTTTAACCAAATTTTCAATATACAATTGTAAGATATTTTGAGCTATTATGTAATCACACACACACTACTCAAAAAACAGAAATTTTTAAACATTAAAATATTTTGTACATATTTGATTGTTAGCATACGATTTGTTTCAGTAATTGTTAAAATATCTTCTGAAAGTTTATAACTCCTTAAAGTTTTTCTTTCTTTTACAAAATTTTACAGCAGCTGTCAAGTAACCAGCTTTACAGTTTTAATGATGGCATAATATCAATGGCTAAGATAAATTTTGTGTAAATCTGCATCATGTCCGTTGGCATAGAAACATAGAAAATAGGTGCAGGAGTAGGCCATTCGGCCCTTTGAGCCTGCACCACCATTCAATAAGATCATGGCTGATCATTCACCTCAGTACATCTTTCTCGCTTTCTCTCCATACCCCTTGATCCCTTTAGCCATAAGGGCCATATCCAACTCCCTCTTGAATATATCTAACGAACTGGCATCAACAACTCTCTGCGGAAGAGAATTCCACAGGTTAACAACTGAGTGACGAGGTTTCTCCTTATCCCAGTCCTAAATGGCTTACCCCTTATCCTTAGACTGTGTCCCCTGGTTCTGGACTTCCCCAACATCGGGATCATTCTTCCTGCATCTAACCTGTCCAGTCCCGTTAGAATACTGGCCCAGTTGATCCAGTCTCTCCTCATATGTCAGTCCTGCCATCCCGGGAATCAGTCTGGTAAACCTTCGCTGCACTCCCTCAATGGCAAGAACGTCCTTCCTCAGATTAGGAGGCCAAAACTGAACACAATATTCCAGGTGTGGCCTCACCAAGGCCCTGTACAACTGCAGTAAGACCTCCTTGCTCCTATACTCAAATCCCCTAGCTATGAAAGCCAACATGCCATTGCCTTCTTCACCGCCTGCTGCACCTGCATGCCAACCTTCAATGACTGATGTACCATGACACCAAGGTCTCGTTGCACCTCCCTTTTCCCTAATCTGCGGCATTCAGATAATATTCTGCCTTCATGTTTTTGCCACATTATACTGCATCTGCCATGCATTTGCCCGCTCACCTTACCTGTCCAAGTCACCCTGCAGCCTCTTAGCATCCTCCTCATCGCTCACACTGCCACCCAGTTTAGTGTCATCTGAAAACTTGGATATATTACTCTCAATTCCTTCATCTAAATTATTGATGTATATTGTAAATAGCTGGGGTCCCAGCACTGAGCCCTGCAACACCCCACTAGTCACTGCCTGCCATTCTGAAAAGGATCAGTTTATCCCAACTCTGCTTCCTGTCCATCAACCAGTTCTCTATCCAAGTCAATACATTACCGCCAATACTATGTGCTTTAATTTTGCACACCAATCTCTTGTGTGAAACCTTGTCAAAAGCCTTTTGAAAGTCCAAATACACCACATCCACTGGTTCTCCCTTGTCCACTAGTTACATCCTCAAAAAATTCTAGAGTTGTCAAGCATGATTTCCCTTTCATAAATCCATGCTGACTTGGACCGATCCTGTCACTGCTTTCCAAATGCGCTGCTATTTCATCTTTAATAATTGATACCAACATTTTCCCCACTACTGATGTCAGGCTAACCGGTCGATAATTACCCGTTTTCTCTCTCCCTCCTTTTTTAAAAAGTGGTGTTACATTAGCTACCCTCCAGTCCATAGGAACTGATCCAGTCGATAGACTGTTGGAAAATGATCACCAAAGCATCCACTATTTCTAGTGGCCAATTCAAGTACTCTGGGATGCAGACTATCAGGCCCTGGGGATTTATCGGCCTTCAATCCCATCAATTTCCCTAACACAATTTCCTGACTAATAAGGATTTCCTTCAGTTCCTCCTTCTTGCTAGACCCTCGGTCCCCTAGTATTTCCGGAAGGTTATTTGTGTTTACCTTCGTGAAGACAGAACCAAAGTATTTGTTCAATTGGTCTGCCATTTCTTTGTTCCCCATTATAAAGTCACCTGATTCTGACTGCAAGGGACCTACGTTTGTCTTCACTGATCTTTTTCTCTTCACATATCTATAGAAGCTTTTATGTTGCCAGCAAGCTTCCTCTCATACTCTATTTTCCCGCTCCTAATTAAACCCTTTGTCGTCCTCTGCTGAATTCTAAATTTCTCCCAGTCCTCACATTTGCTGCTTTTTCTGGTCAATTTATATGCCTCTTCCTTGGATTTAACATTATCCCTAATTTCCCTTGTTAGCCACGGTTGGGCCACCTTCCCCATTTTATTTTTTACTCCAGACAGGGATGTACAATTGTTGAAGTTCATCCATATGATCTTTCTATGTTTGCCATTGCCTATCCACCGTCAACCCTTTAAGTATCATTCGCCAGTCTATTCTCGCCAATTCATATCTCCTACCATCGAAGTTACCTTTCCTTAAGTTCAGGACCCTAGTTTCTGAATTAACTGTCACTCTCCAGCTTAAATAATTCTACCATATTATGGTCACTCTTCCCCACAACAAGATTGCTAATTAGTCCTTTCTCATTACACATCCAGTTGGTTCCTCGACATATTGGTCCAGAAAACCATTCCTAATACACTCAAGGAAATCCTCTTCCACCGTATTGCTACCAGTTTGGTTAGCCCAATCTATATGTAGATTAAAGTCACCCATGATAACTGCTGTACCTTTATTGCACGCATCCCTAATTTCTTGTTTGATGCCATCCCCAATCTCACTACTACCGTTTGGTGGTCTGTACACAACTCCCACTAGCGTTTTCTGCCCTTTGGTATTCCGCAGCTCCACCCATACAGATTCCACATCATCCAAGCTAATGTCCTTCCTTACTATTGCATTAATTTCCTCTTTAACCAGCAACACTATCCCACCTCCTTTTCCTTTCTGTCTATCCTTCCTGAATGTTGAATACCTCTGGATGTTGAGTTCCCAGCCTTGGTCACCCTGGAACCATGTCTCCATAATCCCAATTATATCATATTCGTTAATAGCTGCCTGCGCAATTAATTCGTCCACCTTATTACGAATACTCCCCACATTGAGGCACAGAACCTTCAGGCTTGTCTTCTTAAAGACAGTTTGTCCCTTTGATTTTTGCCTTGGGTTTCTCTGTTCATGTTCATAAGTGTTATTTTTTATTAAATGTGGAAACGGCATGAAGGGTTCTTTATACAAGTGCCATAACAAATTTTAATGGTATCTGATCACACAATTCATTGTGTGGGCCCCTCAACAACTCACCAAAACTCAAGTGGCCCTCTAGCCCCAACAATTGCCCAGTCCTGCTCCAATATGTAATCAGCTATGGATCAAGTTCTATGCAAAAAGCATGAAGTCACTATGAACGAATGCAAGCCAATGTGTGAGGATGAGAAGGGTCTCATTTATACACAATAGAATTATTACAGGACCACAATTCCAGCTGTAAGTAATTGTTCCTGGATGCCAACAAAAATATAAAAACTATACAAACCTCCATTCCATGTCCAAGTCTTCACTTATGCTCGAATCATCTTCAAAGTTGTTGTTGCCATCCAGAATTAGAAGTCCTGAATGTGCAAGATGACCTAGCCCTTCAGTCTCATCAGTGCTGCTGCTGCTGCTGCTGCTGCTGCTGCTGTCACTTTCTTCATTGAATGCTACCCAGGGGATCTCACCTTCCTCCAAAGAGGCGTGTTCTCTACAGAAATAAAAAATGGTTACTGTACACAGTCATCTGTTAACATTCAGAAAAAGTCTAGGAGAAAATCTTAACTCCAAAATACAAAAAAGCTGTCTTCTACATCAGTGTTTTGTTAACAAATTTAATTAGATGCGTGATTCATATTTTTCCAAAGCTCTCTACATTCAGGAATTATGCATTTGGATTGGAAAATTGTCAACGTCACTCCATTATTTAAGAAGGAGGGAAAAACATAACTACTGATCAGTTTAACCAGCTGTGGGGAAATTACTGGAATCCATCAACAGAGAAAGAGCGATTAAGCACTTCGATAAGTATTAGTTGATCAAAAGAGTCAGCATGGATTTATGAAGTGTAGGTCATGTCTGTCTACTCCAGTTGTGTTTCTTTTTTGGAGGTCACCAATGTGGTGAGTAGGCAAACATCTACAGATGTCATCGATATGGACTTCCAGAAGACATTTGATAAAGTTCCACACAAGACATCAACAAAAATGTTTTAAAAGTGCACGGAATTGGAGGTAACCTTGTGATATGGGTTGGCAAATTGATTGGGAGGTAGAAGATTGAGTAGGGATGGAGGGAATGCTCTCCGATTGGTGGGATGCGACAAGTAGTGTTCGCCAGAGATCTGCACTGGGGCCTCAACTTTTCACCATACATATGACTTGGATGAAGGATCCAAAGTTTGGAGGCACATTGTTGTGCAGGTGGGAGCAGGAAGTTAAAGGGAGACAGAATAAGTGAATTAGCAAAACTGTGGCAGATGGAGTTCATGTGGGGAACGGAGATCTCTCTATTTTGGATCCAAGACAGACAAATTGGAATATTCCCTTAATGGTGAGAGACTAGGAACTATGAAGGAGCAAATGGAATTTTGGTGACCAGGTACATAAATCAATAAAAGCTAATCAAAAAGACCAATAGAATGTTAGCCTTAAGATCTTTGACTTTAATTCAGTTTAGATCATCATTTTCTACTATCCTGTAGTTGTGTAGTGGATGGATACAGCTTGCTCTCATAAGCCTCAGGCCACTGAGAGGCCGATGAACCTTCAGGCCAGCTACCCAGAATGCAGCCTTTTAAAATAAGTTAAAATTTATAACTAATGTTTAAAATAAAATATTCCTAAATTAGGGGGAAGGACCCAGTGCAGTGGCCCCATTTTATTTTTCCCTCCTGCCCACCTTCAATCTTACTCAATTGGATGTGAAAAATACAAATAATTCCTCTGTGAAACTGTTTAAAAAAAAAAACTGGTCAACTTCAACCATCCTAAATTGAATTTTAAACCAGATTCTCTCCAGCAATTTTACTGCTAAATTAATAATTCTCCATTACAAACTATATTTTGGCATGAAGTTGGCAGCATAAACTCTGCCGAAGTATAATTTCTTTAATCAAGATATTTTCCTACCCTTCCTCCCAGCAAAAAAGTAGAAGTCTGACAACCACATAAACCATAATGGATCTCAAAACAGAAGTACATTCTTTAGCGACACAAAAGTTAACATTCTAATTTGGGTTCAATCAATAATAAGCCACTTATTAATGCATTATACAAGGCGGCTAGTAGTACAATACAAAAAGCAAACAAAGCACTGGGATTCATTTCTAGAAGGCTAGAATTGAAAAGCAGTTGTTAAAACTTGTATAGAACCTTGGTTAGATCACATTTTGGAGTATTGTGAACTGTTCTGGTCTAGAGAGTCACCAGAGAAGGTGCAAAAAAGATTTACAAGGATCATACCGTAACAAAGAGGTTGTACTTAACAGAATACACAACAGGCTAGAGCTCTTTTCGCTAGAAAAGACAAGGTCAAGGGGTGACCCGATAGGGGTCTTATGAAAAGATTTGATAGAGTAGACAGAAACTTGGAGTAGACAAAAATTGGTGGAGAGTCCAAAAATACAAGGTCGATGCCAATAGGTTCTGGGTTCTCGGAATTCAGAAGGAACTTCTTTACCTAGAGAGTGGTTAGAATGTAGAACTGGCTACCACAAGGAGTAGTTGAGACAAATAGCATAGATGCATTTGAGAGAATGGTAGATAAACACACAAGGAAGAAAGGTTCAGCTGATAAGAGTTCGATGAGGAGGCTCATGGAGCATAAACACTGGCAAAGCCTGGGCCAAATAAGCTGTTTGTGCTTTAAATGCCATAGAATTAGGTAGCTTCTTTGAAAAATAAGGTGCATTTCCAATTTAGTTAATGTGAAAAATGGTCACTATAAGTACTACACATAGTAACAGATCTATATTCTAGTACAGGGGTGTCAAACTCAATTTACATAGTTTGCTTGATCAGAGATCCTAGCACTGGGTATGGATCACATTTCTCCCTTATTTTGGGCGTAAAACAGGCACAAGGTCCTGCAACTAAGCCCCATTTCAGGACACACACGACAACTTTTAAGCATAAACCAGATGAAACTGTATCACAGACTCCATTTGACCGTGGTCCATATGTTTGACACCCCTGTTCTAGTACATCAGAGACTTAAAATTAAATCCAATGACTAAGCTAGTTGCATACCCTACAGTGAAGCAATGTTTAAAAGCTTCTTCATCCAGGCTGCTACTAATGCTGTTTGGTTCAGTTTGTTGTTCTTCAACTCCTGATAAAGTCTCCCAGCTCTCATCACTAGAGTGCATTTGTTCTAAAACAAAATCAGAGGTCCATATTGCTGACCACTCATCACTGCTTAGAGAGCTGTTTTTGAGGGGGGGATAGAGAGGAAAATTAGTGCATTAAAGTACATGCCATCTAAATATTGCTAATTTTTAATCTAGCTAACAATTACAAAAACTCAGCTTAATAGAGACCAATTAACCCCAAATACCTAGTACGCCAAGCTGACAAAGGACAGTATAACAAAGTGACTATTTGTACTAATGCTTTTCTGTTCCTTCTGCACCTCCGCCCCTCACCCAAAACCGGAACCCCGCAATTGACTACGTTGGTTCTCCGAGCAGCGGCAGGCAGAGAGAGAGTGTGCTGAAGATGGATCACGTTCTTCCAACCCACTCAGTGCATGTGTTGCAAGGGTCATCGTTGAAGTGGATGAAATCCAGAATTCACGACACTCACTATTCACTTCATACACAATAAAGCTGTTAACAATCTGCACATAATGCCCCATCTATGGCTCGGGGGGGGGGGGGGGGGGGGGGGGGGTAAGGGACATCAGCTGGGGGAGGCAGCACTTGCGCTGGGGTAAGGGACATCGGCTGGAACATGGTGGCTTTTGCTGGGTTGTTCACGATCGGTCCTCTGTGGCTTCCTAAGTCAGAATGGATCATATTACAATTTGCAAAGCCAGTCAGAACTTGGGTTGGGCGGTTCCAGTTACACATTCCATAGAAACTTCAGGGTGTGGCATATCCTCTGAGGGAACCAATCAGCAATCGGTCATGTGATGAGAACACCAGAGACATGGCGACCAATTTGATAGTACAAATAAACACATCCATATTATAAACTGTTATGAAGTTGAAGGATATTATAAACTTTAGCTTTGTTACCAATTTGAAGATAGGGGAAATGAGATTCTGTACCAGTTGGCATATTTGTAATCACTCATTAACTTTTTAAACAGTAATAATCATAGAAGCATAGAATGGCCGCCTTCCATGCTGTAACCATTCAGCCCATCGAGCCAAAGCCGGCTCTTTGCAAGAGCATCTCAGTTACTCCCACTCCCCTGTCCTTTCCCCATAGCCCTACAAAAATAAATTTTCCAGGTACTTATCCAACTCCCTCTTGAAAGTGGTGATCGAGTCTGCCTTTACCACCTTTTAGGCAGTGCATTCCAGATTCTAACCACTTGCTGCACAAAAAAGATTTCCATGTCTTTTGCCAATCACCTTAAATCTGCGTCCTCTGGTTATCGCCCCTTCTACAAATGGGACCAGTTTCTCCATTCTGTCCAGACCCCTCATGATTTTGAGCACCTCGATCAAATCTCCTCTCAATCTTCTCTGCTCTAATGAGAACACCAGCAATTCCAATCCATCCACATAACTGAAGTCCTTCATCCCTGGAATAATTCTCAAACCTTTTCTGCACCCTCTTTAAGGCCTTCACATCCTTCCTAAAGTGTAGTGCCCAGAGTTGGACAATACTTCAGTTGAGGCTGAAACTGTGCTTTATACAGGTTCATCATAATTTCCACGCTTTTGTACTCTGTACCTCTTCATGAAGCCCAGGATCCCATAAGCTTTTTCTCAACCTGCCCTGCCTCCTTCAGGATTTATGCACATAGACCCTAGGTCTCTGTTCATGCACCTCCTTTTGGATTTCATCCTTTAGTTTATATTTCCTCTCCTCATTCTATCAAAATTGGATGGAGGTAGACATTCGCACCAAACTGTAGGAATTTTTTGAGGATGTAACTGATAGAGTGGACAAGGGAGAACCAGTGGATGTGGTGTATTTAGACTTTCAAACGGCTTTTGACAAGGTCCCACACAAGAGATTGGTGTGCAAAATCAAAGCACATGGTATTGGGGGTAATATACTGACGTGGATAGAGAACTGGTTGGCAGACAGGAAACAGAGAGTCGGGATAAACGGGTCCTTTTCAGAATGGCAGGCAGTGACTAGTGGAGTGCTGGAGGGCTCAGTACTGGGACCACAGCTCTTTACAATATACATTAATGATTTGGATGAAGGAATTGAGTGTAATATCTCCAAGTTTGCAGATGACACTAAACTGAGTGGCTGTGTGAGCTGTGAGGGGGACGCTAAGAGGTTGCAGGGTGACTTGGACAGGTTAGGTGAGTGGGCAAATGCATGGCAGATGCAGTATAATGTGGATAAATGTAAGGTTATCCACTTTGG
The DNA here is from genome assembly GCF_044704955.1 of Pristiophorus japonicus. Classification (NCBI taxonomy): domain Eukaryota; kingdom Metazoa; phylum Chordata; class Chondrichthyes; family Pristiophoridae; genus Pristiophorus; species Pristiophorus japonicus. The sequence continues at coordinate 153,664,776 of NC_091977.1, read as the reverse complement.
GGGGCAAAAACACAGACAGACTATTATCTGAATGGTGGCAGATTAGGAAAAGGGAAGGTGCAACGAGACTTGGGTGTCATGTTTCATCGGTCATTGAAAGTTGGCACACAGGTACAGCAGGCGGTGAAGGAGGCAAATGGTATGTTGGCCTTCATAGCAAGGGGATTTGTGTATAGGATCAGGGAGATCTTACTGCAGTTGTACAGGGCCTCGGTGAGGCCTCACCTGGAATATTGTGTTCAGTTTTGGTCGTCTAATCTGAGGAAGGACGTTCTTGCTATTGAGGGAGTGCAGCGAAGGTTCACCAGACTGATTCCTGGGATGGCTGGACTGACATACGAGGAGAGACTGGATCAAATGGGCCTTTATACATTGGAGTTGAGAAGAATGAGAGGGGATCTCATAGAAACATAAGATTCTGACCGGACGGGACAGGTTCGATGCGGGTAGATTGTTCCCGATGTTGGGGAAGTCCAGAACCAGGGGACACAGTCTTAGGATAAGGGGTAGGCCATTTAGGACTGAGATGAGGAGAAACTTCTTCACTCAGTTGTTAACCTGTGGGATTTCCTACCGCAGAGAGTTGTTGATGCCAGTTCATTGGATATATTCAAGAGGGAGTTAGATGTGGCCCTTACAGCTAAGGGGATCAAGGGGTATGGAGAGAAAGCAGGAAAGGGGTACTGCAGGAATGATCAGCCATGATCTTATTGAATGGTGGTGCAGGCTTGAAGGGCCGAATGGCTTACTCCTGCACCTATTTTCTATGGTTTCTATGTATCACTTCGCATTTTTCTGCATTAAATTGCATCTGCCAGGTGTCCGCCCATTTCACCAGCCTGTCTATGTCCTCTTGATGTCTTTCACTATCCTTCTCAGTGTTCACTATACTTCCAAGTTTTGTATCAGCAAATTTTGAAATCGTGCCATGTACACCCACATCCAAGTCATTAATGTATATCAAGAAAAGCAGTGGTCCTGGTACTGATCCCTGGGGAACACTACTGTATACCTTCCTCCAGTCTGAAACAACCGTTCAGCACAACTCTGTTTCCTGTTACTTAGCCAATTTCATATCCAGACTGCCCCTGTCCCTTTTATTCCATGGGCTTCAACTTTGCTGGCAAGCCTATTATGTGGCACTTTGTCAAATGCCTTTCGGAAATCCCTGTACACGACGTCAACCGCATTGCTCCTTTGTTACCTGATCAAAAAAACTCTATCAAGTTGGTTAAACTCTATTTGCCTGTAACAAATCTGTGCTGGCTTTCCTTAATTAATCTAATTGACTTAATTTTGTCCCCGATTATGGTTTCCAATAGCTTCCCCACTACCGAGGTTAAATTGACTGGCCTATCTTTACACCCTTTTTTGAAGATAGGGTGCAACATTTGTAATTATTCAGTCCTCTGGCACCACCCCCATTTCTGAGGAAGATTGAAAGATTATGGCCAGGACCTCTGAAATTTCTTCCTTCACTTCACTGAGCATCCCAGGATGCATCCTATCCTGTCCTGGTGATTTATCTACTTTAAGTACCTCATCTTCACCAATTTTTATCCCATCCAGTACCTCCTCCTTCATTATGTCTACGGCAGCATCTTGTTCCTTGGTGAAGACAGATGCAAAGTACTCATTTATTACCTCAGCCATACCCTCTGCCTCCGTGCGTAGGTCTCCTTTTTGGTCCCTAATCAGCTGCATCCCTCCTCTTACTTCCCGTTTACTATTTATATGCCTATAGAAGACTCTTGGATTACCTTTAATGTTAACTGTCATTCTATTCTCATACCGTCATTTTCTTTTTCACTTCTCCCAACTTTCTAGATTTAGCCTGATCTACTGATATATTCTCGACCGGACATCTGTCATACACGTTCTTTTTCTGCTTCATCTTACTCTCTATCTCTTGTCGTCTAGGGAGCTGTGACTTTAGTTGCCCCTTGACTGTACCCGAATTATTTCCTCTTTAAAAGCAGCCCATTGTTCCACTACAGTTTTGCCTGCCAATCTTTGATTCCAATTTACCTGGACCAGATCCATTCTCATCCCACTGAAATTTGCCTTACTGCAATTATTTTTACTCTGGATTGCTCCCTGTTCTTTTCCCACAGCTAATCTAAACCTTATGATACTATGATCACTGTTCCCTAAAGGGTCACCTGCAGACAGTTGCTCAACTTGAACTACCCCATTCCCCAGAACCAGATCTAGCAATGCCTCCTCCTGAACACTTCAGAAATTCTTCCCCCTCTGCCCTTTATACTATTACTATCCCAATCTATATTAGGATAGTTGAAGTCACCCATTATCACTACTCTATAGTTCTTGTATCTGTCATTTCTCTGCAAATTTGCTCCTCCATATTTTTCCCACTAGTTGATAGCCTATAGAATACACCTAGTAGTACCTCTATTATTTCTTAACTCTAGCCATATGGATTCCATCGTTGACCCCTCCAGGGCATCCTCTCTCTCCATCACCAACATTCTCCTTAACCATCATTGCCACACTACCTCCTATCTTTCCTTCCCCATCTTTCCTGAACACCCTATTTTCAGGAATATTTATTACCCAATCCTGTCCTTTTTTGTGCCAAGTCTCTTATTGCCACGATAATAAATTAGCTTTCATATCCTTCAGTGAGCCAGTAAAGAAAACATTGTTACCTCTCGTCACCTTTGTTACAATCATTTTCAAAGTCATCCCAGAAGCTGTTTTCTGTTGTGGTATCTTCAGGCTGGTCATATAGTTGTACAGTGGCCTGTTCCTTATGAACACCAGTAGTTTCCTTGTCATGAAGTCCAGACCCAATCTTTGAATCTCTATGGATTTTACCCCTGCAGTTCCACAAGGCACAATTTGATCCACAACACTCAACGTTAGCCTTCATTTCCCTCGTACAATAGCTATAAAGCTCATCAGGCGAGTGCAGATCTCTTTTAGAATGGGTTTCAACTCTTTTTCTAACTTTTGGTCTTACTACCATTTCTGAGGAACTTGGTTGCTCTGTCATACAACAGAAAATGTTTCCTTCAGCTTGAACACTCAGTGAGGTCTCAAGATTTCTCTCTCTTTTTTCTTTTATGTCCTCCATCCTGACATAGCCATTCATTTCTTCCACATTTCCTACTGCTGGCAAAGTTTTCCTATGCTCTTTCAATTCAGTTTGATGTCCTTTCACACCAATGTCTGTATTAGACAAATTGTCCAATGCAACAGAGCTTGGCGGCTCGATCTGTTGGTTGCTACCGTCATGGATTACAGCGGAGAGATATGACTGTAGCCCATTAAGATAGTCAACACCTTTCTCTAACTCTGAAAGCATGGTGTCCAGCCTTTTCTGAAGTTTTCCTTCTTTTTGCAAGGATGAGTGAATAGACGAGTCTTCATCCTCTCCTTCGCTGCTTTCTGGTTCATAAGAATCAATATTTACAAAACCAATGCCAGTCTGATTTCTGGAATCAGTTTCAAAAAAATCACTAGGAATTGACCACTTGGAGGACTCTGTACTTTGGCTACCTGAATAACTGCCTAATGGCTCTGTAGCACTGGATAAAGCAAAGTCAGTGGACTCACATTGAAAAAGTCTTCGGTTCAGAGGTGACGGCAAAATTCTATTCTCTTTTTGAGGTTCACAATCTGTCTCTCTCTTAGTTTCCATAGTTAGGTCATACCCAGTGCATTGCGGCAGAAGCTCATTTGTTGTTAAGATTCTACTGGGAGCTATGAAGAGAGAAAAAACAAATCTCAAGTAACTTGAAATTCAGCACAATAAACTACAATAGCCTGTATATTCAATTGCAGCTTGATGTGTCGAAAATCAATACAAACTGAACACAGGACAACTCCCATTTTAGTCAGGGACAACTCCCATTTTAGTTAAAGGACTAATTGCTTAGATTACATTACATTGCATCTGTTTGCATTCAGACATTAAACATATATGGCTCAAAAACCTTTGAACCAGGATGTACTCATCCTGGACCTGGCACTGACCCCTAAGTTCACAGAGTCATGGGAAGGTCATTTGATTTAAATAAAGTGGGTAGGTCCCCACACCATTAGGGGCACACCTTAAGTGTCGACCTGCACAAGGAGACTGAAAAATGCTATGATGGGGACCAAAATGTACCTGAATTTTTTTCCCCCCCCCAATCAAGGGTTGAAGCCATGATCTAGGCCTTAACCAATAGATGAGCCCCACCTTTTGTGGTTCAGCAGACCAGTCAATATGCCTGCTTCCATAGTGTACCAGCCTGCCGATATTCCGCCAGGCAGGGGGCATGGGAATTTCCGGCCTGCGAGTCCCCATCCTTGGCCATGCCCATGTCGATACCATTGGCCTTGTTTGGGTCAAGTGGAAGATACAAAGGATCTGAGAACATGAGTTATAATTGGGAATTGCTTGGAAACAGTGACCACAATGTGGTTAAGTTTAAAATCAGCCATCCAATGGAAACTGGAAGTACAAAAACAAAATCACACTACAAAGTAACCATAAACTAGGAAAGAGTGGCAAAGAAAGAAACTAATGTTGGCAACAATGGAAGCAATGAAGAAATTTTTTTAAAAACTGGTCATGTATAAATCGATGGGTAGAGCAAAAGGCATAGATGAATATTAAGCAAAGGAAGTTTAAAAAATTGTTCAGCATAGCTAAAATAAAAATGAGAATATAAAATCATCCTCAAAACACTGGTGAATACATTCAGAACAAAGAAGACTGTCAAGGAAACCGGAGTATCCCAAGGGTGAAACAGTATCGTGACCAAAGGTCATCAGCTATCCTAAATGACTTCTTCGTATATGTCCATGGACAAGAGGTATTGCCAAAAATAAAATACAAATTTAAAATCAAATGGCAGACAGACCGAGAACACTAAAGAGAGTTCAAGTCATCTTAGCCTAGATGGGCTACAGATTAGTTTGCTTATGGAAAGGTGTAATGAAAGCTTTAGGGGTTACAAAGAAAATAGCACTTGGAGTGGTTTCCAAGACATGAAAGAAGAGATAGAATCCAAATTTATAACTAGCAGCATAAAGATTATATTGAAACAACTGGCCGCAAAGGATCAACTGAAATAGATTTTGGTAGTTTCAATCCAATTTGGATTGTTTCATTCCAATTTGGATTGTTTCAATCCAATTTGGATTGTATTTTAACCAAAATACAGTGGATGCAGGAAATCTGAAATATAAACAGAAAATACTGGAAACACAGGTCAGGCAGCAATGCTGTCTCACGCGCTGAGTATTTCCAAACACTTTCTTTTATATGTCTGTATTTCAACATCATGCAAGCAGGTCAAAGGATAGCTGTGGAAAAGAGACACTGGTGCAGTAGGAATTACTCTTCTGAAGTTGGGGCTGTAGTAGATTGTTGGGGCAGAGTAGAGGGAGATTTACTCTGCATCTGTCTATGCTATAGCTGACCTAGGAGCATTTGATCCAGACACTGGGTACTTGAAATGGAAAGAATTCCATTTCACAGCACTAACATCCCTCATCTTGACAAGACAAAAATAAGGTAACTACAAGAATGAGAAGCTGATGAATTGGACAGCAGTAATACATGAAATATTAGAAAGTGGAGAATAATACAGCTAGAGAAAAATGAGTAAGGCATCAATATGAATGAAAGGGGATGGCAAAGTTTGACCAGTTTTTGATTTTTTTTCCCAGTGAACATGAGGCAACTCCGTGGATGGTATATATTTAGATTTCAGGAAAGCTTTTGACAGTGTCACGCAGGAGACTGGTCAGCAAGATAGGAAGGCACGAAAAAGGCAAATCTCTGAAGTAAATCAGAAACAGTTTGAATCACAGGGAACAAAGATTAGTTGCATTAGTATGGAAGTGACTAGCTGGTGTCAGTCCCTGAGCCATTATTGTTTATATAAGGGATTTGAAAGTAAGAGCAAGTTTGCTATTTATACAACATTTGGGAGGGGGTCAAATTAACATAGGGGCAATTAGATCAAATATGGAGGGATTTTGATACATTATAAATACAAGGTCACAAGTGGCAGATAAATGCAAAGTGATTAGAGGAACAAAGGAAATAAGCAAGGGAAATTTAAGCTAAATGGTGTTTTTGTTTAAAGGTCATCCACACGAGGAATCTGGGGGTTCTCATGGACAATTCACCAAAACCACCAGCAATAAAGAAAGCAAACAAAATATTGGGGTGAACAGGTTACAAGTCTCAGTAATAATGAACTTGGGCAACAAAAAAAAAATCTGGAATACTGTGCACAATTCCATTGCATTGGAGAGGTTACAGCTGGTGCAACTAAATGAATGATACCTTGAGTTAGGCACCCGAGATACACATGGAGGCAACAGAAACTAGAATTGTTCCATTAAAAAAAGGTGGTTCATTGAGAATTTAAGACTCCAAGGGATAGAGAAATGTAATCTACTATATTTGACAGAGTACAGTAGCAAAGCCGTTATGGTACTGCATTAGTAACCCAGGTCATCAGTACAAATTGCTAGTTGTGAAATTGGAATTCAGTAAATCTGGTAAATTGTGGGCTATCAGAGAGAAAAAAAAATGAAGAAAGTTGCCATGTAAACTCAACTGGTTTACTAGTGTCCTTAGGGAAGATAACGTGTTAACCCTCCCCAGTACAAGCTCCAGTCTCACTGGTTGACCATTAATACCCTCTAAACTGTCTGAAACAATCACTACCCAAGATGGCCCACCATCATCTCAAAGCAACGAGGGATGGGCAATCAATGTGGCCTTGCCAACATCCAGAGAATAAATACCAAAACATGTTTTAGAAGGGAGCATGGACTCAAACTCAGGAAAGAAGGTGAAGAGTTTTTTGAATTGATTATCTTACATAGAGTAGTTAATATGTGGTACAATTTTGCAAGGCAGCACAGGAGCTGCCATTTAAGGTTGAACTGGATATGAGGGAAATTAGTCTATGGTATTTTCTAAACTTTGAGACCAGCTGATCTCTCCACAACAATTTATATATTCACATTTTTGTTTTATTCAGTCACAGGATTATGGGCATCACTGGGAAAGCCAGCATTTATTGCCCATTTTTAATTGCCCTAGAGTAGGTGGTGTGCCACCTTCTTGATAACAGAATGGCTTGCTAGGCCATCAGAGGGCAGTTCAGAGTCAACCACATTGTGGTGGGTCTGGAGTCACATATAGGCCTGACCAGGTAGGGAAAGCAGATTTCCTTCCCTAAAAGACATTAGTGAACCAGATGGGGTTTTACAACAATCGTATAATTACATGTTTTTTTAAAATTTCATATTTAATTTAAATTCCCCAACTGCTGAGGTGGGATTTGAACCCCAGTCTCTGGATGATTAGTCCAGGCCTCTGGATTACTAAACCCATAACATCACCACTATGGTACCATTCCCCATCTTCCTATGGGTTCATGCCTGTGATTCCCCACAGGAGAGAATGCTTAGCCTCAACCACCCACCAGTCTTTCTTATTGGGCAAGATGTAAAATTAGGGCACACCACTTTACACTACTCTTGCACAATCCCTAGCAGATTACTGAACATGACTGCGGTCTGGAAAAATTATACTGCATATATTTACATACAAAATTAAAAACTTGTGGCTCTATTTGGAGATAAAAGCGAGACAGGACTTGTTCTCAAGTCCCTTTTGGATGGTTTCCTCTTAGCAAAGCAATTTCTCCAGATGATGGACCTAGCAGCAGGATTGTTACCAATGCATTCCTATAACCTGGTGCTCTGCTTCTCTCCTTTGCTATGATATTTAACAGCAACTTTTTTTTCAATTTTAGTCCAGGCTCTCGTTGCTAATTTAAAATTAGAGATATCTGAGGAGCATAGATGCAGGGAGAAGAGATTTAAAACCAGCAAGAGACAGGAGTGAAGTTGGAAAGCATAACTTATTTAAGGATCACAGTAATGGGAGAACCGGGCAACAGCTCATGAAACTGCTGACTGAAATGAAAAATAATAAATTTAATTTATGGACATCAGCCAACACAAAAGGTGAGAATTTTAGTGGGTAAAGTTTAATATCAACTTCTATCTTATGAAGTGAGATTTTAGACGATATGTGGGCCATCTTATATTCAGAAGTATAAGCAATATGTTCCCTGATCTCCACTAGTGTCACTCTAAACAGCCATAAAAAGGATAGAGAGCTGTCAAAATTCACTCACTCTAGCATTTTAAGTACAGTAAAGAGTTATGTGCATCAGACCTTCATGAAACTGAATGTATTTTCAGAATCCAATAAAAGTTGTACAAATACTGAGTTAATGAATGCCACTGTGAATTGAAGTCATGTGGTCATCAGTCTCAGAGGGCTTCCTCAAAAGTTTGTTCTGCACTCAACAGTATCATTCAACTTGAACTTAACAGCCCTTTGTCCCACCCACCCCTCCCCATCAAACAAATATTGTTCCCCCTTACTGCTCACCCCCTTTCAGCTCAGTCAATAAAGGTTACAGACGAGAGATCTGGCATAGGTGGAATTCAAGTATAATGGCTTGATAGTCATACCAAATCTTTTCCACCCACCCGCCCCGCCCCGCCCCCCAAAAAAATATTCGGGGTAATTTTAACCTGACTTGTCCAGTGGAAACCAATGCAAATCAGACCAGCCTCTTGTGTTACATGCTGATCTCTTAGTTTTAGCCAGGAGTGTTAGATTTAAATGAACCCCCTCATTTTTGTATCGACCTGTGACTTAACTGGAAAAGAAGACTACTTAGAACTAGAGAATATTGCAATTCTCAAAGGGCTAGCTGAACAATTAACTAAAAGTAGGTGCGTGTCTTCACTGGTGCTCTCCACTCTCCCGTCCTGCGACAGTTGGAACTGGTGCTCGCCACTCTCCCGTCCTGCGACAATTGGAACTGGTGCTCGCCACTCTCCCGTCCATATCAGTAATTAACTTTCAGCATTGTTGTTGCCAATTTAAGTGTACCTAAGGGTTAAGTCATGGCAGGAGAGCTCGGACACGTGTTATGCTCCTCCTGTACTATGTGGGAAGTCAGGGACTACTGGAGCTACGGGTGGATCCACTCTGGAGCATGCACGATGCTGAGAATGACGTGAATAGCACGTTTAGTGAGTTGGTCTTACCACAGGTAAAGGGTCCAGAGTCAGATAGGGAATGGAAGACCAACAGGAGGAGCAGTGCAGGGAAGGTAGTGCAGGGGTTCTCTGCGATCATCCCCCTGCAAAATAGATACACCACTTTGGGTACTGTTGAGGGGGATGACTCATCAGGGGAGAGCAGCAGCAGCCAAGTTTATGGTACCGTGGCTGGCTCTACTGCACAGGAGGGCAGGAAAAAAAAAGAGTGGGAGAGCAATAGTGATAGGGGATTCAAGTGTAAGGGGAATAAACAGACGTTTCTGTGGCCGCAACCAAGACTCCAGGATGGTATGTTGCCTCCCTGGTGCAAGGGTGAAGGATGTCTCGGAGCGGGTGCAGGACATTCTGAAAAGGGAGGGTGAATAGCCAGTTGTCGTGATGCATATAGGTAAAAAACAGGATGAGGTCTTACGAGATGAATTTAGGGAGCTAGGAGTTAAATTAAAAAGTAGGACCTCCAAAGTAGTAATCTCAGGATTGCTACCAGTGCCACGTGCTAGGCAGAGTAGGAATCACAGGATAGCTCAGATAAATACGTGGCTTGAGAAATGGTGCAGAAGGGAGGGATTCCAATTCTCTTGGGACATTGGAACCGGTTCTGGGGAAGGTGGGACCAGTACAAACCGGACGGTCTGCACCTGGGCAGGATCGGAACCAATGTCCTAAGGGGAGTGTTTGCTAGTGCTATTGGGGAGGAGTTAAACTAATATGGTAGAGGGAATTAGAACCTATGCAGGGAGACAGAGGGAAATAAAAAGGGGGGGGGGGGGGGTAGAAGCAAAAGATAGAAAGGAGAAATAGTAAAAGTGGAGGGCAGAGAAACCCAAGGCAAAAAGCAAAAAGGGCCACATTACAGCAAGATTCAAAAGGGGCAAAGTGTGTTAAAAAGACAAGCCTGAAGGCTCTGTGCCTCAATGCAGGGAGTATTCGAAATAAGGTGGATGAATTAACTGTGCAGATAGCAGTTAATGGATACGATGTGATTGGCATCACGGAGACATGGTTCCAGGGTGACCAAGGCTGGGAACTCAACATCCAAGGGTATTTAGCATTTAGGAAGGATAGACAGAAAGGAAAAGGAGGCAGGGTGGCATTGCTGGTTAAAGAAGAAATCAATGCAATTGTAAGGAAGGACATTAGCCTGGATGATGTGGAATCAGTATGGGTGGAGCTACGGAATTCCAAAGGGCAGAAAACGCTAGTGGGAGTTGCATATAGACTACCAAATAATAGTAGTGAGGTTGGGGACAGCATCAAACAAGAAATAAGGGATGTGCGCAATAAAAGGTACAGCAGTTATCATGGGCAACTTTAATCTACATATAGATTGGGCTAACCTAACTGGTAGCAATGTGGTGGAGGAGGATTTCCTGGAGTGTATTCAGGATGGGTTTCTAGACCAATATATCGAGGAACCAACCAGGGAGCTGGCCATCCTAGACTGGGTGATGTGGAATGAGAAGGGACTAATTAGCAATCTTGTTGTGCGAGGCCCTTTGGGGAAAAGTGACCATATGGTAGAATTCCTTATTAAGATGGAGTGACAAGGTTAATTCAGAAACTAGGGTCCTGAACTTAAAGAAAGGTATCTTCGACGCTATGAGGTGTGAATTGACTAGAATAGACTGGCAGAGGATACTTAAAGGGTTGACGGTGGATAAGCAATGGCAAATATTTAAAGATCACATGGATGAACTTCAGCAATTGTTCATCCCTGTCTGGAGTAAAAATAAAACTGGGAAGGTGGCTCAACCATGGCTAACAAGGGAAATTAAGGATAGTGTTAAAATCAAGGAAGAGGCATATAAATTGGCCAGAATAAGCAACAAACCTGAGGACTGGGAGAGATTTAGAATTCAGGAGGACTAAGGGTTTAATTAAGAGGGGGAAAATAGAGTACGAGAGGAAGCTTACAGGGGAACATAAAAACTAACTGCAAAAGCTTCTATAAATATGCGAAGAGAAAAAGATTAGTAAAGACAAACGTACGTCCCTTGCAGTCGGATTCGGGTGAATAATGGGGAACAAAGAAATGGCAGACCAATTGAACCAATACTTCGGTTCTGTCTTCACAAAGGAAGATACAAATAACCTTCTGAGTGAACTAGGGGACAGTGGGCCTAGTGAGAAGGAGGAACTGAAAGATATCCTTATTAGGTGAGAAATTGTTAGGAAAATTGATGGGATTAAAGGCCGATAAATCCCCAGGTCCCGATAGTCTGCATCCCAGAGTACTTATGGAAGTGGCCCGAGAAATAGTGGATGCATTGGTGATCATTTTCCAACAATCTTATCGACTCTGGATCAGTTCCTATGGACTGGAGGGTAGCTAATGTAACGCCACTTTTTAAAAAAGGAGGGAGAGAAAGTGGGTAATTATAGACCGGTTAGCCAGACATCAGTAGTGGGGAAAATGTTGGAATCAATCATTATGAAATAGCAGCCCATTTGGAAAGCAGTGAAAATTTCGGACCGAGTCAGCATGGATTTATGAAAGGGAAATCATGCTCGACGAATCTTCTGGAATTTGAGGATGTAACTAGTAGAGTGGACAAGGGAGAATGTGGTTTATTTGGACTTTCAAAAGGCTTTTGACAAGGTCCCGCACAAGAGATTGGTGTACAAAATAAAAGCACATGGTATTGGGGGTAATGTACTGACGTGGATAGCGAACTTGTTGGCAGACAGGTAGCAGAGAGTTAGGAAAAACGGGTCCTTTTCAGAATGGCAGGCAGTGACCAGTGGGGTGCCGCAGGGCTCAGTGCTGGGACCCCAGCTATTTTCAATATACATTAATGATTTAGATGAAGGAATTGAGTGTAATATCTCCAAGTTTGCAGATGACACTAAACTGGGTGGTGGTGTGAGCTGTGAGGAGGACGCTAAGAGGCTGCAGGGTGACTTGGACAGATTAGGTGAGTGGGCAAATACATGGCAGATACAGTATAATGTGGATAAATGTGAGGTTATCCATTTTGGGGGCAAAAACACAAAGGCATATCATCTGAATGGCAGCGGACTAGAAAAAGGGGAGATGCAACGAGACCTGGGTGTCATGGTTCATCAGTCACTGAAAGTGGGCACGCAGGTACAGCAGGCAGTAAAGGCGGCAAATGGTATGTTGGCCTTCATAGGTAGGGGATTTGAATATAGGAGCAGGGAAGTCTTACTGCAGTTGGACAGGGCCTGAGTGAAGCCTCACGTGGAATATTGTGGTCAGTTTTGGTCTCCTAGTCTGAGGAAGGATGTTCTTGCTATTGAGGGAGTGCAGTGAAGGCTCACCAGACTGATTCCAGGGATGGCTAGGCTGTCATGAGAGACTGGATCAACTGGGCCTTTACTCACTGGAGGTTAGAAGGATGAGAGGGGATCTTATAGAAGCATAAGATTCTGACAGGACTGGACAGGTTAGATGCAGGAAGAATGTTCTCCATGTTGGGGAAGTCCAGAACCAGGGGATAGAGGATAAGGGGTAGGCCATTTCGGCCTGAGATAAGGAGAAACTTCTTCACTGAGTTGCTGACCTGTGGAATTCAGGTTCATTGAATATATTCAAGAGGGAGTTAGAGATGGCGCTTACAGTTAAGGGGATCAAGTGGTATGGAGAAAGCAGGAAAGTCTACACCGGGCAATTTCCCATCACAGAAATCAATTACCACGGTGCTGCTTACTCTCATTTGCCATGAAGGAGTTCGGAGTAGAGCGCTTGCTTTGGGAGTCTCGTGTCTGGCATGTGGACAATGTGGCCGGCCCAGCAGAGCTGATTAAGTGTGGTCAGTGCTTCAATGCTGGGAATGTTGGCCTGGTCAAGGACCTTCATGATAAACGAGCCAAAAGGTAGGCAGAGGAAACATTACAGGGACCCCATCAAAGCCGCCCTGAAAAAGTGCAACATCCACACAGACACCTGGGAGTCCCTGGCCAAAGACTACCCTAAGTGGAGGAAGAGCATCCAGGAGGGCACTGAGCACCTAGTCTCATCACCGAGAGCATGCAGAAATCAAGCACAGGCAGTGGAAAGAGCGTGCAGCAAACCTGTACCCCCCCATCCCTTCCCTCAACAACTATCTGTCCCACCTGTGACATGGACTGCGGTTCTCATATTGGACTGTTCAACCACCCAAGGACTTTTTTTTTTAAATAAAAGAGTGGAAGCAAGTCTTCCTTGATTCCAAGGGACTGCCGATGATGATGCTTACTCTATGCAAGAAGTGCGCTGATTATTTCAGGCAATTCATTAAGCTCTTTGAACCTTTGTTGCTAATGGAAAGCATTTGGAATCCTCCAAAATATCCTGACACTCCAGTGGCAAAACAAATTAGACAAAACAAAAATAAATTATTTACTCATTTAGCATAAATCACAATAAAAGATGGCTGCTGCCTATGCTGCAGGGGAATCAGCAGCAGTGGCTGTTGCCTGCGAACTGAAATGGATGATGGAGGAGGAGGCCAGGAACACAAATTCATCTCTTTTTTTTTTTAAACTGGAGTCTTGGACTATTTTCTACACAAAAAAAACACATTAACACCTTGCCTCTTTAATGTGAGCTCATCAATTTCAGCAAACAGAACCAGGGTCATGAATCAAACACTGAACCAGGCAGAGAAACTACTTTGCTGAGAATTTTCCTAACAGATCAAAACAAACCCTCTGATCCAGTCCTCCAGTAACAGACAGAAGCTTAGACAGTTTGGCAGATTATTCAATATATTTCACTTTGAATAAATGAATTCCTCTTAATGCTGTACTGCAATAGTGATGGCACTGCACATGATCGCACCCTCTATAAGCAGTGGACACTGGGAACTGTCGAGTTTCTTTTTAAATCCAAATGACTATCAAACATTTGAGTTTTTTTTTCATCCTTTTGAAAGCCCAAATCTACTTATTCTTTTTAGACAGCACATATCACATTTGAAACACAACACACATAAACCGTTATCTTTTGAAACAGTGTTTAGCTCCATTCCTTCCCATTGGTGTTCATTTTCTGTTAACTGATTCCAAGGCTTGGCAATAGAGGGACGAAAGCTAACATAAGCATGCCTTCTCCCGTATCTTCTTCCAGTGATAGTCTGATAACCTCCTGCTGGTCTGGGCCAGGCTGCCTTTCCAGACTCCTGACCCATCACTAAAAAACAAAACAAAAAAAGGAAGTCAGTTCAAGTTGCATAAAAAAAACTAAATTATGTAACATTTCAATCTCTTCTATCTTGTGTTTTACAACGATACATCACCAATATAGGCAATATACACTGAAGCAGTAATTGAAGACATAGATGGAGTACTTTATATTCCATTTATTTACACAAGTAAAAAGGAGCCAAGTATATGAAAAATTCTTATAGTTTACCACACATTTTCAATTTTGGTGGCATCCTGCACTGGAGGTCCTGGCCCTTCACTTTAGGTTCTCCACAAAAAAAAACATGAATTTGACCGGCTTACTACAAGTATGCAATTTGACCTCTTCATAGGCTTCTAAAAGCTCAAGACTCAATAGAGCCCTGGGGGCAATTTTTAACTTCACCACCTGGGCAATATCCTGGCAGACTGGATCATCCAAAAGTCCAAATAGACAACATCCATAGACATCACAATGATTACCACCTCAAAAAATTAATTTGGGTCAGTCAGACATGACCAACTCATCACAAATCCATGCAGACTCTGATCAGTTCACAAATGTCCAATTGTTTATTCACTCATGCCTGGATGATGGATTTCACAACTCATTAAACCAACAAGTCTGCAGTTACCTGGTTTCTCCCTCCCTTCTTAAATAAATCGAGTGACATTTGTAATTTTTCAATCCAAAAAGGCACAATTACTGAATTGAGAGTTTCATTTTGGGAGGAAGAATGAGGCACAATATAAACTAAATGGTACAATTTTAGAGAGAGTGAAAGAACAGAAAGACCCGGGGATGCATGTACACAAATCTTTGAAAATGGCAGCAGGACAAGTTGATAAAGCGGTTTAAAAAAAAAGAGCATATAGATGATCCTTGATTTTATAAAATCGAGACAGAGTACAAAAGCAAGGAATTTATGCTAATCCTTTATAAAAAGTTACTGGTTAGGCTTTTGCTGGAGTCATGTGTTCAATTCTGGGCACTGCTTTAGGAAGGATGTCAAGGCCTTGGAGAGGGCGCAGATGAGATTTACCAGAATTATACCAGGGATGAAGGAATTCAGTTGCATGGAGACACTGGAGAAATTGGGATTGTTCTCCTTAGAGCAGAGATTTAATAGAGGTGCTCAAAATTATAAGGGGTTTTGATAAGAATAAATGAGAAACTGTTTCCACTGGCAGGAGAATCAGTAACCAGAGGACACGTCTTCCTTTTACCAAGCTAATTGGCAAAAGGAAGATGAGTTTTAAAAAAAAGCGCAGCAAGTTATGATGATCTGAAATGCGCTGCCTGAAAGGGTGGTGGAAGTAAATTAAATAGTATGTTTCAAAAGGGGATTAAATATATACTAGGTGTAAAAATTTGCAAGGATATAGGGAAGGACTTGGAAGTGAGACTAATTGGATAGCTCTTTCAAAGAACCTGCACAGCCACAATGGATCAAATAACCCATTTCTGTGCTGCAAAATTCTATGTTTCTAGAGACAGTTTCTCACGTACTCCTTTTTATACTCCGGGATGGAAAGAATCAGGTCAAGAAATTTGTCCATCTTAAGATCCATTATTTTCTCAATTATCATTTTTTTAAAGTTATATTAAATCCACCAAGTTCCGCCACTCTACTTAATTTTAGGTTCACTGGTATTTTGTCATCTTTCACCATGATTAAAATGGATACAATGTATTCATTTAACAAATCTGCACCAATTATAGTCTTGTCTGTATTTGTCTTTCCCTTTACTGTCCCCTCAAATGAATAAAACCTTTTGCTGTTAGTTTTGATAATTTTTTTCTTCATCTCATTACTTTCTTGGCAATCCTTTGTTGCGTTTTACAGATCTCACTTTACCTTGCAATTGTGTAAGCTTTCACTTTCAGCTCGATGCTGTTCCTTGCATTTGTTGAGCATGGTTGCTTAACTACACATGTGGAGCCTTTGGCTTTTAGGGTATGTACTGATTTTATATTGTACCAAGTACTTCTTTGAATAAGTCTCTGTTTTTCTGCAGTTTTACCCATGAACAGTTCAGCCCAGTTTAGTGGTCAATTCATTTCAGCATTTCTAATATTGCCTTGTTTAAATTTACATTCGCTCTCAAACCCAACATCAAATTCAATCATATTATGGGCACTATTTGCAAGATGTTCCCTTTCCATCAGATTGTTAACTAATTCTGCTTTGTTAATCATCACTAAATCTAGTATGGCCTATTCCTGTCAGTTCAAGGGCATACATCCC
The DNA here is from genome assembly GCF_044704955.1 of Pristiophorus japonicus. NCBI lineage: Eukaryota > Metazoa > Chordata > Chondrichthyes > Pristiophoridae > Pristiophorus > Pristiophorus japonicus. The sequence continues at coordinate 153,648,274 of NC_091977.1, read as the reverse complement.
AAATACATTCTAGAAATTCATTGCATTTACCAATTGAGCTATTCTGCTTCTCCCAGTCGATGTGAAGATTAAAATCTCCCATTACAACCACATTGTATTTGTTACATGCTTCCCCAATCTATGTATTTATCAAATCTGTAGGCAATTACTGCTAGAGTCTTGCACCTTTTGCTGCTCATTATCTCTACCCAGTGTTTCCACTGCCTGATCACCCTGACTGAAATCCCTACTTTCTACTGCTGTAATTGTGTCAGCATTACTACTCATCCTCCTTTCTCAATTTCCATCATGTCTAAAGATCCTATAAACTGGAATATTTAGCTCCGAATCATGCCCAAACAGGTAGCTAATGGAGACGGCGTCAAACCCGTTAAGCCAAATTTGAGCTAACTCACGTAGTATTTCTTGTGCTTTGTGCAGAACTCATTTGGGTGATTGTTCCCACCTTGCCCATATACCTTGCTGCTCTTCTCACTGACTTTCATGGATTTTCCACTCCCACCCCAGCTAATTTAAATCTTTCCCCACTGCCCTATCTATCTTCAACAATAAAAGATAGGTGATAGTAATAAAAACCTGTGTTCATCTGAAAAACTTTCAAAATTCACTTATTTGGTTTGGAAAGATTTTTAAAAAGAATGAGGTAGACCAAGTGTGCACCCAACTGTATGTTCTACTTTCTGACTTGCATTGTCTCAGCTAAAGAATTAATTACATTAAATTTTACCTGAAACTCATCTGCAGTCTGTTTTCAAATAATCTGGCAAATCTCAATGTTCAACTTGAATGTCTTAATAGGAGCAGGAATAAGCCATTTGGCCCCTCAAGCCTGCTTCGCCATTTAATACGATCATGGCTGATCTGATCTTGGGCTCAGCTCCATTTCCCTGCCCGCTCGCTCCCCATAACCCTTCACTCCCTTGATTGGACCTGAAGCAATTTAATGGTAGAGAACTACATACTATGCCCAATCACCAATAAAGAAAAGACCCAGTCTTTCCTTGAATGTGTTGTTGCCTTCCAAATCCATGCCCATTTTTCTAGCAACTCAAGTATGAGCCTCTCTAAACAGGTTTCCGCCCCGCCATAGCACTGAAACGGGAGTAATCAGAATCCTGTGTGGCTAATGCACTAATCCGCCTCATCCTTCTCGCCTTTTCTGCAGCCTTTGACCCGGTTAACCACACCATTCTCTTCGAACACCTCTCTTCTGTTGTCCAGCTCAGTGGGACGGTTTTCAAAAGTCTATGTGGCCACCCATCTCAGGCTGAACCAGACTGGTCGCAATCTGGGCAACGGATTTGACCCAGTGCTGAGCTTCCGACTCCATATCTGCTCAATGATAAAGATTGCCTATTTTCACCTCCGTTATAACATCCATCTCTGCCCCGCCTTGGCTCATCTGCTGCTGAAATCCTCATCAGGTCAGTGATCCTTTAGACTGGACAATTTTAATGCTCTCCTGGCTGGCCACCCATTTTCCACCCTCCGTAAACTTCAGCTCATCCAACACTCCCCCGCTGCCTGTATCCTCATTCACACCAAATTCTTTTCATAAATTACACAAGCTTGCTCTCCTACATGATGGGAATCTATGCAGGGAGGCAGAGGGAAGTAAAAAGGGGGGCAGGAGCAAAAGGTAAGAAGGAGAAAAGCAAGAGTGGAGGGCAGAGAAATCAAGGGCAAAAATCAAAAAGGGCCACATTACAACATAATTCTAAAAAGGACAAAGTGTTTAAAAAAAACAAGCCTGAAGGCTCGGTGTCTCAATGCGAGGAGCATTCGCAATAAGGTGGACGAAAAAAATCCAAGCACAGGCATCTTGCACCCTCCAAGATGCAGTTCGGGACCTGGAATATTGGGTCCTTCATTGAAACATCTGTGAACTCATTCCTTTTTGGAGTAGAAGAAAGTCATCCTCGCTTCGAGGGACTGCCTATGATGATGATGATGGATGAATTGACTGCACGGATAGCAGTCAACGGATATGATGTAATTCAGATCACGGAAACATGGCTCCAAGGTAACCAAGGCTGGGAACTCAACATCCAGGGCTATTCAATATTCAGGAAGGAAAAGGAGGTGGGGTAGCGTTATTTGTTAAAGGGGAGATTGACGAGATAGTAAGAAAGGACATTAGCATGGATGATGTGGAATCTATGGGCTCAAGTTTCGGGCCGTGCCTAGAATGGCGCAGCCCCAACCTGGACACCCGTTTTTCGCGCCACAAAGTGCGCCTAAAAGAAAACTTGGATTCTCCGGCTCCCGGCGCGGCGCAGCACGAGCTGTAGGGGGCGGAGCTAGGTCCCTGCGCTGAAAACAGTGCTGGGACCTCTGCACATGCACGGTACAGTGGGCGCGCATGTGCAGTAGCTCCAGGCACCCAAAACTGTGGGAGGGGCCCGAAGCACGCAGCCGAATGGCCTCACTGGGGCTGCGTGCATAAGGCTGCCTCCCACGCCCAGCTCCCTCCCGACCCGACTCCCTCTCACCCCGCGCCCCCCCCCCCCCCACGGACCGGACTCGACCTCCCTCTCCCCTCCCCCACCCAACCCGTGCTTCCCCCCCCCCACAGACCCGACCCGCGCTTCTCCTCCTCTTCCCTCTCCCCACCCATCTAGAGTTTTTTGAGGATGTAACTAGTAGAGTGGACAAGGGAGAACCAGTGGATGTGGTGTATTTGGACTTTTAAAAGGCTTTTGACAAGGTCCCACACAAGAGATTAGTGTGCAAAATTAAGGCACATGGTATTGGGGGTAATGTATTCACGTGGATAGAGAACTGGTTGACAGACAGGAAGCAAAGAGTGGGAATAAACAGGTCCTTTTCAGAATGGCAGGCAGTGACCAGTGGGGTGCCACAGGGCTCAGTGCTGGGACCCCAGCTATTTACATGATACATTAATGATTTAGACAAAGGAATTGAATGTAATATTTCCAAGTTGGCAGAGGACACCAAGCTGGGTGGCAGTGCGAGGTGTGAGGAGGATGCTTGGAGGCCGTGGGGGACTTGGACAGGTTAGGTGAATGGGCAAATGCAGTAGAATGTGGATAAGTGTGAGGTTATCCACTTAGTGGCCAAAACAGGAAGGCAGATTATCTGAATGGTGGCAGATTAGGAAAGGGGGGCAGGGGGTGGGGAGGGTGCAATGAGACCTGGGTGTCATGGTACAGTCATTGAAGGTAGGCATGCAGATACAGCAGGCAGTAAAGGCGGCAAATGGCATGCTCGCCTTCATAGCGAGGGGATTTGAGTATAGGAGCAGGGACATCTTACTGCGGTCGTACAGGGCCTTGGTGAGACACCAAGTCGGGTGTGTAATTTTGGTCTCCTAATCTGAGGAAGGACATTCTTGCTATGGAGGGTGTGCAGCGAAGGTTCAGCAGACTGATTCCTGGGATGGTAGGACTGACATGAATACAGACTGGATCAATTAGGCTTATATTCACTGGAATTTAGATGAATGAGGGGACCTCATAGAAACATACAAAATTCTGACAGGGTTGGACAGGTTAGATGCAGGAAGAATGTTCCCGATGTTGGGGAAGTCCAGAACCAAGGGTAAGCATAAGGGGTAGCCATTTAGGACCGAGATGAGGAGAAACGTCTTCACTCAGAATTGTGAACCTGTGGAATTCTCTACCACAGAAAGTTGTTGAGGCCAGTTGGTTAGATATATTCAAAAAGGGAGTTAGATGTGGCCCTTGCAGCTAAAGGGATCAAGGCGTATGGAGAGAAAGCAGAAATGGGGTACTGAAGTTGCATGATCACCAATGATCATATTGAATGGTGGTGCAGGCTCGAATGGCTGAATGGCCTACTCCTGCACCTATTTTCTATGTTTCTATTAGCTCCCAGCACACCAAATGCTGCAATTTTAAAATTCACATCCTCATGTTCAAATCCCTCCATGGCCTCTCCCCTTCCCATCTTTAAATTCTTGCATGCCTCGAACCCTCAAATAACTGCGCACCTCCAACTCTGGCCTCTTGTGCATCCACCACTTTGTTCATCCCACCACTGGCAGCCATTCCTTCAGCTGTCTAGGCCCCAAGCTTTTGTCCATCCATCTCCACCCCCCTTTAAGAAGCTCCTTAAAACCTAACTCTTACCAAGAGTTTAGCCACTCTGCCTAGTATCTCTTCTTTAGCTTAGTGTCAATTTTTGTCTGGCTACGCTCCTGTGAAGTGCCTTAGGACATTTTACTATGTTAACCATCATCATCAAAGGCTGTCCCTCGAACAAGGATGACTTGCTTCCACACCAAAAGGGATGAGTTCGCAGATGTTTCAATGAAGGACCAGATACTCCAGTTTCAATCAAGGACCCGATATTCCAGTCCTGAAAGATGTCTGTGCATGGATTTTTATTAACGTGTGGTGACCGTTGCACATCAGCCACCACACGGGCTTGATGGTGCTAGGCCTTTATCCAGTGGCAAGTGTTAACCAGGACGACTGGAGACCCGCTCTGCTGCACGGACCTAGTGCGCACACATCGCAGTGTGGGCTGGCCCGTGCTGCCCCTGGCTCTTCTGGGCCCTGTACCCTCAGTCGTTGCACCTCTGCCACAATCTCTCGCCACAAAACATTTGCCAAATCTCAGCCACGATCTCTCACCGCTCCTCTGCCCCGATCATTTGCCGAATCTCACCATGATCTCTTGCCACTCATCCGCCCCGACCTTTCTGCTCCTTTGCTGTACCTGAGCCCCGCCGATGTTCCTGCCCACGGTCCAAACAGCGACCTGGGTTTTGATTAAGTCACCCAGTTGCCTATCTCGAAGTGGTAGCACACTTGGAGCAGCTCGCGCTGGAAGTTGTAGTGGCATGCTCCAGCTCTTTAATCCTCCCGACCTGTGGTGGTGTCTCCTCTCAGATCAGGGTGGCCCACGATGTTGCGGGGCCTGCGCTCCAGCTCTTTTAGCCTCCCAACCTGTGGTGGTGTCCTCTCGTTAATGTTAATGTTAATTATCTTAATTGGCACTGTATAAATGCATGTTGTTTAGACAGGAAGGAGAGTTTAGAAATAGGGGCAAGTTGGAGAGAATCAGTGGATCAACCGTGAACTTTTACTGGAAAGGGAGTGGAATGATACCTGAATAAAGGGAGTTGGAGTCAGAGGAGATCAAGGGGGCAGAAGGTAGAGAAGAGCTTGAAGAGTGCTGGGGAGGAGATGGGAGATAAGCTGCAAAGTGACAGGGAAGGGGAATCCAGCTAAGCCAAGTTCTCAATATTGAGACAAAGAAATCCATGAGCTCCTCATGCTTTGTGTTGAGGAGAGAATGGAATGGGAGGCCAAATGAGTTTGGCACACGCACACACTCTGGAAAATTGTTAACAAAACATTGGAGAACATACTTCATCAAGGAGTTTGACTGGTGATCTGGCTTACGAAACCACTCACTATAAATGGCTTGAAAAAAACCCAGCAATATTTCCAGAATTTGCCTCAAATATTTGAAGAGAGTTTTTTTTCTCCAATATGTTGAAAATATTTCTATTTCTCCCCCTGTCCCCCACCAAATTAAGTTCTCAATTGTATTTTTTGACATCAATCGAAGGATGCAGAGCATACATAAAGTATTCAAGTTTATAGCTAGTTTTGTTAGTTTATAAAAGTTGCTACAATTTACTTCAGATACAAATCTCAGTCAGTGCTTTGTTATTTTTAGGTACCCTCTGAAGTAAAAAAATAAAGAGAGTAGATTTTCAGAGTTTAAAATTGTTTAAATGTGAGCTAGCCTGAAAAAAAATATGAAAATTGCTTTTCGATGGATGTGAAAACAGAAGGAGAAATACTTTTATACTGGAGACACCAAGCCTACCAGAAGCACTGAAAATGTTGAGATGAATTCATGGGGGGGAAAAAATACAAATTTCAAGCCCAGCTCTTGCAAGGCTGATACCCTCAAGTAAAAAACATTAATAAAGCTACTTAAAGACAAGACATACTTAGGAGTAAACAATGTAAAAAATGCAATCATGTGTCTTTTAGGTTGTAAACCTGACTTTACACAACAGAAATGAAATTCACCAAGGAAAAGATGATGGCTGAAAAAGATTTTGAAAGTATTGAGACTTGACTGGCTCGCCTTCCAAGTAAGTTCCACAGCAGTGAATTACAATTGTTAAGTTAAAATTAGCCAATACAAGTTTCTTCTCGCTGAAAAATGCAGACAAAAATAGCAAGAAATTTCTAACTGAAAAATCTGATTAAGAAAGTTCTATACAAGGTGTGAAAAGAAAGACAAACATGGCCGATATACTGGTTTTAAGATATACTAGTCAATCTCCTGTGACATGTGCATGGAGTTCAGGCTTCAGCTGAAGTGGGAGTCGAAGGTAGGGAATAATTAGGCCACAATGTGCAATCGTAATTCATTCCCTATTGTAAAGTTATGCCCTGTTATTTATATATGAACTTGGATTTTGTGTGATTACTAGTCATTGTCTCATGGTGCTGCACATAGTTGGAGAACATGACTGCTGTTCTAGCCATCTGGTTTGTTCAACTCGTGTACATTTTCTGTGTTGCTGTTAATCTCAATCTCTCTCTCAACTTACTTTTTGCTTCTTTTTCTGTCCTCTTCTGCTTCACTTTCTTTCTTTCCTTTCAGGTCAGAGGTGGTGGCTGGTGTGGTTTGAAGAGTCACCAACTTCTGCAGGATATATTTGGATTGGGGGCTCAAGGAAAATGTGGCACTTGGCTGCTCCCTTCCCATCCCCTCCTCCAAATCACTCGTGTTTCCCCCACACCCTCATTCCCAACATGTTACCTACCCTTTCACCTTCCTACCATTACTTATTCCCATCACAACCCACAACTCTTCCTTTTTGACCTTAAACATTCACTCCCTCCACCACCAGTGTACCATGGCTGCAGTGTGTACCATCTAAAAGATGGACTGCAGCAACTAGCTAAGGCTTCTTCGGCAACACCTCCCAAACCCGTGACTTCTACCACCTGGAAGGACAAGAGCAGCAGGGGCATGGGAACACCACCACCTCCACGTTCCCCACCAAGTCACACACCATCTTGACGAGGAAGTATATTGCCGTTAAGTCATCGTCACTTAGTCAAAATGCTGGAACTCCCTCCATAACAGCATTGTGGGAGTACCTTCACCACACTGACTGCATTGGTTCAAGGTGGCTCACCAGCAGCTTCTCAAGGGCTATTAGGGATGGACAATAAGTGCTGGCCTTACCTGTGACACCCACATCCCATAAACACATTAAAAAATTACCTAACCAACACATGTCCTCAACTTTACCTTACCTCACTCTTAACCCTCCTCACAGCAAGTGACAAAAGCCCACTCAGTTTCCCTCCTCTACCTACCTTTCCTCTCAGACTTTGCTTGCTTTCAAAATTAAGGTGCTAGAAATTAGAATCCATCTCACAGATCTAAGTTTTTAAGCATTATTCTTTTGTCAACAAAACACAGGCAAGATAATGAATTGGTTTCAAAATTCAACTGATGTTTTTTTGATTGGCTAACTAACAGAAAACAGAGTCGGGATAAATGGATCATTTTCCGGTTGGCAAACAGTGACTAGTGGGGTGCCACAGGGATCGGTGTTGGGGCCTCAACTATTTACAATCTATATTAATGACTCGGATGAAGGGACAGAGTGTAATGTAGCCAAGTTTGCTGATGATCCAAAGATGGGTAGGAAAGCAATTTGCGAGGAGGAAACAAAACATTTGCAAAGGGATATAGACAGGCTAAGAGAATGGGCAAAAATTTGGCAGATGGAGTATAATGTGGGAAAATGTGAGGTTATCCACTTTGGTAGGAAGAATAGAAAGCAAATTTTTTTTTTTTTTTTTTTTTTAAATGGAGAAAAATTGCAAAGTCTTGCAGTACAGTGGGACCTAGGTGTCCTTGTGCATGAAACACAAAGTTAGTATGCAGGTACAGCAAGTAATCAGGAAGGCAAATGGACTGTTGGCCTTTATTGCAAGGAGGGTGGAGTATAAAAGAAGTCTTGCTACAACTGTACAGGGTATTGGTGAGGCCACACCTGGAGTACTGCATACAGTTTTGGTCTCCGTATCTAAGAAAGGATATACTTGCATCGGAGGCTATTCAGAGAAGGTTCACTTGATTGATTTCAGAGATGAGGGGGTTGACTTATGAAGATAGGTTGAGCCTATACTCATTGGAGCTCAGAAGAATGAGAAGCGATCTTATCAAAACATAAGATAATGAGGGGATGAGACATACAAGGTGGATGCAGTGAGGATATTTCCACTCGAGGTTAGAACCAGGGGCCAGTCTCAGAATAAGGGGTCGCCCATTTAGAACCGAGAAGAGGAGAAAAATTTCTTCTGAGGATTGTAAATCTATGGAATTCTTTGCCCCAGAGAGCTGTGAAGGCTGGGTCATTGAATATATTTAAGGCAGAGATAAACAGATTTTTGAGCAATAATGGAGTAAAGGGTTATGGGGAGCAGGCAGGGAAGTGGAGCTAAGTCCATGATCAGATCAGCCATGATTTTATTAAATGGCAGAGCAGGCTCGAGGGGTCAAATAGCCTACGCCTGCTCCTATTTATGTTCTTATGCTCCTGAATAGTGAAACAATATTAAAAGACACTCCCTCTTATCTCTCTCACTACCCATCCCCCCAAACTAAAATCATCTTAATTGTGTAATCATATTTCACCCCCCCCCCCCCAACCAAGATAGACTAGTCCCCAATATTTATCTGTAGGCAGCTTCAGAGCAGGGGTTGGAATTGCATGGGTAAAATCTGGGTGTCAAGTCAGCAGCTCAGAATCTGCAATCACAACTGAACTGAAGCAATAAAGTTTAGTATCCAGGTTTCGCAGCTCCAAAACACATCCTCACAATGAAATCTCAGCTCTATTTAAAAAGAGACAATGTACAAATGGAAATTGGTGGAGCCAAGAGGTGTTTATGATGGATGGTGCACAGAAAGGCAGCACCCATATTTAATGTTGCATCACTGGAATTACTGCTGGGTGCAGTGAGCAACAGGAGGGACATACTTTTCCCCGGCAATGAGGAGGAGGAAATTTGTGGCTCTCACCAAGACAGTGTGCTTGGAGGTAACTGAGGTGAACAGCAGGAGCATTGTGCCCCAGTCTTGGATGCAGGGCAGGAAGCAATTTAATATGAGGCGGGAGTAGAGAGAGGCAGCGGCCTATAAAAGGCTCAGCAGTCCGGGGAGCGTCGAGAGACGCGGGAGTCGAGAGAGGCAGCGGCCTATAAAAGACTCAGCAGTCCGGGGAGCGTCGAGAGAGGCAGCGGCCTATAAAAGGCTCAGCAGTCCGGGGAGCGTCGAGAGAGGCGGGAGTCGAGAGAGGCAGCGGCCTATAAAAGGCTCAGCAGTCCAGGGAGCGTCAAGAGAGGCGGGAGTCGAGAGAGGCAGCGGCCTATAAAAGGCTCAGCAGTCCGGGTACCGGTGCAGCTCCAGCTGAGAGAAGTCAAAAAAGAAGTAGAAAGAAATCAAAAGGTGACGTCACAGCCAACATGGTAAGTGATTGGTGAGTAGTTTTTCTTTATCTTTATTAGTCAGTAACTTAACATTGTTGTCGGCAATTTAAGTGTATCTAAGGGTTAAGTCATGGCAGGACAGCTCGGTCACGTGATATGCTCCTCCTGTACCATGTGGGAACACGGGGACAACACCAGTGTCCCTGACGACTACATGTGCGGGAAGTGTGTCCACCTCCGGCTACTGACGGTCCGCGTTGCGGAGTTGGAGCTGAAGGTGGATTCACTCTGGAGCATCCATGATGCTGAGAATGACGTGAGTATCACGTGTAGCGAGTTGGTCTTACCGCAGGAGAAGGGTCCACAGCCAGCGAGGGAATGGAAGACCAGCAGGAAGAGTAGTGCAAGGAAGGTAGTGCAGGGGTCCCCTGTGGTCATCCCACTGCAAAACAGATACACTGCTTTGAGTGCTGTTGAGGGGGATGATTCATCAGGAGTGGGCAGCAGCAGCCAAGTTCATGGCACCATGGCTGGCTCTGTTGCACAGGAGGGCAGGAAAAAGAGTGGGCGAGCGATAGTGATAGGGGATTCAATTGTAAGGGGAATAGATAGGCGTTTCTGCAGCCGCAACCGAGACTCCAGGATGGTATGTTGCCTCCCTGGTGCAAGGGTCAAGGATGTCTCGGAGCGGGTGCAGGACATTCTAAAAAGGGAGGGAAGAACAGCCAGTTGTCGTGGTGCACGTTGGTACCAATGATATAGGTAAAAAAAGGGATGAGTTCCTACGAAATGAATTTAAGGAGCTAGGAGCTAAATTAAAAAGTAGGACCTCAAAAGTAGTAATTTCGGGATTGCTACCAGTGCCACGTGCTAGTCAGAGTAGGAATCGCAGGATAGCTCAGATGAATACATGGCTTGAGCAATGGTGCAGCAGGGAGGGATTCAAATTCCTGGGGCATTGGAACCGGTTCTGGGGGAGGTGGGACCAGTACAATCCGGACGGTCTGCACCTGGGCAGAATCGGAACCAATGTCCTCGGGGGAGTGTTTGCTAGTGCTGTTGGGGAGGAGTTAAACTAATATGGCAGGGGGATGGGAACCAATGCAGGGAGATAGAGGGAAACAAAAAAGGAGGCAAAAACAAAAGACAGAAAGGAGATGAGGAAAAGTGGAGGGCAGAGAAACCCAAGGCAAAGAACAAAAAGGGCCATTGTACAGCAAAATTCTAAAAGGACAGAGGGTGTTAAAAAAACAAGCCTAAAGGCTTTGTGTCTTAATGCAAGGAGTATCCGCAATAAGGTGGATGAATTAACTGTGTAAATAGATGTTAACAAATATGATGTGATTGGGATTACGGAGACGTGGCTCCAGGATGAGCAGGGCTGGGAACTCAACATCCAGGGGTATTCAACATTCAGGAAGGATAAAATAAAAAGGAAAAGGAGGTGGGGTAGCATTGCTGGTTAAGGAGGAGATTAAGGCAATAGTTAGGAAGGACATTAGCTTGGATGATGTGGAATCTATATGGGTAGAGCTGCAGAACACCAAAGGGCAAAAAACATTAGTGGGAGTTGTGTACAGACCTCCAAACAGTAGTAGTGATGTTGGGGAGGGCATCAAACAGGAAATTAGGGGTGCGTGCAATAAAGGTGCAGCAGTTATAATGGGTGACTTCAATATGCACATAGATTGGGCTAACCAAACTGGAAGCAATACAGTGGAGGAGGATTTTCTGGAGTGCATAAGGGATGGTTTTTTAGACCAATATGTCGAGGAACCAACTAGGGGGGAGGCCATCTTAGACTGGGTGTTATGTAATGAGAGAGGATTAATTAGCAATCTCGTTGTGCGAGGCCCCTTAAGGAAGAGTGACCATAATATGGTGGAATTCTGCATTGGGATGGAGAATGAAACAGTTAATTCAGAGACCATGGTCCAGAACTTAAAGAAGGCTAACTTTGAAGGTATGAGGCGTGAATTGGCTGGGATGGATTGGCGAATGATACTTAAGGGGTTGACTGTGGATGGGCAATGGCAGACATTTAGAGACCGCATGGATGAACTACAACAATTGTACATTCCTGTCTGGCATAAAAATAAAAAAAGGGAAGGTGGCTCAACCGTGGCTATCAAGGGAAATCAGGGATAGTATTAAAGCCAAGGAAGTGGCATACAAATTGGCCAGAAATAGCAGCGAACCTGGGAACTGGGAGAAATTTAGAACTCAGCAGAGGAGGACAAAGGGTTTGATTAGGGCAGGGAAAATGGAGTATGAGAAGAAGCTTGCAGGGAACATTAAGACAGATTGCAAAAGTTTCTACAGATATGTAAAGAGAAAAAGGTTAGTAAAGACAAACGTAGGTCCCCTGCAGTCAGAATCAGGGGAAGTCATAACGGGGAACAAAGAAATGGCGGACCAATTGAACAAGTACTTTGGTTCGGTATTCACTGAGGAGGACACAAACAACCTTCCGGATATAAAAGGGGTCGGGGGGTCTAGTAAGGAGGAGGAACTGAGGGAAATCCTTATTAGTTGGGAAATTGTGTTGGGGAAATTGATGGGATTGAAGGCCGATAAATCCCCAGGGCCTGATGGACTGCATCCCAGAGTACTCAAGGAGGTGGCCTTGGAAATAGTGGATGCGTTGACAGTCATTTTCCAACATTCCATTGACTCTGGATCAGTTCCTATGGAGTGGAGGGTAGCCAATGTAACCCCACTTTTTAAAAAAGGAGGGAGAGAGAAAACAGGGAATTATAGACCGGTCAGCCTGACATCGGTAGTGGGTAAAATGATGGAATCAATTATTAAGGATGTCATAGCAGTGCATTTGGAAAGAGGTGACATGATAGGTCCAAGTCAGCATGGATTTGTGAAAGGGAAATCATGCTTGACAAATCTTCTGGAATTTTTTGAGGATGTTTCCAGTAGAGTGGATAAGGGAGAACCAGTTGATGTGGTATATTTGGACTTTCAGAAGGCATTCGACAAGGTCCCACACAAGAGATTGATGTGCAAAGTTAGAGCACATGGGATTGGGGGTAGTGTACTGACATGGATCGAGAACTGGTTGTCAGACAGGAAGCAAAGAGTAGGAGTAAATGGGGACTTTTCAGAATGGCAGGCAGTGACTAGTGGGGTACCGCAAGGTTCTGTGCTGGGGCCCCAGCTGTTTACACTGTACATTAATGATTTAGATGAGGGGATTAAATGTAGTATCTCCAAATTTGCAGATGACACTAAGTTGGGTGGCAGTGTGAGCTGCGAGGAGGATGCTGTGAGGCTGCAGAGAGACTTGGATAGGTTAGGCGAGTGGGCAAATGCATGGCAGATGAAGTATAATGTGGATAAATGTGAGGTTATCCACTTTGGTGGTAAAAACAGAGACAGACTATTATCTGAATGGTGACAGATTAGGAAAAGGGGAGGTGCAAAGAGACCTGGGTGTCATGGTACATCAGTCATTGAAGGTTGGCATGCAGGTGCAGCAGGCGGTTAAGAAAGCAAATGGCATGTTGGCCTTCATAGCAAGGGGATTTGAGTACAGGGGCAGGGAGGTGTTGCTACAGTTGTACAGGGCATTGGTGAGGCCACACCTGGAGTATTGTGTACAGTTTTGGTCTCCTAACCTGAGGAAGGACATTCTTGCTATTGAGGGAGTGCAGCAAAGGTTCACCAGACTGATTCCCGGGATGGCAGGACTGACCTATCAAGAAAGACTGGATCAACTGGGCTTGTATTCACTGGAGTTCAGAAGAATGAGAGGGGACCTCATAGAAACATTTAAAATTCTGATGGGGTTAGACAGGTTAGATGCAGGAAGAATGTTCCCAATGTTGGGGAAGTCCAGAACCAGAGGTCACAGTCTAAGGATAAGGGGTAAGCCATTTAGGACCGAGATGCGGAGGAACTTCTTCACCCAGAGAGTGGTGAACCTGTGGAATTCTCTACCACAGAAAGTTGTTGAGGCCAATTCACTAAATATATTCAAAAAGGAGTTAGATGAGGTCCTTACTACTAGGGGGATCAAGGGGTATGGCGAGAAAGCAGGAATGGGGTACTGAAGTTGAATGTTCAGCCATGAACTCATTGAATGGCAGTGCAGGCTAGAAGGGCCGAATGGCCTACTCCTGCATCTATTTTCTATGTTTCTATGTTTCTATGACCTAACCAAGTCAGGAAAAGTGAGCACATCTGCTGATTCACCTACATCCTGTGGTTTAAGTGCCCCCCTCACACGGTTTTGCCAAGCATACTCCATCACATCACATCTCACACCCACTCAAATTTTAGCAGAACCCAGCCTTTACTTTCTGCACACATCACTTCCCCACTTATCCATCCACCATTGCCACTCACTCCAATCCTTATGAAATGTGATGCATCCATTTGTCACCCTTACCGAATGCACTGCACCCATCAGGTGAATACCTAACCTTCACTCAAGTCTGGTTTTTCACCACTTAGCAATATACAAGGAAGAGGGAGGGGACTAGAGGTGGGCCACCATAAATAATCCAGCTAAAAGCAGAGGTGGTGTCCTGGGAGATAATTGGCACATCTGTGGCCCTCAGATGGAGAGAAAGGGAACTCGCAAATAGCTGGTGACAGAATTACAAATATCCCTGACCTACATATGCTGACTTTATTTCATCAATGACTGAACTATGAGAAGACACAGTATGGTGACTTATCAAGATCACAACTTTGCCATGACTACTTCATATCCTTTTCTTGTCTTCCAGGGCACTCACACATACAGCAAGTGTTGCTGGACATGCATAATGACAATTCCTCAAAGGACCAACAGCCATGCGCCATCGCAAATACTCGCACTTCGTTGGGTCCAGTTAGACAATTGGTTGGGTTTTCAACTGATTATTCACAACTCAAGTAAGCACAAGCAGACAGTTGGCAGGAACAGCTGTGGAGTGTCCGCATCAGGGTTCTCCAAGCTGTAATTCTCTCCAAGCTCTGCTCAGCTGAACACAGATGCTGAATCCCGGGGGCTATAGTTGAGAAGGAGAATGCTAGAGGTATATTAGCAACTTAGCCAGGTACTAACAGACATGCTATGCGAAGGACAAGTCCAACACGATCACTAGGGGATTGGTGATGCAAAGAATTGAGAAAATGTCTGCCATGGAGAGTGACCACCTCAAGCATGGCCCTCAAACGAGTCCATGCAAGGCAACAGCCATGCAGAAGCAGTCTACATTCTTAAATAGGATGACTGATATTGGAGCATATCCCCGGCCTTACAATGAGTCACTGATCTCCACTAAGCTGGTTTGTAGGAATGATGTGGCACTGACCGAGAAGAGGAATGATGGCAAGAGGGAACATGGAAGTGTGAACGCCACTCAACACGTTCCCACTTCTCAGACTCCAGTACAAGAGTGGGAAGAAAAGATTCTCTGGCTACGACTAGATAGATAAGAATGGAGCCAGGCAAAGGCAGCCCCACACAGTTGGACTATGGAGGAGGCATTGGAGATTGGTGTGGTGAACAATGTCAAAGGCTGCAGCCAGGTCAAGAAGGTTGAGGGACAGTTTACCACAGTCACAATTATAGGATGTCATTTGTGACTTTGATAAGGTGCAGAAATCTGATTCAAACAAATTTGTGGGAAAGACAGGCATGGATTTAGGAGATGACAACACAATGAGGAAAGGGAGGTTGGAGATGGGGCTGTAGTTTCAAGGACAAAGGGGTCAAGGGTCTTTTTTTTTGGAAGAGGCAGCAGCTTTGAAGGTGAGGGGGACAGTACCGGAGGAGTTAACATGGGGGTTAGGGAGGGAGTTTGGGTGGTCAGCAGTTTGGTGGAAATAGGGTCGAGGGAGCAGGAGATGGGTCTCATGGACATGATGAGCTTGGAGAGCAAGAAGTGTGATCGGAGACAAACTGGAGATAGATAATAGTTCAGTGCTAGGGCTGGGGGGGGGACACCACCTTGGCTTGGTGGGTTAGGGAAAGGGAGTGTGTCAGTTGAATGGATGGTCTCAATCTTGCCGACAAAAAAGTCCATGAGCTCCTTTCACTTGGAGGGGAGGGCAATTTAAGTCAGTTTGTAGTGAAGAGAAGCCATGGATTATCTGTGCATTCCAGGATGATCCTGGAATAGGGAGCAGTTTTGGGCAAGGAAAGCAGGACCGGATAGTCCTTTGTGGTCTAGCCAATCTGGAAACGAATGCTAAACCAGTTGTCCACCATAAACGTCATCAGTGTCCTTTGAACGCAAGGGAGCGAAGATGATTACTGTAGCAGGAGGAAAGACCAGGGTGAGAGAGTAATGGTTTTAGTGGGGACAAGAGCACCAAAAAGGTGAAGGAGAGAGTAGAGAGGCCACGTGAAATGGCAAGGTTGAAAGGATGTGGCTGTGAATATATGGGTAGGGGAGTTAATATAGAGGAAGTGATTAAGGAAGGATAGGAGGACAGTGAACTCAGGAGGAGAGGGGGCATGAGAGTGGAGATGGAGGTTGAAATGAACAGATAAGTCGCTCGGTGCAGAGGCCGAGAGCAAGTGAAGAAATCTCAGCAAGAAACCTGGTGTGGTACTTGGATGGACAGTAGAGAAAGAGGATTTGAGAGAGAGAGAGAGAGAGAGAGAGAGAGAGAGAGAGAGAGAGAGAGAGAGAGAGAGAGAGAGAGAGAGAGAGAGAGAGAGAGAGAGAGAGAAACAATGCTCAAAAGGAGAAGGTACCAGAGGAGTCTGGGGACAGACCAAGGTGTGATTTGATAAGGGCCACATCGCCACCACGACAGTCTGGACAGGGAAAATGGTAGCAGGTATAACCAGGTGGGAAGATGTCATCATCTGAAGAGGTAAATTACAATTCTTTTAATTGTGCCATTTTAAAATGAAGCCAACAGATTTTAAAATGGAACCCACAGACTGTGGGAAACATTCCAGAAAAAGCAAATGTTCTAGTTCACAGACCAAAGGGACCTTGGGAGGCAAAGTGAAGAGATATAACATAGAAGCTGAATTGAAGACAAGGACAGAAAAGAAATGAAAAACTATACCAACTGTCCAGACTTACCATTTAAAGCATACAGAAGCCAGACTGGAGGAAGTGCTGTACCATGTATTAATTGTAACTTGCGTAATTACGTAATGACTTAACCTGAAATTGTATAAAGGAAGATGCCGCCAGCCACTTCTTTGATCGTTCCTTATGGAATACTCCCCTGCTAGCTTGTATCTATTAATTAATAAAACTACATTTACTTTAAGGCTAACGGACTTAGAGTGGTGATTTGAAGTTAACCCTAACATGGCATAGTCGGCAGGATCTGCTGGATGGGCAAATTCGACTCAAAAGCCGAACATAAAACAGAGTAGAGAATTACCTTGAGAAATTCTCCTCCCAAAAGGCCCGGCCAGAGATCCAACGAATCTGAAGCGGAGTCTGTGCGGCTGGGAAATCCAGTTGAGGGGAGTGTCAGGACACTAAATAAATACATGCCGGGAGAATAAGTACTTACGAGATACCGGGGAATCCCCGGTGAGGGCAGACTAGCTATCCAGCCAGAAACGAGGTTCTGCATAAGTAAAGGCGGAAAAAGGCTCTGCATAAGTAAAGGCGGAAAAACGGGAACTGGGGAAAATTCCCTGGTGTAAGAAATGGCAAAGGAAACTGCCAAGGCCCTTGGAGGGGTGAGGTATAAACTACCAAAAGAGTTTGAGGTAAATATGAAAAAGGTCAAGAGGAAGATGGTCAAGGAAGGATATGATGTAGGAAAAAAGATACCCTGGAAACTCAACTGGTGGTTAAAGAAAGAGAAACGGTTGTAGTGTGTATAGAGATTTCACAACTGTCATCGTAGCAGTAGCAGGACAGGTGTAGAGGGGAACAGAGCCACATTAAGCAACAAGCAGAAGATTTGGTAAAATGTCAGGGAAAATGCAAGGGGCTGGAAGATAAAGTTAGCCAGCTCACTAAGGAATGAGAGGACAGGAAAAAGATTTTAGCAGCCGTACAGATGAATAGAAAGATGTCCGAAGCTAAAACAGACAGAGAAAGTAACGAAAGGCAAGAGGATGCAAGTATAAAAATAGATATAGATGACAAAAAAAAGGGTTGGGATTAGGACCCGAGGAAACTAAAGAATTGATGAGACTCGCCCCAGTCACTGTCCATAGGATGAAAATTCCTGCCACGGGGCACGCTGCAGAAAGGACAAAAGTGATGAGGTTCACAAGCCTTTCACTCGACGAGAAACAGATGATACTGGCAGATTTGCCCATGCTAAAACCGTTGCACGGCAACCCTGAGTTCTGGACTAAGCTAGCGGGAATGATTGAGCTCCACTAAATGCATGAGAAAGATGTGCATGCATTGGTTAAGGCTAAGTGCCCGCCGAATAAGTGGGAAAGTATGACCCCTGATATGCAGAATGGAACATGGGGTAATGGGGATCAAGCACAGCATTTGAAGATCCAGAACTTCTGCACAGCAGTAAAAGCTGCCCTGGGACAAGGATGCAGCAACTGGGGGAAGCATTATGGGGAGGTAATCCAGGGCAAGGATGAGGTAGTGACAGATTATGCAGAACGAAAGTTTAAAGCTTATGAGGAATATTCGGGTGTAGCATGGTCCAAGAGGGATGACTAGATCTTTCTGAAAATGCTTAAAGGGCTAAGATCCCAACATCAGAGTATTGGACCTTGGACTCCCTGTAGGAAGTAATTACAGAGAAATATTAGCCTGGGCATGTGAAATAGACCAGCGGTGGCTCTGGAATCGGGAGACTAAGGGGAAGGTGAAGACTGAAGACAGCAGCCCTGGAAGCTATAATAGCCACAGTCGGGACCCAGAAAGTCCAGGTCCACCAGTGTGTCGAGCAGGAAGAAAAACATGAATGGAGTAAGCACGGAGCCCACCAAAAGGGTAACATATGGGTACAGGGTCCCCGGGAGCAAGTTGTAGCACAATACTGTAGGCAGCAACTACTAAAATTATCAGGGGTAACACATGCCAAGAGAAGTAACATGCTGTACCTGCTCTCAGTACTGGTGGTGGCCAGGAATGGGGAAGGATATAGCAAAATGTTGTCAAAGGTGCATTATTTGTGCCCAACATAATGTAGGCAGGGGATGCAAGGTACAAATGGGGCATCAATTTATGCCACAGGGACCTTGGGAGAATTTACAGAGACATCACCGGCCCCCTACCAGAGGATCGGGGGGGAAAAAGTATCGTCTGGTAATCATAGACCCAGTTCACCCAGTTGTAAAACTAGAGTTCTCTCAAAATTCAAAGATTCCCCCTCTGAAGAAATCCAAAGGATCGATCATTTTGGACTCGCTTAACATAACTTTGGGATTGTTAAAAGATACATGGGTCTGCAAGGGAAAAGAACTGCAAAACCAGGGGAATACTAACCTCTGAAAAGGCCAGTTTTGGGTATTGGAGCTGTCTGGATATTGGAGCTAAACAAATGGTCTGGGGGAATTGTGTAAACTCCAAAACACTCCCCAGGAGACATTAACATAGCAACAATTGACCCAGTGATAGCCAGCCATAGCTCCAAGCATGAAACCTATCCAGCACATGCATAATGTTAATCACCTATCCAGCCTGCAAGGAAAACCCAGGCCTAGGCAGACAATGTAAACACCAAAAATAATTTTGCAACTCTAATTCAACCGATCAACACATCCTAAACAAGTTATCGTTAACAAACCTGCCAAAATTCAACAAAGAATTACCAAGCCCGCCAAAACTAAGACTAAGGGTTTGATTTGGTGCAGATTAGAAAGGCTCTCAAAGTATAATTGAGGCCCTGTTTTACAGCCAAGGATACTCACTTTTGCTTCTACACCAGCTTCATATGCTTCAGACCTGGCAGACTTCATTAGCATACCAACTTTCGTTAACCTGGTTCTTCAGAACACCAACCATGCCACAGCAGCAAGAGGCTCATGAAACAATCACCAAGATATTATCAGCAACCAAATTGGCAATATTGAGCCACCCGAAGATTCACAAGCTAACCCTGAGCTACCAACAGGTAAAATATTACCTAAAAGAACTTTGAAACCTACTGCTGAACTAAGTGGGTACTTACCCCATAAGTCCAATATGCGCCCTACCGCATCAGCGGACACCACCCAACTGAAGACTACGCAGCAAAAAGTCTTCCACGACGTTCAGAGTACGGCAAGTCGAACCTACAGAGTCCAGCGAACCCCAAAACCGCAAACCACCACTGTCAAGAGGATCGGTGAGCATTATCCCTGCTGCCCTAGAATTTAACCTTGTCAGATTTAGGCATTGGGAGGTGGGAGGTGTATTATTTTCTGTAACCTCTTTGAATGTGTGATAAAGTGTTCCTTATTCTAGAGATTGTAAGTTTTGACATTGATTTTATTCAGGAACGAAAAATACAAAGTTTCTTGCACCAAAACCATTTGTCTGCTGCACTGTCACGTCCCCAAATAAATCCAGAGTGTAAAACCCAAGGAGTGGGAGCAATTCGAACCGTTCAGTGGTCAGAAGTGAACCTGACCCCCACACCACACCCTACACGGTGGGTGGAAGCCTTTGCTACCGGGGCTGCTCTGCTCAAACAGTAGCACAGATCCTGGCTAGCGAGGTGATCCCACATACCATATCATCCCCAAAGTTCGGAAATGGTGAAAAGAATAGGACCTGAAAAACAGCCTGGTCCAAAGCAATCCAGGAGACAGGCAAGGGATGGATTGGGGTCTTAGCAGCAATTCTAATGTGGCTCAGAGCCACTCCAGGGTGAACCACAGGACTAATACCTTATGAGCTGATGATTGGACAGGCTATGAGACTACCAGAGGACTTAGCCAGAGGGACCAATTCAGGATAGGCCAAGGCAGTACTTGGTCCAGCTAAACCAAGAGGTGCAGGCTATGAATAAAGTAGTTAGAAGCAGACAGCAGATAAGGGATCTAGAAATTCAAAATGAGGGAATGAGATCCGAAACACTATCTAAAATAGGGGAACAGGTTATGATAACGGTAACAGGGATGAGAAATCCACACACAGGCATCTTCCACCTTTCACGATGTAGTTTGGGATCTGGAATTGAAACAAATCCCTTTTTGGCATGGAAGCAAGTCATCCTCGTTTCGAGGGACCGACGACAACAACACAAGATTAGGATAAATATGTCCTGGTAATAACACAGGGAACAAGAGAGTAGACACTAGGACGGAGTCCAAGGTTAAAATTAAAGTCCAAAATCCTGTGGTAGGATAAAGTTGTAGATAAAATGGAGAGAGTTATGATAAATACATGCTGGCAGTGTGCTGGAAAATATCTTGAGTTATGGTTTCCTGTGCAAGTCAACACTAGCTGAACTTTTCCACCATTAGGGCATCCCTTGCATCAATCTATGCAGCTGGTCTGATGGGTGGCCCACCTTTATCCTCCATTTTATCCTCATCCAAAGATTATCAATCAGCTCTTTCATCCTCCTCCATCTGCAATACAACATTGTGCAGGATGCAGCACACCACTATTATTCAGGACATGCTTGCTGGGAAGTACTGCATGTCACCTCTGGACCTATCCAGACACTCGATGCGCATCTTCAGCATTCCGACAGCTTGCTTTGTGACACACCTGGTGGTCACATGGCTCACGTAGCACACCTGTGCCTCATCGGTGGGGTTCCACAAGCATCATGAGCCAAGTTTGAACACGGTATCCCTTGTTTCCCCAAGTGCTAGCCCTCAAGTCTGCTTCCTGGAACAGAAAGATCTAGAATGTTGGACTGTCGCAATAGGAATGCATCATGAGTGCTCCCAGGGAATTTGGCACACACTTGCACAAATCTCTTATGGTTGCACACCAACTGTGCAGCGTGTTTTCTTTTTAAAATTCATCCCTGGATGTCAATGGCAAGGCCAGCATATAGGCCCCAAGTTTCGTCCCGCAGTGAAAACGGGGCACCTCCGAGCTGGGTGCCTGTTTTTTGCGCCGAAAACTGCGCTTAAAAAAAAAAGTCCGATATTCGATGTCTGCTTGGCGCGGCGCGCTCTTCGCAGCAGGGGGCGGAGCCTAACACTCGCGCCGATTTTCTAAGTAGCAGGGGGTGGGTACAATTTAAATTAGCCTTCGTGGTGCCGGCAACCCTGCACATGCGCGTTGGAGCGTGCCCAGTCTCAAACAAACATTGGCACTCGGCCATTTTTAAAAGGACTGCAGAAAAAGTGAAGAGTTCTTTCTTGGACCCACTGACGCCGCCCCATAAGCGTGGCCGAACGGCCTAAAGAATCTTAATCAGCTGCATGTGCCCTGTGTTTTTTCTTCGGCTCCCGGCCAGCCACTGACGCCGCTGCAATCCCATGGCCGAATGGTCTCAAGTTCGTCCGGGTGCTGCAGCTTCGCGGGGAATGAAGGCCAGTCTCAAGCACCGCAGCTCAGCTCGAAGGCTGCTTCCCGCCTACCGCTGCCGTCGAGACACTGACGCCACACCCCTGCCTGTCTCCAACATGAAAGGCCTGCCTGAAGCACAGCAGCTCGAATGCTGCTGCTGTTTCACACAAGTAGGAAGATGGTTTATTTAATATTTTCTTTGCTTATACATTTTTATTCAGGTTTGATTTATTTGTATAATATTTGTATAAGTATAACTAAGGATTGATTGTAGAATTTAATGACTTCCCTTCCCCCCCCACCTCATTCCCTACGCCTAATTTGTAACCTACATCTGATTTTCTAAAGTGTAGACAAGGTTTTTTCAAGCATACAAAAATCTTCACTTACTCCATTCTAAGTTAGTTTGGAGTAAGTTTTCACTGACGAAACTTTGAAAACAGGCGTAAGTGACTGGACACGCCCCCTTTTGAAAACAAATTCTGTTCCAAAGTGAAACTGTTCTAACTGACTAGAACTGGAGCAAACTAAATGGCGAGAATCCCGATTTCTAAGATACTCCGTTCTACACCAGTTGCTCCTAAAAATCAGGAGCAAATCATGGCGCAATTTGGGGCCTTAGTGCCCATGAGAAGGTGGTGGTGAGCCACCTTCTTGAACCGCTGCTGTCCGAGTGCTGAAGGTACTCCCATTGTGCTGTTAGAGAGGAAGTTCCAGGATTTTGAGTGCTGCACTGTTGGTTGTGCCATCTTTTGGATGAGACATTAAACCTAGGCCCCGTCTATTCTCTCAGGTGGACGCAAGAGTCCATGGCATTATTTCGAAGAGGAGTAGGGGAGTTATCCCCTCTGTCCTGGCCAATATTTATCCCTCAATCTACATCACAAACAGATTATCTGTTCATAATCACACTGCTGTTTGAGAGTTTGCTGTGCTAATTGGCTGCTCCGTTTCCTTCATTAAGTGCTTCATTGACATCCGGTTGTTGTGAAAGGCACTATATTGTTTTTTTTTTACTCCATGCTTCTATTTATAAAGCCAAGGGCCCAAATGCTTTAAAAAAAAACAGCCAAATCAACTTGTCCTGCTGCCTTAAAGTTTTTTTTGTATATAGCCACCCAGGTTTCTCAGTTCCTGCACCCCCTTTAAAATTGTACCAGTTAGTCTATATTGCCACTCCTCATTCTTCCTTCCTAAATGCATCAATTCACACTTGTTTGCATAAAATTTCAACTGCCATGTATCTGCCCATATTCTCCTCACGGTTTACTACATTTCAGAGTTTGTCTCATCTGCAAACTTTGAAATTATGCACTGTGTACCCAAGTCCAGGTCATTAATGCACCAAAAAGATCCTGGGGAGCCACCACTGTCTACATCCCTCCAGTTTGAAAAATCACCACTACTCTCTGCTTCTGTCCCTTCAGAGTCTCAAAAAAATGCTTTTCCACAGTCCCCTCTGTGGAAGTACTTCATATTTCACAAATATATTAGTTTAGGGACCACTTATCACAAAAATCAATGTTCCCATCTTCAAAGTGAGCATTTTGCAGAAATTTTCATTGGAAAATAGTGATGACAAAATTGCAAATTACTTAAATGACCAATCACAATTGCTATATTTGTCAGTACCACGAAATCAGCCAATCACGATCTCTGTACTAGATCGATTAGACTGACTCCATGCAACGAAACAATGATGTGCTGCATGCACCTAGTTGTGGGAGCCAAAGGCAATTTGTTTATTTTTCGGACTCAGCCTGGATAAAATTTTTCACGATTGTCCATCAATGGAAATTTACTGGAACTAGAGAAGCTAAAATTACAGAGAACGCCATCAAAAGTTTAGATCAGGAGCTGCTTATTGCACCAGAAAGACTCAACAATCCCACATTCAATTGGATAGCATCAGCAGTGCTACATGCGTTTCACTGAAATCCAAGATTGAATGCTCCCCCTCTTCATGAGAGATTGCTCTGAAAGCAGATCAGAACTTATTTGCCAGACTAATAGTTGCTGGAACAGTGAGAAAAGTGCACAACGACAAGATGCTGGTTCATACATTAGGACCATTGCCCTTGCCTCTAGCTAATCATGATGGATCCCTCATCAAGACAAACAAAGCCAAGCCCTTACACTTTTGCGAGGGGTCAACCCACTCCCTTCCACTGATGGGATCCCATGAAATTGATTCAAGTCATGAAACCACAATCGACGTTTGGACAGTTTGCTGACCAAGTACTGAATGTTCTTGAGACAAACAAAGATGGCAAAGTCCAGTGTTTCAGACAGATACAAGACCAACAGCATCAAAAGTGGTGAAAGGGGACAGAGGTCAGTTGGAGCAACGCAAATCACCAAAATCTTCTCTTCTGACCAGAAAATTACAAAGCAGTGGACAAAATTTAGGCCTTGTGGTGACAAGGAAAATCTTCTCCAGTCCATCTATGAAAGATGGTGCCAATCTGCAAAGGAGATTATTGATGGTGTAACACTCTTTGTTGGACACAGGAGTGAGTGTCCTGCTATAAGTCAAAATGACAGCAAAACAGATCTGGAGGTGGTCCCAATCCAAGCACTGTTCTCCAACCAGGAAGAAGCCGACACTGGACTACTGCCTCACAGTACAGTTGTTGCCAGTTCCAGTGAGCATGACATCATAAACAGTCCTGACACTGATGTCTTTGTACTGTGCTTGGTGTTTTGCAAGGACATTGATGTCAGGCTCTACTTTCGCACAGGAAGAAACATCATGTGTACAATAGATGTTCATCGCATCTTTGATCATTTTGGAAAGATGTATGCGCTGCTCTGATTGGGTTTCACTGTTTTTCAGGATGTGAGTCAGTGAGTGCTCTGTATGGAATGGGGAAGGTGAAATCAGCAAAAGTCCCGATCGACAGCAAAGAGCACGGTTTGACAGCTGAGAAGTTAGGGATCTCATTTGCTGTTTCACAATCCCTTTGCAAACTCTACAGGCAAAGTGGATGCAGAGGTGTCAACCAGGCCAGATGTCAAATGTTCAAGACTGGAAGTTATGCAGAGAAGTGCTTGCCACCAAATAAAGATCCATTGTACAAGCATACACAGCGTGCCAATTACTACTCTGCAATTCACAAGCGATGTCTTGAAAACATGACGGATATCCTATCTCCAAAGGACCATGGGTGGAAACTTGAAGATGATGTACTTGTCATAGACTGGATGACACTTTGTCCAGCACCAGCAAGTGTAATGGAGCTTGCACATTGTTTTTTTTTTTTGCATGAACAGTGTGCACAAGGAAGGTGCTCGTCGTCTTCTCAACAAGCTACCTTGCAGACATCTGCTCGTGTGTAGGTTGTGAGAACGTTGTATCTCTGCTTGAGATTTCTAGGGCAGAGGAAACAGATACCCTTAATTCTGATGATGATTCATAGATTTGCATTCCTTTCCTGCCTCTAACTTTTTTCCAGATCTATTTTGTTTTTTCATTACTTCTATCTTTTAAACAAAATCAACACAGGTGCAGCTTCAAGTATCGGGAGTTCCGGAATGTTCCAGAATCCAGACCGATCGGTGGCAGGGTTGTCCAGAATCCGTAACATGTTCTGGAATCTGGACCAGACGATCCTGCCAACTGAGCCTCGCCACCGCTGCCCTTACCTCCGGGGCCTCCTTGCCAGCCCTGCCCGGCGTCCTCTTCGGCGGGGCCGGCCCGAACACCATCCTCGACGGGCCCAAACAGTTCCTCGGCAGGTTATTTCCCCCCCCCCGCCCTTTTTTACTGACGTTCCGAAATCTGGAAATACCCAAACCTGGGCTCAGGTGTTTCCGGATTCGTGACATCAGAAAGCAATCAAAAGTCCAGAATCCAGAACAGCCTCGGTCCAGAGGGTTCCCGATTTTAGACGCTGCACCTGTGCTATTATAATGGTTGACAAATGAGTGCAGATGTTCATCTGAAATGTCAATTAAGCGTATAAAATAAATGGTTGCAATGGTAATTTCTTTCTGAGCAATGGATATGAAAACAAAACTTAGATTTATGTGTAACTGCACCATTTGATGTGTCCAGACCTCAGTAATACCTCTTTTTACCAATTCTTACACTAGCCATGCTTAAAATTTTAGTAGTACTGATATGTCACCGTTGCTAGGGAAAAGAACGTCCATAGCAATCATTTTAATGTTTTTGGCCATTTCTCAATTTTCAGACTTGGGAACATTTGGTTTTTGCTTCAGATACATATGTTTAACATATTTAGCTTGGTTCTGGGTACTTTCCACACAGACTACAGAACTAAAAATCTAGGCAAGAAAACTGGCTTCTGCCTACGGTCTACTTAGCCGATTTTGTTCTCACACTGCTACTGCTCCTTTAATCCAGTGGGCTTCAATTTTGCTAACAAGTCTATTATTTGGCACTTTATCAAATGCCTTTTGAAAGCCCATATACATATCAACCCTCTGTTACTTTATCAAAGAACTCAATCAAGTTTGTCACACACTATTTGCCTTTAACAAAACTTTCCAGTCCTTTGGCACCACTCCCATGCCCAAGAAGAATTGAAAGATTGTGGTCAAAGCCCCGACTATCGCCACCCTTACTTTCTTCAGTAATCTAGGATGCTGAGCAAATAACCAGACAGCCCAGAGACTAAACATAATTTACGTTAACGCATTTCCCCATACCTTCGCCAGGGATTTGGTATCATCCACGAGGTTTAAGAACCAATACCTAGCCCTTGCCTGCCCAAATACAACATTTAGGTTTATACTGTCCTAACAATGTAACCCAAAACCCTATTGGCCTTCCTTATAGTTTTATCACACTTCTTGTAAATTTTCAATGATTTAATCAGCTGGGCCTGCTCAGTTACATTTAACATTGTATACACATGCCTGAGAACTACATTTATCCACATCAGAACATTTGCCATGCACAGCAAATCCCCAAACTTAACTAAAACCACCTGCCACCTTTTTATTTGATTTAAATCAACTCCCATGCACCTTTTTTTTTAAATCATCTGCAAACTGGTCAATTGTTCCATTAATGTCCTCATCCAATTCACTCAAGATGAACAGCAATGATCCCTGCAGGAAACCACTCACAACCTGGCCTCATGTGGATTGTAAGGGGATAAAAAATAGTCACTAAAGTGGATACTGAAACTCTTTAGAGTCTACCTGCAAAACAAACATTAAACTGTGCCACCCGACCTGGGTGACACACCAGGTGGTGAATTGATCGGACACATGGTTCAGATTGTATGTAAAACTAGTTTATGTAAAGCACTTATTCACTTACTTGAATGGATTTTAAGAAGGGGAAGCTACGCAGCAAAGCCCAATAGTTAATGAACCATTCGTTGTATTAAGCTTCACATAGACGCATGGAAATTTACTTATTCAGTACAGAACAAGGACAGTAAAATGGTTGTGAACATATATTATAGCAGCATGGGAACAGGATGGTAGTTTTGACTAGAGTTCTTGGGAGAGGGATAAGGAGGCACCACCTTGGAAAACAAAGTTAATCAACACGTTACGGATTGACTTCCATTTAAGATGATCCTTCGCCTATGAGTTTGCAACCAATTTCCTAACCAGCCTCTATCAGTCACTCATCCTCATCAAAAGAACTCAGATTTATGAAGCAAGATCCCAAAGACTTTTTAAACTCTTAATCTTCCATGCGATCAAAAATGTTTTCGCTGTGTTAAAAACCATTCAACTTTTCCGGTCAGCCAACAGCTGCAAAATTCAGTACTTTTACTGCAGATACTTGAGGGAAAAAAAAAAAGAGAACAGAAATAACAAGGATTCAAGATTTATGCAGCACAAGCAAATAAAGCTACAGACCTTCAGCAAAACCTTGTCACATGTAGCTGTAGTGTTGCTTAAGGCAAGATCAGTTGTGACAATCATAAGTCTGAAAGATGCTTCGACAAACTCATACTAGATTGTAGATAAAATGTGGCCCCAAAATGTGGTCAGATAAAAACTGATGCACAAGGAATAAATGGTGCATTTATTAAGTACCTTCTAAAATCAAAGCGTGACAGTCATGAAGGACTAATGTTGTAATTAGCCATCATCAACATCTTCACCGAGGAGTACCAAAGCATGGGCCTTACACTAAACATCCGTAAGGCACAGGTCCTCCAACAACTTGACCCCACCACACAGCACTGCCCCCCCGTCGGTCATCAAAATCCACAGCATGGCCTTGGACAACATGGACCATTTTCCATGCCTCCGGAGCCCATCAGCAAAGGCAGACAGACGACGAGGTCCAACAACGCCTCCACTGTGCCAGCACTGCCTTTGGTCACCTGAGGGAGTTTTTGAAGACCAGGACCTCAAATCTGGCACAAAGCTTATGGTCTTACAGGGCAATAGTGATATCCGCCCTCCTGCATGGCTCAGAGACGTGGACCATATACAGCAGACACCTTAAAGCACTGGAGAAGTACCACCAGAGCTGCCTCCGCAAGATCCTGAAAATCCATTGGAAGGATAGACACACCAACGTCAGGGTTCTCAATCAGAACAACATCCCCAGCTTCGAAGCACTGACCACACTTGACCAGCTCCGTTGGGTGGGCCACATCGTCCGCATGCTCGACACGAGACTCCCAAAGAAAGCGCTCTACTCGGAACTACTACATGGCAAGCAAGACCCAGGTGGGCAGAGGAAACGTTTCAAGGACACCTTCAAAG
Source organism: Pristiophorus japonicus (assembly GCF_044704955.1). Taxonomy (NCBI): domain Eukaryota; kingdom Metazoa; phylum Chordata; class Chondrichthyes; family Pristiophoridae; genus Pristiophorus; species Pristiophorus japonicus. The sequence goes on along the minus strand of NC_091977.1, from coordinate 153,619,737 downwards.
CCTCCTTGATAAAACGCAACATCCCCATTGGCACCTGGGAATCCCTGGCACAAGACCGCCCTATGCAGAGGAAGAGCATCCGGGAGTGCGCTGAGCACCTCGAGTCTCATCACCGAGAGCATGCAGAAAACAAGCGCAGATAGCAGAAGGAGCATGCAGTAAACCAGACTCCCCACTCACCCTTTCCTTCAACTACTGTCTGCCCCACCCAAGAGACTGCAATTCCCATATTAGACTGTACAGTCACCTGGGAAATATAGTGGAAACATAGAAAATAGGTGCAGGAGTAGGTCATTCGGCACTTCAAGCCTGCACCACTATTCAATATCATGGCTGATCATGCAACTTCAGTACCCCATTCCTGCTTTCTCTCCATACCCCTTGATCCCTTTAGCCATAAGGGCTACATCTAACTCCCTTTTGAATATATCTAACGAACTGGCCTCAACAACTTTGTGGTAGAGAATTCACAGGTTCACAATTCTGCGTGAAGAAGTTTCTCCTCATCTCGGTCCGAAATGGCTTACCCCTTATCCTTAGACTGTGACCCCTGGTTCTGGACTTCCCCAACATTGGGAACATTCTTCCTGTATCTAACCTGTCCAGTCCCATCAGAATTTTATATGTTTCTATGAGGTCCCCTCACTCTTCTAAATTCCAGTGAATATAAGCCTAGTCAATTCAGTCTTTCATAGGTTAGTCCTGCCATCCCAGGAATCAGTCTGGTGAACCTTCACTGCATTCCCTCAATAGCAAGAATGTCCTTCCTCAGATTAGATCAAAACTGTATACAATATTTAAGATGTGGCCTCACCAGGGCCCTGTATAACTGCAGTAAGACCTCCCTGCTCCAAAACTCAAATCCTCTCGCTATACGGCCAACATGCCATTTGCCTTCGCAGCCTGCTGTACCTGCATGCCAACTTTCAATGACTGATGTACCATGACAGCCAGGTCTCATTGCACCTCCCCTTTTCCTAATCTGTCGCCATTCAGATAATATTCTGCCTTCCTGCTTTTTCCACCAAAGTGGATAACCTCACATTTATCTACATTATACTGCATCTGGCATGCATTTGCCCATTCACCTAACCTGTCCAAGTCACCCTGCAGCCTCTTAGCAGCATCCTCCTCACAGCTCGCACTGCCACCCAGCTTAGTATCATCTGCAAACTTGGAGATATTACACTCAATTCCTTCATCCAAATCAATAATGTATATTGTAAAGAGCTGGGGTCCCAGCATTGAACCTTGCGGTACCCACTGGTCACTGCCTGCCACTCTGAAAAGGACCCGTTTATTCCTACCCTTGGCCTCATGTCTGCCAACCAGCTCTTTATCCAAGGGAAATTAAGGATAGTGTCAGATCCAAGGAAGAGGCATATAAATTGGCCAGAAAAAGCAGCAAACCTAAGGACTGGAGAAATTTAGAATTCAGCAGGGGAGGACAAAGGGTTTAATTAGGAGGGGAAAAAAAAAGTGTATGAGGGGACGCTTGCCGGGAACATAAAAACTGATTGCAAAAGCTTCTATAGATGTGTGAAAAGAAAAAGATTAGTGAAGACAAACATAGGTCCCTTGCAGTTGGACGCAGGTGAATTTATAATGGGGAAAACAAAGAAATGGCAGACCAATTGAACAAATACTTTGGTTCGGTCTTCACGAAGGAAGACACAAATAACCTTCCGGATGTACTAGGGGACCAAGGGTCTAGTGAGAAGGAGGAACTGAAGGATATCCTTAATAGGCAGGAAATTGTGTTGGGGAAATTGATAGGATTGAAGGCCGATAAATCATCAGGGCCTCAGTCTGCTTCCCAGAGTACTTAAGGAAGTGGCCCTAGAAATAGTGGATGCATTGGTGATCATTTTCCAACAGTCTATCGACTCGATCAGTTCTTATGGACTGGAGGGTAGCTAAATGTACTACTTTTTTTAAAAAGGGAGAGAAAACAGGTAATTGTAGACTGGTTAGCCGGACATCAGTTGTGGGGAAAATGTTGGAATCAATTAGTAAAGGATGAAATAGCAGCGCATTTGGAAAGCAGTGACAGGATCGGTCCAAGTCGGCATGGATTTATGAAAGGGAAATCATGCTTGACTAATCTTCTGGAAATTTTTTGAGAATGCAACTAGTAGAGTGGACAATGGGGAAACCAGTGGATGTGGCGTATTTGGACTTTCAAAAGGCCTTTGACAAGGTCCCACATAAGAGATTGGTGTGCAAAATCAAAGCACATGGTATTGGGGGTAATATACTGGCATGGATAGAGAATTGGTTGGCAGACAGGAAGCAGAGAGTCAGGATAAACGGGTCCTTTTCAGAACAGGAGACAGTGACTAGTGGAGTGCTGCAGGGCTCAGTGCTGGTACCCCAGCTCTTTACAATATACATTAATGATTCAGATGAAGGAATTGAGTGTAATATCTCCAAATTTGCAGATGACACTAAGCTGGGTGGCAGTGTGAGCTGTGAGGAGGATGCTAAGAGGCTGCAGGGTGACTTGGACAGGTTAGGTGAGTGGGAAAATGCATGGCAGATGCAGTATAATATCGATAAATGTGAGGTTATCCACTTTGGTGGCAAAAACACGAAGGCAGAATATTATCTGAATGGCGACAGATTAGGAAAAGGGGAGGTGCAACGAGACCTGGTGTCATGATTCATCAATCATTGAAAGTTGGCATGCAGGTACAGCAGGCGGTGAAGGCGGAAAATCGCATGTTAGCCTTCATAGCTAGGGGATTTGAGTATAGGAGCAGGGAGGTCGTACTGCAGTTGTGCAGAGCCTTGGTGAGGCCTCACCTGGAATATTGTATTCAGTTTTGGTCGTCTAATCTGAGGAAGGATGTTCTTGCTATTGAGGGTGTGCAGCAAAGGTTCACCAGACATGATTCCAGGGATAGCTAGACTGACATGAGGAGAGACTGGATCACCTGGGCCTTTATACACTGGAGTTTAGAAGGATGAGGGGATCTCAGAAACGTGTAAGATTCTGACAGGACTGGACAGGTTAGATGCGGGAAGAATGTTCCCGATGTTGGGGAAGTCCAGAACCAGGGGACACAGTCTTAGAATAAGGGCTAGGCCATTTAGGACTGAGATGAGGAGAAACTTCTTCACTCAGGGAATTCCACAGGTTAACAACTCTAACACAGAGAGATGTTGATGCCAGTTCATTGGATATATTCAAGAGGGAGTTAGATATGGCCCTTACGGCTAAAGGGATCAAGGAATATGGAGAGAAAGCAGGAAAGATGTACTGAGGGAACGATCAGCCATGACCTTATTGAATGGTGGTGCAGGCTCGAAGGGCTGAATGGCCTACTCCTGCACCTATTTTCTATGTTTTTGTGTCAATACATTACCCCCAATACCATGTGCTTTAATTCTGCACACCAATCTCTTGTGTGGGACCTTGTCAAAAGCCTTTTGAAAGTCCAAATACACCACATCCATTGGTTCTCCTTTGTCCACTCTACTAGTTACATACTCAAAAAATTCTAGAAGAATTGTTGAGCATGACTTTCCTTTCATAAATCCAGGCTGACTTGGACCAATCCGGTCACTGCTTTCCAAATGTGCTGCTATTATATCTTTAATAATTGATGCCAACATTTTCCCCACTACTGGTGTCAGGCTAACCGGTCTATAATTCCATTTTCTCTCACCGTCCTTTTTTTTTTTTAAAAAGTGCGGTTACATTAGCTACCCTCCAATCCATAGGAACTGATCCAGAGTTAATAGAATGTTGGAAAATGACCACCAATGCATCCACTATTTCAAGGGCCACTTCCTTAAGTACTCTGGGATGCAGACTATCAGGCCCTGGGGATTCATCGGCCTTCAATCCCATCAATTTCCCCAACACAATTTCCTGACCAATAAGAATTTCCTTCAGTTCCTCCTCCTCTCTAGACCCTCAGTGCCCTTATATCTCCAGAAGGTTATTGGTGTCTTCCTTAGTGACGACAGAACCAAAAGTATTTGTTCAATTGGTCTGCCATTTCTTTGTTCCCCATTATAAATTCATCTGATTCTGCCTGAAAGGGACCTACATTTGTCTTCATTAATCTTTTTCGAGGGACTGCCTATGATGATGAATTAGCAGGGATTTTCCCAACATGAAGAACTGGTTTATTACTTTGTGTAGAGTAAACAAGTAACTCACATGCACATTTAACCTGTACATGTAAATTGTTTCCATTTAACAACTTGCATTTATATGGTGCCTTGAACATAGGGAAACATCCCAAGGCGCTTCACAGGAGTATTAAGAGATTAAAAAATTTGACACCGAGCCGCACAAGTAGAAATTAGCGCAAGTAACCAAAATCTTGGTCAAAGAGGTATGTTTTAAAAAGAGAGTCTTGAATGAGGAAAGAGGTGGGGTGGTTTAGGCAGGTAGTTCTAGAGCTTGGGGCCGAGGCAATGGAAGGCACGGCCACCAATGGTTGAGCAATTATAAATCAGGGATGCTCAGGAGGGTAGAATTAGAGCAGCACAGACATCTCGGTTGGGGGGGGGGGGTGGGGGGGGTATGGAGCTAGAAGAGATTACAGAGCTAACATAACAAGATAGGGAGGGGCAAGGCCATGGAGGGATTTGAAGACAAGGATGAGAATTTTGAAATCGGGGCATTGCTCAACAGGAAGCCAATGTAGATCAGCGAGCACAGGGATGATGGGTGAGCGAGACTTGGTGCGAGTTAGGACACGGGTAGCCAAGTTTTGGATCACTTCTACGTAGGGTAGAATGTGGGAGGCCAGCCGGAAGTGCGTTGCAATAGTCAAGTCTAAAAGGCAACAAAGGCTCATTCCATCACTATATTGAGAGATCTGACTGCTATACAGATGTAAAGTTCCGCAGCTGTTCAGTCTTTGATTGATTTGTGCAAGGAAGTGTTTTTGTCTGGGCATCCCTACAACTGAACTCCCAGAAATGTTTTTTTTTTTAAAAAGTGGTTAAAAACAAGCAGCTTGTAAACAAAGGAGAATTTTTTAGATAGTTGCTGGTACTAGCAAAAGTGTTGGAGGTTCAAAGGAGGCCATAATTAAATCAAAAACCATTCCTACTAAAAAAAGGTAATTAACCCATTGCAGAATGAGATATACACGCACGCATTACACTTAGTATTTACTGATTTTGGAACCTCAGATATTCATCATCATCAGTCCCTCAAAGCAAGGATGACTTGCTTCCATGCCGAAAAGGGATGAGTTCACAGGTGTTTCAATGAAGGACCTAACATTCCAGATCCTGAACTACATATTGAAGGGTGGAAGATGCCGGTGCGTGGATTAAAAAAAAAACAAACATGTGGTGCCCATTGCACACCAGCCACCACACGGGCTTGACTGAGCTAGGTATTGGTCCAGTTGCAAGGATTACCCAAGACGACTGGAGACCAGTTCTGCTGCACGGACCTAATGCGCGCACACATCGCAGTGTGGGCTGGCCCATGCTTTCCCTGGGCCCTCACCTCTCCTGGGCCCCGATCACATCCCTCTACATTCTCTCGTGAGGACAGATAATCCGCTTCTTTATTCCTTATCTTGGGAAGTCCGGTAACAAAAAAAACACGAACTGCGAAAGCGCAATACTTCGTTGGCAGCAGTTGCGTCCATTTATTAATTAACCTTGTCTCATTGCACAATACTAGATCTAAAGTAGCCTGTTCCCCAATTGGTTCATTGATATACTGATCTAGAAAACTATCTTGAATAGATTCCATGAACTCGCCCTCTGCACTATTACTGCAAATTTGGTTTGCCCAGTCACCGATGTCTTATTATCTTTAAGCTCTGTCCCTTCATGACCCACTCTACTGTTTACTTTTATAAATCTTGGAGCCACACCAAAGTTACAAATGCTAACTCTTTCTTAAAAGTCAACCATGTGCCCCCTTGTTAAAGGCACGCTATCAATAAAGCCTGTAAATTAAGAAAGCTTAAATGAACTTTAACAAATTAAATTAAAATTCTATTTCTGGTGGTGATGATGCATTCCAGTCCCTCTGGTGCCACAAAGGTACAAGTGCTGACTCTTAAAATACTGGCAATTGCCAATTAAAAGTCAAGCATATGCCCTCTTTTAAAAAGGGGCACAACCAATAAAAACTGTAAATTAACAATTTTAACTAAAACTTGACCAACCAAATTAAAATTTGGTTTCTGGGGGTAATGATGCACTCCAGTCCCCACACAGGTACAAATGCTGACTCAGCTTCCTGCTCACAGTAATTAGTACCTATTCAGACAAACATTTATAGCTGATTGACAGTTAACTGCCACTGACAGGCAATGTCTGTTAATCACAAATTATTTTACAGTTTTTAAAGTTCCAAGTTAAATTCAAAATGTTAAATTTTAGTTTTTACACCTAGTACTCACCCAGTACTTTAGAGCCTTCCACTCTCTCCAAATTCTCAACACTACCATCTGTGCACTTCATTTAAGACCACTTTTGCATTGTAGTCAAATGCCACTGATTATTAGTAGATTAAAATTGCAAGTAGCTTTAAATTGACAGGAAGCATTCATTGAATAATTCATAATTACCCCAAATTCTTTTCCGCCATTTATAATGGCAAGTCGATATTGCCTACGTTCCATGTCTTATGCATTACCTCATCAAAATGTATCTACAAATTCTTAACTCAACTAGTTCAGGGGATGAAAAAAAAATGCAGATGTTATAACAAAATGGCTGGCAGTGATTTACAGGGTAGCAATTTACTGACCTGGCAAACCACAAGAAACTAATTATTGCCTTGACTGATTTGTTACCTATGCGATCTCCAACTGTTATTCTTTTCTGATGGCTACACAGCAGATATACAGTAGTATAGAATCACCACCACATTAGGTGAAATTGTAATGATGCTAAGATACTAAAATCACAATGATGAAGAAACAAAACTACATTACAATACATCATTCTATACACCTAGCATTTGCATTTATTTTCATGCAGGATGTTCATTAAATAGATTTCTTTCAAAATGATCAATACCAGTCAGTGCTGGGCTATAGATAACAGCTCTCTATTTTAGGTACCCAGCGTCAGCACTGAATAAACTTCCCTCTTCTCGATCCCAACTTGCCTACTTTAAATTCCAACCTTTACTGCACCACTAAGTGTTCAGTTTCTCAACATCAGCACTTCCAATTTATTTCATTTTAAAGTCCAATAAAGGTAATTTGTGAATCGGTTTCTGGCAATTAGGTAATCACAATTCAGCTAAGGTTATATACTATTTCTTGTATATAGAATGTCTGCAACGTAGAGAAAGATTAATTTTACTTTTCTGTGAAAAGCAACACTAAGCAAAGGAAAACTAGACATTCCTTTATACTATTCAGTCCATCAGGAAGATAACACTTTCCAAGAGTTAAAAAGCAGGGATCAGAATTAGCAGCAACTTGGTCAGGCTAAAATTGCTAAAGTTAGGAACTCTAGTTGGTTAACTGTACATTTTAAAACAGAACAATGGCAGAAATCACTAGTGGTATAGATGTCCCCCACCTTACTAGAACAATTCAGAGGGAAAAAACACCAGTATTGATGCTATTAATTGAAGCATCTCAAATTTGAGAACATCCACTCTGGTTACTTCATTTCAAGTGAATCATTAAAATCGTGGAATATTCAAATAAATCTGGGCAGACTTAAAGTATAAAGTTTACCTGTAAACAAATCAGTACCATTTTTGTCATGCTCCTAAAAATTATAGGTTTAATATTTGACAAACAAATTTAATTTTTAGCACAGGACTTGCAGTGGAAAAGACTGTAGTTTGGAAAAAAATAGATGCAACTTTGATTGCTAACAGCATTATAAATTGTATTAGTCTCCCAAACTCTAAACCTCTTCAGGACACAAAACAACAAATCATGAGTGATGCACAAGCACACCACCATCTTGAAACAGGCCAGGATCTTAATTACTTCTAGTTTCAGGCCATTGCCCCGAGACAGGTGCATAACTATTCAATTAAACAATTTAAGCAAAAAATTAGACATCATAAAGCAGATCTCCAGTACAAACAATTTAAGTTTAATGTTTTCATTAAGTTAAATGCAGATGGCTCTCCTATAGCTTTCCACATGAAAGGAGAATTATACAAGAGAACACATAATACAAGTAGGGAAGAATTTTGATCCTAATAGCCACAGGGAATGTGTCTGCTGCTAAGGTGGCACTGCATTTAACTGAACCTGTCCTATTAAAGTCACAACACTTAACTAAAACAGAGTAGAAATTGAACTTACAACTATGCTTGGGAGGGAACTGCTGTACAAAAAGGCTAATTTGGCACTAGACATGTAAGTAGCACATTATATAAAGACATCCCTAAATGATACAACCAATGTAATTCTTTTTAGAGTCCAGTCACCTTATGCTGACAGCCAAGGGGCACACAGCAAATATCCACTTGAATTCTCAAAACAGTAACCTCCTAAATACTTTGTTAAAATAAAAGAGCTGATTTAAACAGAGAACATGGGCTGATCCAATTCCATTCTCAAAACATTTACAATGAGAGAGCACTGTTGCACATTTCCTTGCCAGAAAATTCAAATCAAAGCCAGGTAATACATACAAAGTACCACCTGGCTCGAAGTTTTACTTTTAAGTACCATTTCAGAGCAATACGGACAATACAAATGCACCCCAATATATCAGCAGTAACTTCATATCTTAAGTATAGTGCCAAAACACACTTGGCGTTATAACCTTAACATATATTTTACCTTAGAGACCAACCCCACTTCCACCTATGCCAAGAATAGCTCAGCAGGAAATTTACAAAACAGCCCCTCAGATTCCATTTTCCATGTTTGGGTAACGTCCCCTCAACCTCCCTGGATTGTGGAGGCTACGCAAAACTAAAAGCTGCTGTTAATGGAAATCACGTTAGTGACACGGCAGCCATGACAATATTAAACAGCTGTTCCACGCTCAGTATTACAGATTACGCCTGTGGCCGTCTAAAATACGTACAGAAATAGAAGGCGATATTTTCCCCCGCTTCAAGCTTTAGGTTGTGCGACACATCCCCTCGGCCCGCCACTGACAGGACTCCAGAGGCTGGGAACAGACCAGGAACAAGTCAGATTTCTCCACTCATGAGCCTGTGACAGTGGCTCATGCTGTGGTTGTTGTGGCTGATTTGGTGGCAGTTACTTTCCCTGCCCCCGTCTTCTTCCACTTACTCACTCACCTCCGAGCAGTGTCACCCCCCACAGCAAAAAGCGCCGCGCGGCCCGCAATAAATAAACGTCACTGAGGAGCTGCCAGCCAATCAGCGCCCACACAGTAACTGAACGGGCGAGGAGGAGGGCCAGAGCAAAGGGAATTAGGGGGAAGTGGGAGAGGGAGTCATCGGGGAAGGTCATAGAGAGAAGGGAGGGCAATGAAGAGGACAATAAATGAGCAATAGAGGAGAAAAAGCAGAGGGGAAGCAATAAAAGACAAGGTCGAGCAATGAGTGGATGGCAGGAGAGAAACTCGCAATAGGAACAATTAGGTTAGGCAATAGGAGAGAAGAGCGACAATATAGGAGGAGAGGCAATGGGAGCAAGAAAGGAGATGAGGAGCGAAGAGAAGCACGGGAATGGAAAGGGCTGCAGAGTACAATGAGAAGACAGGCAATGATACAGAGACGAGGGAAGAGAGGGGGCATAGTCTTCCAGAAGGGGAGTAGAGAGAAAGTGGGGACAGAAAGGAGGGTAAATGGAGAGGGTGGGGGGGAGAGAGATTGTGAAGTGAGGAAGAGAAAGATGCACAGAAAGTAGGGAAAAAGAGGAAGAAGGGTGCAAGAGGAGAGAAGTAGAGAGAGAGTATTGAAAGAGAAATGGAGGGGAGAGAAAGTGAGGACATAGGGGAAGGACAAGAGAGAAGAGGATGGGGGAGTAGGGTTGGGGTTTTGGGGTGGGGGGAGTAGGGTTTTGGTTTTGGGGTGGGGGGAGTGGGTTGGGGTTTTGGGGTGGGGGGAGTGGGTTGGGGTTTTGGGGTGGGGGGAGTGGGGTTGGGGTTTTCGGGGGGAGAGTGGGGTTGGGGTTTTGGGGGGGGAGTAGGGTTGGGGCTTGGGGGGGGAGAGTAGGGTTGGGGTTTTGGGGGGAGAGTAGGGTTGGGGTTTTTGGGAGGGAGTAGGGTTGGGGTTTTGGGGGGGGAGTAGGGTTGGGGTTTTGGGGGGGGGAGTAGGGTTGGGGTTTTGGCGGGAGAGTAGGGTTGGGGTTTTGTGGGGGGAGTAGGGTTGGGGTTTTTGGGAGGGAGTAGGGTTGGGGTTTTGTCGGGGGGGTAGGTTTGGGGTTTTTGGCGGGGGAAAGGGTTGGGGTTTTTGGGAGGGAGTAGGGTTGGGGTTTTTGGCAGGGGGGGTAGGGTTGGGGTTTTTGGCAGGGGGGGTAGGGTTGGGGTTTTGTGGGGGTATGTATTTTTGGGGGGGTAGGGTTGGGGTTTTTGGGGGGTAGGGTTGGGTGTATTTTGGGGGGTAGGGTTGTTTTTCTTTGGGTGGGGTAGGGTTGTTTTATTCTTGGGGGTGTCGGGTTAGGGCTTTTGGCAAGGAGGGGGTAGGGTTGGGGTCTTTGGTGCGGGTTAGGGTTTTGGGGGGGTAGGGTTGGGGTTTTTTGAGAGGGTAGGGTTGTTTTTTTGGGGGCGTAGGGTTTGGGATTTTGGTGGGGAGGTGGGTATGGTTGGGTATTTTGGTGGGGATGGCGGTATGGTTGGGTTTTTTGGTGGGGGGTAGTGGGGGGGTTGGGGTTTTTGGCAGGAGGTAGGGTTGAGATTGTAGGGTTGGCGGGTGGAGGTAGGGTTGAGGGGGGTAGTGGTGGGGGTAGGGTTGAGGGGGGTAGTGGTGGGGGTAGGGTTGAGGGGGGTAGTGGTGGGGGTAGGGTTGAGGGGGGTAGAGTTGAGGGGGGTAGTGGTGGGGGTAGGGTTGAGGGGGGTAGGGTTGAGGGGGGTAGTGGTGGGGGTAGGGTTGAGGGGGGTAGAGTTGAGGGGGGTAGTGGTGGGGGTAGAGTTGAGGGGGGTAGTGGTGGGGGTAGAGTTGAGGGGGGTAGTGGTGGGGGTAGAGTTGAGGGGGGTAGTGGTGGGGGTAGAGTTGAGGGGGGTAGTGGTGGGGGTAGAGTTGAGGGGGGTAGTGGTGGGGGTAGAGTTGAGGGGGGTAGTGGTGGGGGTAGAGTTGAGGGGGGTAGTGGTGGGGGTAGAGTTGAGGGGGGTAGTGGTGGGGGTAGAGTTGAGGGGGGTAGTGGTGGGGGTAGAGTTGAGGGGGGTAGTGGTGGGGGTAGAGTTGAGGGGGGTAGTTGAGGGGGGTAGTGGTGGGGGTAGGGTTGAGGGGAGTAGTGGTGGGGGTAGGGTTGAGGGGGGTAGGGTTGAGGGGGGTAGGGTTGAGGGGGGTAGTGGTGGGGGTAGGGTTGAGGGGGGTAGTGGTGGGGGTAGGGTTGAGGGGGGTAGTGGTGGGGGTAGGGTTGAGGGGGGTAGTGGTGGGGGTAGGGTTGAGGGGGGTAGTGGTGGGGGTAGGGTTGAGGGGGGTAGTGGTGGGGGTAGGGTTGAGGGGGGTAGTGGTGGGGGTAGGGTTGAGGTGGTGAGGGTAGGGTTGAGGTGGTAGGGTTGAGGGGGTAGTGGTGGGGGTAGTGGTGGGGGTAGGGTTGAGGGGGGGGTAGGGGGGTAGTGGTGGGGGTAGGGTTGGAGGCTGTGAGTGGTGGGAAGGTAGGGTTGGAGATTGAGGGGGTGTGGTTGGAGATTGGGGGGGTCGGGTTGGAGATTGAGGGGGTGTGGTTGGATGTTGGCGGGGTCGGGTTGGAGGTTGGGGGGGTAGGTTTGGAGGTTGGGTGTGGCGGGTGGGGTTGGTGGTGGGGGGTCGGGTTGAAGGTTGGGGTGGTGGGGAGGGATAGGGTTAGAGATTGGCGGGTGGGTAGTGTTAGTGGGGGGCTGGGTGGGGTTGGGGCAGGTCGTGTTGGGGGGTAGAGGTTGGGGCGGGTAGTGTTGAGGGGTAGGGTTGGTGGGGTGTGGGTTGGGTTGGTGGTAGGGTTCGGGGGTGTGGGTTGGTGGGGTGGTGTTTGGGTTGGGGGTGGTGGTGTCGGTTGGGTTGGTGATAGGGTGTGGGGGGAGGAGTTGGGTTGTGGGGGTAGGGTTGATGGTTGCAGGGGGATGGGGGAGGAGTGGGGTGGGGATGGGGGAGGAGTGGGGTGGGGATGGGGGAGGAGTGGGGTGGGGATGGGGGAGGAGTGGGGTTGGGGGGGTGGTTAGGATTGACATGGGGACGGGTTGGAAGAGGGGAGTAGGGGTTGGGAGGGGTAGGGTTGGGTTGGGGTTGGCGGGGGAGGAGTTTGGGGAGGGTAGAATTGGGAGGTGTAGGTTGGGAGTGTGGGGTTGGTGGGTTGGATTGGGGGGTAGAGTGTAGGGTTGTGGGGGAGGGTAGAATGATTGGAGGTAGGGCTGGCAAGTGTTGGGGTAGGGTTGGGAGGGGGTAGTGTTGAGGGTTGCGGGTGTCGGGTTGATGGTTGGGGGGTAGGTAGGGTGTAGAGTTGGCAGGTGTTGGGGGTAGGGTTGGGAGTGTAGGTAGGGCTGATGATGGGGGGATTGGGCTGATGGTTGGGGGATTGGGCTGATGGTTGGGGGAGTTGGACTGATGGTTGGGGGAGTAGGGTTGATGGTTGGGGAGATAGTGTTGATGGTTGGGGAGGTAGGGGTTGATGGTTGGGGAGGTAGGGGTTGATGGTTGGGGAGGTAGGGGTTGATGGTTAGGGAGGTAGGGGTGGAGGTTGGGTTGGGGTGGTAGGGTTAGGGGTTGGGTAGGGGTGGGGGTTGGGGGTGGGGTTTGGGTTAGGGGTCGTAGGGGTGGGGGTGGGGGTGGGGTTGGGTTAGGGGTGAGGATTGGGTTGGGGGTGGTAGGGGTGGGGATTGGGTTGGGGGTGGTAGGGGTGGGGATTGGGTAGGGGTGGGGGTGGTAGGGGTGGTGGTTGGTTTGGGGGTGTTGGGGTGGGGATTGGGTTGGGGGTGTGGGGGTTGGGTTGGGGGTGGTAGGGTTGGGGTGGTGGGGGTTGGGTTGGGGGTGGTGAGGGTTGGGTTGGTAGGGTAAGTTTGGGGATTGGGGTGGAGTTGGGTGGGAGGGGTGGTGTTGGGGGGGGTAGGGGTGTGGGTTGGGAAGGGGTTAGGGATGGGGTTGAGAAGGGGTTTGGGGTGGGGTGGGAAGGGGTTTGGGGTGGGGTGGGAAGGGGTTAGGGGTGGGATGGGAAGGGGTTAGGGGAAGGGTGGGGTTGGAATTGTAGGGGTGTAAGGTTGGGGGGAGGTGTTGGGAGGGGTAGGGATGGGTGATAGGAGTCGGGGGTGGGGAATTGGGAGAGGTTGGGTGGTAGGTTTGGAGTGGTAGGGTTGGGGTTTGGGTTGGGAGGAGTAGGGTTGGAGGGGGTAGGGTTGGGAGGAGTAGGGTTGGAGGGGGTAGGGTTAGGGTTGGAGGGGGTAGGTTTGGGGTTGGGGACATTAGGGTTGTTGGGGGTAAGGTTGGGGTTTTTGGCGGGGGGGTAGGGTTGGGGTTTTTGGCGGGGAGATAGTGTTGGGGTTTTTGGCGGGGGGATAGTGTTGGGGTTTTTGGCGGGGGGATAGTGTTGGGGTTTTTGGTGCGGGGGGTAGTGCTGAGATTTTTGGTGGGGAGGAGGGTTGGGGTTTTTGGCAGGGGGGGCAGTGTTGGGAGTCTTGGTGGGGAGGGGGTAGGTTTGGTTTTTTTTGCGGGGGAGTGCTAGGGTTGGTGGTTTTGGCAGGGGGCGTGTAGGGTCGTGTTTTTTGGCGGGGGACGGCTAGGGTTGGGGGTTTTGGCAGGGGGGGGGCGTGTAGGGTTGGGGGTGGGAGGGTTATGGGGGAATAGGGCTGGGAGGGGTAGGAATGGAAGGGGTTGGCAGGGTGGGGGTAGGTTTGGCGGGTTCAGATGGTAGTGTTCGGGGCGTAGGGTTGGGTGGGGGATTAGGGTTGGGTGGGGGATTTGGGGCGTAGGGTTGTTGGGTGGGATTGGTGGGGGGTGTGAGTAGTGTTGGGAGGGTGTGGGTAGGGTTGGTGGGCAAGGGTTGGGGAGGGGTAGGGTTGCAGGGGTGGGATATGGTTGGGGATGTAGGTTTGGGGCTGTGTTGGTGGGGGGGTAGGGTTGTAGGTGAGGGGTAAGGTTGGAGGTGAGGGGTAGGGTTTCGGGATGGGATGTAGGGTTTGGGGGTGAGATTGGGGGGCTGATATAGTAGGGGGATAGGGATGAGGGTTGGCGGGATAGGATTGAGGTGAGGTAGGGTTGGGGGGGGTGTGGTTGGGAGTGGGTGGTGGTGTGAGGTTTGGGGTGTGGAGGGTTGGTAGCGGGAGGGTTGGTGGGGATAGGGTTGTTAGAAGGGTTAGGGGGGTAGGATTGGGACGGGACGGTTTGGAGGCGGTAGGGTTGAGGGTTGGGGGTAGGTTTGGGAGGGGGGGTAGGATTGGGAAGTTGGCAGGGTGAGGTTCAGGGGGGTAGGGTTGGGGTGGGACTGAGGGGGTTTGGGTTGGGGGGGTAGGGTTGATGATTTGGGTGTAAGGGGATAGGGTTGGAGGTGGTGGCTTGGGGATGGGGTGATGTGGAGGTAGGGTTGGGTGTTGAGGTATAGGGTTGGGAGGGGTGAAGGGTTGGGGGTGTAGGGATGTGGATTAGGGTTGGGAGGGTAGGATTGGGAGAGGGGGTAGGCTTAGGGGGGTAGGGTTGGGAGGAGAGGAGTTAGAGGGGTAAGGTTGGGTGGTGTAGGGTTTTGAGGGGTTAGGGTTGGGGGGGGTTTGGTTGGGGCATAGGGTTTGGAGGGGTGTAGGGTTGGGGGGTGAGGCGGGTAGGGCTGGCGGGTGGAGAGTTTAGTGTTGATGGTTGGGAGGGGTTGGTGAGAGGCTAGGGTTGGGAGGGGTTGGTGGGGAGCTAGGATTGGGGGTGGTAATGTTGGGGAGGGTCAGGTTGGAGGTGGTGGGTTGGGGGTGGGAGTAAGGGTGGTAAGGTTGGGGGTGTTGGGTTGGGGATGTATGATTGAGGGTTGGGATGGGGGTTGTGTTGGGGCATAGGGTTGCGGGGTTGGGATGCTGAGGTTGGGTTAAGGGGTGGTGTAGGGCTGGGGGGGTAGGGTTGGAGCTGGTGGGTTGCGGGTTGAGGGTTGTGGAGTAGAGTTGGGGGGATGGGATGTGGATAGGTTGGGGGTTGCTGGGGTAGGGTTGGGGATAGGGATGGAGGGGATAAGGGTTGGGGGGTAGCGGCTGGGGTAGGTTTGGGAGGGGTCGGGCTGGGGGTTGTGTTGGGTTGGGAGTAGTGTTGGGGGGTATGGTTGAGGATTCGCTGGTAGGGTTGGGGCCTTGGGGGTAGGGTTGGGTGGGGTAGAATTGGAGGTTGGGGGTTGGGGTGGTATGGTTGACGGTTGGGTTGGGGATAGGGTATGGTTGAGCGGGGGTTGGGAGGGGTTGAGTTGGGGAGGTTTTGGGCGGTAGGGTTAGGGGTGGTAAGGATGGGGTTGTCGGGTAGGGTATACGTTTGGGGGACTGGTTGTTTTAGGTGGGTGTTTGTGGACTGGCAGAGAATGAGAGAAAAGGGAAAGAAGCAGAAAGAGGAGAGACAGGCACAGACAGAGTGATTGAGAGGAGGAGCAGAGAGAAGGGGAGAGACCAGGCGGAGTAAAAGAAGATAGAAGCTGGGAATGAATAGAGGAAGCAGAAGTAAAAGAAGACAGTAGAGGAGGGAAGAGAGAAAGGAGGGAGAAGGGAAGGAAGATAGAGGTAAAGGAAGAAGAGAGAGGGAATGAGGGAAGAAGGAAGGGGAGTGGAACCCTTGATGCACTCAGTTTAAAAAATGCAAAAATGTGTGTACTGTGGGTGGAACTTCACCTAAAATTCAGTGTGGGACTCGGACTCCATAATTATTCCACTTAAATCAGGCTTGTGCATGCCTGCAGCATGTACTCCTGACTCCAAAAATGAGACATTGGAAAATGCAACACAATGTTATTCAGGGACACAAGTTTAGGCCGTTTTTCTGACCTGCACCAACCACCAGAGAAGTTCTGTGTCACTCATGGTGCCATGGAAATTGGAGTTAAGGTGCCGGGCACACAACACATGCTTAGCAATATGAAAATTCTTGCCACATAGAAAAACAATTGATAAGAGGCTAGTAAAGGAAATTGATACATGTGAAAGAAGTTAAGGCTTGAACATTTTTGTTCTTAATATTAAATTGTCAGCGGTGGCTCGGTTGGTAGCAGTCTCGCCTCTTGAGTCAGAAGGTTGTGGGTTCAAGTCCCACTCCAGAGACTTGAACACAAAAATCTAGGCTGACACTCTCAGTGCAGTACTGAGGGGGTGCTGCACTGTCGGAAGTGCCGTCTTTCAGATGACATGTTAAACCAAGTCTGCTCTCTCAGGTAGATGTAAAAGATTCCATGGCACTATTTCGAAGAAGAGCAGGAGAGTTGTCCTGGCCAATATTTACCGCTCCATCAACATCACTAAAAAACAAATACCACATTGCTGTTTGTGGGAGCTTGCCTTGTGCAAATTGGCTGCTGTGTTTCCTACATTACAACAGAAACTACACTTTAAAAGTACTTCATCGGCTGCAAGATGCTTTGGGACATCTTGAGGTTGTGAAAGGCACTATATAAATGCAACTTTTTTCTTTGGAATAGACCATAAAGAGTCTGGTGCCATCAATGTCAATTTCCAGCTAGTAATACTATAGCTGCGAACCTTAAAATGCATATTAATCAGAATATAATAGGAAAGTTGGTGTAAGTCCAGGGACATGATATTTTAAAGAGAAATGTATTTGTTATATCACCACTTGTATAGCATGCTGGAAAACGTATAGCATGCTGGAAAACATTCTTTGGGGAAAACAGAAAAGAATCTGTCAAAAAACCCCAATAAATAATTATTCACGTCCCATTTCTAAAACTCTGCATTCCTGCTGAAACAGAAAATGGTCTCAACATTAGAATGGAGTTTGAGTCTTCCCAACTCAGCCCTGTCATGTACATCACCATGTTCATAAAGTTCAAACAATTTTGTTGCTTATTAAACTTTTGTGATGCTGCTTTATCTCATCCATTTTTGGCTACTGGTCCCATGCATAGCTGGAAAAATGGGCTGACAGCTATCTCTCTCTCTCTTGGCCTACAACTTCTCAGTAATAGTACTTTTCTGCTCTAGCCTCATTAACAGCTTTTGCATCCCAACTGCTGCAGCCCATGCAGTGAAGGTACCCCCATAGTACTGTTGGGGAAGGAGTTCCAGGATTTTGACCCAGTGACGATGAAGAAACAGCAATATATTTCCAAGTCAGGATGGTGTGTGACTTGGAGGGGAACTTGGAGGTGATGGTGTTCCCATGTGCTTGCTGGCCTTGTCGTAGATGGTAGAGGTTGCGGGTTTCGGAGATGCTGTCGAAGAAGCCTCGGCGAGTTGCTGCAGTACATCTTGTAGATGGTACACACTCCATCCATGGTGCATCGGTGGTGGAGGGAGTGGATGTTTAAGGTGGCGGATGGGGTGCCAATCAAACAGGCTGCTTTGTCCTGGATGGTATCAAGCTTCTTGACTACTGTTGGAGCTAAACTCATCCAGGCAAGTGGAGAGTATCCCATCACACTTTTGACTTGTGCCTTGTAGATGGTGGAAAGGCTTTGGGGAGTTAGGAGGTGAGACACTCGCCACAGAATACCCAGCCTCTGACCTGCTCTTGTTGCCACAGTATTTTAAGTGACTGGTCCAGTTAAATTTCTGCCCAATCGTAACCCCCAGGATGTTGATCGTGGGAGATTCATCGATGGTAATGGCGTTGAATGTCAAGGAGTGGTGGTTAGACTCTCACTTGTTGGAGATAGTCATTGCTTGGTACTTGTGTGGCGTGAATGATAGCTGCCACTTATCAGCCCAAGCCTGAATGTCGTCCAGGTCTTGCTGCATGCGGACATGTACTGCGTCATTATCTGAGGAATTGCGAACGGAACTGAACACTGCAACCGTCAGTGAACAACCCCATGTCTGACTGGAAGGGATAAATTGTAGGAGTTGCAAATAGGTGGTCAGAACAATGCTGAAGATAGTGAACTCATCAGTATAAGGAGGGTCTGAGAAATTGCCTATGTATGTAACATTTGCTTATGTAGGTATAGCACAAAGCAATAACGCATTAAACTATATCCTTAACCTTAGTAACACTTAAACAACCGGAAGTCAGCAGTTTTTGATTAGAAGTATTGAAGGAAGAGATAAGGAAGCTGGTATTTTGGTACAGTTACTCCAGGCGACGAGCAGTCCGGGGTAGAGGGCAAATAATGGAACAACACAATGATGGGAGATGGACAGTTGCATATACCACTCAGAGCCAGTCTGATAAGAGTCGACAAATCAATGTAACTCCGCTGATAGCAATAGACCTATTGATGATTTTGTAGGAGGGTAGCTCCTCTTCAAAACCTGTCTAAATTATACTTGAAAACTTGTACTTCGGAGATTTAGACTGAACCTTCCCGTGCATTGCTCGTAATAAAGCCGGTAAACCTGAGGTTTCGTTTGTTTAATTCCGTGGTCGTTATACAGTGGGAGCTGGGCAAGGTGTCAATTAATTATATCAGTTAATGCACATCAAGGAAGAGAAGCCTTTTACCCCCAACAGACGGGCGAGGTGTTGATTAACTATATCAGTTAATCCACCCCGAGGGAGAGAAGCCTCCTTTTTACCCCTACATTTGGCGTCACGAACAGGATGCAGACTTTCTGACCTGGATGATGTGATACCTGACTGGCAGTGAGTATGATTTTGTACCACCTGCAGCTGTAGCATTGATGGGGAAGGAGGTAATCTGTATAAAGAATTAGGAGGGGTAATCTGTAGAACAAGTTATAGCGAACCACGGAAGGACTAAAACCAAGGTTGGGGATAGGTGTATTGCCTGAAAAAGAAGGAATACAACCTAAAAAGGGGGCTGGGACCACAGGATGTTTAGGAAAACTGGCCAGTGGTTTAAAATGAAGACCAAGGGGAGGTCTCTGAGATATGGACCAAAAGGGTCCCGGGTATAAGTGCTAACAGGGAAAAGACAAAAAAAGAAAAATGCTGGAAAAACATTGAATTCAAAGGACAGCTTGTTTTTTTATCAAAAGATAAAGACACAACCTTGAAGCCACAGCTGCTAAAAAGGAAACAAACTGAACGTCTAATTGGGAAAAAAAAGTGTTTGCGATGGAAAATGACGTAACTTGTGAAATACTAATTGATATTGGCTGTGAAAAAGATATTGGTTTGATTAGGGATAATTAACCAATGAAAGCCGAATGTTCATAAATGGCTACTGTGAAATCTAGGCTTTGTTTCAAAATGTCAAAATAATAAAAACTTACGAGTTAAACCCGACACAGAAGCTGCAGTTTTGTGCCGAGAAAGAGAAAACAAAGATGTTTAACTATGGACTGGAGGAAGGTCATCAAAATATTATTAAGTTAGGATTTAAGGTAGGAGATGATTACGAGGAAACTTTGGAATGGGCAGAACAGGTAGAAGAGTTAAAGTTAGAACTGTTATGTATGTAACTATGTAATACTTGCCACCAGAGGGCGCAACTGTTGGGAGTCCTAATGGTCACCTGCACACATGTGCAGGGCCAGTATAAAAGGTTGGCTACCATGTTGTTTAGGCACTCTGGAGTTGTAATAAAGAAGACTAAGGTCACACTAAGTTTAGCTCACAGTATTCAGCCTCGTCGAGTTCTTCTATACACAACAACTGGCGATGAGTGACAGAATACGAACCTTCACGCAACCAAGGCTGCCGTTGGAATATTAGAGAGATTCGTAGAAAGTGATGATTGGGAAGCCTTCGTCGAGCGTCTCGACCAGTACTTCGTGGCCAACGAGCTGGAAGGAGACACTAACGCGGCCAAGCACAGGGCGGTTCTCCTCACCGTCTGTCGGCCTAAAATATACGGCCTCATCAAGAATCTGCTCGCATCGACAAAACCACCGGAGAAGGACTATACAGAGTTGTGCACACTGGTTCGGGACCACATCAAACCGAAGGAGAGTATCTTCATGGCCAGATATTATTTTTACACGCACCATCGCTCTGGGGGCCAGGACGTGGCGGATTATGTCGCTGACCTGAGATGGCTCGCGGGACCTTGCGATTTTGGAGCTGCGTTGGGGCAAATGCTGTGGGACTTCTTCGTGCTGGGCATCAGCCACCGAGGTCATTCTTCGAAAGCTGCTGGCTGCCGAAACCCTAGACCTGAGCAGGGCCATCGTGATCGCCCAGGCATGCATGGCCACGGACGATAACACCAAACAGATATCTTCTCAACATCAAAGCTCACTGGCAAGTACAGGCATAAAATGACATCGCTAGCAGACCGAACTGCATATGGCAGGGCCTATACATCTGCGGCTGCAAGACCTGTGATGACTCAGAGTCCGCCATCGGGGGTGAATGTGAATACATTAGCACCGTGTTGGTGCTATGGGGGCAATCATCGGGCCCATCAATGTCGATTCAAGCACTACGTGTGCAAAGGCTGCGCAATGATGGGGCACCTCCAGCAAATGTGCAAACGTGCTGCGACATACCGCATGGCAGAGGATGATCGACCTGGCACGGATCACGCAGCACAGGCAACTCAACCCGAGGAAGAAGTGTATGGGGTACATACCTTCACCACCAAGAGCCCTCCTATAATGCTGAAAATCAAATTAAATGGAGTTCCAGTATCCATAGAGTTGGACATGGGTGCAAGTCAGTCAATAATGAGCCAGAAGGCTTTTGAGAAACTGTGGGGCAATAAAGCACAAAGGCCTAAACTGAGCCCGATTAATGCAAAGCCGCGTGTCTACACCAAAGAGCTCATACCAGTCATTGGAAGTGCGGCAGTGAAGGTATCGTATGATGGAGCTGTGCATGACCTTTCATTGTGGATTGTTCCAGGCAATGGCCCAACGCTGTTTGGCAGAAGCTGGCTAGAAAAGATTAGATGGAATTGAAACGACATCACTATCTTCAGTGGATGACGCCTCGTGTGCTCAAGTGCTGAGCAAGTTTCCCTCGTTATTCGAACCAGGCATCGGCAACTTCACAGGCGCCAAGGTACAGATCCATCTAGGCCCCAATGCATGGCCCGTCCATCACAAGGCTCGGGCGGTTCCGTACATGATGAGGGAAAAAATTGAAATTGAACTGGACAGACTCCAACGCGAAGGAATCATATCGCCAGTCGAGTTCAACGAGTGGGTCAGTCCAATTGTTCCGGTGTTGAAAAGCGATGGCACGGTCAGAATCTGCAGAGACTACAGGGTAACGATTAACCGAGTCTCACTGCAGGACCCAGGCGGATGACCTGTTCGCAACATTAGCTGCGGGGGGTGGGGGGGGGGAAGTCATTCACCAAGTTGGACCTAACCTCTGCCTACATGACACAAGAGCTGGCTGAATCTTCGAAAAGAGTGATGTGCATCAACACACACAAAGGGCTGTTTATATAGCCCTTTCGGGATTTGCTTGGCTGCAGCCATTTTCCAGAGAAACAATGAGAGTTTGCTGAAATCTGTTCCGCGCACCGTTGTGTTTCAAGACGACATCCTGATCACTGGTCGTGACACCATCGAACATCTGCACAACCTGGAAGAGGTTCTAAGTCGCCTAGACAGAGTGGGACTCAGGCTGAAATGCTCCAAGTATGTTTTCTTGGCGCCAGAAGTTGAATTTTTGGGGAGAAAGATTGCAGCAGATGGCATCAGGCCCACGGACTCAAAGACAGAGGCCATCAAGAATGCATCCAGACCACAGAATGTGACGGAGCTGTGTTTGTTTCTAGGACTCCTCAACTATTTCGGTAACTTTCTACTCGGGTTGAGCACGTTGTTAGAGCCTTTGCACATGTTGCTACATAAGGGTGATGACTGGGTTTGGGGTAAATCTCAAGACACAGCCTTTGAGAAGGCCAGGAACCTGCTCTGTTCAAATAAGTTACTTGTACACTATGACCCATGTAAACGTTTAGTGCTAGCTTGTGATACCTCATCGTATGGGGTCGGCTGTGTGTTACAGCAAGCCAATGTATCGGGCAACCTCCAACCGGTTGCATACGCATCTAGAAGTCTATCTAAGACTGAGAGAGCCTACAGTATGGTCGGTAGTATGTGTATATGGGGTTAAGAAAATACCTATTTGGACTTCGGTTTGAGCTTGAAACTGACTACAAGCCGCTCATTTCGCTGTTTTCAGAGAGCAAAGGTATAAATACCAATGCTTTGTCCCGCATCCAAAGATGGGCACGAACATTATCCGCTTATGACTATGTTCTCCGCCACAGACAAAACTGTGCCGATGCTCTCACCCGTTACCATTACCCACCACTGGGGTTGAAATGGCGCAGCCCGCAGACTTGCTACTGGGCATGGATGCTTTTGAGAGCGAGGGGTCACCCGTCACAGCTCGCCAGATCAGGACCTGGACCAGCCAGGATTCTGTGCTATCATTAGTAAAGAGTTGCATCCTAAATGGGAACTGGTCGGCCGTTCCTGGGGAAAAGCAAGATGAAATTAAGCCGTTTTGCCGACGCAAAGGTGAAATGTCCATCCAGTCGGATTGTTTTTTATGGGGTAATCGCGTGATTTTGCAAAAAAAAGGCAGGGAAACGTTTATACGCGCCTACACAGTACCCACCCAGGCATTGTCATGATGGAGGCATTTGCCAGGTCGCATGTTTGGTGGCCCGGCATTGACTCAGACTTGGAGTCATGTGTGCATCAGTGCAACACTTGCTCACAACTGAGCAATGCACCAAGAGAGGCTCCACTGAGTCTGTGGTCATGGCCCTCCAAACCGTGGTCCAGGATTCACGTAGATTTTGCCGGCACCTTTCTAGGAAAGATGTTTTTAGTAGTTGTGGACGCTTACTCCAAATGGATTGAATGCGTAATCATGTCATCCAGCACGTCCACAGCCACCATCGAAAGCCTCCGGGCCATGTTCACCACCTATGGCTTGCCCAACATCTTTGTCAGTGACAATGGACCGTGTTTCACCAGCTCGGAATTCAACAAGTTTATGACCAGCAATGGCATCAAGCATGTCAGGTCTGCCCCGTTTAAGCCCATATCCAATGGTCAAGTGGAGCAAGCAGTCCAAACTATCAAGCAGAGCATGAAACGCGTGACGGACGGCTCCCTGCAGACCCACTTGTCTCGCATTCTGCTCAGTTACCGGATGTGATCCCACTCGCTCACCGAGGTTCCCCCGGCAGAATTGTTAATGAAGAGAGCCCTCAAAACCAGTTTCTCCCTAGTCCACCTGGATCTCAATGATCATGTGGAAACCCGGCGACATTGGAAGAACATGTACCACAATCGCGCGGCTGTTTCACATGACATTGATGTTAACGACCCTGTATTTGTCCTGAATTACGGTCATGGTCCCAAGTGGGCTGCTGGCACTGTTTTGGCCAAGGGAATAGGGTGTTTATAATCAAACCGTTAAATGGCCAAACGTGCAGAAAGCATTTAGATCAGACCAAATTGCGATTTACTGACAACGAGAAACGACTTGAAGAGGACATCACTATCGATGATCCACCAACACACAACCAACCAGCAATCGACCTCGCTGTCAATCACGAGGATGAACCCACTGTTCCTGACAGTCCGGCTAGACCAGCCGCTGTGCAGTGCAGCAATGGTCCGACCAACTCACACACGCCAGGGTTTGAACTTAGACGATCAACCAGGGAGCGAAGGGCTCCGGATCGCCTCAACTTGTAAATAATTTGTACCGAAGACTTTGGGGATGGGGGGGGGGGGAAGTGATGTTATGTATGTAACTATGTAATACTTGCCACCAGAGGGTGCAACTGTTGTGGAGTCCTAATGGTCACCTGCACACACGTGCAGGGACAGTATAAAAGGTTTGCTGCCATGTTGTTTAGGCACTCTGGAGTTGTAATAAAGACTAAGATCATACTAAGTTTAGCTCACAGTACTCAGCCTCGTGGAGTTTTTCATAACACAAGAACAAAGGGAGAAAATAGCAAAAATAGCAGCAACAGCAGTAGCAGCAGAAACGAAGGAGGAGGAGACACACCCCCACGCAGCTCCCCTGATATGTTTTAACTGCAATTAGGAAGGCCACTTCAGTAGGGATTGCCCGCAGAAGAGGAGAGGTTACGGAAATTCCAAAGAGAAATGTCACAATTGTGGTAAACTTGGAATATTTGGTCAAAGATTGCTGGAGTAAGGGAGGAGGCGCAGGAAGACGAGGCCCCCAACAGGCAAAGAAGGGAGCACCCTTTTGCAGTATGTGGATGATATCCTTATTGCCTCCAGCACAGAACAACAACACGTACTAGCTTTAACTACTGTGCTAGGCGCTCTACAGAGCGCAGGATTAAAAATAAATCCTAGGAGGTGGGAAGGAGCGAAATAACATATCTAGGATACATAATATCACAAGGGAAGAGACAGATGCCTAAGGACAGAAAGGAAGCAATTCGATCAATGCCCAGGCCAGGAACCGTGAAAGGGGTCAGATAGGTACGAGGGCTATTCAACTACTGCAGAAATGCCGAGATCAGGAAATTGTGGTTGTAAGATTAAAACAAGCTCTCACAAGTGCTCCAGCCCTGGGATTACCCGACCAGAATAGGCCCTTCCAGATCTATACCCACTACAGTAAAGATCATTATATGGGGACAGGCATAGGCCAGTGGCATAGTAATGTTGGAACACATACCCAGCATACCTTAGTACATTGCTTAGCACAGGAAGGCTAAAAACGGTATCTGACGCGTGAAGGGCTAAGTGGGAAGCAATGCTCTTACCCCCCCAACAGGGAGGCACAATAAAAGGCAACGTAACAACCCTGCAGGATGGATCATTACGCAGGGAAAAGAGCATCAGTGTAGCCCGACAGGAGAAGACGAGGGAAATAGTCAGGCTTGAGGAAGCAGACATGGATCTATATGTAGATGGGTCTCGGCGCTATATCAACAGAACACCACGGGCGGGTTGGGCCGTGGTAGATAGCAGTGGACAGGTCAAAAGGGAAGGGTGGTTAGAAGGGGGTCCATCAGCTTAAGTGGCTGAATTAGTGTCTCTGACTGAAGCTCTGAGGCTGGCTAGGGGAAAAAGAGTAAACATCTATAAGATAGCCTGGAGCAGACGGGGATACATGAGCTCAGGAGGAGGGCCGATTCAACATGAGGAGATTGTTAAAAAATTAGTGGAAGCCTCCCTCCGACCCCAGGAGTGTGCGATCAACATCAACAGGGAGATGCATGGGCAGATGAAGCAGCCAAGTGGGTGGCAAAGACAGGTACACTGGCCGGGGAAGCCCAGGTCGGAGTATGTACAATCGGGCCCAAGGAAGTAAACATGCTTAAGGTGCAGGGAGAAGCCACTCCACAGGAAAAGGAGGGGTGGAAGCAGAGAGGGGCCCAACAAGGGACCGTCGGGGAAATGGAGGACAGATGGGAATGTGGTGGCCCTGGAATGCATCCGTGGAGCCTATTAAATTTACACCACGGGTATGTCCATACAGGGAGAACCAATGTGATAAGTGCGATGTCCAGGTGGAAGGGAATAGGTAGAGATTTAGGGGACCACTGTAGAAGGTGCGTGATATGTGCAAAATACAACCCAGGGGGGAGAGTAAAGGTCAGAATGGGACATCAGCCCCGGCCAAAAGGATCCTAGGAAAACATGCAGATAGATTTTACTGGACCGTTACCCAGCAACAAGGGGAAGACATACTGCCTAGTTATAATAGGCCAGTTTACGAAGTGGGTAGCAGCTTTCGCCACTAGAAATTGTTCAGCAGAAACCGTGGCCAGGATCCTAGCAGAAGAAATAATACCACTACAGCTGGACTCAAATCAAGGTACACACTTCACAGGGAGGAAAATAAACAGGCCTGCGCTTTGCTAGGGATCAGGCAAAAATATCCCATATTATCACTGTTCCATGAAGAAATGGAGATTGATGTGTGAGCGCCACGGCAACTGAAATGCACCATTATGGATTTTGATTTTAGCTTTACTCCGCTTGACGAGACAGATATAACCAGGTTTATTATAACCCGAGCTGAAGGAGGAAAGATCGATGGGACAATGGACATTACCTGAGGAGGTTATGCAAAGGCCAACGAGCTGCAAGGAAAACCAATACTCGAACTGAAAGAGGAACAAACTCGACTTAATTGGACACCATTTGACAACATAGAGGATACCCCAGGTGGGGCAGAAATTCGGCAGAATAGAGAAGACCCCAAGTGGAGGAAAGAGAAGAAACATAGGATACCCCAGGCGGGTCATAATTCGAACACCGAGAAAATGTTAGCACGAGAGGACGTATACATGAACTATGCTGGACTAAATGTACTGGTTGTAGTGTAAGGGAACTCATCTTGCTAGTATTATCTGGTAAAAAGGTGCAGCCAACATAAGAGGCAGGCCCTAGCCCGTACGATAGTTAAAACATTGAATAAAGGGAAATCAGAGAGTCCGGCAGTATACTGTTGTGTATGCATGCCTGTTTACTGTGTGATGTCTGTAACACTGTATGCAACATTGAATGTACCCTTGTACTGTACACACCTTACCGGTACACTAGAGGGTGCTGTTGCTGGAGACCCAGGGGTTGCCTGCACACGGCAGGTAACCCAGTATAAAAAAGGAACACACAGCTTGCTGTTGGCACTCAGGAGCTGCTAATAAAGGACTGCAAGTCTGTAGAGTTTAAGCCTCATGGAGTCATTACTGAAGGTGCCTGCATACACAACAACTGGCGACGGGAATACGGGATCACGAACTACACGCTCAACATGTCTAACCTCAGCAACTTTCAGCAATTTATGGAGGGGGAGGATTGGGATGCTTTTGTGGAAAGATTGGAACACTTCTTTATAGCCAATGACCTGGACGGGGACACGCCGGCCACACTACCGAACAAACGCAGGGCCATCCTGCTTAGCAGTTGTGGGCCCACCATCCACGGTCTCTTCAGGGACTTACTAGCCCCGGAGAAGACAACCACCAAGAGCTATGAGGAACTTGTAACAATCATACAGGAACAACTAAAACCGAAAGAAAGCATCCTCACAGCCAGGCACTGGTTCTACACTTAAATTGCCAAGTATGCTGCACACTTAAGAAAACAAGCTGCACCGTGTGAGTTTGGCGACCACCTTAATGAAGCACTAAGGGACATATTTGTCAGCGGAATCGGCCACAAAAAACCTCCGACACAAATTGCTCTCGGCTGACATTACGGTCACCCTGCAGAAAGCAATTCAAGTGAGCCAGGCCTACGTGGTTTCGGCCAGCGACACCAGGCGAATACTGACCCAGGACTCTAAACCGGCGAGCGCAGTGTACCACATGGATACTTCTAAAGGCAGAAATGCTGCCCCGAGTCCCGCAACCCTGAGTCCGCCACATGGGGCAAACCGGATGGCCCCATGCTGGCGCTGTGGAGGAAACCACAGGGCCCACCAGTGCCGCTACAAAGATTATGCATGCAAAGGTTGCAAAGAAAAAAGGCACCTTCAGAGAATGTGCAGAAAAGGATATACTCACTGTGTCTCTGATGAGTTGGCTGATCACCGAGGCTCCGACACAGATGAAGATGTAGCTGCTCTAACCCTGGGAGAGGAGTATAGAATCTTTACCTGCTCCACCGGAAGTTCTCCGTGGATGATGGAAGTCGACATCGACGGGGTCCCAGTCTCCATGGAGATCGACACAGGGGTGAGCCAGTCTGTGATGAGCCAAAAAATCTTTGAAAAAATTTGGAGGAATCCTGGAGGTAACCCAGTATAAAAAGGAACACACAGCTTGTTGTTGGCACTCAGGAGCTGCTAATAAAGGACTGCCAGTCTGCAGAGTTTAAGCACCATACCCTGCCTCATGGAGTCATTACTAAAGGTGTCTGCATACACAACAATAACCTTGATGGGAAAGCCAACCGGTAGATCCTGCAGCTCGGGAAGTAGCGCTACCCAAGCGAAAGGACAACCCTGGAAGCTCATCCATGAGGAATGAATTGGGAAATGGCCTATCTTGGGCCATTAGGGGGAATTGTAAGGGATAAATTGTAGGAGTTGCAAATAGGTGGTCAGAACAATGCTGAAGATAGTGAACTAATCAGTATAAGGAGGGTCTGAGAAATTGCCTATGTATGTAACATTTGCTTATGTAGGTATAGCACAAAGCAATAACGCATTAAACTATATCCTTAACCTTAGTCACACTTAAACAACCGAAGTCAGCAGTTTTTGATTAGAAGTATTGAAGGAAGAGATAAGGAAGCTGGTATTTTGGTACAGTTACTCCAGGCGACGAGCAGTCCGGGGTAGAGGGCAAATAATGGAACAACACAATGATGGGAGATGGACAGTTGTATCTACCACTCAGAGCCAGTCTGATAAGAGTCGACAAATCAATGTAACTCCGCTGATAGCAATAGACCTATTGATGATTTTGTAGGAGGGTAGCTCCTCTCCAAAACCTGTCTAAATTATACTTGAAAACTCTTGTATTTCAGAGGTTTAGACTGAACCTTCCCGTGCATTGCTCGTAATAAAGCCGGTAAACCTGAGGTTTCGTTTGTTTAATTCCGTGGTCGTTATACAGTGGGAGCTGGGCGAGGTGTCGATTAACTATATCAGTTAATGCACACCAAGGAAGAGAAGCCTTCCTTTTACCCCAACAGACCGGCGAGGTATCGATTAACTTTTGCAGTTAATCCACCCCGAGGGAGAGAAGCCTCCTTTTTACTCCTACACTGACCTTATGATGGGGGGAAGGTTATTGGTGCAGCAGCTGATGATGGTTGGGTATAGGACACTGCCTGAGGAACTCATACAGCGATGTCCTGGGGTTGAGATGATTAGCTTCCAACAACCACAACCATCTTCCTTTGTGCTAAATATGATGCCAACCAGTGGAGAGTTTGCCACCCAATTCCTATTGACTTCAGTATAACTAGGGCTCCTTGGTCAAATTCTACCTTGATGTCAATGGCAGTCACCATCACCTCACCTCTGGAATACAGCTTTTGTCCATATTTGGACCAAGGCTGTAATGAGATCTGAAGCCGAGCAGTTCTGGCAGAACCCAAACTGAGTCGGTTATTGGTGAGTAAGTGTTGCTTGAAAGCATTGTCAATGACCCCTTCCATCACTTTGCTGATGATTGATAGTAGACTGTTGGGGCAGTAATTGGCCAGTTTGGATTTGTTCTGCTTTTTGTGGACATGACTTACCTGGACAGTTTTCCACATTATCAGGTAAATCCCAGTATTTGGCTGTATTGGAACAGCTTGGCTGGAGGTTCTTGAGCACAATCTTCAGCACGTTTGCCAGGATGTTGTCAGGGTCCATAGCCTTTGCTGTATCAAGTGCGCGCAGCCGTTTCTTGATATCACGTGTAGTGAATTGAATTGGTTGAAGACTGGTTTCTGTGATGGTCAGGCCCTCTTGAGGAGGCTGAGATATATCATCCATTCGACACTTCTGGCTGAAGATAGTTGCAAGCATTTCAGCCTTGTCTTTTGCACTATGGGGCTCCGCCATCATTGTGGATGGGGATATTCATGGAGCCTCCTCCTCCCGATAGTTGTTTAAGTGATCTGATCTGCTGGTTGTGGGATCACTTAGCACTGTCTATAGCATGGTGCTTCCGCCATTTAGCATGCATGTAGTCTTGTGTTGTAGGTTCCCCAGGTTGGCACCTCATTTTTTGGTATGCCTGGTGCTGCCCCTGGCATGAACTTCAGCACTCTTCATTGAACCAGGGTTGGTCGTCTGGCTTGATGGTGATGGTAGAGTGAGGCATATGCTGGGCCATGAGGTAACATTGTGGTGGAATACAATTCTGCTGCTGCTGATGGCCCACAGCACCTCATGAATGCCCAGTTTTGAATAGCTAGATATGTTTGGAATCTATCCCATTTAGCACGTTGGTAGTGCCACGCAATACGATGGCGGGTGTCCTCAGTGTGAAGATGGGACTTTGTCACCACAAGGACTGTGCCGTGGTCACTGCTACCAATGCTGTCACGGACAGATGCATCTGCAGCAGGTAGATTGGTGAGGATGAGGTCAAGTAGGTTTTTTCCTCGTGTTGGGTCTCTCACAACCTGCCGCTGGCCCAGTCTGGCAGCTATGTCTTTCAGGGCTCGGCCAGCTCAGTCAACAGTGGTGCTACCAAGCCATTCGTGGGGATCCACATTGAAGTCCACCACCGACATTACATTCTGTGCCCTTGCTGCCCTCAGTGCTTCTTGCAAGTGGTGTTCAACATGGAAGAGTACTGATGCATCTGCTAAGGGAGGGCGGTAGGTGGTAATCAGCAGGTTTCCTTGCCCATGCTTAATCTGAAGCCATGAGACTTCATGGGGTCCGGAGTCAATGTTGTGGACTCCCAGGGCCACTCCCTCCCAACTGTATACCAGTGTGCCGGCATCTCTGGTGGGTCTGTCCTGCCGGTGGGACAGGACATACCCAGGGATGGTGATGGATGAGTTTGGGACATTGGCTGAAAGGTACGATTCTGTGAGTATGGCTATGTTAGGTAAGTGGGACAGCGCTCCCAATTTTGGCACAAGTCCCCAGATGTTCCCGAGGAGGACTTTGCATGGTCGACTGGGCTGGTTGTGTCATTGTCGTGTCCATAGCCAGTGTCGAGGTGGATGTTGGGTGGTCCGTCTGGTTTCATTCTCATTATTGTTTCTCGTAGTGGTTTTGTACAACTGGGTGGCTTGCTAGGCCATTTCAGAGGGCAGTTAAGAGTCAACCATATTGCTGTGGGCCTGGAGTCACATATAGGCCAGACCCGGGAAGGACAGCAGATTGCCTTCCCTATAGGACATTAGTGAACCAGGTGGGTATTTACGGCAATCCAATAGGGTCATGATCACCGTTTCTGACACTAGCTTTTTATTCCAGATTTATTTAATTAATAGTAATAATGTTTTCCCATCCCTGGCATCATCCTGATGAACCTAGATTGTGCACTTTCTATGGCTCTAATGTCCTTTTTATAATGAAGCACACAAAACTGCACATAGTATTATGTGGCCTAACAAATGTTTTGTACATTATTTCTTTACTCTTGTCCTCCATACCCATGACTATTAAACCTAAAATTCTTCTGCCCTGTTTATGGCTTTATCTACTTGAACTTGCACTTTAAGGGAATTTAGTATTTGAACCCTTAGTATGGCTCAGAGACGTGGACCATATACAGTAGACACCTCAAATCACTGGAGAAATACCACCAATGATGTCTCTGCAAGATCCTGCAAATCCCCTGGGAGGATAGACGCACTAACGCCAGTGTTCTCGATCAGGCCAACATCCCCAGCATTGAAGCACTGACCACACTTGACCAGCTCCATTGGGCGGGACACATTGTTCGCATGTCACCCACAGAACTCCCAAAGCAAGCGCTCTACTTGGAACTCCTACACGGCAAGCGAGCCCCAGGTAGATAGAGGAAATGTTTCAAGAACACCCTCAAAGCCTCCTTGATAAAGTGCAACATCCCCACCGACATTTGGGAGTCCCTGGCCAAAGACCGCCCTAAGTGGAGGAAGTGCTGAGCACCTCGAGTCTTGTCGCCGAGAGCATACAGAAAACAAGCGCAGGCAGCGGAAGGAGCGTGCGTCAAATCAGATGCCCCACCAACCCTTTCCTCCAACGACTGTCGGTCCCACCTGTGACAGAGACTGTAATTCCCGTATTGGACTGTTCAGTCACCTGAGAACTCACTTTTGGAGTGGAAGCAGGTCTTCCGAGATTTCGAGGGACTGCCTATGATGAGGTCTCTTTGTTCTGCTGAGGTACACCACTTTCAACCCTTCTCCAATCCAAACAACACCCATTTACCTTAACTCTGTTTTCTATAAGCACATAACAAATAGGAGCAGGAGTAGGCCATACGACCCCTCGAGCCTGCTCCGCCATTTAATATGACCATGGCTGATCCGATCATGGACTCAGATCCACTTCCCTGTCTGCTCCCCATAACCCCTTAATCCCTTATCGGTTAAGATACTGTCTATCTCTGTCTTAAATGTATTCAATGTCCCGGCTTCCACAGCTCTCTGAGGTAGCGAATTCCACAGATTTAGAACCCTCTGAGAGAAGAAATTCCTCTCCATCTCAGTTTTAAATGGGCAGCCCCTTATTCTAAGATTATGCCCTCTAGTTCTAGTCTTCCCCATCAGTGGAAACATCCTCTCTGCATCCACCTTGTCAAGCCCCCTCATAATCTTATACGTTTCAATAAGATCACCTCTCATTCTTCTCAATTCCAAAGAGTAGAGGCCCAACCTCCTCAACCTTTCCTTGTAAGTCAACCCCCCCATCTCCGGAATCAACCTAGTGAACCCTCTCTGAACTGCCTCCAAAGCAAGTATATCCTTTCTTAAATATAGAAACCAAATCTGCATGCAGTATTCCAGGTGTGGCCTCACCAATACCCTGTATAACTGTAGCAAGACTTCCCTGCTTTTATACTCCATCCCCTTTGCAATAACGGCCAATATTCCATTGGCCTTCCTGATTACTTGCTGTACGCATACGAACCTTGTGTTTCATGTACAAGTACCTCCAGGTCCCGCTGTACTGCAGCACTTTGCAATTTTTCTCCATTTAAATAATAACTTGCTCTTTGATTTTTTTCTGCCAAAGTGTATGACCTCACTCTTTCCAACATTATACTCCATCTACCAAATTTTTGCCAACTCTCTTAGCCTGTCTATGTCCTTTTGCAGATTTTGTGTGTCCTCCTCACACATTGCTTTTCCTCCCATCTTTGTATCGTCAGCAAACTTGGCTACGTTCCACTTGGTCCCTTCTTCCAAGTCGTTAATATAGATTGTAAATAGTTTGGGTCCCAGCACTGATCCCTGCGGCACCCCACTAGTTACTGATTGCCAACCCGGGAATGAACCATTTATCCCAACTCTCTGTTTTCTGTTAGTTAGCCAATCCTCTATCCATGCCAATATATTACCCCCGTGACCTTTTATCTTGTGCGGTAACCTTTTATGTGGCACCTTGTCAAATGCCTTCTGGATGTCCAAATACACCACATCCACTGGTTCCCCTTTATCCACCCTGTTGTTACATCCTCAAAGAATCCCAGCAAATTTGTCAAACAGGACTTCCCCTTCATAAATCCATGCTGACTCTGCCTGATTGAATTATGCTTTTCCAAATGTCTTGCTGCTGCTTCTTTAATAATGGACTCCAACATTTTCCTAACCACAGATATTAGGCTAACTGGTCTATAGTTTCCTGCTTTTTGTCTGTCTCCTTTTTTAAATAGGGGCGTTACATTTGCAGTTTTTCAATCTGCTGGGACCTCCCCAGAATCCAGGGAATTTTGGTAAATTACAACCAATTCATCCACTATCCCTGCCGCTACTTCTCTTAAGACCCTAGCATGCAAGCCATCAGGTCCAGGGGATTTATCCGCCTTTAGTCCCATTATCTTACTGAGTACCTTAGTGATTGTGATTGTGGTAAGTTCCTCCCCCACTATAGCCCCTTGACTATCCACTGTTGGGATATTGTTAGTGTTCGCTACTGTAAAGACTGATACAAAATATTTGTTCGGAGTTTCTGCCAACTCCATGTTCCCCATTACTAATTCCCCAGTCTCGTCCTCTAAGGGACAAACATTGACTTTAGCCACTTGTTTCTTATAGAAACTCTTGCTATCTGTTTTTATATTTTGTGCTAATTTACTTTCATAAGCTATCTGCCCTTTCTTAATCATTTTTTTAGTCATTCTTTGCTGGCTTTTAAAAGCTTCCCAATCTTCTGCCCTCCCACTAGTTTTGGCCACTTTGTATATGCCCTTGTTTTTAATTGGATACCGTCCTTTATTTCTTTAGTTAGCCACAGATGGCGATCTTTTCTTTTACACCCTTTTCTCCAACTGGAATATATTTTTCTTGAGAGTTGTGAAATACCTCCTTAAATGTACACCACTGTTCATCAACCATCCTGCACTTGTATCTATTTTCCCAATCCACTTTAGGCAAATCTTCCCCATTACCTTCATAGTCTCCTTTATTTAAGCTTAGTACGCTGGTTTGAGATCCAACTTTCTTACCCTTCATCTGAATTTGAAATTCAACCATGCTATGGTCACTCATTCCCAGGGGATCCTTTACTAGGAGATTGTTTATTTACCCTATCTCATTACGCAGGACCAGATCCAAGATAGCCTGCCCCCTGGTTAATTCCGTTACATACCGCTCAAGGAACCCGTCCCTTATGCACTCTCTGAACTCTTCCTCAAGGCTACCCTGATCAATTTGATTTGTCCAATCAATATAGAGGTTAAAATCACCCATGATTATTGCTGTTCCCTTTTTACAAGCCCCCACGATTTCCTGGTTTATACTCCGACCAACAGAGTTGCGACTGTTTGGGGGCCTATAGACTACGCCCACCAGTGACTTTTTCCCCTTATTATTCCTTATCTCCACCCAAACGGTTTCAACATCCCGATCATTTGAGCCAATATCATTTCTCACTATTGCAGTGATTCCATCTATTGTGTTCCTAACACAGATGAGGCTGCACACAGGGAGGTTAAAGTAACAGTGACCTCAGTCTTTAAAAAGACACTCCAGAGTGAGGAACAGGCCTCAGGGGTCGGCTTATATACAGTGCTCCCAAGGGATGCTGGGATCCTTTGGGACTTCAGGGGATGCGCTCCCTGGTGGCGGAACATGGGAGTGCATGCTTTACAGATACACAACATCACTCCCCACCCCCACCCCGCAAAGTCAAAGTGAAAATTATTTACAAGGTGAGGCGGTCGGGAGCCTTTCTTTCCCTGGTGGACCGCCTCCGTACAAATGTCTGTTCTGGTGTGTTGGCTGTGCCCTCGCTGGGCTGGCGTGTTGTTGGCCCTGCAGGGCTGCTGGGTGAGCCTGGCCTTGCTGGGCTGTTGGGCATGATGGGTTTGATTTCCTGGTCCGGCGTGCTGTCGTTGATCCTTTGGGTGTGTGTTGTGGGCTCGAAAAAGGTGGTGTCTGCTGTGGGTTATTCAGGGCAGTCTGTGAACCGCAGCCTCATTTGCTCCAGGTGCTTTCTGCAAATTTGTCCATTGTCTAGTTTGACTACAAACACCCTATTCCTTTCTTTAGCTATCACCATGCCCGTGATCCACTTGGGACCATGTCCATAGTTTAGCACATACACAGGGTCATTCAGATCAATTTCCTGTGACACAGTGGCGCGACCATCGTTTACATTTTGTTGCTGCCGCCTGCTCTCTACCTGATCATGCAGGTTGGGGTGAACCAGCGAGAGTCTGGTTTTAAGTGTCCTTTTCATGAGTAGCTCAGCCGGGGGCACCACTGTGAGCGAGTGGGGTCTCGTGCGGTAGCTGAGCAGTACTCGGGACAGGCGGGTTTGGAGTGAGCTTTCTGTAACTCGTTTTAGGCTCTGTTTGATGGTTTGTACTGCCCGCTCTGCCTGCCCATTGGAGGCTGGTTTAAACGGGGCCGAGGTGACATGTTTGATCCCATTGCGGGTCATGAATTCTTTAAATTCGGCACTGGTGAAACATGGCCCGTTGTCACTGACCAGTATGTCAGGCAGGCCGTGGGTGGCAAACATGGCCCTCAGGCTTTCAATGGTGGCGATGGCGGTGCTTCCCGACATTATTTCACATTCAATCCATTTTGAAAAAGCATCCACCACCACCAGGAACATTTTACCGAGAAACGGGCCCGCATAGTCGACATGGATCCTCGACCATGGTCTGGAGGGTCAGGACCACAAACTTAGTGGTGCCTCTCTGGGCGCTTTGCTCAACTGAGTACATACGCTGCATTGCTATACACAGGACTCGAAGTCAGAGTCGATACTGGGCCACCACACGTAGGATCTGGCTATCGCTTTCATCATTACTATACCCGGGTGTGTGCTGTGGAGATCCGAGATGAACGTCTCCCTGCCCTTTTTTGGTAGCACTACGCAGTTACCCCACAACAGGCAGTCTGCCTGAATGGACAGCTCGTCCTTTCGCCGCTGGAACGGCTTGATTAGCTCTAGCATTTCAACGGGGATGCTGGCCCAGCTCCCATGCATTACACAGTTTTTTACTAGGGACAGCAGAGGATCTTGGCTGGTCCAAGTCCTAATCTGGCAGGCCGTGACAGGTGATTTATCATTTTCAAAAGCTTCCATGACCATCAACAAGTCTGCGGGCTGCGCCACCATCAACAAGTTTGCAGGCTGCGCCATTTCCACCCCGGTGGTGGGCAATGGTAGCCGACTGAGAGCATCCGCACAGTTCTCGGTGCCTGGCCTGTGGCGGATGGTATAGTTATACGCTGATAGCGCGAGTGCCCACCTTTGTATGCGGGCTGAGGCATTAGTATTTATCCCCTTGTTTTCAGCGAACAGGGATGTAAGGGGCTTGTGCTCGGTTTCCAGCTCACATTTGAGGCCAAACAGGTACTGATGCATTTTTTTAACCCCTAACACACATGCTAATGCCTCTTTCTCAATCATGCTGTAGGCCCTCTCGGCCTTAGACAAGCTCCTGGAGGCATAGGCGACAGGTTGCAACTTCCCCGCAACGTTAGCTTGTTGTAATACACCCCCAACTCCGTACGACGACGGGTCACATATTAGCACAAGTCTTTTACACGGGTTATACAATACAAGCAGCTTGTTGGAGCATAAAATGTTTCTGGCTTTCTCAAAAACAATTACTTGGTTTTTTTCCTCATACCCAGTTCTCACCTTTGCACAATAACACATGTCGGGGCTCTAAAAGGGTGCTTAACCCCGGTAGGAAGTTATCAAAATAGTTGAGGAGTCCTAGGAACGACTGCAGCTCCATGACGTTCTGTGGCCTGGGCGCGTTCCTGATAGCCTCTGTCTTGCCGTCTGGGGGCTGAATGCCATCCGCCGCGATCTTTCTCCCCAAAAACTCAATTTCTGTTGCCATGAAGACGCATTTTGACCTCTTCAGCCGCAGCCCTACGCGATCCAGTCGCTGGAGGACCTCCTTCAGGTTTTGTAGGTGCTTGGCGGTGTCCCAACCCGTGACCAATATGTCGTCCTGAAAGACCGCAGTGTGTGGTACCGACTTGAGTAGGCTCTCCATGTTTCTCTGGAAGATCGTTGCAGCCAACCGAATTCCAAACGGGCATCTGCTGTCGATGAACAGTCCCTTGTGCGTGTTGATGCAGGTGAGGCCCTTCGAAGACTCCTCCAGATCCTGCATCATGTAGGCCG
The DNA here is from genome assembly GCF_044704955.1 of Pristiophorus japonicus. Lineage (NCBI taxonomy): Eukaryota > Metazoa > Chordata > Chondrichthyes > Pristiophoridae > Pristiophorus > Pristiophorus japonicus. The sequence goes on along the minus strand of NC_091977.1, from coordinate 153,582,437 downwards.
AAGTCAGGTCGAGCTTGGTGACTGTCTTGCCTCCTGCCAGCATCGCAAATAGGTCGTCTGCCTTAGATAGCGGGCATTGGTCCTGTAGCGAGAAACGATTAATAGTTACTTTATAATTGCCGCAAATCCTGACCGTGCCATCACTTTTGAGTACTGTAACAATCGGGCTGGCCCACTTGCTGAATTCCACTGGGGAGATGATGCCCTCGCATTGCAGCATGTCCAGCTCGATTTCCACTCTCTTCCTCATCATGTGAAGTACCGTTCGCGCCTTTTGCCTCTGGGACCAAATGGATCCGCACCTTCGCCCCGGAAAAGTTTCCAATGCCTGGCTCAAAAAGGGAAGGAAATTTGTTAAGAACCTGGGTACATGAGGCCTCATCGACATGTGATAGCGCTTGGATGTCATCCCAGTTCCAGCGGATTTTGCCCAGCCAGCTCCTTCCAAGCAGTATGGGACCATCGCCTGGGACAATCCAGAGTGGCAGTTCGTGCACCGTGCCCTCGTAGGTGACCTTGACCATGGCACTGCCCAGGACAGTGATAAGCTGTTTGGGTGTACATTCTCAGTTTCGCGTGGACGGGGCTCAGGGCTGGTCTGAATGTCTTGTTGCACCACAGTCTCTCAAACATCTTTTTACTCATCATGATGGATTGGCTAGCGCCAGTGTCCAGTTTCATGGCTACGGGTAAACAATTCAATTTTACGTTTAGCATTATAGGTGGACATTGCGTCAAAAATGTGAGCACCCCGTGTACTTCAGCATCTGCCTCCTCTCTCTGAGGCTTGAAATTGCTTTGATCCACTATGAAAAGATCTTCCTCTGCCACGTGGTGGTTAGCAGGTTTTGCAGAGCTTGCAGCTCGTTGGAGATGCCCCATTGTTCCACAGCTCTTGCAAACATACCCTTTGAAGCGGCATGAATAGGCTGAATGGAAGCCTCCACAACGCCAACAAGGTGTGAATTGCCTTGCATTCATCCTTAGTTGGGGACTCTGAGTTATCTGGGTCACCTGAGGCCTGCTGGCAGCTGCAGATTCGTGGGTTCTGCCCTGTACATTTCTGCTCGCAAACACAGTTCCAGTTAATTTGCGAACATTGCTAGCACTTGTGTGCTGAGAGATTTGTTTGGTGTTATGTCCACTGGTGGACATACAACGCCTGTGCTATCGCAATGGCCTTACTGAGGGTCGGTGTCTCTACAGTCAAAAGTTTTCGTGGGGTGATCTCGTGGCCAATGCCCAGTACAAAAAAGTCTCTGAGCATTTGCTCCAGGTATCCATCAAACTCACATTGTCCTGCAAGTCGCCTTAGCTCGGTGATGTAGCTCGCCACTTCCTGACCTTCAGATCGCTGGCACGAGTATAACCGATACCTCGCCATCAGCACGCTCTCCCTTGGTTAAGATACTCCTGAACCAGTGTACACAGCTCCTCATATGACTTATCTGTGGGTTTCACTGGAGCCAGAAGATTCTTCATGAGGCTGTAGGTCGGTGCCCTGCAGACTATGAGGAGGACCGCTCTCCTTTTTGCAGCGCTTCCTTCTCCGTCCAGCTCGTTGGCTACAAAGTACTGGTTTAGCCATTCGACATAGGCTTCCTAGTCCTCACCCTCCGACAACTCCTCCAGGATGCCCACAGTTTGCTGCATCTTTGCATTGGGTTCGTATTCTCGTCGCCAGTTATTGTGTTCCTAACACAGATGAGGCTGCACACAGGGAGGTTAAAGTAACAGTGACCTCAGTCTTTAATAAGACACTCCAGAGTGAGGAGCAGGCCTTCGGGGCCGGCTTATATCCAGTGCTCCGAAGGGATGCTGGGATCCCTTGGGACTTCAGGGGATGAGCTCCCTGGTGGCAGAACATGGGAGTGCATGCTTTACAGATACACAACACCATCCTTTATCAATAGAGCTACCCCACCTCCTTTTCCTTTCTGTCTGTCCTTCCGGATTGTCAAGTACCCCTGAATATTTAATTCCCAGTCTTGGTCAACTTGCAACCACATCTCTGGAATGGCTATAAGATCATACCCATTTGTATCTATTTGTGCCATCAACGCATCTATTTTGTTACGAATGCTACGTGCATTTCGACAAAGTGCCTTTAAATTTGCCTTTTTACCCTTTTTTCCTGCTTGTTCCCTCTCTGCTTCAAACTCACTTTCTTTATTTTTGCTTTCTAATTCCAGCTTTTCTCCCCTCCCTACTGAATCTATCTGACAAACAACTTTCTAGCCATGCTGTTACATTTCCTAATACCACGAGCCTGAACACTTCAAACAATCTTCCTATGAGACACCTTACTGAAAGCCTTTTGAAAATCCATATAAACTACATTTACATTTTCTCTTCATCCAATTGATCACTTCTTCAAAAAAATCTTAAATTTGTCAAACATGACTTGCCTTTAACAAATCCAGGCTGGCTGCACTTCATTTACCCATGCATTTCTATAGGCTTACTAATTTTATCTTGAATTATGGATTCTAAGAGTTTGCCTACAAATTATCTTATATTAACCGGCTTATAGTTATCCTAGCTAATCCTTCTCTCCTTTCTTGAATAAGGTGTTAAACTGCCCACTCTCCATCCAATGGTACAATCTTCATAATTAACGACAATTGCAGCTCAGGCCTTTGCTATCTTCCCTTTGACTTCTTTCAACAGCCTCAGGTACAAGTCATCAGGGCCTATGACTTACTCACCTTGAGTTCTGCCAAAGTTTTCAGAACCTCATTCCTTTTCGACAGTTATCTCTGACAATGGTTCCAACTCCTCCTCTGGTACACCTACATTATCATTCCCCCCCTCCCCCATCTGTAAAAAACAATGCAAAATATGTATTTAATACCACACCATACCCGAATGCTCCACAATTAGTCATCTCCTTAATCCCTGACCATCTCTTTCACTATTGTTTTAGTTTTCATCGGCTTAGAAAAAGCTTTACTATTTTGTTTTATATTAATTTCTAGTCTTTCATATTCCCTTTTATTTTTTTCAGGCATACAGAACGTGTATTGGAGAGATGAAAAAGCTTAGTAAGTAGTAATCAAGGAGGTCTTCCTGTATTAAATGGTATATAACTTAATGCAAGGAGTATAGCGAATAAGGCGGATGAGCTAAGAGCACAGGTAGATACTTGGGAGTATGACATTATAGCCATTACAGAGACATGGCAGAAAGAGGGGCAGGTTTGGCAGCTCAATACTCCTGGTTATAGAATTTTTAGACAAGACAGAGAAGGGGGGGGTAAAAAGCGGGGTGGGGTGGTTGCGGTATTGATGGAAGAAACTATTACAGCGGTGAGGAGAGATGATATGTTCGAGGGATCATCAAATGAGGCCATATTGGTCGAATTGGAAAATTTTAAAAGGGCGATCACACTGCTGGGCGTGTATTATAGACCCCCAAACAGTGGGAGGCAGATAGAGGAGCAAATATGTAGGCAAATTGCTGTGAAGTCCAAAAACCATAGGGGAGCAATAGTCGGGGATTTTAACTATCCTAATATTGATTGGGACAAATACAGTGTGAAGGGTATAGAGGGTGCAGAATTCTTAAAATGCATTCAAGAGAACTTTATTAGTCAGAATGTAACGAGCCCAACACGAGAGGGGTCGGTTTTGGATTTAGTTTTGGGGAATGAAGCTGGGTAGGTTGAAGGGGTATTAGTGGGAGAGCACATGGGTGCCAGTGACCATAATTGAGTCAGATTCAAGTTAGTTATGGATAAGGACAAGGGTAGGCCTGGAATAAAAGTTCCAAATTGGGGAAAAGTTAATTTTTCTAAGTTGAGGAGTGATTTGGCCATAGTGGACTGGAAATAATTACTTTTGGGTAAATCAGTGTCAGAACAGCGGGAGGCATTCATGGAGGAGATCCGGAAGGCTCAGGCCAAACATGTGCCCTTAAAGAAAAAGGTCACTGCTGCGCAGTAATCTTCTGCAACTTGGTTCCAGCATTTCTTCATTTCTTTGGGTGGAACTTTTATGTGACCTCTGCTGGTGTCCAGCTTCTGCCATCTGTTCTCAATCACAGTAACTAGTGCCTCCACTTCTTCCAGTAAGAAATTCTTGGTCCTTGCACCGTGTTGTATCTTGTATTGTTGCAGCTGCGATTTTTCCAATGCTCTCACACAGCATTCAACGTTCTCACACACACAACTGGCTCTTTAAAAATGGCCGATTGCCAAACTTGAGCTGTACTGAGCATGCATGTCCATTGGAACGACGTCAAAAACAACTTTTTTTCCCTGTGCATGCGCAGAAGGTGCAGCTTCATTTTTCGGCGCAGACAGCAGGCTCCACCCCCCGAGGTGACGGGACACGCTGCACAGCGCCAAATTCAAATTATACATCGGGGACATTTTGGAAAAATATTTCTGCCGCATTTCTGGCCTCGAAAAACAGGCGTAACTCTGGCAATACGCCAGAAAACGGGCTTGGGGAAAATTGAGCCCTATATTTCTATGTTCAATATCAAGCCACGATGAGCTCGGAAATGCATGCACAAAAAAAGAAAACCTGCTATTTAAAGCTGTATTGTCATAACTACAAGGAATCTGCTTGTATTTTGTTTCGCCATTTTATTTAGAATATTGAGTCAAAATAGAGCCATTTTCAAGGCCCTGAAAGTTAAAATTCTATCATAGTTAGTACAAGGAAGTGATGAGGAATAGATAAAATTGTGCAAATTCGTTTTGTTATAATTAAGAGCTGACATGACAGACAACAGTTGGCCACTTTACATACTCATGCCACTGAGGGAGCACTTAGACAAAGCACACAATTAAGTTTTAGAGGGCATATGTTACACACTGTCACCAAGGGGAAGCACTATGGAAGCACACTCTTTACTGTTTAAAATTAAAAATCTGACTGCACTGCAATAGTATTCTTGCAAAGGTTTTCAAGCATTTTTCATTAGGTGGCAGGAGTGCAATTATTCTGAGTTGCATGAAAGGTTTAAAGCAAAGGTATATTTGTGGAAGGCATGAGAAGATGGAGTCAGAACTATTACTGCTGTTGCCACATTTGCAAGTAAAGGAATGGCTTATATTACAGTTTGCCAGCATTGCACCCTCTTTAGATTCCTCCTGCTCTTTGTTATGTCTTCATCCGTCTTGGTGCTTTCCTATTCCAGGGCTTCCATGACACTGTGGGGCCGAAATTGCTCCTCTCCTTAAGGCCTGTTACCACCGCACATCGGTGGCCACGCTGCGGAGTGGAGTTGCCGCCAGCTTTTCGTGGAATGGCTGCTGCGAGCCCAAATGCCCTCCCGAGTTTTCCCGGCGGTGTCCCGATCCCCCCCTCCCCGACCGCGCCGCTGCTGCCGATCCGTGCTAAGCGCATAATCACTGTGCGCACTGCCAATCTAACCTCCCGACGGCGACATGCCCCATTTCGAAACTCTTCGGCCCGCCCCGCGGTGCCAAAACCTGTTTTTTGCCTTTGGTCCAGTGAAGCTGTGGCCTTCTGCAATGACGGTGCGGCTTCCCTTAAAGGGGAGGATGCACTGCCACTGCCGCCATGTTTTTTTTTGTCGGCTGACTGCTATGTCGGCCCGACAATTATGCCCCCAGGTTCGGCAATCTGGCACCCCCTGGCCCGGCCGAAACCCTCCCTGGTGGCCCAGTGGGCTGAAGTTTTAAAATCACGGAGGCTCTCCCCTTTAAGTGAAGGGGAGAGCCATGGTGACACGACGCTGATGACATCATTGCGGCGGTCACTCCGCACCGCCCCCAACTTCCGCCCCTCAGGTGTTGCCACCGCCCTGTATCTGCCCCTTAAGTGTTGTCACCACCCCCATTAAGAGCGACTTCTGGAGCCAAGAAAAAAAAACAACAAAGAGCCAAATGTCGCTCAAGAGGCGACCTGGACTGCAGCTGCAGTAAAAGCCATCGAAACGGGGTGGTCGCGCACCGTTTCGGGCGGGGGGCAATTTCTACCTCTGTCTCTTTGCAAGGTGAAGTTGTGCAATAGGCAGCACATAACAATGATTTTCGAAACCTTTGCTGGGCTCTACTGCAGGACATTCCCAGCTCTATCCAGGCATCTTAAGAGCTGCTTAAATATTAAAATGGTATACTCATTGATTACGCTGGTGGATTCCAGCACATCAATACATGTGTGTTTAGCTTGCATCTTGGGATACCACACCGGTGTCATAAGTTATGGCTCCAGAGGATACCTTTGATCATCCAATTATTGGTGGGATTATGGGCTACCTTAAAATGAAAGCAACATAACAGCTTCCTTGAAATCAAGCATTGACTTGAATAAAAGGTTCTCATGCTCGTAAATGAGCAGAAGATTAAAAGAATGGAATGCTAACCTATTTATGTAGATAATGGCATTGTGGGAGGGAGTACCAGTAGAAAGACTTGCATTTATATAGCGCCTTTCATGATCTCAGAATGTCCCAAAGTGCTTTACAGCCAATGAAGTCCTTTTGACGTGTAGTCACTGTTGCAATGTCGGAAACGTGGCTATCAATTTGCGCACAGCAAGCTTCCACAAACAGCAATGTGATAATGACTAGATAATCTGATTTTATGATGCTAATTGAGGGATAGATATTGGCCAGGACACTGGTGAGAACACTCCCTGCTCTTCTTTGAAATAATGCCTTGGGATTTTTAATGTCCACCTGAATGGGCAGATAGGGCATCATCCGAAAGACAGCACCTCCGATAGTGCAGCACTCCCTCAGTACTGCACTAGAGTGTCAGTCTAGATTTTTTGTGCTTGAAGCTTCTGACTCAGAGGCCTGAGTGCTACCCACTGAGCCAAGGCTGATGGGTACAATCTGTAACTTTCTGGATGTTCAGGTATTCTAAAATTGCACAGCCCTCTCAATCAGTTGTTCATGGGGAAGGGGTGAATTTGCATGCTCAAGCAAGCAATGCATTGATCACTTTCTGTACACATCTATGGAGATCTGATTCACTTATGTTTCTGATGTTTCCAGTGAAACTCTGAAATAATCCCAAAGCATAAAAGCTGCAGGGCTTGATTTTCAGCTCATTTGTGCCTTGGTTAGCTCCCCGGCAGGGCATTAAATGCTGTTTTTGGGAGTTATGCCGGGTGTCCAGGATTTAGTGTCTGGCCGGAAGATTCAGCTATTACATAAGAAATAGGAGGAGTAGTAGGCCATTCGGCCCCTCGAGCCTGCTCCGCCATTTAATAAGATCATGGCTGATCCGATCATGGACTCAGGTCCACTTCCCTGCCCGCTCCCCATAACCCTTTATTCTCTTATCGTTTAAGAAACTGTCTTAAATTTATTCAATGTCCTGGCCTCCACAGCTCTCTGAGGCAGCGAATTCCACAGATCCATAACCCTCTGAGAGAAGAAATTTCTCCTCATTTCAGTTTTAAATGAGCGGCCCCTTATTCTAAGATTATGCCCTCTAGTTCTAGTCTCCCCTATCAGTGGAAACATCCTCTCTGTATCCACCCCGTCAAGCCCCCTCATAATCTTATATATTTCGATAAGATCACCTCATTCTTCTGAATTCCAATGAATAGAGGCCCAACCTACTCAACCTTTCCTCATAAGTCAACCCCCTTATCTCCGGAATCAACCTTGTGAACCTTCTCTGAACTGCCTCCAAAGCAAATATATCCTTTCATAAAGATGGAAACCAAAACTGCACGCAGTATTCCAGGTGTGGCCTGACCAATACCTTGTACAACTGTAGCAAGACTTCCCTGCTTTTATACTCCATCCCCGTTGCAATAAAGGCCAAGATTCATTTTGCCTTCCTGATCACTTGCTGTACCTGCATACGAACCTTGTATTTCATGCACCAGGACCCCCAGGTCCTGCTTTACTGCAGCACTTTGCAATCTTTCTCCCTTTAATTAATAACTTGTTCTTTGATTTTTTTCTACCAAAGTGCATGACCTCACACTTTCCAACATTATACTCCATCTGCCAAATTTTTGCCCACTCACTTAGCCTGTCTTTGTCTGTTTGCAGACTTTTTGTGTACTCCTCACACATTGCTTTTCCTCCCATCTTTGTATCGTCAGCAAACTTGGCTACATTACACTTGGTCCCTTCCTTCAAGTTGTTAATATAGATTGTAAATAGTTGGGGCCCCAGCACTGATCCCTGTGGCACCCCGCTGGTTAGTGGTTGCCAACCCGCGAATGAACCATTTATCCCTACTCTCTGTTTTCTTTTCATTAGCCAATCCTCTATCCATGCTAATATATTACCCCCAACCCGTGAACTTTTATCTTGTGCAGTAACCTTTTATGTGGCACCTTCTCAAATGCCTTCTGGATGTCCAAATATACCACATCCACTGGTTCCCCTTTATCCACCCTGTTCGTTACATCCTCAAAGAATTCTAGCAAATTTGTCAAACATGACTTCCCCTTCATAAATCTATGCTGACTCTGCCTGACCGAATTATGCTTTTCCAAATGTCCTGCTACTGCTTCTTTAATAATGGACTCCAACATTTTCCTAACCACAGATGTTAGGCTAACTGGTCTATAGTTTCCTGCTTTTTGTCTGCCTCCCTTTTCAAATAGGGGCGTTACATTTGCAGTTTTCCCTAGAGTCCAGGGAATTTTGGTAAATTACAACCACTATCTTCTCTAAAGTCCCTAGGATGCAAGCCATCAGGTCTTCTGAAATATCCTCAAAGAATTCCAGCAAATTTGGACTTCATAATGTTCCCAATGAGCAGGGACAGCCAGAATGCAAGGGCTTTAGGGTTTGGAAGAATTGCAGTCTTCCCCAATGTTCAAGGAGCCACTGACTACACACATGTCGCCTTGCGAGCACCATTACACAACGCAGAGGTCTTCAGAAACCGAAAGGGATACCACTCCCTAAATGCACAGCTGGTCTGCGACCACACGCAGCGCATCCTCACAGTAAATGCCCGCTATCCAGGGAGCGCACATGAAGCTTTCATCTTGTGTGTGAGCAGTGTGTCACGAATGTTTCAGTGATAAAGACAATGACAGGGCTGGCTGATTGGGGACAAAAATTATGGCTTGGCCACCTGGCTCATGACCCCGCTCCGGAACCCCGTCACAGAAACCGAGCAGCGCTACAATGACAGCCATGCAGCCACCCACAACATCATCGAAAAGACAATTGGAAAGTTCAAGCAGCACTTCCGATGCCTGGACCACTCTGGAGGCAGCCTTCAATACAGGTCTCAGAGTTCATCGTCATCTGCTGCATGCTACACATCTTAGCCATCATGAGGGACCAGGCATTGCCAGTGGAGATTGCAGGACCACCTCAGGAGGAGCACGATGAGGAAGACGAACATGGCGATGAGTCCATTGCGGAGCCACCACAACCACAGGGGAGGCAGTGTGGCGATGTGGCTGCAGCAAGAGCCTTACATCGCCAGCTCATCATTGACCGGTTTGCTTGAATGGGGAAAGTGTGGTTGCAACTTTGACTCGCGACTCTGTGCCACCTTGATGGCTCATCTACACGGACGTCTTCAATGAGACATAAAATGGCAAAGGTCCAAGAAACATTTTTATAAACATCAATAATGAACAATGCCCACCAACAACCCAAAATGATACAACGATTAAACCAAAACTAACTAAACACAAAACTGCTTCCTGCAACAAGTCAATGCAAAATAAGCCATTAACACACAACTATTCACAATTTTAACAATTCCACATAAATGCATGAGCTCAACCTTGTGCCAGCCCTCAATGGCTCTTTGCCACACTTTTACCACCCTCTCCCTTACCGTCAGTCTCCTCCCACGCCTGCTGCTCCTCCTCAATGAGGCCTCAGTGCCTACAGCAAGGCTGCGAGAGGTCTGCTGTGTTGCGGGGGCAGACAATGCAGATGGCATCTGAGGACACCCTGGACCAACTCTTGGCCTGGAAGGCCTGGCTACAGACTGCTGCACTTCATCGGCGGAAGCAGTCACTGGTGGTTGGGGTGTCAACGGTGTTTGGTGCATGGTTGGTACACTAAGCTTAAATAAAAGAGACTATGAAGGTATGTGGGCAGAGTTGCCTAAAGTGGACTGGGAAAATAGATTAAAGTGAAGGAGATATTTCACAACTCAAGAAAAAATATATTCCAGTGAGGAGAAAAGGGTGTAAAAGAAAAGGTAGCCATCCGTGGCTAATAAAGGACAATATCCAATTAAAAACAAGGACATGCAAAGTGGCCAAAACTAGTGGGAGGACAGAAGATTGGGAAGCTTTTAAAAGCCAGCAAAGAATGACTAAAACAATGATTAAGAAAGGGAAGATAGACAATGAAAGTAAACTAGCACAAAATATAAAAACAGACAGCAAGAGTTTCTATCGGAATATAAAAAGGAAAAGAGTGGCTAAAGTAAATGTTGGTCCCTTAGAGGACAAGATTGGGAAATTAGCAATGGGGAACATGGAGATGGCAGAAACTCTGAACAAATATTTTGTATCAGTCTTTACGGTAGAGGACATAAACAATATCTCAACAGTGGATAGTCTAGGGGCTATAGAGGGGGAGGAACTTAACACAATCACAATCACTAAGGAGGTGGTACTTGTTGTGTATCTGTAAAGCATGCACTCCCATGTTCCGCCAACAGGGAGCAAATCCCCTGAAGTCCCAAGGGATTCCAGCATCTGTATATAAGCCGGCCCCTAAGGCCTGTTCCTCACTCTGGAGTGTCTTAATAAGGGTCACTGTTACTTTAACCTCCCTGTGTGCAGGCTCATCTGTGTTAGGAACACAATAGTACTCAGTAAGATAATGGGACTAAAGACGGATAAATCCCCTGGACCTGATGGCTTGCATGCTAGGGTCTTAAGAGAAGTAGTGGCAGGGATAGTGGATGCATTGGTTGTGTTATGTATTGTCCAAGTACATTAAATGTATAAGTACAATAGTGCGCCACAGAAGACCTGAAAGTACCTGCAAGACAGAGTATAAAAGGCTGCCCACCACACCTGAGAGAGACTCTGGAGTTGCACAATAAAGGACCAAGGTCACAGCAGTTACTACAACACCAGACCATGTGGAGTCAGTGATTTGAGTGCTACATACATCACATTGGCGACAAGGACACGGACGAACTTCACGCAACCATGGCTACTCTGGGCTCGCTAAAGGATTTTGCAGTGGGCAATGATTGGGAGGCCTTTATGGAAAGGCTTGAGTACTACTTCACAGCAAACGACCTGACGGCGGACACGGATGCAATGAGAGCGAAGCGTAAGGCGATATTGCTTTCCAGTTGTGGCGATGAGGTTTACTGTCTCGTCAGGGATTTGCTGGCACCCGCGAGCGCCAGGGACAAGTCATATGAGGAGCTGATCGCACTCATTCGTGACCAACTGAAACCGAAGGAGAGCATCCTCACGGCATTGCACAAATTCTACCACCACTGCAGACCTGAGGGCCAGGATGTCACCAAATATGCTGCGGACCTCAGGAGACTCGCGGCGCCGTGTGATTTTGGCACACACCTTGACGAAGCGTTGCGAGATATTTTTGTTATGGGGATTGGCCATGAGGGGCTCCTTCACAAGCTGCTATCCCACGAACCTACAGTCACCCTGAAGCAAGCCATCACCATCAGCCGGGCATTTATGACCTCGACTTGCAGCACCAGGCAGATGATCCACACAGTCTCGAACCCGGCAGGCACTGTCCACAGGACAGCGCCCACCATGGACAAAACTGCAGAACGTGGCTCTGCCCAGGGCAGAGAGCACGGACCTTGGGGTCCTGGAACTCAGAGTCCGCCGACGGGGGCTAATCGAGTAGCACCATGCTGGCGCTACGGAGGAAGCGATGGGGCTCACCAGTGCAGGTTTGCAGAGTATACGTACAATACCTGCCACACGAAAGGCCACCTTCAGCGTATGTGCAAAAGAAACCTGACTCACCATGTGGCTGAGGAGATGGCAGAAGATCCACTATCCAGCGAGGAGCAGGCAGAAGAAGGAGGTGCTTGGACTATATATGTGCACCGACGATTCCACTCCAGTGATTATGGAGGCCAAGATTAATGGGGTCCCAGTGAGTATGGAAGTGGACACTGGATCGGGTCCGTTGTTGATGAGTCAGGAAACTTTTGATAAACTGTAGGTTAACCCAGCTGCACGACCGAAGCTGGCCCCGGTCACGGCGAAGCCGCGTACCTACACCAAGGAACTGATTCCTGTCCTCAGCAGAGCGGATGTGCAGGTATCTCACCGGGGCGAGAAGCACGGTTTACCTTTGTGGGCCATTGCAGGCGATGGGCCGACGCTTCTCGGCAGGAGGTGGATGGGAAAGGTCTGTGGGAGCTGGGAAGACTTCATTCCTCCACAGACCGCTGTCCCCCGTGTTCCCAAAGACCAGCGCCGACCGAACTGGAGTAGAAAGAAGTCACACACAGACGAGCAGACCCTGGAAGAGGAGGCGTTGAACGGCAAACCCATCGACGGCCGACAAACCGGGGTGGGGGGGGGGGGCCGTGCGGAGAAAAAGTCGGGCGACGGTGATGGCGGCTACGGCGGTCGCAGGAGAGGCGGCAGTTACTGGGACAACGGTGGCAGAGGAGGCTACAGCGGCAGAGGAGGCTACGGAGGCAGCCAGCTGCAGGACGTGTGCCTGTGACGCCGGGACGTTGCAGCGAGAGCGGGCCCAGCGAGGGCGAGTGCGAGGGGTGGCTGCTCCACACCAGCCTCAGTCGGTTCCACCAGTACGATGGAAGAATCTGGTGAACAGAACAAGAACGAGCTGTTATGTTTGGTGCTAAGCCCCTAAAATGTGAGTACGTTAATTACAAGAAGTCTGAAATGCTCCCTACTGGGCAGGTGGGAAGATTTAAAAACGGAGCGCTGATTCTGAGTGACAGTGATATCAAGAGATATAACGCTGGAGATTTCTTGGCTGCTGGTTTCTTCACCTTCTTTCCTACTTTCCCCTGGGGATCCGTCGTGGGGGCTTGGATGAGCCCGAGGCGCCCATGACCTTGATCTCCTCTGGGGAGCCATTCATCACATCCCTCTTCTTGCTGGGATCCTGGGATTGAGCGGCGGCAGGAGGAGCCGTTCCGGCGGCTGCAGCATACGGCTGCAGTATCAGTCATGTTTGTGGCCGTTTTTCTTTTTTTTTCTCTTCTTTATCCCCTCTATCCCTTCTTAACTGCAGCAAAACGTCAGGCCAGCGAGCTCAAGAAGGTGGCGAGCCTCGTGGCTGCAAAGAACAAAGGCAAGCAGTACAAAAAACTAAAATGTTGGCGCCCAAGGGAAGCCTCGTGGGATCCACAAGATGGCGTCTTAAAAGGGAAATGCACCCGAGAGCCTTAAAAGGGCCGTACACCATTGGCGGTCCCCATAAAAAGACTTTTGTAAGACAAGAGCGAGTCTAAATGTGTAATGTGATTTGTATGATGAAGTGATTTAGGATAATAAGTGATATTTTGATGCTGAATGGTTACCGTGTTTAAAATGATGGATATGAATGATTTACGAAAAAAGTTAATACCACGAGGTACAAGTAAAAGGGTTAATGGGTCCGTGACTAACATGCCTAAGGGGCCAATGCGATTTCCGATTTTATGCAATGGTTCAACGGCTGCAGATGAGCCGCCAAGGCAACTACTGAGAACAGAGGCAACGCACTAGTTGCGATACTCTGTCTCAGCACAGCCCATCACCTCGGGCAAAAAGGGGCAGTACACTGCCACCGTACCTCACCCAGTGGAGCTGGGATTAAATAACTGTTCAATGCACCTGCACCTTTTGACATAACATATGTGCCATATATCATATGTACCATACAAATGTACTGCTTATGTATACCTGCTTTCTGTTGGAGGTTATACTTGTGTACTTCATCACCCATGTAAGGACTGCAAATACCACATAATCTCTACATGGTGGGGGAAGAGGGAAGTGGATGGTCATGGACTCACACTCACAAACCAACCAGGACGAACAAGGCCGAGGTTACTGGCAATGGCTTTTGGAACGCGGGGAGGGGGGGGGAGTGAGATGTTATGTGTTGTCCAAGTATATTAAATGTGTAAGTACAATGGTGTGCCACAGAGGGCGCTGTGGTGGGAGACCTGAAAGTACCTGCAAGACAGAGTATAAAAGGCTGCCCAACACACCTGAGACTCTGGAGTTACACAATAAAGGACTAAGGTCGCAGCAGTTACTACAACACCAGACCGTGTGAAGTCAGTGATTTGAGTGTTACATACATCACAGGTTGTAATTTCCCAAAATTCCCTGAATTCTGGGGAGGTCCCAGCAGATTGGAAAACTGCAAATGTAACACCCCTATTTAAAAAAGGAGGCAGACAAAAAGCAGGAAACTATAGACCAGTAAGCCTAACATCTGTGGTTGGGAAAATGTTGGAGTCAATTATTAAAGAGGCAGTAGCAGGACATTTGGAAAAGCATAATTCGGTCAGGCAGAGTCAGCATGGATTTATGAAGGGGAAGTCATGTTTTACAAATTTGCTGGAATTCTTTGAGGATGTAATGAACAGGGTGGATAAAGGGGAACCAGTGGATGTGGTATATTTGGACTTCCAGAAGGCATTTGAGAAGGTGCCACATAAAAGGTTACTGCACAAGACAAAAGTTCCCAGGGTTGGGAGTAATATATTAGCATGGATAGAGGATTGGCTAACTAACAGAGAGTCGGGATAAATGGCTCATTCTCAGGTTGGCAATCAGTAACTAGTGGGGTGCAGCAGGGATCAGTGCTGGGACCCAAACTATTTACAACCTATATTAATGACTTGGAAGAAAGGACCGAGTGTAATGTAGCCAAGTTTGCTGACGATACAAAGATGGGAGGAAAAGCAATGTGTGAGGAGGACACAAAAAGTCTGCAAAAGGACATCGACAGGCGAAGTGAGATGTGCAAAAATTGGGCAGATGGAGTATAATGTTAGAAAATGTGAGGTCATGCACTTTGGCAGAAAAAAATCAAAGAGCAAGTTATTATTTAAATGGAGAAAAATTGCAAAGTGCTGCAGTACAGCAGGACCTGGGGGTACTTGTGCATCAGGAAGGCCAATGGAATCTTGGCCTTTATTGCAAAGGGGATAGAATATAAAAGCAGGGAAGTCTTGCTACAGTTATGCTGGTTATTGGTGAGGCCAGACCTGGAATACTGCATGCAGTTTTGGTTTACATATTTACGAAAGGATATACTTGCTTTGGAGGCAGTTCAGAGAAGGTTCACTAGGTTGATTCCGAAGATGAGGGGGTTGACTTATGAGGAAAAGTTGAGGAGATTGGGCCTCTACTCATTGGAATTCAGAAGAATGAGAGGTGATCTTATCGAAATGTATAAGATTATGAGGGGGCTTAATAAGGTGGATACAGAGAGGATGTTTCCACTGATAGGGAAGACCAGGGTGCATAATCTTAGAATAAAGGCCACCCATTTAAAATTATGAGGAGGAATTTCTTCTCTCAGAGGGTTGTAAATCTGTAGAATTCGCTGCCTCAGAGAGCTGTGGAAACCGGGACATTGAATAAATTTAAGACAGAGGTAAGACAGCTCCTGACCCGATAAGGGATTAAGGGGTTATGGGGAGCGGACAGGGAAGCGGATCTGAGTCCATGATCGGATCAGCCATTGTGGTGTCCCTTCACCTTACTACAAACTCACACGAGGCATGTACTGCAGACACAGTCACTACGTGACCTTAACTTTTATTCCCCAGGACCAAGGAGTGCTGACCCTGGGTGGGACCTCGCCTTTTATACCTGGAAACCCAGGTGAGGAGTGTCTCCCACAAGTTCACCCCCTGTGGTCAGGGTGTGCATTTCTAGGGTATAAGTACAGTGTACAGGAGTTGCATGAAGGTTACAGTTACATGAAGATTACCGTTGCATGATGGTTACATACATGACATCACCTCCCCCCTTACGTCTTTTTGTGTCAAAGGTTAAGTTTTTCAGGTGGTCGACGCTCTCTCATGAAGCGCCGCAGTTGGAGCTCTGGTGGCTGAGCCTCGGCATGCGTCTCTGTCACCTGAGGTGATTCCGGCCTGTCCGGGCTGGCCACAGCGACTGTGCATGCTGTGGACTGTCCTTGTTGCTCATCCACTGGCAGTGGTGTGGGTGACATCTCATGCTCTTCTTCAGGTTCCTCCGTGTCTATGCTGAACCTTTTCTTTACTTGGTCGAAGTGTTTGTGGCATATCTGCCCATTGTTTAGTCTGACCACTATGATCCGATTCCCTTCTTTGCCAATTACTGTGCCCTCAAGCCACTTGGGTCCCAAAGCATGGTTAAGAACAAATACCGGGTCATCCATTTCTATACACCTCCTCCTTGAGTTTCGATCATGGAACTCGGTTTGGGACTGGCGCTTGTCCTCAACAATGTCTGCCAGGGCTGGGTAAATGAGGGACAGCCGCGTTTTGAGCGTGCGTTTCATGAGGAGTTCCGCTGGCGGGACTCCCATGAGTGAGTGCGGCGGGACCTGTAGCCCAGCAGGAGGCGCGATAGGCGGTACTGAAGGGAGGGTCCTTGGATGCGTAGCATGCCCTGTTTTATGACTTGGACCGCACATTGCGCCTGGCCATTGGAAGCCGGCTTGAACGGCGCTGTCCGGACGTGTTTGATACCATTGCCCGACATAAACTCCTGGAATTCATGGCTGGTGAAACACGGGCCATTGTCGCTGACCAGGATGTCCGGCAAGCCATGGGTCGCGAAAACCGTACGCAGTGATGGAGTCGTGCACGAGTTTAATATGATGTACTCGATCCATTTCGAGTATGCATCGACAACGATCAGGAACATTTTCCCCATGAACGGGCCCGCATAGTCTACGTGAATACGTGACCATGGCCTGGTGGGTCAGGACCACGGGCTGAGAGGGGCCTCCCTGGGGGCATTGCCCAGCTGGGCACACGTCGTGCACCTGCGAACCCAGTGTTCCAGGTCTGAGTCAATCCCCGGCCACCATACATGTGACCGGGCAATGGTCTTCATTAACACGATGCCAGGGTGCTCGCTATGGAGTTCCCTGATGAACGCTTCCCTTCCTTTCTGGGGCATGACTACCCGGCTGCTCCATAGCAGGCAGTCGGCTTGGATGGAGAGCTCATCCATCGGTCTCTGAAACGGTCTGAGCTCCCCGGGGCACGCCCCGTGTACGGGCGCCCAATCCCCAGTCAGAACACATTTCTTTATCATGGATAGGAGGAGGTTCCTGTTGGTCCAGAGTTTGATCTGGCAGGCTGTGATGGGGGAGCCTGTGGTGTCAAAAGCCTCAACGGCCATGACCATCTCAACGCTTTGCTCCGACGCCCCCTCGGTGGTGGCCAGTGGGAGCCTGCTGAGCGCGACAGCGCAATTTTCGGTGCCTGGCCGGTGCCGTATGGTGTCGTCATACGCAGCCAGCGTGAGAGCCCATCACTGTATGTGAGCTGACGCATTGGCATTGACAGCCTTGCAGTCAGACAACAGGGATGTTAATGGCTTGTGGTCCGTTTCTAGCTCGAACCGTCTACCGAAAAGGTACTGGTGCATCTTTTTCACACCGTAAACACAAGCGACTGTTTCCTTTTCGACCATGCCGTATCCACGCTCTGCCTGGGAGAGTGACCTGGAGGCATAAGCCACCGGTTGGAGTCGGCCGTCATCATTACCCTGCTGCAACACACACCCAACCCCGTAGTATGATGCATCGCACATTAAAACCAGTTTTTTTTACAGGGGTCATACAAAGTCACCAGTTTGTTAGAACACAGCAGGTTCCTCGCTTTATTGAAAGCCCGTTCTTGACAATCCCTCCAAAGCCATTCACAGCCTTTATGCAGGAGCATATGTAATGGCTCCAACAATGTGCTTAAGTTCGGCAGAAAGTTCCCGAAATAGCTCAAAAGTCCCAGGAATGTTCGCAACTCCGACGTGTTGCCGGGCCTGGGCGCCCGGCGGATCGCCTCTGTTTTTGATTCAGTGGGCCGGATCCCATCTGCGGCAACCCTCCTGCCCAAAAGCTCGACTTCTGGGGCCAAAAACACATACTTGGCCTTTTTCAGCCGCAAGCCTAACTGGTCCAGTTGGCGTAGCACCTCCTCCAGGTTGTGGCGGTGTTCCTCAGTGTCTCGACCCGTTATAAGGATGTTGTCTTGGAATACGATTGTTCCAGGAATGGATTTGAGCAAGCTTTCCATGTTTCTCTGAAAGATAGCTGCCGCCGAACGAATGCCAAAAGGACACCTGCTGTCGATAAATAATCCCTTGTGCATCGTGATGGTGGTCAGAAGCTTGGATTCTTCAGCCAGTTCCTGAGTCATGTAGGCCGAAGTGAGGTCCAGCTTCATGAACAGCTTGCCACCTGCCAGCGTGGCAAAAAGGTCCTCTGCTCTCGGGAGCGGATATTGGTCTTGCAGCGACACTCGGTTGATGGTGGCTTTGTAGTCACCACAAATCCTGACTGAGCCATCTGCTTTCAGGACAGGAACGATGGAACTTGCCCAGTCGCTGAATTCAACAGCCGAAATTATGCCCTCTCTGAGCAGCCTGTCCAATTCACTTTCAATTTTCTCACGCATCACATACGGCACCGCTCTGGCTTTGTGGTGCACTGGTCTGGCATCTGGAGTGATGCGTATCACTACTTTGGTGCCCTTGAACGTTCCGACACCGGGTTGAAACAGTGACCCGAATTTTTGTAGGACCTGTGAGCATGAACTTCGCTCCACAGATGAAATGGTGTGCACATCCCCCCATTTCCAATTCATCTCGGCTAGCCAACTCCTCCCCAAGAGCCATTTCCCAGGACGATCTGGAGTGGCAGCCGGTTCTGTGATCCATTATGTGTTACCACCAAGTTTGCACTACCTAGCACTGGGATGATCTCTTTGGTGTACGTCCGCAGCTGCGTGTCAATGCGTTCCAGTTTGGGCCTGCTAGCTCTGTGTGGCCATAGTCGCTCAAATTGTTGGCCGCTCATAAGTGACTGGCTAGCTCCCGTATCCAGCTCCATGCGCACCGGGATGCCATTCAATAAAACTTTCATCATCATGGGTGCCGTTTTAGTGTATGAGCTGTGGACATCAGCCACATGAACCCACTGAACTTCAGCATCCATGGCATCATCCTGCATTGCAGACCCCTCGTCTGGTTCCTCTGTCTCACAGATTAGCCTCGCTACAGCCTTTTTGCACATCCTGGCCAAGTGTCCACGGACGTCACAAATCCTACAGGTATATTGCTGAAACCTGCAGCTTTTCGCAGTATGTCTACCCCCGCACCTCCAGCATGAGCTGCGATTGTTGTTAACGAAAGGACTGTTACCAGGCATTCCTCTCTGATTGCCCATTTGGTTGTTTCTAGGCACTCTGATGGTGGGTGTTAATGGTCCCATCGCGGGACGCATTGTTCCTCGTGATGGCGTGAATTGCCGATCCCCTTTCCATTGTCCCTGTTGTGGGCCCACCCTAGAGTCTGTTGCTGCCTGGGCGGTTTTGAAATGCCCTTTCCTGCCTGCGGGGTCCCGAGCTGCATTCACTATGTTAACTCCCTGGTCCATCGTCACGTTGGGACCAGGGCTGCGCGCGTAAATTAGTTTGGTCTCCTCTTCCCCTGCCATGAAGATCTGAGCTATCAACGCCGCCCTTTCTGAAGTCAAGTCCTTGGTCTCTATGAGCTTCCTGAAAATCCTGGCATAATTAATGCCCTCAATGAAGAAATTCCTTAACATCTCCCCCCTGGAGGCATCTGTGAACTTACAGAGACTGGCCAAGCGCCGCAGGTCCACAACGAAGTCCGAGATGTTTTTTCCCTCCCAACGCCGGTGTGTGTAGAACCGGTGCTGGGCCATGTGTACGCTACTCGCCGGCTTGAGATGCTCACTGATTAGCTGGCTGAGCTCTTCAAAAGGACTTGTCCGCTGGCTTTTGGGATGCGAGCAGGTCTCTCATCAGCGCATAAGTCTATGTCCTGCAGCTAGTCAGTAGAAGCGCCCTCCGCTTGTCAGCCACTGCCGCTCCCAGCCATTCCTTCATGACAAAGCTCTGCTGGAGTCTTTCCACAAAGTCGTCCCAGTCCTCACCCACACAATAACATTCCTCTGTGCTACCGGTGGCCATCCTCGTGGTTCGGTGATTCCCTTTTCCCGTCGCCAAATGTGGTCTTCCTGCACCTTACTACAAACTCACGAGGCATGTACTGCAGACAGAGTCACTATGTGATCTTAACCTTTATTCCCCAGGACTAAGGAGTGCTGACCCTGGGTGGGACCTTCCCTTTTATACCTGGAAATCCAGGTGAGGCGTGTCTCCCACTAGTTCACCCCCGTGGTCAGGGTGTGCATTTCTCGGGTATAAGTACAGTGTACAGGAGTTGCATGAAGGTTATAGTTACATGAAGGTTACCGTTGCATGATGGTTACATACATGACACCATGATCGTATTAAATGGCGGAGCAGGCTCGAGAGGCCATATGGCCTACTCCTGCTCCTATTTGTTATGTTAGGTCAGTGGTGGTAACCGGTATACTGTCATCCTGAGGAAGGACAGCACCTTCCATTTCCTGGCAGCCACAGTCTCTTGAATAGAGCTGGGCCTCAGCATCCAGAGCATGATGTTTCTCCAGAACTTGCTGGTCTGCTTCGGCAACATCCCTTCCCCATCAGACAGTGGGGAATACAAAGAGGATGGCAGCGGTCATCAACCTCATCACATCACCAAGTTGAAGCGTAGCAGGTGCCTGCGATGCGCCCAAGGCTGTGATATTATTAAGGGCACGCGCCACACACTCGAATGCCACTGTCACTGCTCGACTCCTGAGTTGCATTGGAAATCCGTGACGCTGCCTCCGCAATAGTCACAGTAAGCTTGTCGATGCTGTCTGGGATCTGTCCCAATGCATCCATGAGCTCACGGTGCATTCCTGTGTTTTCCCTGGACATTTCCACGTCCAGTTCCATGTTTGACTATTGTTGAGCACACTGACTTTACCGACTCACCCGGAGAGCTGGCCTGCGAGCTTGCCCTCTTGCATTGCATTGCTGTGGGTGGCTGGGGCCAGGAGCCTCCGAAGACACAAACCCTGAAAAATCGCATCGTCGGCAGATGAGGGATGTTGAGAAGGGGCAACTGGTGGTTTGTTGTGTCCGCAGCCTCATCATCACCACCACCTCCTGAGGTTAATGTGTCCCGGGAAGGCTGGTGCGATTGTGACTGATCTTCTGCAAGCACAAAAACACATACGTGTGGTTAGCAGCAGGGGAGGAGGCAGGGTGACAGGAGGAAGGTGGTATTGCACATGTTCATTTGAAGGACACCGCCACTTCATTATATGTCTCAATGCAGTCTCTTCAGACGGCCATCCATTTACATACCTTCACTAAACGAAAGGAGCTCAGCATTGCCTCCGGCAATTGCCAGAGCTGCTACTCCAACGAGGGCCGACACCTGTTCCTCGACATCAGTAAGTGGTAGTATTTGAGGCGGCCCCTGGCCTGTGCGCAGCTGCTCCCTCCTGTTGTGGGAGTGCTTCGACTGCAAAGAGAAAAACAGGAAGGGTTCAGAAAGGGTTTATCTCCTGTTGTGGTACATATGCCTATCATAGTACAATAGGTGAGACTGTGTGAATATTCTAATGGCTTCCGTTCAATCTGTTTGGATGTTGCATGAGCTTCATGAGTGATTGTTAGGAGGTTAGAAGGATATAACATAGGTGATCTTTCTGAAAGCCACAGCAGCAGTGGGAGTGTATTGCGAGGAAGGATGTAAATTAGTGAGTTCATGTGCATCGATCATTCGAAGGCAATGGGTGCAGAAGTAAGCCTTCATCTTTCTTATGCATTTTGAAACCCACCCAACAGACAACGAATTTTGAGAGGGACCATATGCATGAAAGACTTCACATAGTGTGTGAGATTCATGTTAGAAGGAAAGGAGGCATACATAAATGTGAATGGTACTCACCCTGAAGACTCTGGTAAGTTGTTGAACTTTTTTCAACATCGTGTCCCAGTTATGGGCAGTGTCTGTAGCAGAGACCTCCTGTGCTAGCTTCCTACAGACTCTTAAATACAGCTGGGAATGGTCTGGCTCTCCCAGTAAGATGGAGTGAGGACCAGCTCCTCTCCACTGCGTGGACTAAGGCCTCACTTACCTCATTAGAGAAGTGCCTGGCACGCTGCCTTCCTTCCTGCTCCTCCATCTCTGCAAAAGTGGCTGAAGTGGGGCGGTTTATATGCGCATGTGTGCAGGAAGCTGCTGCACCCTCCATTAGCATGTGCGCCCGGGGAAAAAAAATGTTCACTGTGCATGCGCAAAATGGCTGCCTCCTTTAACGCCGCAAGTTTCGGCTCAGGCGCACAAAGTCTGTTGTGCAATGCCTGACTTAACGCCTGCGCTCCTCCAACTTACATTTTCACCAAAACTTGCAGTCAAAGGCACAAACTATTTTCAGGTGCTAACTTTAACGCCCCGAAATCCAAAAAGCCCAAAATCTAGCCCAAAGCCTTTTATATCTTTGGCAGGGCTGTGTCTACAGAAGAGTTTGACTGCAGATCTAGATGGCATAACTCAGCCACTATATCCCTTGTAAATCGCAGCCTCTAAATGCACTCTGGCAAATGGAGGTATGTCCTTCTCTGACCTACAGATTCTGATGTGTGGTTAGCGTGTCACTCCATTGGTCCTCCTTTTCTACCTACAAGAAGCATGGTTCGAAAATAATTGTATCCATCCCTTTAGATAGAGGGAGAACAGGTGTATAAATATAAAGCAACTGCAGTCCAGATTCCTTGCTCATTTCCTAACAATTCCAACTTAATTGACAAACATACATAGAACCTTAAAAATTTACAACATAGAAGGCGGCCATTCAGCCTACTGTGTCTATGTTAGCTCTTTGCTAGATATACATTTAATGCAGGAAGAAATATATATAATCGATAGATATATAGATAGATATATAGATATAGAAATAGATATAGATATATTACAACTGAGATATTCAGCAATTTAAGATATATTGCAGAAATATGAAAAAATACAACCCCTGTGTACACAAATATAGATTGGGTTGGTGTAGAAGTTCCTAATCCTAATGGTATTACTTCCTCAACAAAAGTATATGTTAAGACCCTAATTTATATTTATATAGCGTCGTTCACAACTTCAGGACATCCCAAAGCGCTTTACAGCCAATGAAGTACTTTTCTGAAGTGTAGTCGCTGTTATAATGTAGGAATCGCGCCAGCCATTTTGCTCACATATGGTCTGCTTATAGGTACACTAAAGCCAAGTAGAATATCCAGTATAAACCCAAGAAAATATAACAATCCCCTGCACCCAGACCTAGGGGATATTTCCAACTCAAGCTTCAGGGCTCAGGCAAACGGTCAAGTCTATGTGGGAGGAAATTCTTTTAGGCATTTCTAACATTAAGAAACCCATTTCAGTGATTTATTTTCAGAATTATGTCTATTTTATGTGTTTGTTATATTATACGAAATAACTTGCATTTATATAGCATCTTTCTTAACCTCAGGAGCTCTCAAAGCACTTCACAGCAATTAAGTATTTTTTGAAGTGTAGTCATTATTGTAATAAAAGAACACAGCAGCCAAATTATGCGTAGCAACATCCTGCAAACAGTAATGAGATAAATGACCAGATAATCTGTTCTAGTGATGCTGGTTGAGGGATAAATATTGGCTAGGATACCAGAACTTCCCTGCTTTTTTTCCAAAGAGTGCCTTGCGACCTTTTATGTTCTCCCGAGGAATTAGATGGGGCCTCAATTTAATATCTCATCCAAAAGTTGTCATCTCCAACTGTGCAGCATCCTGCAGTACTGCACTAAAGTATCAACCCCAGTTGCTCAATTCCTGAAGTAGGGCTTGATCTCACCACCTTCTGACTCAGAGAAAAGAGTGCAAACACTGATCCAAATCTGACAGCAAAGTTATTTTTAGTTATTTACACAGATCCAAGTGGAACCTATCAGTTCAGAGGAGCACTTTGGAAAAAAAACAATGGATTTGATTGGTGATTGCTCATTCCTCATCAGTACTTTTTAATTCATTCATATTTAGCCAATTGGTATTAGATTAACTCAAATAACCACTTATGTTATTAAATTATCAATCACAATATTTTGCTCCTTGGATGTGTTTTGCAGCTATGCTGCCTCTAAGGTCACACTTTCAAATATGATACCTTTTTTAATTTGTTCTTTGAATGTGGTGACGTGATGCTGGCATGGCCGCATTTATTACCCATCTCTAGTTGCCCTGAAAAGGTGGTACTGGACATTCTCCTTAAACCACTGCAGTCCTTGTGATAATGGTATTCCCTTACTGGTTTTAGGTAAGGAATTCCAGGATATTGACCCATTGACAATGAAAGAATGGTGATTATATATCCAAGTTTGGAATGATGTATGGCTTAGAGGGGAACTTGGAGGTGATAGGGTTCCAGCAATATTGCTGGTCTTATTCTTCTTGATGATCGAGGTTCACAGGGAAGGGAAGTGCCATTAAAGTAATATTGGTGAGATGCATCTGGTGGATCATAGATACTGGAACCAAAGTGCACCATTGATGGAGAGGGCGCATATTGCGCCTGGTGACAAGAGCAACTGCTCTGTCTTGGATGATGTTGAAATTCTTGAGGGTTATTGCAACTGCATCCATCTCGGTTAGTGGTGAGTATTCAATCAGACTCCTGACTTGAGCCTCACAGATGGTGGAGAGGCTTTGAGAGTTCAGGAGGTGCGGCATTTATTGAAAAGCCTGTGCCATGCTCTTATCGCCACAGTGTTGATAAGGTGAGTCTAATTACGTTCCTCAGCAATGGTAACCACCAAGATGTTGATAGTGGGACACATGCAGTACAATTGAAGGACAAGGGAAGATGGTTGGGTTTCTCTTGTTGAAGATGGTATAAGCGGGGCATATAAGAACAAAAGAATTTGGACCAGGAGTAGGCCATACAGCTCCTCGAGCCTGCTCACCCATTCAATAAGATCACGGCTGATCTTCGACCTCAACTCCAATCCTTAATTGGAGGAAGGCAAATTTCAGTGGGTTGAGAACGGATCTGGCCCAGGTAAATTGGAATCAAAGATTGGCAAGCAAAACTGTAATCGAACAAGAGGAGATGGTTCGGGTACAGTCAACGAACATTCTCACGAGGGGGAAAGGTAGGTCAATTAAAGCCAGAGCTCCTTGGATGATGAAAGAGATAGAGAGTAAGATGAACAACAACAACTTGTATTTATATAGCACCTTTAATATAATGAAGCGTTCCAAGGCACTTCACAGGAGTATTACGAGATAAAACATTTGACACCGAGCCAAATAAGGAGAATCAGGGCAGGTGACCAAAAGCTTGGTCAAAGGAGGTAGGTTTTAAGGAACACCCTGAAGGAGGGAAGAGAGGTAGAGAGGTGGAGAGGTGGAGGTTAAGACAGGGAATTTCAGAGCTTCATGCCTAGGCAACAGAAAGCCACCAATGGTTGAGCAATTATAATCAAGGATGCTCAAGAGAGTAGAATGAGAGGAGCAGAGACATATCAGGGGGTTGTGGGGCTGGAGAAGATTACAGATAGGAAGGGGCGAGGCCATGGAGAGACTTGAAAACAAGGATGAGAATTTTAAAATCGAGGGGTTACTTAACCAGAAGCCAATGTAGGATCACCTCTACTTTATGTAGGGTAGAATGTGGGAGGCCAGCCAGGAGTGCGCTGGAATAATCAAGTCAAGGCATGGATGAAGGCTTTAGCAGCGGATGAGCTGAGGTGGGGTGGAGACGGACGATGTTACAGAGGTGCAAATAGCGGTCTTAGTTATGCTGCCAATATGTGGTTGAAAGCTCATTTCAGAGCCAAATATGATAGCAAGGTTGCGAACAGCCTGGTTCAGCCTCAGACAAAAGTTCTGGAGAGGAATAGATTCAGTGGCTAGGGAACGGAGTTTGTGGCAGGGGCCGAAAACAATAGCTTCGGTCTCACCAATATTCTATGGGAGAAAATTTCTGCTCTTCCAGAACTGCATGTCAGACAAGCAGTTTGACAATTTAGAGACCGTGGAGGGATCAAGAGAAGTGGTAATTTTCTTCTTTGGTATGATAGTAGCAAAGCAAATCAAATGTCCCAATATCCAAGTTGGATATCCAGGTCAAAGCTTCCGGTGTAACAGTGTAGATATCTTGTAGGCTGCCTGCAAATTTCCTCTGAGGACAATGTTCAATGATGTGCTCCAGGGTCTGAATAGGATCTCCACAGTCGCATGATGGGATAGTGAGGGTCTCATTGCGGTTTATGTGAAAACTGATGCTGTGATTTTGTGAAGGGGCAACATGTAGATGAGAAATAGGAGGGGGCTAAGTATAGATCCTTGGGGGACAACAGAGGGAAGAGAAGCCAATACAGGTGATTGTCTGACTACAATTAGAAAGATAAGAATGGAACCAGGCGAGTGCAGTCCCACCCAGTTGGACGACGGTGGAGAGGCGTTGGAGAAGGATAGAGTGGTCAACCGTGTCAAAGGATGCAGATGAATCAAGAATGAATAGAACGGATAGTTTGCCTTTGTAGTCTCGAGACTAGAACAAGGGATCACAGTCTCAGAATAAGAGGTCGGCCATTTAGGAATGAGATGAGGAGAAACTTCTTCCCTCAGAGGATGGTGAATTTTTGGAATTCCCTACCTTAGAGGGTTGTGGAGGCTCAGTCTATGAGTATATTCAAGACAGAGATCGATAGATTTTTGGATATTAAGGGAATCAAGGGATATGGGGATAGTGCAGGAAAGTGGAGTTGAGGTAGAACAGCCATGACCTTATCGAAAGGCATGAGGAGGAATTTCTTCTCTCAGAGGGTTGTAAATCTGTGGAATTCGCTGCCTCAGAGAGCTGTGGAAGCTGGGTCATTGAGCAGATTTAAGGCAGAGATAGACAGTTTCTTAACCGATAAGGGATTAAGGGGTTATGGGGAGCGGGCAGGGAAATAGACCTGAGTCTATGATCGGATCAGCCATGATCGTATTAAATCGTCTTACGGCTTGAGGGGCCATATGGCCTACTCCTGCTCCTATTTCTTATGTTCTTGTGTTTTTATTAAGCGCCACTTAATAGGCTCGTCAGCAAAGTTGAAGCCTATAGAATAAAAGGAACAGTGGGTATGGTTACAAAAATAGCTATGTGACAGGAAACAGTAGTGGTGAATGGTTGTTTTTCGGACTGGAGGAAGCTATACAATGGAGTTCCCTAGGGATCGGTACTAGGACCACTGCTTTTCTTGATATATATTAATGACTTGGACTTGCGTGTACAGGGCACAATTTCAAAATTTGTAGATGACACAAAACACAAGTACAGTGAACATTGAGGAGGCTCGTGAGTGAACATTGAGGAGGCTCGTGATAGACTTCAAGAAGACATAGACAGGCTGGTGAAATGGGCGGACACGAGGCAGATGAAATTTAACGCAGAAAAGTGCAAAATGATCCATGTTGGTAGGAAGAACGAGAAGAGGCAATATAAACAGCTCCACTTCCCTGCCCGTTCCCCATCACCCTTCGCTCATGTATCTTTCAAAAATCTGTCTATCTCCACCTTAAATATATTGAATGACCCAACCTCCACAGCTCTCTGGGGCAGATAATTCCACAGATTTTCGACTCTCTGAGAAAAGAAATTCCTCCTCATCTCAGTTCTAAATGGGCAACCCCTTATTCTTAAACTATGCCCCCTAGTTCCAGATTCCCCAACGAGTGGAAACATCCTCTCTGCATCTACCTTGTCAAGCCTCCTCAGTATCTTATATATTTCAATAAGATACCCTCTCATTCTTCTAAACTCCAGTGAGTATATGCCCAACCTTTCTTCATAAGTCAACCCCTACATCTCGGGAATCAACCTCGTGAACCTTCTCTGAATTGCCTCCAATGCAAGTCATCGCCATCATAGGCGGTCCCTTGTATCAAGGATGACTTGCTTCCACGCCAAAAAGGGATGAGTTCATAGGTGTTTCAATGAAGGACCTAATAGTCCAGGTCCCAAATTACATCCTGAACGGTGGAAGATGCCTGTGCGTGGATTTTTTTAACGTGTGGTGGCCGTAGCACACCAGCCACCACACGGGCTTGACAAAGCTAGGTCTTGGTCCAGTGGCAAGGATTAACCAAGATGACTGGAAACCAGCTCTGCTGCATGAACCTAGTGCACACACAATCCAATGCAAGTACACAGCAGGGAAGAACATAAGAATTAGAAGCAGCAGTTGGCCTTTTGGCTCCTCAAGCCTGCACCGCCATTCAATAAGGTCATAGCTGATCTTCTACCTCAACTCCACTTTTCTGCACTATCCCCATATCCCCTTGATTCCCTTAATATCCAAAAATCTATCAATCTCTGTCTTGAATATACTCAGACTAGCCATCCACAGCCCTGTGAGGTAAAGAATTCCACAAATTTACCATCCTCTGAGTGAAGAAGTTTCTCCTCATCTCATTCCGAAATGGCCGACCTCTTATTCTGAGACTGTGACCCCTGGTTCTATACTCCCCAGCCAGAGGAAACAACCTCCCTGCATCTACCCTGTCAAGCCCTGTAAGAATTTTGTATGTTTCATTCTCTCAACTATAGAGAATATAGGCCTTGTCTACTCAATCTCTCCTCAAAGGACAATCCCCACATCCCAGGAATAAGTCTGGTGAACCTTTGTTGCACGCCCTCTGTGGCAAGTATATCCTTCCTTAGGTAAGGAGACCACAACTGTACACAATACTCCATGTGCAGTCTTACCAGGGCATTATATAATTGCAGTAACTCGTCTTTACTCTGATACTCAAATCCTCTTGTAATAAAGGCCAACATACCATTTGTTTTCTTAATTGCTTGATGTACCTGCATGTTAACTTTTAGTGATCCACGTACAAGGACACTCAGGTCCTTCTGGACAGCAACATTTCCCAATCTCTCACCATTTAAAAAATACTCTGTTTTTCTATTTCTCCTACTAAAGTGGCTAACTTCACATTTCTCTACATTATATTCCATTTGCCATGTTCTTGCCCACTCACTTAGCCTGCCTATATCCCCATGAAGCCTCTTTGCATCCTCCTCACAACTTACATTCCCACCTAGTTTTGTATCATCAGCAAACTTGGATATATTACATTTGGTCCCCTCATCCAAATCATTGATATAGATTGTGAATAGCTGAGGCCCAAGCATCGATCCTTGCGGCACCCCACTAGTTACAGCTTGCCAAGCCAAAAATGAACCATTTATTCCTACTCTCTGTGTTCTGTCCATTAACCAATCCTCAATCTATGTTAGTATATTACCCCCAATCACATGAGCCCTAATTTTGTTTCATAACCTCTTGTGTGGCACCTTGTTGAATACCGTCTGAAAATCCAAATACACCACATCCACTGGTTCCCCCATATCTATTCTACTAGTTACAACCTCGAAAAATTCGGTTTGTCAAACATGATATCCCTTTCATAAATCTGTGTTGACTCTGCCCAATCCTATTATAGGTTGAACCTCCCTTACCCGGAACCACCCCTCGTCTGGAACCATTCCTGGCCACTGGGTGGCGCATGCGCAGAACTCCAACATAAAGAAATTGAAGTCCTTCCTCACTGCCGACCCCTTGTTCAGTACCTGTACCATCCAATTTAACGTGACCACCCCTCGTCCGGAAAAATCCCTTATCCAGAACAGGCCACGTCCAGAGGGTTCCAGATTAAGGAGGTTCTACCTGTATTATTTTCTAAGTGCCCTGTTACCACGTCCTTAATAATAGAGGCTAGCATTTTCCCGATGACCAATGTCAGGCTAACTGGTCTGTCGTTCCCCATTTTTTCTCTTCTTCCTTTCTTAAATAGTGGGGTTACATTTTACCTTCCAATCTGTGGGAACCGTTCTAGAATCTATGTAATTTTGGAAGATGACAACCAATGCATCCACTATCTCTTCAGCCAGCTCTTTCAAAACCCTAGAATGTAGGCCATCAGGTCCAGGGGATTTATCAACTTTCAGTTCCATTAATTTCTCCAGTACTTTTTTTTTACTAATACAGTACTAATTTCAACCAGTTCCTCATTCTCGCTAGACCTTTGGTCCTCCACTATTTCTGGGTGGTTTTTAGTGTCTTCTTCCGTCAAGACAGACACAAAATATTTGTTTAATTTCTCTGCCATTCCCTTATTCCCTATTATAACTTCTCCTATCTCAGCCTATAGGAGACCCACATTTACTTTTGCTAATCTTTTTCTTTTTATATATCCATAGAAGCTTTTACAATCTGTTTTTATGTCTTTCACTTGTTTACTCTCATTCTATTTTCCCTTTTAAAAAAAATCAATTTCTTGGTCCTCCTTTGATGAATTCTAAAATTCTCCCAACCTCAAGCTTACTGCTCTTTTAGGCAACATTATAAGCCTCTTCCTTTGAACTAATAATTATATTCCGATACCAATTGGCATATAGCTCAGGTAACAATCCAGAGATTATTACTTTTGAGGTCCTGCTTTTTAATTTGGACCCCAACTCCTCATATTATTTCATCAGAACCTCATTCCTAGTTCTACCTATGTTGTTAGTTCCTACGTGGACCACGACAACTGGATCCTCCCCTTCCCACTCCAAGTTCTTCTCCAGCCTCGAGGAGATGTCTTTAACCCTGGCAGGCAACACAACCTTCAGAACTCCCGATCACGGCTGCAGAGAACAGCATCTATCCCTCTGACTATACTGTCCTCTACCACAATTACATTCCCTTTCACCACTCCCCCCACTTGAATAGTCAGCCTGCTCATCCATTCTGCAGTCTTTTCCCTCATCCACACAGGCAGCAAAGACCTTATACCTGTTGGATAAGGATTGATGCTCCTCCCACACTGCAGCTGGGGCCCCCTTACTTGCCTAAGTTGCAATCATACCCTCCTGTCCCTGACCACTAACCAGACCTGCGCCATTACCTAACCTAAGGGGTGTGACTGCCTCCTGGATCAAAGCATCCAGGTAACTCTCCCCCTCCCGGATGCCCCGCAATGTCTGCACCTCAGACTCCAGTTCAACAACTCTGAACTGAAGTTCCTCAAAAGGGGGGTGGGTGGGAGAGGGGAACGGGGCAGGGGGAGGCCAAGTTACTGAATATATTTGAGGGAGATAGATACATTTCTAGACACAGCCCTCTCATTCGCCTGCCACCTAAAACCGTGGTCGTGGAGGTACGGATTCCTGAGCAGCGGCTCCTGCAGAACAGCCGCCACTCCAGACGGCGGAGAGCTGCGCTTGGTGGCGACTCTGTTCCAGACCCTGATGAGTTCCTGGTAAAAGACAGGCAGCCCTCGCATGGCGGTCCTGACGCCCCCCAGGCTCACAAACAGGAGCTGCATATCGTAATTGAGGCTGTATTGCTGGCGGAAGAAATATAGCGCCAGCGCACGCCACCTAGGAGGAGGCTCGGCGTAAAGGTATCTCTGCAGGGTCTGAAGACAGAAAGTCGCTAGCTGGGTGCTGACGCACATCAACGCCTGACCGCCCTCCCTAAGCGGGAGACTCAAAACCGCAGCAGAGACCGAGTGCTTCCTGTTGTTCCAGAAGTTCTGAATCTTGACGACAAACGCAGGGGGAGGGGTCAAAGTGACCAGCCGGTACCACAGCATAGTGGCCACCAGCTGGTTTATGACCTGGCACTTGACCCCTGTAAGACAGCACTCGGAGCAATCCTGTCCAGCGCCCGAGGCGAGCGGCGACCTTGGCCTCCAGCTCTTGCCAGTTCACCGGCCAGGCTTCCTCGTCGGGGCTAAGGTAGACTCCCAGATAGAGAAGATGGGTTGTGCTCTAGACAAAAGGCCTGAACTCCTCCGGCAGGGAGTCCACCCGCCACTGACCCACCAGGAGTCCAGAACATTTCTCCCAGTTGATCCTGGCGGAAGATGCGGCCGAGTAAATCTTCTGGCACTCACGCATCCTTCGCAGGTCAAAGGGATCCATGACCATGAGGAGCACGTCATCGACGTAAGCCGAGAGGACGACCTCCATACCTGGCCCTTGCAGAGCCAGTCCCATCAACCTCTTCCACAAGGTGCAGGAAAGAATCCATGCATATTGGCATATAACTGGCCAGACATGGGGCATCCCTGGAGCACCCTTCTCCCAAAGCAAAGGAGCGCTGTCAAAGACCCATTAACCTTAATCTGATATTCTGCAGCGGCGTACAGAAGTCGGATCCGGGCGATGAAATGCATCCCGAACCCGAAAAATGCATCCCGAACCTGAAAAGACACTCGTGATCCACCCTTTCAAATGCCTTCTCCTGATCTAGGGAAAGGAAGACGACTGACAGACCAGTCCGCCCTGCCCACACCAGGTGGTGGTCCGAGCATGGCACCGGCCGCATGGAAGCTGCCGGAATGCAGGAGACGACGCCCGGCGTACTGGCGGTCGATTCTGAACCATCCTCTTCCAGGCCTCACCCATGTGAAGGCGCTGGAATTGGGATGGAGATTTCGCTAATGTCCACCAAGTCGAAAGACCCGACCAGGTCCCTCAACTGCTCTATCGCCGCCATGCTCTGCGGGACACCGGAGTGGTCCCTTGCCTCGAGAATGCAGTTAAAATCCGCCCCCCCCCACCCCCCAGGACAATGCAGTCGCCGACGTCGATGGAGCCTAAAAGAGTGGACACTTCTTTGAAGAAGCACACTTGCTGTGCACTGGGCTGACGGGCGTACACATTTACTAAATGGAGCGGCACGTCCCCCAGGCAAACCGTGACATGGAGCAAGCGGCCTGGCACAGGCTCCTTGACCCCCAAGATCTCCGGCTAAAAATGTGGGGCCAGCAAAATAGCCACCCCAGAAGAAGTGGCAGTGAGGTGGCTCATGCGGACCTCTCCTTGCCATTCCAGGAGCCACGTGGCCTCGTCTCCTGGAATGGTGTGGGTTTCTTGCAGGAAGCACACTGCATATTTCCCCTCCTTTAGGAGCAAAGAGTTATTAAATCTGCAGCATGCCTCTCTGCCGCCATTGATATTGAGGCTGGCTTTGGTTATCTTCATGACAAGAACATAGTGCATTCTCTCCTTAACCCTACTGTGGGGAGGGAGTGGAGTCATGTGATGACCTCCACTCCCTCAGCAACCCAGTGAGGAGCATTTTGAGCCGGCGCAGCTCACAACTATCTTTTTGGGATAAGGTCCTGTCCATGCCCATGATTTTGACGGTGGCACGGATGGACCCAATGAGCACCGCAGACTCAGACCATTTGTCCAGGGCCAGCTGGTCTTTATTGCCGCGACCGTGGCATTCAGCCATAAATTTCCGGAGTTCCTTGACAGCAAAGAGGGGGGACTCAGTGGTGGGCACGAGGATATCCACCACCTCACTCGCGATGGAATCTAAATCCTCTCCCACGCCCACCACCGAGCCCCTGTCCTCTTCCGGGATGTCGCCACAAGTGGCCAGTCCATCGACCACACAGGGGCCCCAAGTTTCCACATGATTTGCTCCTGATTTTTAGGAGCAACTGGTGTAGAACGGAGTATCTTAGAAATCGGAATTCTCCACATTTAGTTTTCTGCAGTTCTAGTCAGGTAGAACAGTTTCACTTTGGAACTGAATTTTCTTTTCAAAAGGGGGTGTGTCCGGCCACTGACGCCTGATTTGAAAGTTTCCACAGTGAAAACGTACTCCAAACTAACTTCGAATGGAGCAAGTGAAGATTTTTGTACGCTTGAAAAAACCTTGTCTACACTTTAAAAAATCAGGCGCAGGTTACAAATTAGGCGTCGGGAACGAGGTCGGGGGGGGGAGGGGGGGAAGGGAAGTCATTAAACTCTACAATCAATCCTTAGTTATACTTATACAAATATTATACAAATAAATACAACCTGAATAAAAATTTAGAAGCAAAGAAAAGATTAAATAAACCATGTTCCTACCTGTGTGAAAGTGCTTCAGGCAGGCCTTTCAGGCAGCGGTGTGGCGTTGGTCTCGGTGGCAGGCAGCAAACAGCCTTGGTGCTGAGCTTCAGTGCTTGAGGCAGCGGTGTGGCGTTGGTCTCGACGGCAGGGGCAGGCAGCAAGCAGCCTTCATTCCCCGCGAAGATGCAGCACCCGGACGGACTTGAGGCCATTCGGCCATGGGATTGCAGCGGCGTCAGTGGCTGGTCGGGAGCAGCAGCAGCCTTCGAGCTGTGAGGGGGACTGACTGAGGCCATTTGGACAGGGAGAGGCAGCCACATCGACATCTTTATATTTAAATTTGCAGAATGGGTGCACCACATAAAATGCAATGGTTTGCTTCCTCATGCAAGAAATTCTTTGTTCTTGGTGGAAGTTGATCCATTGCAAAGTTGAATTGGCACTTTTATTTCTTCAAACACACGGTCCTTAATTTGCAGGCACCGGTTCTGCAAGTTTAGCAGTGAAAAGCTGAACTCACTGTATTCAGCAGGTGATTTACTCAGCAGTGCTGCTAAAAGCACTCCCTCACACACAGAAATATCAAGAAAATTAAAATACAAGCCTTTGCAGGGGTCCAAGAAACAAATCTTCACTTTTTCTGCAGCACTTTTAAAAATGGCCGAGTGCCAATGTTTACTTCAGACTGCGCGTGCGCGAACGCTCCAACGCACACGCGCAGGGTTGCCGGCACCAAGAAGCCTCATTTAAATTGAACCCGGCCCCTCCTACTTACAAAATCGGCGCGAGTGGTAGGCTCCACCCCCTGTGCGCCGCGCCAAGCAGACATCGAGCTCCAAGGAGCTCGAGAATACCACGTTTTTTTTCAGGCGCCGTTTTCGACACGAAAAACAGGCGCCCAGCTCTGAGGGGCACCTTTTTCGCCGCGTGTGGAAACTTGGGGCCAGGGTGTGGTGAACGGCCCGGCCGCACCATCCGGCCCTACCTCTATCCCGATCCCACCCCCAGGATCAGCGGCAGAGGAGTCCTCCCTGGGCTCCTCCGGGGGTGCCGGGTCAGGAGGCAGCAGTGGACGGGGTGCACAGAGAAACCAGGGAGAAACCTATTTCCAGTTCCTCCAACACACCCGGTGTCAAGATCAGAGACGTAGACAGGGGGTCCTCATCCTCCCCGCCACCACCCTCCCACCCAGGGGCGGGGGTTCTTGGGCCAATATTTCTACCAGGTCGAGCTGTAAAGTCCTGTCCCCTCAGTACAGATTCACACGAGGCATGTAGTGAAGTCAAGGTCACTCTGGACCTGCACCTTTATTTCACAGCTCTGGAATGCTGCACTTGCCTGAGACCTGCCCTTATATACCTGCCTCTTGCAAGAGTACCCCTGGTGGTAAGGTATGCTGGTGGTTACAGGTCATATCTTAATATAGTCATGTATAGCATGTTAGGATACAGTTATATAT
The DNA here is from genome assembly GCF_044704955.1 of Pristiophorus japonicus. Classification (NCBI taxonomy): domain Eukaryota; kingdom Metazoa; phylum Chordata; class Chondrichthyes; family Pristiophoridae; genus Pristiophorus; species Pristiophorus japonicus. The sequence continues at coordinate 153,547,088 of NC_091977.1, read as the reverse complement.
AATAATGTAAGATACATGATATCACCCTCCCCCAAGGTCTTATTGTCTTTATAGGTTCAGTCTCTCAGGTGGTCGACGCTCTCGCGTGGAGCGTCTGAGTTGTGGTTCAGTCGTTTGCCTTGGTGTCTGTTTTTCTTTGGGTGTGGTTGCTGGTATCTCACCTGGGCTGTCTGTTTCGATTGGTGTGATTGTTGTTGACTCGCCTAGGCTGTCTGTTGGGATTGCCCTTTCCTCAGGTTGTTCCCTCTGTCTGTCCACCAGGTGTGGTGCGAGTTCCACATTGTAGTCTGCCTCTGGTTCCGCAGTGTTGTTGGTAAATCTGCTTTTGACTTGGTCTACATGCCTCCGGCAGGTTTTGCCATTGTCCATTTGTACTACCAGTAGCCTGTTTCCTTCCTTGCCCGTTACTGTCCCTGCAAGCCATTTGGGACCCCTGCCATAATTTAGTACAAACACTTTGTCCCCTATCTCATTCCATCTCCCCCTCAAATTTCTGTCATGGTACTCAGTCAGCTTACGGCGCTTTGCCTCAACGATTTTGTGCATGTCTGGGAGGATTAATGAGAGTCTTGCTTTTAAAGTCCTTTTCATCAACAGTTGCACGGGGGGGATCCCAGTCAGTGAGTGCGGACGAGATCTGTATGCCAGCAGCAGTCGCGACAGGCGACCCTGCAGCGTGGGATCTTGGATTTTAAGCCTGCCTTGTTTAATGATTTGCACTGCTCTCTCCGCCTGGCCGTTGGAGGTCGGCTTGATCGGTGCCGTCTTGACATGATTTATGCCGTGGTCAATTATAAAGTCTTGGAATTCTGCGCTGGTCAAGCACAGACCATTGTCACTGACTAATATGTCAGGGATTCTGTGCGTTGCAAACATGATTGTGAGGCTCTCCACAGTGGTGGAGGTTGTGCTTGAGTTTAAAATGGTGCATTCGCTCTACTTTGAAAATGCATCTACAACTACGAGGAACATTTTGCCCATGAATGGGCCCACATAGACCACATGCACCCGCGACCACGGTTTGGTAAGCCAGGGCCAGGGGATCAGTGGAGCCTCCCTGGGGGCATTGCTGAGTTGCGCACAAATGGTGCACCTTCGGACGCAGAGCTCCAAGTCCGCGTCAATACCAGGCCACCAGACGTGGGATCTGGCTATGGCCTTCATGAGAACGATCCCCGGGTGCTCGCGGGGGAGCTCCTGGACAAATGTCTCTCTGCCTCGCAGAGGCATGACGACTCGGCTGCCCCACATCAGGCAGTCTGCTTGTAGTGATAGCTCATGCATGCGCCTGTGAAAGGGTTTTAATTCCTCGGGGCAGGCATCGCGAGCCTCTGCCCAGTCACTGGTTAGGACACATCTTTTTACGAAGGATAACGTGGGGTCGCTGGCCGTCCAGGCTCTGATTTGGCGAGCCATCATGGGCGAACCTGTGGACTCAAAGGCATTGATTGCCATGACTATCTCACAGTCCTGTTCATCAGACCCTTCCGTGGTCGCCAGGGGTAGCCTGCTGAGCGCATCGGCACAGTTGTCTGTGCCTGGTCTGTGCCTTATTGTGTAGTCGTAGGACGCCAGCACGAGTGCCCACCGTTTATTGCCTTGCTCTCGGATAGGAGGGACATGAGGGGCTTGTGGTCAGTTTCTAACGCGAACTTGGCCCCGAAAAGGTATTGGTGCATCTTTTTGACACCGTACACGCACGCGAGCGCCTCCTTCTATACCATTCCGTACCCGCGCTCCGCCTGCGAAAGTGACCTGGAGGCATAAGCTATGGGTTGTAATTTTCCCACACTATTGACATGTTGCAAAATGCACCCGACCCCATACGCTGACGCATCGCATGTGAGAACTAGCTTTTTACTTGGGTCAAAGAAAGTCAAACACTGTTGGAACACAGATGGTTGCGTGCCTTATTGAAGGCGCGTTCCTGGGCGTCCCCCCAAAACCAATCGCACCCCTTCCTGAGTAGCACGTGGAGAGGCTCCAGCAGTGTGCTTAAGTTCTGCATAAAGTTCCCAAAGTAATTGAGTAGCCCGAGAAAGGCGCGCAGTTCTGAGACATTCCGGGGCCTGGGTGCCAGGCAAATTGCTTCTGTTTTGGACTTTGTTGGGCCGATTCCATCAGCGGCAATCCTTCTGCCCAAAAATTCAACCTCGGGTGCGAGAAACAGGCACTTGGATTTCTTGACTCGTAGGCCTACCCGATCCAACCGCTTTAGTACTTCCTCCAAATTACGTAGATGGGAGTCAGTGTCCCTGCCCATGATAAGTATGTCGTCTTGAAATACAACCGTCCCTGGGATGGACTTGAGCAGACTCTCCATGTTGCGCTGGAATATGGCAGCTGCCGACCTGATGCCGAATGGGCATCGATTGTACATGAAAAGGCCTCGATGTGTGTTGATGGTGGTGAGTAGCTTGGATTCCTCGGTCAATTCTTGCGTCATATACGCAGATGTGAGGTCTAATTTTGAGAAAAGTTTACCTCCAGCCAATGTGGCAAATAAGTCCTCCGCTCTGGGCAGCGGGTACTGGTCCTGTAGGGAGACTCTGTTTATGGTAGATTTGTAGTCCCCACAGATTCGTACGGATCCATTAGGCTTCATGACTGGGACGATGGGACTTGCCCAGTCGTTAAATTCCACAGGTAATATAATGCCTTCCCGCAGAAACCTGTCTAGTTCGTGTTCAATCTTTTCCCTCATCACATAGGGTACAGCTCTGGCCTTGTGATGGACCGGTCTAGCATCCTGTGTGATGTAGATTTTGACTTTGGCCCCTTTGAAAGTGCCCACACATGGCTGAAAGAGATGTTCAAATCGCTTTATAACTGTTGAGCAGGAGGTCCGTTCCTCTAATGACATGGCATGGACATCATCCCATTTCCAGTTTAGTTTTGCCAGCCAGCTTCTCCCCAGCAGTGCTGGGGGGTCTCCGGGGACAATCCACAGGGGAAGTCAGTTCACTGTCCCTTTGTGTGTGACAGAGAGCATGGCGCTGCCGAGGACTGATACGATTTCTTTGGTATAGGTCCTTAGTTTGGTGTCGACCCTTGGTGAGTTTTGTTCTGTCTCTTTTATGCGGCCACAGTTGTTCAAATTGTTGAGCGCCCATGAGAGATTGACTCGCTCCCGTATCCAGCTCCATGTTGACAGATATCCCGTTGAGTAGGACCCTCATCGTTATAGGAGGCGTCCTGTTGTAGGAGCAGCGGCCATTGATCGTGTTGACCCGCTGTACATCGGTGTCCCGGGTACTGTCCCCACCGTCTTCTGGTCCGTTTTCCGACCCATCCGATTCGTATACCAGCCGAGCTGCCGTTTTTTTGCACATGCGGGCCAAATGCCCTGTATATTCACAGTTCCTGCAAACAGCCTGCTGAAAACGACATCCCCTTGACGAGTGCCCACCCCCACACCTCCAGCACAGACTGGTTCCATTGTTCAAAGTATTCCCAAAGAATGAGCTGCGTCTGGCTGATCTCTCCTGAGCTTCTCTCAGTTTGTAGTTGATTGCACGCATTGTGTGTTGATGAGGTGTGAACGGCCGTTCCTGTGGCCCTTGATGGCTTCTGGCACCACTGCCTGCTGTCGTGAGCCTGTTCTCCCGGTTTTGTCCGTGTGTGGGGGTAGCAGCTTGTTTAGTGCTGTGAACTTCTTGTTCCGATATTTCGTTAGTTGTCGTACCTGCATTGTAAATCCACCTCGTTTCTTCTTCCCCTACCAAGAATGTCTGTGCAACCAGTGCTGCTGCCTCTAAGGTCAGGTTCTTGGTCTCTATGAGCTTTCGGAATAGGCCTGCATGGCCTATTCCTTCAATGAAAAAGTCTCTCAGCATTTCTCTCCTCAGTTCATCGGAGAACTCACATAAACTAGCCAACCTCCGAAGTTCCGCCACAAAGTCGGGTATGCTCTGGCCCACACAGCATCTGTAGTTGTAGAACCTGTGTCTGGCCATGTGTAGGCTGCTCGCTGGCTTCAGGTGGTCTCTTACCAGTGTGCTCAATTCTTCAAACGACTTGCTTGCTGATTTCTCGGGTGCCAACAGATCCTTCATTAAAGCGTATGTTTTCGAGCCACAGCTGGTCAAGAGATGGGCTCTTCTCTTGTCTGCCTTATCGTCGCCTAACCAGTCTTTGGTTACAAAGCTTTGCTGCAGCCTTTCTATAAAGTCCTCCCAATTGTCTCCCGCATTGTACTTTTCATCTGATCCGTTGTTCGCCATTCTGTGGATTCTGTAATCCCGTAACTCGTCGCCACTGTAAAGTCCTGTCCCCTCAGTACAGATTCGCACGAAGCATGTAGTGAAGTCAAGGTCACTCTGGATCTGCACCTTTTATTTCACAGCTCTGGAATGCTGCACTTGCCTGAGACCTGTCCTTATATACCTGTCTCTTGCAAGTGCACCGCTGGTGGTAAGGTATGCTGGTGGTTACAGGTCATATCTTATTACAGTCATGTATACAGTTAGGATACAGTTATATATAATAATGTAAGATACATGACAGGCTTGGATTCGGCCTCTTCGGCCTCGCCCGTCTCAGTCCCCAGGACACTCGACCCGGCGATGATTGTTCCTCTTGCCACTGGCGGCTCCACCGCCCCCGCAACGGGCAGGGCTTCTTCCCCATCCCCGGGAGGCTCAGGCTGGACAGCCATCTCTCCCTCGCAAGGGACAGACGACTCCCGCCTGCGGCGCGTGTTGGGACCGGTGGCGGGGGAGGTGGCACCCGCGCCAGGCGCAACTCCTCTTGCATGGAGGAACCTTGGTCCTCCTCCGCTTCCCTGAGTGGCGCCTCCTTGTTTGTCTGGAGGGACGCGAAGGCACGGGGATCTCCATGTCTGCCGAGACCGCCGCCTCCACTCCCTCCTTCTTTTTTTGGTTATCGTGCCCGAGCCCGACTGTGGGTATCAAACATTCTGCAGGAGCGGGTGTGATCAAGGGCTTGGGCTCAGGCACGGGATGCCTCGGACCTTGAAGGTGATCGGCGCGAGCGCAGTGATGGGATCGTTTGGTCCACCGAGGGGACCCGCCTAGAGATATTTTATTTTTCTCAGCGCCTTCCTTCTGCTCAGCTGCTCTCCCTCACCCTGCCGGAAGCTGTGATGACGTTGGCCCTTGACGTTGCCGGTGCATCTATGGCTCCCGACACGTGGACGATAGCGGCGGGGAGGAGTGGCGGCGGCATCAGCCTCGACTGCTTTGGTCTTTTTAGCAGCCTTGGAGGTGGGGCAGTTCTTGCGAACATGCCCCACCTCCTTACATGCGTGGCACCGCACACCGTTCAATGTCCCCTCGTGGACCACACTATAGGCTCCTTCTGTTACCTCCTCCCGCGCCACCTGAACGAAAAGCTGGCGGCGGAAGGACAACACATGATGGAGGCTGGCCTCGCTGAAGCCGAGCAGCATCGGAGTAACCCCCGACCTCACCTCCCCCTGTTGACATCGATGAGGAAGGAGGAGCTCACCAGGAACAAAGGGTGGGACGTTAGAGATTACAATTCTCTGCGCGGTGGCCTCGAGGGGATCCACCGGCAGGAAGGTCCCGCCCACCGTGAGCCCCTTTTCAAGAGCCAGGGATATCACCCGTTCTGACCCCAGGAAGAACACAGCCTTCCCGTACATTTTGGAGGCGGTGACAATGGCCGAAGGGCCGCCAGCCCCATCCATTGCCCTGACACACTCCTCAATGGTCATGGTGGGGTGATTGTAACTCTTCACCCTATGTTTCTTTGGAATTAATTTAAATGGTGGTGGGACAGCAGGAGCAGTCGTGGCTGTTGCTGCCACGTGTGCATAAGTCGGGGCTGGCCCCACCACTGCCAAAGATGGACTCATCATTATCGGGCTCCTCTAAGGGCTACACACCCCAAGTTTAACAATTGGGGGAAGGTGCCTTTCCCCTCTGCTCAGAGGAAAGAGGTGTCTTTCAGAGAGATATAGATAGAGAGAGAGAGAGAGAGAGAAAGAGAGAGAGAGATGCAGGGCGGGGCGGGGGAGGGGGAGGGGTGGAAAGGAGGGAGGCTATGAGGGCAGGGTCGCCCCTCACGCTGTTGGGTGGGTGTATGCAGGGGTGCACTCTCCTGATGGCAAAAACAAAATCTTTATAGATGGTGTTCTGGCGATGAGGGAGAAGATGTCTTCACCCGGGGTAGCTGGAACCACCCAGGTGCAGTCCTCCACAAGCAGTCGGACTGAACAGCCCCCTCAACTGCCCATTGCCTGGACCTGTTCATGGCCACCTTGGCCTGGCCCAGGATTAGTCCCACAAAGAGGCCCTCTGACCTGCCCACACTCCTCCGCACTGGATGCCCAAAGATCAGGAGCTTGGGACCGAAGTGCAACCAGAAATCGAGGAGCAGCCTCTTCAAAGCCACTTTGAACTCACACAATCTGTAAAAACATGGAACACGGACTCCTCCAGACCGCAGAAAATGCAGGCGGGCAACAGCTCGGCAACTATTGTGTTGTAAACTAATAATCAAGTGTCAACAACTTTACAACTCTTTTGTTGTAAACTAATAATCAAGTGCCAACAGCTCTACAACCCTTTTGTCGCAAAACAAAAAATCAATTAAGTCAAGTGCCCCCTGATTAAAAGTGGGGGGGCGGGGGTCACTCCAAACACTTTAAGTGCCCTTTTTTTTTGTTTTTTGGGGTTTTTGTTTCAGGGCACTAAAAAACACAAATTTTGCAGGTGCCCCCTGGCTAAAAGTGTGGGGGCGGGGGGGAGGGGGAGGGACTAAAACACGGCAATAAAACAAATTACTTTAAAACATAAAAAATCAAATTAAAATTTGGTTGCCGGGGATGATGATGCACTCCAGTCCCTCCGGCGCCCACCTCTCGCGGAATGCCGCGTGCTCCATCTCCAGGGACACCCTGGCCTGGATGTAACTGTGGAAGAGAGGCAGGTAGTTGGGCCGAACGACCCCCTCGACTGCCCGCTGCCTGGACCGGCTGATGGCCCCCTAGGCCGTGCCCAGGAGCAGTCCTACGAGGAGGCCTTCGGACCTACCCGCTCCCCTCCGCACAGGGTGCCCAAAGATCAGGAATGTGGGACTGAAGTGCAACCAGAATTTGAGGAGCAGCCCCTTTAAATAATGGAATAGGGGCTGCAACCTCGCACATTCCATAAAAATGTGGAACACAACAGCTCTACAAACCTGTGAACATACTCACAGATGCATACATTACAATTATCAGCCACACAGCCAATTTTTGTATTATCTGCAAACTTCTTAATCATACCCCCTACATTCAAGTTTAAATCATTGATATATACCACAAAAAGCAAGGGACGTAGGACGAAGCCCTGCGGAACCCCACTGAAAACAACCTTCCAGTCACTAAAACACCTATCGACCATTACCCTTTGCTTCCTGCCTCTGAGATAATTTTGGATCCAACTTGCCACATTGCCCTGGATCCCATGGGCTACTACTTTCGTAACCAGTCTGCCATGTGGGACCTTATCAAAAGCCTTGCTAAAATCCATATACACTACATCAAATGCACTACCCCGCATCGACCCTTCTTGTTAACTCCTCAAAAAATTCAATCAAGTTAGTCAGGCATGACCTTCCCAGAACAAATCTGTGCTGACTATCCTTGATTAATCCGGGTCTTTCTAAATAAAGATTTATCCTGTCCCTCAGAAGTTTTTCCAATTACTTTCCCACCACCGAGATTGGGCTGACTGGCCTGTAATTATTCGGTCTATCCCTTTCTCCCTTTTTAAACAAAGGCACAATGTTAGCAGTCCTCCAGCACCACACCAGTAGCCACAAGGATTGGAAAATGATGGTCAGAGCCTCTGCTATTTCCTCTCTTGTTTCTCGAACAGCCTGGGATACATTTCATCTGGGCCTGGGGATTTATCCACTTTCAAAGATTCTAAACCCCTTAATACTTCCTCCCTCACTATGTTTATCTCGTCTAATATTTCACACTCCTCCTCCCTGATAGCAACCTCTGCATCGCCTCTCTTATGTGAAAACAGATGCAAAGTATTCAGTAAGAACCATACCCACATCTTCCACCTCCACACACGTTACCTTTATAGTCTCTGATAGGCCCTACTCTTTTTTTAGTTATCTTGGGGTTGTTCTCCTTAGAGCAGAGAAGGTTGAGAGGAGATTTGATAGAAGTATTGAAAATCATGAGGGGTCGAGACAGAGTCGATAGAAACTGTTCCCATTGGCGGAAGGGTCAAGAATCAGAGGACACAGATTCAAGGTGATTGGAAAAAGAACCAAAGGTAACATGAGGTAAAACATTTTTACAAAGTGATTGATTAGGATCTGGACTGGGTGGTGGAGGAAGACTCAAGCGTGGCTTTCAAAAGAGAATTGATTAAGTCCCTGAAGGATTAAAATTTGCAGGGCTATGGGGAAAGGGTGGAGGAGTGGGACGAGCTTAAGTGCTTTTGCAGAGAGCTGGCATGGGCTCAAGGGACCGAATGGCCTCCTTTTGTGCATCCACAGCTCTTTCGAGCAGAGAATTCTGTGTATATGCTGATGCAGCACTTTTAAATAGATGTTGCCATATCTTATACCAGACTTATTGGCCCAGAAATTCCTCTCCGGGTCTTCCCGCAGGCAACTGCCTCCCAACCGGAGAATTTTTATGAAAGTACCTGGTGGTCTAGGAAGTGCCCTGGATTGTGGTGGGGAGGCCTTCTCTTTCCGCACTGCGAAGCACGCTCCTGTCCACAGGGTTCCCATGCAGAAGGTGCAGTCATGTGTGACTGCTCAGCCAATCAGGTAAGTATTTCACAGGTTCCCATTAATAACACTGAGGCTCGCGTATCTACAAGTTCTCAGTGCTATTAATGGGAACAAAACCAAACACACAAAGTAATAAAAAATAAAAAACAGACCACACATATTTAAAATTAATTGAAATTGAAGTTATGTCTTATAAAAATAAAATATTTTCCTGATTTTTTAAAATGTTTTTTTTAATTGTGGTTAAAAATGAACTTACCATGGTGGGGAGGAGGGTTTTTAATAATAAAATATGTGTTTATCATTTTATTTTAACATGTTTTTGTATGTTTTAAAACACTTGCGCCTGTAAAGGTAGGCTATGCGCCAGCTTTTATCAGGCGCAAGATTTTTGAGGCCGTTTGCTGGGCAAGATATGCTCCAGCTTGACAGATCGGAAAAGCCGGTTTTCAACACGTGCCACTGCGCGCTGAAAACCGACTTTTCCGATGCCTTCCCGGTTCCATAAAAACTCCGTACAGGCCCGGAACATCGGAATTTCTGGGCCAATAACTTCTTAATGATGAGGGAAAAAATACAACTTGTATACACAAATATAGTCGCTGTAGAAGTTCATAATTGTAGATGGCATTACTTTCTTTAACAGAAGTTTATGTTGGTTGTTCCCAAATAGAGTTCATCCAATTTTTGTGCGTCAGGTAAAGCTTTGAAAAAAAACTCATACCTACTACAACTGAACTATTCAAAACAGAGAACTTCCCTTCTAACTTGCAAACAGTCCTTCACTATCCAAGAAAGCTATGTTTTGGACCTCTTTTAAGGCGGCATGGAAATCTCTGAATCTGGCCAACTGCACCGCAATCGGGTATAGTCCAGTTTAGTAATGTTTATATTGAGAATTACATTGACACTTTAATATTAAAAGAACACTTCAATTTTGAACTTGAGATTGAAGTCTAAACTTCCAGCAAATTTGAAAAAAATCAGCTAAATATTGCATGAAAATGTTGGAAAGTTAGGTTGCATTTACACACCAACCATAGTATCACAGTTAGATGCTTTGCTGCAAAACTAAGGTTGGCATATTAGCAGGGTGTCATGTATGTACTTTTGGGATCACCAACCACTAGATGGCGTCACTGTTGGAGACCATTGGGCTGCACGCACGTGTGTGCAGCCCAAGTATAAAAGGTCAGCCATTTTGTATATTAGTCACTTTGGGCCTTAATAAAGCAGAGCCACGGTTATACCTCTTGGAGTTATACAGTACTCAGCCTAACAGTTATTGCATACACAACACAGGGATTGACCCCATTTGGTCTCAACAAAACACACTCGAGCTGCTAAAATGAAACCATCATTAGTTGGGTGTTTACCAGAGTGCAAACATGGATATATACTATACACAGAACTTTGTCAGCAAGTAAATTTGATGTTGCTCACAAGGATAATGCCAACAAAAATATTATTTTCTCATTTCTTCCTTCCTTGCTTATTATTTTACCTGCCCAATATCGAGATAAATTAAATTGAGACCCATGATAACTGTTACATTGATAAAGTATTATGCCAGATATTCTACTCGGGTTCAGTGTCACCAACTACTCCCATAAGTAGATCGCACATCCCTTATGATCTGGACTATGCCATTACCTGCCCAGAAAATAGTGAGACCCAGGGATTAAACAGAGATCCTTTGGCACTGTACAGCAGCTTACTGGAATGTATCATATCACCATGTGACTCTCCGTCTTCAGAATTTAGATGCCTGTACACGCTATCAGACCAAGGCACAGGCTATAAACCAGATACTTTATTTAAATAAAACTGGCAAATGAACAATAATATCAACAACTTGTATTTATACAGCATCTTTAACGTAGTAAAACGTCCTCAGCCGCTTCACAGAAGTGTTACAAGACAAAAAAATAAATGTGACACCAAGCCAGATAAGAAGAAATTACGGCAGACGACCAAAAACTTGGTCAAAGAAGTAGGTTTTAAGGGGGGTTTTTAAAAGGAGGAAAGAGAGAGATAGAGAAGCTGAGAGGTTTAAGGAGGGAGTTCCATAGCTTAGGGCCCAGGCAGCTGAAGGCATGGCCACCGATGGTTGGGCAGTTATAATCAGGGATGCTCAATAGGGAAGAATTTGAGGAGCAGATATCTTGGGGGCGGGGGGGTGGGGGGGGTCTAACCTGTCCAGTCCCGTCAGAATTTTATATGTTTCTACGAGATCCCCTCTCATCCTTCTAAACTCTGGTGAATAAAGGCCCAGTGGTTGTGAGGCTGAAGGAGATTACAGAGATAGGGAGGGGCGTGGCCATAGAGGGATTTGTAAATAAGGATGACAATTTTGAAATCGAGGCGTTGCTTAACCGGAAGCCAATGTAGGTCAGCGAACACAGGGGTGATGGGTGAATGGGACTTGGTACGATTTAGGACACGGGCTGCCGAATTTTGGATGACCTCAAGTTTGCGTAGGGTACAATGTGGGAGGCTAGCCAGGATTGCATTATAGTAGTCAAGTCTCGAGGTTACAAAGGCATTGATGAGGGTTTCAGCAGCAGATGAGCTATTACGGAGGTGAAAATGGGCAGTTTTAGTTATGCCATGGATATGTGGCAGGAAGCTCATTTCAGGGTCAAATATAACACCTGGTGCAACCTCAGATGCTAGGGAGAGGGATGGAGTCGGCGGCTAGGGAATGCAGTTTGTCGGTCTTCCCAATATTTAATTGGAGAAAGTTTCTGCTCATCCAAGACTGGATGTTGGACAAGCAGTCTGACAACTTAGAGACCATGGAGGGGTTGAGAGAAGCGGTTGTGAGGTGGAGTTGGGTGTCATCAGCGTACATTTGGAAACTGATGCTGTGTTTTCGGATGATGTCGCCAAGGGGCAGCATATAGGTGAGAAATAGGAGGGGGCCAAGGATCCTTGAGGGGGACACCAGAGGTAACAATGCGGGAGTGGGAAGAGCAGCCATTGCAGGTGATTTTCTGTCTACGATTAAATAGATAAGAATGGAACCAGGCAAGTGCAGTCCCACCCAGCTGGATGATGGTGGAGAGGCATTGGAGATGGAGGGAGTGGTCAACCGCGTCAAAGGCTGCAGACAGATCGAGAAGGACAAAGAGGGATATTTTATCTTTTGTCACAGTCACAAAGGATAAGTACAAAACAGTGTATTTTAAAACTTTGCACTACTTCACAACAAAAACAAGAAAAATGCTTTTCCACAGCAATCTTTCATCATAACTCTGAAAATGGTAACTCAGCTTTTTCATATCTCAATGTAACCCAAATAGTCAAAATAGGCCAGACCTTTTTGCTGGCTAACATCTCGAAACTGACTTCTCAGGTAAACTCATGCCGAGAACAAACATTCCAAATTCTTTGAATGTGTACTGAGACAAGGCCCATTCGCAAAAACTAGTTTGAAATAGAAACATAGAAAATAGGTGCAGGAGTAAGCCATTCGGCCCTTTGAGCCTGCACCACAATTCAATAAGATCATGGCTGATCATTCACCTCAGTACCCTTCTCCTGCTTTCTCTCCATACCCCTTGATCCCTTTAGCCGTAAGGGCCACACCTAACTCCTTCTTAAATATATCCAATGAACTGGCATCAACAACTCTCTGCGGTAGGGAATTCCACAGGTTAACAACTATCTGAGTGAAGAAGTTTCTCCTCATCTCACTCCTAAATGGCTTACCCCTTATCTTTAGACTGTGTCCCCTGGTGCTGGACTTCCCCAGCATCGGGAACATTCTTCCTGCATCTAACCTGTCCAGTCCCGTCAGAATTTTATATGTTTCTACGAGATCCCCTCTCATCCTTCGAAACTCCGGTGAATAAAGGCCCAGTCGATCCAGTCTCTCCTCGTATGTCAGTCCAGCCATCCCGGGAATCAGTCTGGTGAACCTTCGCTGCACTCCCTCAATAGCAAGAACATCCTTCCTCAGATTAGGAGACCAAAACTGAACACAATATTCCAGGTGAGGCCTCACAAAGACCCTGTACAACTGCAGTAAGACCTCCCTGCTCCTATACTCAAAACCCCTAGCTATGAAGGCCAACATACCATTTGCCTTCTTCACCGCCTGCTGTACCTGCATGCCAACTTTCAATGACTGATGTACCATGACACCCAGGTCTCGTTGCAGCCTCCCTTTTCCTAATCTGCCGCCATTCAGATAATATTCTGCCTTCGTGTTTTTGCCCCCAAAGTGGATAACCTCACATTTATCCACATTATACTGCATCTGCCATGCATTTGCCCATTCACCTAACCTGTCCAAGTCACCCTGCAGCCTCTTAGCGTCCTCCTCACAGCTCTCACCGCCACCCAGTTTAGTGTCATCTGCAAACTTGGAGATATTACACTCAATTCCTTCATCTAAATCATTAATTGTAAGTATTGTAAATATTGTAAATAGCTGGGGCCCCAGCACTGAGCCCTGCGGCACCCCACTAGTCACTGCCTGCCATTCTGAAAAGGACCTGTTTATCCCGACTCTTTGCTTCCTGGCTGCCAACCAGTTCTCTATCCACGTCAGTACATTACCCCCAATACCATGTGCTTTAATTTTGCACACCAATCTCTTGTGTGGGACCTTGTCAAAAGTCTTTTGAAAGTCCAAATACACCACATCCACTGGTTCTCCCTTGTCCACTCTACTAGTTATATCCTCAAAAAATTCCAGAAGATTTGTCAAGCATGATTTCCCTTTCATAAATCCATGTTGACTTGAACCGATCCTATCTCTGCTTTCCAAATGCGCTGTTATTTAATCTTTAATAATTGATTCCAACATTTTCCCCACTACTGATGTCAGGCTAACCGGTCTATAATTACCCGTTTTTTCTCTCCCTCCTTTTTAAAAAAGTAGTGTTACATTAGCTACCCTCCACTCCATAGGAACTGATCCAGAGTCGATAGACTGTTGGAAAATGATCACCAATGCATCCACTATTTCTCGGGCCACTTCCTTAAGTGCTCTGAAATGCAGACTATCAGGCCCCGGGGATTTATTGGCCTTCAATCCCATCAATTTCCCTAACACAATTTCCCGCCTAATAAGAATATCCTTCAGTTCCTCCTTTCACTAGACCCTCGGTCCCCTAGTACTTCCGGAAGATTACTTGTGTCTTCCTTCAATCTCTGATTTCTGGAATTTAAGACTTCGGCTATCCTGTCAACAAAGATACATATAGCAGATATAACCAAATGTCTTTGCATTCAATTGATATTAGTATATTAAAACCACCCTTTGCTTCAACAGGAACCAGTCACTGATTCACCAAGACATTAAAAAGAAATCAGAGTGAGTATTGACTGTCAGCCAGAGTTGGAGATGGGGGAGGACTTGTGCTTTTAATTTACACGTAAACTACAGAAAGCAGAGTCTATTACTCAGCAAAGTCTCCGAACACATGACCGAAAGTACAGCAGAGTCTCCAGAGTACAGGGCAGGATTATTTCTCCAACAAAATGCTGTGAGTGGAGGATAGTTACATAATACAAATTATATGCATACAAATCAATTGCAGTTACTTACAGCAGTGTGATCTCCAGGCATGTTTGATTCAATCATCTCCATTCTGGCCAGGTCTTGCGGTGTCATTAAATGCAGCCAAAAGAAATTGCCATTGACGCCTATTCAGGCAACCTGTCTGGGTTCCACGCTGAATGTGTATTGAACAGACTAGTCATTATCTATGTGAACATAGGTAATTAATCCCTCGTGCTGTTAATACTAATTCTACAAGAAATTTAAATCAGTAACATATAGACAGGATTTCCAGTTGATGTGTTATTGTTTGTCCCCTACTCCTATGGAACTATAATACTGAGAGTGTACTGTGATAACCAGGCAGAAAAATTACAAACAGTAGGAAAAAAAGGCATACATCAAAATAAAAAAGACTTCCTTTTTCCAACATTTTGTACCACTTAAGCCAATAAATTACAATTCTGAGCTATCGGTGTTGTTTATGATGGATTTTTTGTGTCACTCTTGGGGACTGGTGTTTGATTGGAGGCCAGAGGGGAAAGTTTTTGAGGTACATTGATGTTGTGGCCAGAATCAGGCAAGCAGGCTCAGACCACGGCAAATGAGTGAGTCTCTGTTCAGGTGCTGGTCTTTGGAAATTCAATGGTGTTACAACAATAGCAGCTTTACTACAAATTCATCTTGGGAAATAAGGGGAAGTAAGTAATGTTTATAAAAGTGAAAATAAATGAAACAGAAGGAAGGTTGTGAGGTTGAAGGAAGGAAGGAAGGAAGAATAAACAAATAAAACACTTGCATCTTAAGCAAATATAGCAAATCCACTGTAGGAGGTAGAGCAAAAATGCACGATATAAATGAAAGTTGTTACTGTATCAATTTATGGCATCATTATTCTATTGTCTCCTGGATATTCCACTGCATACAATAGAAACATGATATTGTTAATGATGTCACAATAAACTAGTCTGATGCCATAAAAACTTTGTCATGACATCATGAAACTGCTTTAAATCGACATCACAGCTGAGATTAAGTCACATGATTTCACAATGACATCCATAGCAACCCAGAGACTTTGATATAAAAGTAAATGCTGACAGAGAGAAGACACAAATTGTGCATTTGTTACTGTTAGCGAACACAAGGAGAAAGTTGTGATTTTAAAAAAATAACAAATTCATCAAAATCAGTGAAAATGATTCGGCACTGGATTGAAAATTCTGTGTAAAAAAAAACTATTAACCATATAAGAGTGGGAGCAAATTTTCCTTTGCTTGGGCATACTCAACCATCTGGACACAGCACAATGGGAAATTCGAGCAGGAAAGAGTGCACACTTGAAAGCAAGCTTTCCCAATTTAAAATCTGTTAATTTAAAATGACAATCAGATTGCCTCAAGGAGCTTCTTTCCTCGTCACTTTTCCTGTACACCGAGTCTAGTTACAACGACGCTATCAATAGCGATTTCTAATCCGAGCACTAAACAGTAATCATAACGCTAACCTGTAACCACTGAAACTTAACCTCCAGCCACGATCATAAACCAACTCCTAACCCTAACCTTACATCCCAACTCCAAACCTAACCCACTCATATTCCTAAATCATTAACCCTACCTAACCACTAACCCTAACCTGAACCCTACACCCGAACATTAAACATTAAACTACATAGTACCAATAGTCGTTGCAACATCATCGATAATGCACTTCCTGTATTACTGTACCTAGGTGATCCAATATGCACCTACCTCTTTGATCAAGCTTTTGGTCACTTGCCCCAATTTCTCCTTATGTGGCTTAGTGTCAACTTTTTCTCTCATAATACTCCTGTGAAGCGCCTTGGGACGTTTTACAACGTAAAGGCGCTATATAAATCCAAGTTGTTGTTGTTGTATTACTGTACCTAGGTGATTCAATATGACCAGGCACAGGAACAGGGAAATTTGTCCTGAAAACAGAAAATTTGATATCAGACTGGGAAGACTAAAGTAGAAATCAATAATTGATAATCAACTACAGGATTTAAGTACTAAAAAGTAAGGATATTTCTTCAGATTTAATGGTAAAATTGGAACTTACAATATAAAATAGAACAAAAAAGTTAAGAATACAGCACATAAAACAATAAAATACAAACTATTAAGAGTATGTGTTCCAGAAAGACACAACTCATAATTAACTCTACTTCTACATAGGATTACATAGGATATACAGCACAGAAACATGCCATTCGGCCCAACCAGTCCATTCTGGCGTTTATGCTCCACTCGAGCCTCCTCCCGTCTTTCCTCATCTAAATCTATCAGCATAAACCTCTATTCCCTTCTTCCTCATATGCTTGTCTAGTCTCCCCTTAAATGCATCTATACTATTCGCTTCTATACTATTCGCTTCAACCACTCCCTGTGGTAGCGAATTCCACATCCTCATCACTCTTTGGGTAAAGAAGTTTCTTCTGAATTTCCCATTGGATTTCTTGGTGACTATCTTATATTGATGGCCTCTAGTGGAAACATTCTCTATGTATCCACTCTATCAAAATCTTTCATAATTTTAAAGACATCTATTCGGTCACTCCTCAGCCTTCTTTTTTCAAGAGAAAGGAGACCCAGCCTGTTCATCCTCTCCTGATACGTATACCCTCGCATTTCTAGTATCATCCTTGGACATCTTTTTTGCACCCCCTCCAGTGCCTCTATATCCTTTTTATAATACTGTACGCAGTACTCCAAGTGTGGTCTCACCAGGTTCGATACAGGTTCAGTATAACTTCCCTACTTTTCAATTCTATACCTCTAGAAATAAACCCTAGTGCTTGGTTTGCTTTTTTTATGACCTTGTTAACCTGTGTAGTAACTTTTTAGTGATTTGTGTATTTGTACTCCGAGATCCTTTTGTTCCTATACCTACCTAGACTCGCACCCGCCAAGTAATAAATGACCTCCATATTCTTCCTACCAAAATGTAATACCTCACATTTATCTGTGTTGAGCTTCATTTGCCAATTATATTCCCATTCTGCAATTTTATTAATGTCCTCCTGTAATTTGTTGCAGTCCTCCTCAGTCTTGACTATCGCCCCCAATTTGGTGTCATCCACAGATTTAGAAATTGTGTTTTTGATTACAAAGTCTAAAACATTAATATAAATTGTGAACAACAGTGATTCCTTGTGGAACACTTCTATCTACCTTCTGCCACTGTGAATAGCTACCCTTTACCCCTACTCTCTACTTTCTGTCTTGAAGCCAGCTCGCTATCCATTCTGTTACTTGTCCCCTGACTCCGCATTCTCTGACCTTGTTCATCAGTCTATTATGGGGCACCTTATCGAAGGCCTTTTGAAAATCTAGATAAATTACACTTATTGCACTACCATTGTCTACTCCCTCTGTTACCTCTTCAAAAAATTAAATGAGGTTGGTCAAGCAAGACTTCCCTTTTGAAATCCATGCTGACTATTCGTTATTATATTTTTGGTTTCTAGATGCTCTTCTATTTTCTCCTTTAGTAGGGATTCCATTATTTTTCCTACCTCCGATGTTAAGTTGACTGGTCTATATAATTCCCTGGACATGTTCTATCCCCTTTCTTAAATATAGGTATTACGTTAGCTATCCGCCAGTCCTCTAGCACTACAGCTTTTTGAAAGAATTATTAAATATGTGTAGTAATGCCTTTGCTATCTCTTCGCTAGATTCTTTTAAAATGTGTAGATGCAATCCATCCAGGGTTTTATCCTCTGAGTTTGATTAGTTTATCTAATATATCCCCTCTTTTTACTTTAAATGTACTTATCTCATTAGTAATCTCATCATCCAATGTCATGTCCACCTACCTGTTCCATCTCCCTGGTAATACTGAAGCAAAATAATTATTTAATATTTTTGCCATCTCTCGATCGTTACCTGTGGTATTATTCTGTCTATCTCTTAATGGCCCTATTCCCATCCCAACCTTCCTTTTTTTTATTGATGTGCCTGTAAAATATTTTACTATTTTGTTTTATGTTCTTTGATCGTTTAATTTCATAGTTCCTCTTTGCCTTCCTAATTGTTTTTTTACTTCTCTCCTAATCATTTCATATTCTCTCTTATCATGCGCACCCTCAATTGTTCCCTTATGGCTTTACGCATCCATGGCGTCTCATTAGTATTTAGTTTGTTCTCTCCTTACAGTGGAATATATTGTTCCTGCACTCTGTTGACCACCATTTTAAATGTATCCCATTGCTGTTCTACATCATTTTTTGACAATATTGTTGCCTATTTTATTTTTCCAAGTTCTATTCTCAGCCCCTCAAAATCAGCTTCTCTCCAATCTATTAACCGGATTCTTGTCATAGTTATGACTTTCTCAATTATCATCTTACACAAGAACATAAGAATTAGGAGCAGGAGTAGGCCATTCAGCCCCTCGAGCCTGCTCTGCCATTCAATGAGGTCATGGCTGATGTTTAACCTCAACTCCACTTTCCTGCACTATCCCCATATCCCTTGATTCCCTTAATATCCAAAAATCTATCCATCTATGTCGTGAATATACTTAACGACTAAGCCTCCACAGCTCTCTGGGGTAGAGAATTCCAAAGATTCACCACCGTCTGAGTGAAGAACTTTCTCCTCATCTCAGTCCTAAAGGGCTGACCCCTTATTCTGAGACTATGACCCCTGGTTTCCACTCCCCAGCCAGAGGAAACATCCTCCATACATCTACCCTGTCAAGCCCTGTAAAAATTTTATATGTTTCAATGAGATCACCTCTCATTCTTCTAAACTCTAGAGAATATAGGCCTGGTCTACTCAATCTTTCCTCATAGGATAATCCCCACCCCATCACAGGAATCATTCTGGTGAACCTTCGTTGCACTCACTCAATGGCAAGTATATCCTTCCTAAGGTAAGGAGACCAAAACTGTACACAATACTCTAGGTGCGGTCTCATCAGGGACTTATACAATTACAGTAAGGTGTCTTTACTCTTGTAATAAAGGCCAACATTCCATTTGCTTTCTTAATTGCTTGTTGTACCTGCATGTTAACTTTCAATGATTTGTGCACAAGGACACCCAGGTCCCTCTGGATACCAACATTTCCCAATCTCTCACCATTTAAAAAATACTCAGCTTTTCTATTTTTACTACCAAAGTGGATAACTTCACATTTCTCCACATTATATTCCATTTGCCATATTCTTGCCTACTCACTCAGCCTGTCTATAATCCCCTTGAAGTCTCTTTGCATCCTCCCCACAACTTAACATTCACACCTAGCTTTGTATCATCAGCAAACTTGGATATATTACATTTGGTCCCCTCATCCAAATTATTGATATAGATTGTGAATAGCTGGGGCCCAAGCACTGATCCTTGCAGCACCCCACTGGTTATGGCCTTCCAACCCAGAAATGACCGGTTTATTCCTACTCTTTGTTTTCTGTCCATTAAACATAGAAACATAGAAAATAGATGCAGGAGTAGGCCATTCGGCTCTTTGAGCCTGCACCACCATTCAATAAGATCATGGCTGATCATTCACCTCAGTACCCATTTCCTGCTTTCTCTCCATATCCCTTGATCCCTTTAGCCGTAAGGGCCATATCTAACTCCCTCTTGAATATATCCAATGAACTGGCATCAACAACTCTCTGCGGTAGAGAATTTCACAGGTTAACAACTCTCTGAGTGAAGAAGATTCTCCTCATCTCAGTCCTAAATGGCTTATCCCTTATCCTTATACTGTGTCCCCTGGTTCTGGACTTCACCTGCATCGGGAACATTCTTTCTGCATCTAACCTGTCCAGTCCCGTCAGAATTTTATGTTTCTATGAGATCCCCTCTCATCCTTCTAAACTCCAGTGAATACAGGCCCAGTCGATCCAATCTCTCCTCATATGTCAGTCCTGCCATCCTGGGAATCAATCTGGTGAACCTTCGCTGCACTCCCTAATAGCAAGAACATCCTTCCTCAGATTAGGAGACCAAAACTGAACACAATAGTCCAGGTGAGGCCTTACCATGGCCCTGTACAACTGCAGTAAGACCTCCCTGCTCCTATACTTAAATCCCCTAGCTATGAAGGCCAACATACCATTTGCCTTCTTCACCGCCTGCTGTACCTGCATGCCAACTTTTAATGACTGATGTACCAGGATACCCAGGTCTCGTTCCACCTCCCCAAATCTCGTTGCACCTCCCCTTTTCCTAATCTGCCGCCATTCAGATAATATTCTGCCTTCGTGTTCTTGCCACCAAAGTAGATAACCTCACATTTATCCACATTATACTGCATCTGCCATGCATTTGCCCACTCATCTAAACTGTCCAAGTCACCCTGCAGCCTCTTAGTGTCCTCCTCACAGCTCACACCGCCCCCCAGTTTAGTGTCATCTGCAAACTTGGAGATATTGCACTCAATTCCTTCATCTAAATCATTAATGTATATTGTAAATAGCTGGGGTCCCAGCACTGAGCCCTGCGGCACCCCACTAGTCACTGCCTGCCATTCTGAAAAGGACCTGTTTATCCCGACTCTCTGCTTCCTGGCTGCCAACCAGTTCTCTATCCACATCAGTACATTACCCCCAATACCATGTGTTTTAATTTTGCACACCAATCTCTTGTGTGGGTCCTTGTCAAAAGTCTTTTGAAAGTCCAAATACACCACATCCACTGGTTCTCCCTTGTCCACTCTACTAGTTACATCTTCAAAAAATTCCAGAAGATTTGTCAAGCATGATTTCCCTTTCATAAATCCATGTTGACTTGGACTAATCCTATCACTGCTTTCCAAATGCGCTGTTATTTCATTTTTAATAATTGATTCCAACATTTTCCCCATGACTGATGTCAAGCTAACCGATTTATAATTACCTGTTTTCTCTCTCCCTCCTTTTTTAAAAAGTGGTATTACATTAGCTACCCTCCAGTCCAAAGGAACTGATCCAGAGTCGATAGACTGTTGGAAAATGATCACCAATGCATCCATTATTTCTAGGGCCACTTCCTTAAGTACTCTGGGATGCAGTCTATCAGGCCCTGGGGATTTATCAGCCTTTAATCCTATCAATTTCCCGAACACAATCTTCCACCTAAGAAGGATATTCTTCAGTTCCTCCTTCTCACTAGAGCCTTGGTCCCCTAATATTTCCAGAAGGTTATTTGTGTCTTCCTTCACGAAGACAGAACCAAAGTATTTGTTCAACTGGTCTGCCATTTCTTTGTTCCTCATTATAAATTAACCTGATTCTGACTGCAAGGGAGCTATGGTTGTCTTCACTAATCTTTTTCTCCTCACATATCTATAGAAGCTTTTGCAGTCAGTTTTTATGTTCCCAGCAAGCTTCCTCTCATACTCTATTTTCCCCCTCCTAACTAAATCCTTTGTCCTCCTCTGCTGAATTCTAAATTTCTCCCAGTCCTCAGGTTTGCTGCCTTTTCTGGCCAATTTATATGCCTCTTCCTTGGATTTAACACTATCCTTAATTTCCCTTGTTAGCCATGGTTGAGCCACCTTCCCCGTTTTATTTTTGCTCCAGACAGGGATGTACAATTGTTGAAGTTCATCCATGTGATCTTTAAATGTTTGCCATTGCCTATCCACCATCAACCCTTTAATTATCATTCGCCAGTCTGTTCTAGCCAATTCACGTCTCATACCATCGAAGTTACCTTTCCTTAAGTTCAGGACCCTAGTCTCTGAATTAACTGTGTCACTCTCCATCTTAATAAATAATTCTATCATATTACGGTCACTCTTCCCCAAGGGGCCTCGCACAACAAGATTGCTAATTAGTCCTTTCTCATTATACATCACCCAGTCTAGGATGCCTAGCCCTCTAGTTGGTTCCTCGACATATTGGTCTAGAAAACCATCCCTTATACACTCCAGGAAATCCTCCTCCACCGTATTGCTACCAGTATGGTTGGAGT
The DNA here is from genome assembly GCF_044704955.1 of Pristiophorus japonicus. NCBI lineage: Eukaryota > Metazoa > Chordata > Chondrichthyes > Pristiophoridae > Pristiophorus > Pristiophorus japonicus. Next base: position 153,524,910 of record NC_091977.1, on the reverse strand, counting down.
AATCTATATGTAGATTAAAGTTGCCCATGATAACTGCTGTATCTTTATTGCACGCATCCCTAATTTCTTGTTTGATGCTGTCCCCAACCTCACTACTACTGTTTGGTGGTCTGTACACAACTCCCACTAGCGTTTTCTGCCCTTTGGTATTCCGCAGCTCCACCCATACCGATTCCACATCATCCAAGCTAATGTCCTTCCTTACTTTTGCGTTAATTTCCTCTCTAACCAGCAACGCTACCCCACTTCCTTTTCCTTCCTGAATGTTGAATGTTGAATACCCCTGGATGTTGAGTTCCCAGCCTTGGTCATCCTGGAGCCATGTCTCCGTGATGCCAATTATATCATACTCATTAATCCATCCATGCTAGTATATTATCCACAATCTCATGAGCCCTAATTTTGTTCAATAACCTCTTGTGTGGTACTTTGTCTAATGCCTTCTGAAAATCCAAATACACCACATCCACTGGTTCCTCCCTTATCTATTCTGCTGGTTACAACCTCAAAAAACTCTAACAGATTTGTCAAACACGATCTCCCTGTCATAACTCCGTGTTGGCTCTGTCCATTCCCATTATTATTTTCTAAGTGCCTTGTTACCATGTCCTTAATAATAGATTCTAGCATTTTCCCTACGACTGATGTCAGGCTAACTGGTCTGTAGTTCCCCATTTTCTCTCTCTCTCCTTTCTTAAATAGTGGGGTTACTGTCATGTATCTTACATTATTATATATAACTGTATCCTAACATGCTATACATGACTGTAATAAGATATGACCTGTCACCACCAGCATACCTTACCACCAGGGGTGCACTTGCAAGAGACAGGTATATAAGGACAGGTCTCAGGCAAGTGCAGCATTCCAGAGGTGTGAAATAAAGGTGCAGGTCCAGAGTGACCTTGACTTCACTACATGCCTCGTGTGAATCTGTACTGAGGGGACAGGACTTTACAGTGGCGACGAGTTACGGGATTACAGAATCCACAGAATGGCGAACAACGGATCAGATGAAAAGTACAATACGGGAGACAATTGGGAGGACTTTATAGAAAGGCTGCAGCAAAGCTTTGTAACCAAAGACTGGTTAGGCGACGATAAGGCAGACAAGAGAAGAGCCCATCTCTTGACCAGCTGTGGCTCGAAAACATATGCTTTACTGAAGGATCTGTTGGCACCCGAGAAACCAGCAAGCAAGTCGTTTGAAGAATTGAGCACACTGGTAAGAGACCACCTGAAGCCAGCGAGCAGCCTACACATGGCCAGACACAGGTTCTACAACTACATATGCTGTGTGGGCCAGAGCATACCCGACTTTGTGGCGGAACTTCGGAGGTTGGCTAGTTTATGTGAGTTCTCCGATGAACTGAGGAGAGAAATGCTGAGAGAATTTTTCATTGAAGGAATAGGCCATGCAGGCATATTCCGAAAGCTCATAGAGACCAAGAACCTGACCTTAGAGGCAGCAGCACTGGTTGCACAGACATTCTTGGTAGGGGAAGAAGAAACGAGGTTGATTTACAATGCAGGTACGACAACTAACGAAATATCAGAACAAGAAGTTCACAGCACTAAACAAGCTGCTACCCCCACACATGGACAAAACCGGGAGAACAGGCTCACGACAGCAGGCAGTGGTGCCAGAAGCCATCAAGGGCCACAGGAACGGCCGTTCACACCTCATCAACACACAATGCGAGCAATCAACTACAAACTGAGAGAAGCTCAGGAGAGATCAGCCAGACGCAGCTCATTCTTTGGGAATACTTTGAACAATGGAACCGGTCTGTGCTGGAGGTGTGGGGGTGGGCACTCGTCAAGGGGATGTCGATTTCAGCAGGCTGTTTGCAGGAACTGTGAATATACAGGGCATTTGGCCCGCATGTGCAAAAAAACGGCAGCTCGGCTGGTATACGAATCGGATGGGTCGGAAAGCGGACCAGAAGACGGTGGGGACAGTACCCGGGACACCGATGAACAGCGGGTCAACACGATCAATGGCCGCTGCTCCTACAACAGGACGCCTCCTATAATGATGAGGGTCCTACTCAACGGGATACCGGTCAACATGGAGCTGGATACGGGAGCGAGTCAATCTGTCATGGGCGCTCAACAATTTGAACAACTGTGGCCGCATAAAAGAGACAGAACAAAACTCACAAGGGTCGACACCAAACTAATGACCTATACCAAAGAAATCGTACCAGTCCTCGGTAGCGCCATGCTCTCTGTCACACACAAAGGGACAGTGAACTGACTTCCCCTGTGGATTGTCCCCGGAGACCCCCCAGCACTGCTGGGGAGAAGCTGGCTGGCAAAACTAAACTGGAAATGAGATGATGTCCATGCCATGTCATTAGAGGAATGGACCTCCTGCTCAACAGTTCTAAAGTGATTTGAACATCTCTTTCAGCCAGGTGTGGGCACTTTCAAAGGGGCCAAAGTCAAAATCTACATCACACAGGATGCAAGAACGGTCCATCACAAGGCCAGAGCTGTACCCTATGTGATGAGGGAAAAGATTGAACACGAACGAGACAGGCTTCTGCGGGAAGGCATTATAATCACCTGTGGAATTTAGCGACTGGGCAAGTCCCATCGTCCCGGTCATGAAGCCTGATGGATCCGTACGAATCTGTGGGGACTACAAATCTACCATAAACATAGTCTCCCGACACGACCAGTACCCGCTGCCCAGAGCGGATGACTTATTTGTCACATTGGCTGGAGGTAAACTTTTCTCAAAACTAGACCTCACATCTGCGTATATGACGCAAGAATTGACCGAGGAATCCAAGCTACTCACCACCATCAACACACATCAAGGCCTTTTCATGTATAATCGATGCCCATTCGGCATCAGGTCGGCAGCTGCCATATTCCAGCGCAACATGGAGAGTCTGCTCAAGTCCATCCCAGGGACGGTTGTATTTCAAGACGACATACTTATCACGGGCAGGGACACCGACACCCATCTCTGTAATTTGGAGGAAGTACTAAAGCGGTTGGATCAGGTAGGCCTATGAGTCAAGAAATCCAAGTGCCTGTTTCTCGCACCCGAGGTTGTATTTTTGGGTAGAAGGATTGCCGCTGATGGAATCGGCCTAACAGAGTCCAAAACAGAAGCAATTTGCCTGGCACCCAGGCCCCGGAATGTCTCAGAACTGCGCGCCTTTCTCGGGCTACTCAATTACTTTGGGAACTTTATGCAGAACTTAAGCACGCTGCTGGAGCCTCTCCACGTGCTACTCAGAAAGGGGTGCGATTGGTTTTGGTGGGACGCCCAGGAACGCGCCTTCAATAAGGCACGCAACCTTCCAACAGTGTTTTGACTTTCTTTGATCCAGGTAAAAAGCTAGTTCTCACATGCGATGCGTCAGCGTATGGGGTCGGGTGCGTTTTGCAACATGTCAATAGTGCGGGCAAATTACAACCCATAGCTTATGCCTCCAGGTCACTTTCGCGGGCGGAGCGCGGGTGCAGAATGGTTGAGGAGGCGCTCGCGTGCGTGTACGGTGTCAAAAAGATGCACCAATACCTTGTCGGGGCCAAGTTCGCGTTAGAAACCGACCACAAGCCCCTCACGTCCCTCCTATCCGAGAACAAAGCAATAAACGCCAACGCCTCGGCACGAATTCAACGGTGGGCACTCATGCCGGCGTCCTACAACTATACCATGAGGCACAGACCAGGCACAGACAACTGTGCCGACGCGCTCAGCAGGCTACCCCTGGCGACCACGGAAGGGTCTGATGAACAGGACTGTGAGATAGTCATGGCAATCAATGCCTTTGAGTCCACAGGTTCGTCCATGATGGCTCGCCAAAGCAGAGCCTGGACGGCCAGCAACCCCACGTTATCCTTAGTAAAAAGTTGTGTCCTAACCGGTGACTGGGTAGAGGCTCGCGATGCCTGCCCCAAGGAATTAAAACCCTTTCACAGGCGCATGCATGAGCTATCACTACAAGCAGACTGCCTGATGTGGGGCAGCCGAGTAGTCATTCCTCTGCGAGGCAGAGAGACATTTGTCCGGGAGCTCCACCTCGAGCACCTGGGGATCGTTCTCATGAAAGCCATCGCCAGATCCCACGTCTGGTGGCCTGGTATTGACGCGGACTTGGAGCTCTGCATCCGAAGGTGCACCATTTGTGCCCAACTCAGCAATGCCCTCAGGGAGGCTCCACTGAGCCTCTGGCCCTGGCCTACCAAACCGTGGTCGCGGGTGCACGTAGACTATGCGGGCCCATTCATGGGCAAAATGTTCTTCGTAGTTGTAGATGCATTTTCAAAGTGGATCGAATGCACCATTTAAAACTCGAGCACAACCTCCACCACTGTGGAGAGCCTCGCAACCATGTTTGCAACGCACGGAATCCCCGACATATTGGTCAGTGACAATGGTCCGTGCTTCACCAGCGCAGAATTCCAAGATTTTATAAGTGACCACGGCATAAATCACGTCAAGACGGCACCGTTCAAGCCGGCCTCCAACGGCCAGGCGGAGAGAGCAGTGCAAATCATTAAACAAGGCATGCTTAAAATCCAAGGTCCCACGCTGCAGGGTCACCTGTCGCGACTGCTGCTGGCATACAGATCTCGTCCGCACTCACTGACTGGGATCCCCCCCGTGCAACTATTGATGAAAAGGACTTTAAAAACAAGGCTCTCATTAATCCTCCCAGACATGCACGAAATCGTTGAGGCAAAGCGCCGTAGGCTGACTGAGTACCATGACAGAAATTCAAGGGGGAGATGGAATGAGATAGGGGACAAAGTGTTTGTACTAAACTATGGCAGGGGTCCCAAATGGTTTGCAGGGACAGTAACGGGCAAGGAAGGATACAGGCTACTGGCAGTACAAATGGACAATGGCAAAACCTGCCGGAGGCATGTAGACCAAGTCAAAAGCAGATTTACCAACAACACTGCGGAACCAGAGGCAGACTACAATGTGGAACTCGCACCACACCTGGTGGACAGACAGAGGGAACAACCTGAGGAAAGGGCAATCCCAACAGACAGCCCAGGCGAGTCAACAACAATCACACCAATCGAAACAGACAGCCCAGGTGAGATACCAGCAACCACACCCAAAGAAAAACAGACACCAAGGCAAACAACTGAACCACAACTCAGACGCTCCATGCGAGAGTGTAGACCATCTGAGAGACTGAACCTATAAAGACAATAAGACCTTGGGGGAGGGCGATATCATGCATCTTACATTATTATATATAACTGTATCCTAACATGCTATACATGACTGAATTAAGATATGACCTGTAACCACCAGCATACTTTACCACCAGGGGTGCACTTGCAAGAGACAGGTATATCAGGACAGGTCTCAGGCAAGTGCAGCATTCCAGAGCTGTGAAATAAAGGTGCAGGTCCAGAGTGACCTTGACTTCACTACATGCCTCGTGTGAATCTGTACTGAGGGGACAGGGCTTTACAGTTACATTAGCTACCTTCCAATCTGCGGGAGCCGTTCTAGAATCTATGGAATTTTGGAAGATGACTACCAATGCATCCACTATCTTGATAGCCAACTCTTCCAAAATCCGAGGATGTAAGCCATCAGGTCCAGGGGATTTAGCGGCTTTCTGTCCCATTAATTTCTCCAATACTATTTTTTTACTAATACTAATTTCTTTAAGTTCCTCATTCCCGCTAGACCTTTGGTACTCCACTATTTCTGGGAGGTTTTTCATGTTTTCTTCTGTGAAAACAAAAAGTATTTGTTTAAGTTCTCTGCCTTTTCCTTATTCCCGATTACAATTTCTCCCGTCTCAGCCTGTGAGGGACCCATATTTACTATTGCTAATCTTTTCCTTTTTACATATCTATAGAAGCATGTACAGTCTGATTTTATGTCTCTCGCTAGTTTACTCTCATATTCTATTTTCCCTTTATTAATTTCTTAGCAACATAGAAACGTAAAAATTTACAGCGCAGAAGCAGGCCATTTCGGCCCATCGTGTCTGCGCCGGCCGACAAAGAGCCGCACGGCCCTCGGTCAGCAGCCCTGAAGGTTACAAATAAACCTATGAACAATGAACAATGGCGGAAAGTTAAAGAGCACCCAGCCCAACCAGTCTGCCCCACACAACTGCGATACCCCTTACACTGAAACATTCTACACTCCACCCCAATCGGAGCCATGTGATCTCCTGAGAGAGGCAAAAACCAGATTAAAACCCAGGCCAATTGGGGGAAAAAATCTGGGAAAATTCCTCTCCGATCCATCCAGGCGATCGAAACTAGTCCAGGAGATCACCTTAGCCGTATTTGATTCCCTGCAGTCCTTACCATCGTATCTGCGCTGGCCAACAGGACGTTATCCAGTCTAATCCCACTTACCAGCTCTAGGTCCATAACCCTACAGGTTACAGTACTTTAAGTGCCCATCCAAGCACCTTTTAAATGTGGTGAAGGTTTCTGCATCCACCACCCTTTCAGGCAGTGAGTTCCAGACACCCACAACCCTCTGCATCAAGAAGACGCCCCTCAAATCCCCTCTGAACCTTCCACCAACCACCTTAAAACTATGCCCCCTCGTAATTGACCCCTCCACCAATGGAAATAAGCCCTTGCTATCCACTGTATCCAAGCCCCTCAAAATTTTGTACACTTCAATGAAGTCTCCTCTCAACCTCCTCTGTTCCAATGAGAACAAACCCAGCCTATACAAACTGTCCTCATCGCTAAGATTCTCCATTCCAGGCAACATCCTAGTAAATCTCCTCTGCACCCTCGCTAGTGCATCACATCCTTCCTATAATACGGCGACCAGAACTGCACGTAGTACTCCAGCTGTGGCCTAACCAGAATATTATACAATTTAAGCATAACCTCCCTGCTCTTGTATTCTATGCCTCGGCCAATACAGGCAAACATTCCATATGCCTTCTTAACCACCTTATCCACCTGGTCTGCTACTTTCAGGGATCTGTGGACAAACACTCCAAGGTCCCTTTGATCATCCACACCTTTAAGTGGCCTACTGCTTAATGTGTATACCCTTTCCTTATTAGCCCTCTCAAAGTGCATTACCTCACACTTCTCTGAATTAAATTCCATTTGCCACTGCTCTGCACACCTGACCAGTAGATTGATATCCTCCTGCAGTCCATGACTTTCCTATTCATTATCAACCACACAGCCATATTTTAGTGTCATCTGCAAACTTCTTAATCATACTCCTTATAGTCAAATCTAAATCATTGGTACATACCCACAAAAAGCAAGGGACCCAGCACTGAGCCCTGCGGAACCCCGCTGGAAATATCCTTCCAATCACAAAAACACCCATCAACCATTCCCCTTTGCTTCCAACCTCTAAGCAAATTTTGGATCGAACTAACCACTTTGCCCTGGATCCCATGGGCTTTAACCTTTGTGACGAGTCTACCATGTGGGACTTTATCAAAAGCTTTGCTAAAGTCCATCTACATTACATCGTACGCACTACCCTCATTGACCCTCTTGGTTACCTCCTCAAAAAATTCAATCAGGTTAGCCAAACACGATCTTCCCTTAATAAATCCATGCTGACTGTCCCTAATTAATCCTTGCCTAACCAAATGTAGATTTATCCTGTCTTTCAGGATTTTTTCCAATAATTTTCCCACCACTGAGTTTAGGCTGACAGGTCTGTAATTATTTGACCAATCCCTTTTTCCCTTCTTAAACAAAAATACCACATTAGCAGTCCTCCAGTTCTCCAGCACCATGCCCAAATCCAAAGAGGACTGGAAAATGATGGTCAAGGCCTCTGCTATTTCCTCTTTTACTTCGCTCAACATCCTGGGATACATTTTATGCAGGCCTGGGGATTATCTACTTTCAAAGCTGCTAAGCCCCTTAATACTTCCTCTCTCACTATGTATATTTCATCCAGAATTTCACACTCTTCCTCGATAGCAGTATCTGCATTGCCCCTTTCCTTTGAGAAAACAGACGCAAATCATTCATTAAGAACCATACCAATATCTTCCGCCTCCACACAAAGATTACCATCATGGTCTCTAATAGACCCTACCCTTTCTTTAGTTACCGTTTTGCTCTTAATATATTTGTCGAACATCTTTGGGTTTTCCTTATTTTTATTAGCCAAGAATTTTTCTCTCTTAGCATTCCGAATATCCTTTATAATTTTACCTCTTAACTTTCTATATTCCTCCAAAGATTCTATAGTATTTAGCCGTCGGTATATGACATAAGCTTCCCTTTTTTTCTTTATCCTCCCCTGTAAGTTCCTAGACATCAAGGGGGCTCTAGAATTACTTTTCCCACCCTTTTTCTTTCAGGGCACATATTTGGCCTGAGCCTTCCGGATCTTTTCCTTGAATGCCTCCCACTGTTCCGACACTGATTTACCCACAAGTAGCTGTTCCCAGTCCACTGTGGCCAAATCACTCCTCAACTTAGCAAAGTTAGCTTTTCCCCAATTTGGGACTTTTATTCCAGGCCTATCCTTGTCCTTATCCATAACTAACTTGAATCTGACTGAATTATGGTCACTGGCACCCAAGTGCTCTCCCACGAATACCCCTTCAACCGGCCCAGCTTCATTCCCCAAAATTAAATCCAAAACCGCCCTTTCTCGTGCTGGGATTGTTACATACTGACGAAAAAAAGTTCTCTTGAATGCATTTCCTCCTTTGCTGAATTCTAAAATCCTCCCAATCCTCAGGCTTCCAGTTCTTTTTGGCAACATTATCAGCCTCTTCCTTTGCGCGAATACTATATTTAACTTCTCGTTATCCACGGTTGGACCACTTTTCCTGTGGGGTTTTTGTGCCTTAAAGTGTATTATATTATGGTCACTATTGCCTAGATGTTACTTTACTTTTACTTCTGTTATCTGCTCTGGTTCATTCCCCATTACTTGATGCATAGCAAATCCTCCCTTGTTGGGCTTTTTACATATTGGGTTAGAAAGGAGTGCTGTACACATTGTAGGAACTCCATTTATCCACTTCTGTCCAATTAATAAGGGTAGTTGACATCCCCCATGATTATTATTCTATGTTTTTTACTCATTTCTCTAATTTGTCTGCATATTTCTTCCTCTACCGCCCTTCCACTATTAGGTGGTCTGCAGACTACACCTATTAGTGTGATTGAACCTTTATTATCTTTTATCTCTATCCATATGGATTCTATTTTTGTCTTGCTTATAGCTGCTTCACTTTTTTCTACTGCCATTATGTTATCCCTAATAATTGCAGCAACTCCACCTCCCCTTTTCCCTCTTTCTCTTTTCTAAATATGTTATACCCAATGTTTAATTCCCAGCTCTGATTTTTCTGTAGCCATGTCTCAGTAATCCCTGCTGCTGGTTCCTCGCAATGCATGATTGCTTCCAGCTCCCCTGTTTTATTACGGTCACTGTGTGCATTGCTGTACATACAGTTTAACTAATTTTAATAGGATTTCCTCTTACTTTATGTTTAACCATCTTTGTAGACTCCAGTTCCATAACTCTGTTTATTCTCTTCCCTTACTTTATTCTTTCCTATGCTCTTTTCCTGTTTTGTTTATATTTAGACTGGTTACTTTTCTTGTAGATTCCTCCCCCATCTTAGTTTAAAGCCTTTGCCGCCTCCCTATTTACCCTTTCCATTAGGACATGGGTCCCATCCCGGTTCAGGTGGAGCCCGTCCCATTGGTACAGCTCCTTCTTGTCTCAGAACTGGTGCCAGTGTCCCATGAAAAGTGAACCCTCTTTCCCATACCAACCCTTTAGCCAAGGGTTAATTCTCCTCATCCGTCTGCTTCTATGCCAATTTGTACGTGGCTCGGGCAATAATCCAGAGATTATTACCCTCAAGGTCCTGTTTTTTAATTTACAGCCTAACTCCTGATACTGTTTCAGCAGGATTAGCTTCCTGTTCCTACCTATGTAGCTTTTTTCCAGCATGGACCACCGCAAATGGATTTACCCCCTCCTTCTGTGATGGTCCTCTGCCCGCTGACTCTTTCATTACTTAAAAGTCAACCATGTGCACCCTTGTTAAAGGGGCACAACCAAGAAAACCTGTAAATTAACAAAAAAAGTTTAAATGAAGCTTAACAAATTAAATTAAAATCCTATTTCCAATGGTGATGAAGCACTGGTGCCCACCGGTCGCAGAAGGCCTCAAGCTCCATCTCCAGGGACACCTGGGCATGAACATAGCCGCAGATGAGAGGCAGGCAGTCGGGCCGAATGGCCCCCTCGACTGCCCGCTGCCTGGAACTATTGATGGTCACCTTGGGCAGGCCCAAGAGCAGTCCCACGAGGAGGTCATCCGACTTGTCTGCCCCTCCTCGCACCAGATGCCCAAAGATCAGGAGCGTGGGACTGAAGTACAGCCAAAAGTTGAAAAATAGCTCCTTCAAATAGTGGAAGAGGAGCTACAAACTCTCACACTCCATGTATATATGGAACACGGACGCCCCTCTGCCTGCTATCTGGGGCCCATATCAAACATAACAAGCTGGACTGCTCTGGGAAACAGGACATTGGTTATCTGAGCTCTTTGAGGAGGTGACAGATCTATGCAATGGATGTGTTGTACATGAACTTTTAGAAACCCTCTGCCAAGGTACCACACAAGAGACTATTGGAGAAGATTAAATGGTATGGAATTAGGAGAACGGTAGAAAATTGCATTAAAAACTGAAGACAGGAAATAGAAAGAAGGAGTTGGGGGCAGTTTCTCAGAGTGCTTGCAAATTATACTACAATAGGAGTCAAAGTAATTAATTCTGAGGATTAAAGGCAGCTGCACTATAGGAAGGACGTTGAGGCAACAGAGAAGGTTCACTAGTATGCTGCCTAGTATAAGAATATACAAATACAAAAAAAGACTTGGGAATATGTTTTTGTTAAAACAGAGGAAATTGTGGGGCGATTTGATAGAGGTATTTAAAATTCTGAACGGATGGGACAGATACACTGTTTCCAGTGACTGAAGGTTTAGAATGATAGAACATAGATACAAGATTAAATGTTAGATTTAGGACAGGGCTCAGAATTTCTTTTACACCAAGGGTATGAAATGCATTACTAGATTTTGTAATTAATGGAGAGACCACAGCCAGGAATTTCTTCAGAGTCTCTCGGAATTACTCTCTCACCCTGGCCGTTCCCCCGGTACGACCCTCATCTTTGCTCCCTTAAGTCCAAGGGTCGCAGACTTGAATGGATATGGCGGACAACTGGTTTAGCCATTCACTGCCAGATCAGGCTGGACCACATAAAGCATTATCAGGTCCTGCTCTCATCTGCCAAAACTGCTCACTATTCCAGGATCATTATGGAATGCAAAGATAACCCCCGGCTTCTAATCTCTACTGCTAACCATCTTCTTCAACCCCTCTCCCCTGTCTCCTCCACCCTCACCTCCAACAACATGTGCGAGGAGTTCATGGGCTTCTTTGTCTCTAAGATTGAGACCATCTGATTAGCTGCCTCTAGCACTTCGCTTCCTTCCTCTTGCCCACCGGGTCAAACGTCCTCTAAGGTTCCCCCCTGCCCGAGCCCTGAACTCACATCTTTCTCCAGTTTCTCTCCAATCTCCTCAATAGTAAGGAAGAACATTAGCTTGGATGATGTGGAATCTTTTTGGGTTGAGCTGCAAAATACCAAAGGGCAGAAAACGCTAGTGGGAGTTGTGTACAGACCACCAAACAGTAGTAGTGAGGTTGGGGACAGCATCAAACAAGAAATTAGGGATGCATGCAATAAAGGTACAGCAGTTATCATGGGCGACTTTAATCTACATATAGATTGGGCTAATCAAACTGGTAGCAATACGATGGAGCAGGATTTCCTGGAGTGTATTAGGAATGGTTTTCTCGACCAATATGTCGAGGAACCAACTAGAGGGCTGGCCATCCTAGACTGGGTGATGTGTAATGAGAAAGGACTAATTAGCAATCTTGTTGTGCGAGGCCCCTTGGGGAAGAGTGACCATAATATGGTAGAATTCTTTATTAAGATGGAGAGTGACACAGTTAATTCAGAGACTAGGGTCCTGAACTTAAGGAAAGGTAACTTCGATGGTATGAGACGTGAATTGGCTAGAATAGACTGGCAAATGACACTTAAAGGGTTGATGGTGGATAGGCAATGGCAAACATTTAAAGATTACATGGATAAATTTAAACAATTGTACATCCCTGTCTGGAGTAAAAAATAAAATGGGGAAGGTGGCTCAACCATGGCTAACAAGGGAAATTAAGGATAGTGTTAAATCCAAGGAAGAAGCATATAAATTGGCCAGAAAAAGCAGCAAATCTGAGGACTGGGAGAAATTTAGAATTCAGCAGAGGACGACAAGGGGTTTAATTAGGAGGGGGAAAATAGAGTATGAGAGGAAGCTTACTGGGAACATAAAAACTGACTGCAAAAGCTTCTATTGATATGTGAAGAGAAAAAGATTAGTGAAGACAACCGTCACTCCCTTGCAGTCAGATTCAGGTGAATTTATAATGGGGAACAAAGAAATGGCAGACCAGTTGAACAAATACTTTGGTACTGTCTTCACAAAGGAAGACACAAATAACCTTCCGGAAATACTCGGGGACCGAGGGTCTAGCAAGAAGGAGGAACTGAAGGAAATCCTTATTAGGCGGGAAATTGTGTTCGGAAAATTGATGGGATTGAAGGCCGATAAATCCCTGGGGCCTGATAGTCTGTATCTCAGAGTACTTAAGGAAGTGGCCCCAGAAATAGTGGATGCTTTGGTGATCATTTTCCAACAGTCTATCGATTCTGGATCAGTTCCTATGAACTGGAGGGTAGCTAATGTATCACCACTTTTTAAAAAAAGGAGGGAGAGAGAAAATGGGTAATTATAGGCCAGTTAGCCTGACATCAGTAGTGGGGAAAATGCTGGAATCAATTATTAAAGATGAAATAGCAGCGCATTTGGAAAGCAGTGACAGGATCGGTCCAAGTCAGCATGGATTTATGAAAGGGAAATCATGCTTGACAATTTTTCTGGAATTTTTTTGAGGATGTAACTAGTAGAGTGGACAAGGGAGAACCAGTGGATGTGGTGTATTTGGACTTACAAAAGGCTTTTGACAAGGTCCCACACAAGAGATTGGTGTGCAAAATTAAAACACATGGTATTGGGGGTAATGTACTGACGTGGATAGCGAACTGGTTGGCAGACAGGAAGCAGAGAGTTGGGATAAACGGGTCCTTTTCAGAATGGCAGACAGTCACCAATGGGGTGCCGCAGGGCTCAGTGCAGGGACCCCAGCTATTTTCAATATACATTAATGATTGAGATGAAGGAATTGTGTGTAATATCTCCAAGTTTGCAGATGGCACTAAGCTGGGTGGCGGTGTGAGCTGTGAGGGGGATGCTAAGAGGCTGCAGGATGACTTGGACAGGTTAGGTGAGTGGGCAACTGCATGGCAGATGCAGTATAATGTGGATAAATGTGAGGTTATCCACTTTGGTGGCAAAAACACGAAGGCAGAATATTATCTGAATGGCGGCAGATTAGGAAAAGAGAAGGTGCAACGAGACCTGGGTGTCATGGTTCATCATCATTGAAAGTTGGCATGCAGGTACAGCAGGCGGTGAAGAAGGCAAATGGTATGTTGGCCTTCATAGCTAGGGGATTTGAGTACAGGAGCAGGGAGGTCTTACTGCAGTTGTTCAGGGCCTTGGTGAGGCCTCACCTGGAATATTGTGTGCAGTTTTGGTCTCCTAATCTGAGGAAGGACATTCTTGCAATTGAGGGAGTGCAGCGAAGGTTCACGAGACTGATTCCCGGGATGGCAGGACTGACATATGAGGAGAGACTGGATCGACTGGGCCTGTATTCACTGGAGTTTAGAAGGATGAGAGGGGATCTCATAGAAACATATAAAATTCTAACGGGACTGAACAGGTTAGATGCAGGAAGAATGTTCCCAATGCTGGGGAAGTCCAGAACCAGGGGACACAGTCTAAGGATAAAGGGTAAGCCATTTAGGACTGAGATGAGGAAAAACTTCTTCACTCAGAGAGATGTTAACCTGTGGAATTCCCTAACGCAGAGTTGTTGATACCAGTTCATTGGATATATTCAAGAGGGAGTTAAATATGGCCCTTACGGCTAAAGGGATCAAGGAGTATGGAGAGAATGCAGGAAAGGGGTACTGAGTGAATGATCAGCCATGATCTTATTGAATAGTGGTGCAGGCTCGAAGGGCCGAATGGCCTACTCCTGCACCTATTTTCTATAACCTCTTCGCACTCATCTTGTCCAAGAGACCCACATCTTGGTCCCTTGACCCCATTCCCACTAAACTGCTGAGCACCCAACTTCCTGGCTCCCATGTTAGCTGACATTCTTGATGACTCTCCTCAGGTACTATCCTCCTCTCCTTCAAATCTGGTGCCATCACCCCCTCTTCAAAAAAAAAACCCTTGACCCCCTCTGTCCTTGCAAACTACTGCTCCATCTCCATTCTCCCTTTCCTCTCTAAAGTCCTAGAATGCCTCCCAACCCGTGCTCATCTTTTCCACAACTCCATGTTTGAATCCCTCAAATCAGGTTTCTGCCGCTGCCACAGTACTGAAACAGTCATCAAAGTCACAAGTGATGCTCTTTGCGACTGTGACAAAGGTAAACTATCCCTCCTCGTTCTTCTTGATCTGTCTGCAGCCTTTGACATGGTTGACCACTCTATCCTCTTCCAAAACCTTTCCACCATCGTCCAGTTGGGTGGGACTGCACTTGCCTGGTTCCATTCTTAGCTAGTTAATTGTAGCCAGAGAATCACCTGCAATGGCTTTTCTTCCCGCTCCCGCATCATTACCTCTGGTGTCCCCCAAGCATCTATCCTTTTTTCCCCCTCTTGTTTCTCATCTACATGCTGCCCCTTGGTGACATCATCAGAAAACACAGCATCAGTTTCCAAATATATGCTGATGACACCCACCACTTCTCTCGACCCCTCCACGGTCTCTAAATTGTCAGACTGATTGTACGACATCCAGTACTGGATGAGCAGAAATTTTCCCCAATTAAATATTGGGAAGACCAAAACCATTGTCTTCGGTCTCCGCCACAAACTGTGTTCCCTAGTCATCGACTCTATCCCTTTCCATGGCATCTGTTGGAGGCTGAACCAGACTGTTCGCAACCTTGGTGTCATATTTACCCTGAAATGAGCTACTGACCACATATCCGCAGCATAACCAAGACCGCCTATTTTCACCTCCGTAACATCGCCTGTCTCCTCTCTCCTCGGCTGATGAAACGCTCACCCATACCTTTATTACCTCTAGACTGGGTTATTCCAATGCACTCCTTACTGGCCTCCCAGTCTACCCGATGTAAACTTGAGGTCCTCCAAAACTCGGCTGCCCATGTCCTCACTCGCACCAAATCCCATTCACCCATCACCCCTGTGCTCGCTGACGTACATTGGCTCCCAGTTAAGCAAGGCCTCAATTTAAAATTCTCATCCTTGTTTTCAAATCCCTCCATGGCCTCTACCTCCCTATCTCTGTAATTTCCTCCAGCCTCACAAACCCCCATCCGTCCCCCCGAGATATCTGCGCTCCTCTAATTCTGCCCTCGAGCATCCCTCATTATAATTACTCAACGATTGGTGGCCGTGCCTTCAGCTGCCTAAGCCCTAAGCTCTGGAATTCCCTCACTAAACCTCTCCACCTCCCTTTCCTCCTTTAAGCCACTCCTTAAAACCTCGCTCTTTCTGCCCTATTTTCTCCTTATGTGGCTCTGTGTCAAATGTTGTTTTATAACACTCCTGCGAAGTGCCTTAGGACATTTTACTGCATTAAAGGCATTATATAAATAAGTTGTTCTTGTTGTAGGAGCTACTACCATTCAACGTAGCTGAAAGTGTAACAGAAACCCCGTTTGCACATGCAAATAGGTGTTCTGACACACTTTGGACAACATTACAGTTGCAGAATAGGATCAGAGCCTTGAAAATTCCAGACATATCAACTTTTAAAAATAGGTTAGCCAGATGGTTAAAGCGGGGAATAATGGGATATGGAAACAGGGCGGGCATATGGGATTAGGACTATTCTTCTTGAGGATAAACAAGTACACCAAACTGAATTGAGCCCGTTCCCATGGTGTAATTTCTATCTGATTCCATGACAAATGCACATGTGCACAGTACACTGGTTTATGTTGTAGAAGACTCCTGTTGTCGCCTGGAAAGAGCCAGTTGCAAGGAAGTTTACGGCCATTGTCAGTTTTTCTGCCGTGGTCAGTGTCATTCTTGCAACTGAAGTAGCCTTGAGGTCTGCCTGGAGCAGAAGGTGCAGTTCCATGAGGCCTTCTCTACTGAACTGGTGCCCCCTCCTGTGGAATCCTTAAAAGTTGCTGTTGAAAGGGAGATGGGATCAATCTCATGTGCAGGTAGTGGAGATTGTTTTCATTTATTTAGAGTAGATGCTGAATAAGATGGAGTTCACAACCCACACCTGCAACACCATGGAGGCATTCTGCATGGCCATGCAGTTGACTTTCCTGGATCATGGCAATCCATGAGAGATCTGTGCAGAAATGGGTCAGAAGGAGGATCTAAGAACAGTTGTGGCTTTCAGAATAATGGTTAAGACTGCTTCCATAGATGTTTTGTGAGTCAGCCTTAACATAATTTTCCAGGACTTAATTGATCTATTCAATCTCTCTTGTTAACCATTAGTCGAACTGAGCCTGTGTCCAGAGCCATTGATTGAAAGGAATGGAAACAGATGTCACTGTCTCTCAGGATAGTGACAAGGAGGATCCATTCTTCTTGCCCCCTCTAATGCCAGCACGAGAGAATTTTAGAACGGGGACAGGCACCCATTTCCATCACACCACTTAGGTAAGTGTCACCTCAGTCCTCAAATGGTTCCAGTAGATAGGTAGCAGTAGACAGTGTTGTTAGAAGTAAAGAAAAAAATAACTTGCATTGAAATAGCACCTTTCGTGACCTTAGGACGCCCCAAAATGTTTTGCTATTAATCAATTACTTTTGAAATTAAGACTGGAATTTTCCAGGATGGTAGCAGGCATGATCGTTGGTGGGTCAGGTGGAAAAGTTGTTATTTTTGACAACGGGTCGTATCCCGCCCCCACGCGCATTTCCCCCAGGCTTGTCGATCATTGCAGAGCTGACCCGACCAGCAGCAGCGGGCGACCCAATTGAAATAATTATCAGGTAGTTTATAGGCATTTAAGTGGCTTTTTCCACGTACTTTTTAAACATGACCACGGGATTCATGCAGCTCGGAAATCATGTTGGTCAACCTGAAGCGGGAGTTCAGTGGCCATTACTCCAGCTGATTACTTGACAGCATCAAATATACAGTAAAAGCTCCGAACTGACACATGATCATTTTCCTCAGGCAGAAGCTGTTGCTCAGTCCATTTCCAGCACAGATTCTGCATGCTGCAAGTGTTTCGAGCAAAGCCTCCATCCAGTATCACCTCATTGGAAGAACTCTCTCACCATTGACAGAACGCTTCTATCATCTGTACTTTACCTACCATCTATTCCATCAACATAGGTGACGTATATACCGTCTCACCTTGGTCTTCAGAATCGGACCACGAAGAACCCCAACACCAGCAGCACCAGGCACACCATCAACACCAACATCAACCTTCTCCGCAATCACTTGATGCAGCACAGGACAGAAGGCATCAGCACCCGAGCATATTGTTGTCAGGGATGGCCTCGTAAGAAATAGGAACAGGAGTAGGCCATTCAGCTCCTCGAGCCTGCTTCTCCATTCAATGGCTGATCTGATCATGGACTCAGCTCCACTTCCCTGCCCACTCCCCATAACCCCTTATCATTTAAGAAACTGTCTATTACTGTCTTAAATTTATTCAATGTCCCAGCTTCCACAGCTCTCTGAGGCAGCGAATTCCACAGATTTACAACCCTCTGAGAGAAGAGATTTCTCCTCATCTCCGTCTTAAATGGGCGGCCCCTTATTCTAAGATCATGCCCTCTAGTTCTAGTCTCCCCCATCAATGGAAAAATCCTCTCTGCATCCACCTTGTCAAGCCCCCTCATAATCTTATACATTTCGATAAGATCACCTCTCATTCTTCTGAATTCCAATGAGTAGAGGCCCAACCTACTCAACATTTCCTCATAAGTCAACCCCTTCATCTCCGGAATCAACCTAGTGAACCTTCTCTGAACTGCCTCCAAAGCAAGTATATCCTTTCATAAATATGGAAACCGAAACTGCACGTAGTATTCCAGGTGTGGCCTCACCAATATCCTGTATAACTGTAGCAAGACTTCCCTGCTTTTATACTTCATCCTTTGCAATAAAGGCCAAGATTCCATTGGCCTTCCTGATCACTTGCTGTACCTGCATACTATCCTTTTGTGTTTCATGCACAAGTACCCCCAAGTCCCGCTCTACTGCAACACTTTGCAATCTTTCTCCATTTAAATAATAACTCGCTCTTTGATTTTTTTCTGCCAAAGTGCATGACCTCACACTTTCCAACGTTATACTCCATCTGCCGAATTTTTTCCCCACTCACTTAGCCTATCTATGTCCTTTTGCAGATTTTTTGTATCTTCCTCACACATTGCTTTTCCTCCCATCTTTGTATCGTCAGCAAACTTGGCAACGTTACACTCAGTCCCTTCTTCCAAGTCATTAATAGAGATTTAAATAGTTGGTGTCCCAGCACTGATTTCTGCGGCACCCCACTAGTTATTGGTTTCCAATCAGAGAATGAACCATTTATCCCGACTCTCTGTTCTCTGTTAGTTAGCCATTCCTCTATCCATGCTAATATATTACCCCCAACCTCGAGCAGTAATCTTTTATGTGGCACCTTGTCAAATGCCTTCTGGAAGTCCAAATACACCACATCCACTGGTTCCCCTTTACCCACCCTGTTCGTTGCATCCTCAAAGAATTCCAGCAAATTTGTCAAACATGGCCAGATTTAGTTAACTTTACGCTGTACACCAAAATGGCTGCCATATGATGTGCCACATTGGCACCACCCCACACCATAAAGCATCACTACAATGACCGAGCCATTCCTTTCACACTCACCTCCATTGCGGGAGATACCGTTATGTCTCACCAGTCACTGCAACTCACTAAGCCACTTTCAAAGGTGCACACAAATCTCTCCAAGTCCGGAAAGTGTTGAAAATAAAGATTTTTATGTTTGACACTATATTAACAGAAACTTTACATAAACAGTGGATAAAACACCAAGGTGGCTACCCTTGTGTGTTCTTAGT
This sequence comes from Pristiophorus japonicus, assembly GCF_044704955.1. Lineage (NCBI taxonomy): Eukaryota > Metazoa > Chordata > Chondrichthyes > Pristiophoridae > Pristiophorus > Pristiophorus japonicus. The sequence goes on along the minus strand of NC_091977.1, from coordinate 153,505,646 downwards.
TGGTATGATTGCAGTAGAATGAGGTTGAGTGTGAGGGGTGGCTAGTGAGTTGGGGATCTGATAATGTAAATAGAGAGCGGGATGGGTGGAGGTGCAAGGTATGTTGGTGTAAGGATGTGCAGTAGGGTAGGGAAGGCAGAGTGATGGGGATGTGATGAGTGGCACAGCAGGATGCAGTTGAGTGTGGCTTTGTAATAATGTTTACTAATCTAATGAGACGATTGAATTGTTTGCGGCACAGCACCCAGGTCCTCGTGAACACATTCCTGCTTGTGACGTACTCTGCAATCTGCAATCAGGCTGTCTTGGTCTCCTGGGGGGGGGGTCTCTTCCGCCCGTGGGAAGGGAAGAGGCCATCCTTGCGTGCTGTGGCCATAAGCATATGGAGGGAGTCATCGGAGAAGCTAGGTGCAGTCCTATGCTTCTGTGCAGTCATTGTCAGTGTTTGTAGCACCCCAATGCTGCACTGACAGCACTATGTTAGATTAAACTTCAAATGTAATGTGGCCATAATCCTTTTAAAAATCCCAGCTGAAAACATGTCATGAATGACGTCACCAGGCCTGCTCATCTTATTGGGCCGGGTAACGCATTGGGGAGGTTTAATTGGCCTTATTAAAGGCAAGTTCATTTTCAATAGCAGGTTGGAGCCAGCAGCAGGGTCGCAACCTGCCACAGACACCGCCCTCACTGGATCCACCCAGGTAAGCAAAATTCCAGCCGTAGTCACTGTTGTAGAGTAGATAAGATGAATGCCAATTTGCACACAGCAAGATTCCATAAGCAGCAATTAAATAAATGACCATATCATGTGTTTTAGATGTTGGTTTAGGGATAAATGTTGTTAAGGAACTGGAAGAACTTCCCTACTTTTCTTTGAAAGTGCCTTTTAAAAGTTAACGGTGCGGGAATGGGAAGAGAAGCCATTGCAGGTAATTCTCTGGCTATGTCTGGATATACAAGAATGGAACCAGCCTTGTAGCTGTAGTTGAGTTGTTATGATGGCTCTGGTAAAATGGACATTATTTTGGAACAGCAAGTCTGATTTATTTTGTGTAGTTGTACGCAGGTTTGAGTTCTGAGTGTTAAAGTTTGAGGTTGGAAATTCCCTAGATAGGACAAGGTTTACAAGCCTTGGGGAATGGTGTTAGTATTGACGCAATGTCGAGGTTCATCTTGGGGAAAACATTTATACATGTTTCTTCATTGAAAGCTGTTGTTTATTATATGTTGCTCCTCTCTTAAGCTGCAGGCAAAGTGCTATATTGAGCCACTTACTTCTACTGTGTAATCTTCACATGATTTGATGATGGAGAGCCAGTTCCTTCTTCCTTTTCTTCAATCTCATTTAGTTCTGGAAGTAGTAAGCTTTTGTGAATTGCAGTTGTGCAATATGCAGCAATAATTCCCCAGACCCTTGCAAGGCTGGATTGCAGGGCACCACCAGATTCGTCAAGGCAAATGAAACAAGATTTCCAATGGCTCATTATATTGGTTATTCCCTTCTGAGTGCAAATGCCTTAGAGAAGTCATCAGCCATAACTGCAAGGGATATCCCTAATCTCAGATCAAACACCCCGAGATATTGCTTTGGTTCATCAAAGCAGGCAAGGCTCATTGGCAAAGTATGCAAGATTCAAAACAGCTATCTGGGCATCAGGCATTGATACTTAGTATGATGTGAATAGCATCACACACTTGCTTCACATAAATGGAAGGGAAGTCCTTTCGATTGATAAAATAGAGAGGGTTGTCAAAGGTACTGTTACAAGTTTTGGGTCTGCTTTACACATTCTCTTGGGTACAATGGTGCTGGTCACTCCCAAAACAGTCCAAGCAGCTTAATGTCCAATATCTAATTATACACGAGTGTAGCTCAGGGTGTTACAATTTATGTTCTGAACTGGATATTTGTCTTTCACACGTGCTTCTCCATTCTTTTTGATAGAGAACTGAAAAACATTGAGAGATGAAGCGAGATAGGTTGAGCTGCTTTAGTTCTGATAGCAAGTGAACATGCAGAGTAACATCAAGGCAACTTATTTAATTCAATCTTACTTCTCTCCTTGAACGAAGAGAAATGAATAATAAACCAGTTTCCCTGTCCCTTTTGTGGGCTGTCTTGCTTGTTTTGGCATTAGAAAACTGCAAAAACTGATCTCCTGCATTTTAGCTACCACATGCTAACTCCTCGCAATCTCTTGCACTATCCCTTCTGTCCTTTTCTTCCTCTAATCCCTGGTAGTCGAAGGGCTATTACACGGACTTCATGCCCAGTGTTTTGCCAGTAGGCCTGTCAATAAAACTCACTATCTCTCTTCCCCCCTCCCGCACACCCCCGCCCCTCTGTGGGTGTGGGTTTTATTGTGTTCCGAACACGGATGAGATTGCACACAGGGAGGTTAGAGTAACAGTGACCACAGTCTTCATTAAGACACTCCAGAGTGAGGAACAGGCCTTAGGGGCCGGCTTATATACAGTGCTCCCAAGGGATGCTGGGATCCTTTGGGACTTCAGGGGATGCGTTCCCTGGTGGCGGAACATGGGAGTGCATGCTTCACAGATACACAACATCACTCCCCTCTAAAGTCAAAGTGAAAACTATTTACAAGGTGAGGCGGTTGGGAGCCTTTCTTTCCCTGGTGGACCGCCTCGGTACAAATGTCTGTTCTGGTGTGTTGGCTGAGCCCTCGTTGGGCTGGCGAGTTGTTGGCCCTGCAGGGCTGCTGGGTGAGCCTGGCTTTGCTGGGCTGTTGGGCATGATGGGTTCAATTTCCTGGTCTGGGGTGGTGTCGTTGATCCTTTGGGTGTGTGTTGTGGGCTCAAAAAAGTTGGTGTCTGCTGTGGGTTATTTAGGGCAGTCTGTGAACCGCAGCCTTGTTTGGTCCAGGTGCTTTCTGCAAATTTGTCCATTGTCGAGTTTGACGACAAAAACCCTACTTTAGCTAACGCCGTGCCTGTGATCCACTTGGGACCATGTCCATAGTTTACCACATGCACAGGGTCATTCAGATCAATTTCCCGTGACACAGTGGCACGACCATCGTTTACATTTTGTTGCTGCCGCCTGCTCTCTACCTGATCATGCAGGTTGGGGTGAACCAGCGAGAGTCTGGTTTTAAGTGTCCTTTTCATGAGTAGCTCAGCCGGGGGGCACCCCTGTGAACGAGTGGGGTCTCGTGCGGTAGCTGAGCAGTACTCGGGACAGGCGGGTTTGGAGTGAGCCTTCTGTGACTCGTTTAAGGCTCTGTTTGATTGTTTGTACTGCCCGCTCTGCCTGCCCATTGGAGGCTGGTTTAAACGGGGCCGAGGTGACATGTTTGATCCCATTGCGGGTCATGAATTCTTTAAATTCGGCACTGGTGAAACATGGCCCGTTGTCACTGACCAGTATGTCAGGCAGGCCGTGGGTGGCAAACATGGCCCTCAGGCTTTCCATTGTGGTGGTGGCGGTGCTTCCCGACATTATTTCACATTCAATCCATTTTGAAAAAGCATCCACCACCACCAGCAACATTTTAATGATAAACGGGCCCGCATAGTCGACATGGATCCTTGACCATGGTCTGGAGGGCCAGGACCACAAACTTAGTGGTGCCTCTCTGGGCGCGTTGCTCAACTGAGCACACACGCGGCATTGCCGTACACAGGACTCCAAGTCAGAGTCGATACCAGGCCACCACACGTGGGATCTAGCTATCGCTTTCATCATTACTATACCCGGGTGTGTGCTGTGGAGATCCAAGATGAACGTCTCTCTGCCCTTTTTGGGGAGCACTACGCGGTTATCCCACAAGAGGCAGTCTGCCTGAATGGACAGCTCGTCCTTTCGCCGCTGGAACGGCTTGATTAGCTCTTGCATTTCAACGGGGATGCTGGCCCAGCTCCCATGCAGTACACAGTTTTTTACTAGGGACAGCAGAGGATCTTGGCTGGCCCAAGTCCTAATCTGGCGGGCCGTGGCAGGCGATTTATCATTTTCAAACGCTTCCATGACCATCAACAAGTCTGCGGGCTGCGCCACCATCAACAAGTTTGCAGACTGCGCCATTTCCACCCCCGTGGTGGGCAATAGTAGCCGACTGAGAGCATCCGCACAGTTCTCGGTGCCTGGCCTGTGGCGGATGGAATAGTTATATGCTGATAGCATGAGTGCCCACCTTTGTTTGCGGGCTGAGGCATTAGTATTTATCCCCTTATTTTCAGCAAACAGAGATGTGAGGGGCTTGTGATCGGTTTCTAGCTCAAATTTGAGGCCAAACAGGTACTGATGTATTTTCTTTACCCCTAACACACATGCTAATGCCTCTTTCTCAATCATGCTGTAGGCCCTCTTGGCCTTAGACAAGCTCCTGGAGGCGCAGGCTCTTCATGTTTCTCTGGAATTCCGTTGGCTGCAGCGATCTCCCAAACGGGCATCTGTTGTAGATGAACAGTCCCTTGTGCGTGTTGATGCAGGTGAGGCCCTTTGAAGACTCTTCCAGCTTCTGCGTCATGTAGGGCGAAGTCAGTTTGAGCTTGGTGACTGTCTTGCCTCCTGCCAGCGTCGCAAATAGGTTGTCTGCCTTCGGTAGCGGGTATTGGTCCTGTAGCGAGAAACGATTAATAGTTACTTTATAATCGCCGCAAATCCTGACCGTGCCATCACTTTTGAGTACTGGAACAATCGGGATGGCCCACTCGCTGAATTCCACTGGGGAGATGATGCCCTCGCGTTGCAGCCTGTCCAGCTCGATTTCCACTCTCTCCCTCATCATGTGAGGTACCGCTCGCGCCTTATGGTGAATGGGCCGTGCCTCTGGGACCAAGTGGATCCGCACCTTAGCCCTGGAAAAGTTTCCAATGCCTGGCTCAAAAAGGGAAGGAAATTTGTTAAGAACCTGGGTACATGAGGCTTCATCGACATGTGATAGTGCTCGGATGTCATTCCAGTTCCAGCGGATTTTGCCCAGCCAGCTCCTTCCAAGCATTGTGGGGCTATCGCCCGGGACAATCCAGAGTGGCAGTTTGTGCACCGTGCCCTCATCGATGACCTTGACCATGGCGCTGCCCAGGACAGTGATAAGCTCTTTGGGTGTACGTTCTCAGTTTCGTGTGGATGTGGCTCAGGGCTGGTCTGAGTGCCTTGTTGCACCACAATCTCTCAAACATCTTTTTACTCATGATGGATTGGCTAGCGCCAGTGTCCAGTTCCATGGCTATGGGTAAGCCATTCAATTTTACATTTAGCATTGTAGGTGGACATTTCGTCGAAAATGTGTGCATCCCATGTACGTCAGCATCTGTCTTCTCTCTCTGAGGCTCGAAATTGCTTTGATCCACCATGGACCGATCTTCCTCTGCCACGTGGTGGTTAGCAGGTTTTGCAGAGCTTACAGCTCGTCTGCAAGCTCTTTGGAGGTGCCCCGTTGTTCCACAGCTTTTGCAAACATACCCTTTGAAGCGGCATGAATAGGCTGAATGGAAGCCTCTACATCGCCAACAAGGTGTAAATTGCCTTGCATTCATCCTTTGTTGCGGACTCTGAGTCATCTGGGTAACCTGAGGCTTGCTGACAGTTGCAGGCTCGTGGTTTCTGCCCTGTACATTTCTGCTCGCAAACACAGTTCCAGTTAATTTAGGAACATTGCGAGCACTTGTGTGCTGAGAGATTTGTTTGGTGTTATCACTGGTGGACATAAACGCCTGTGCTATTGCAATGGCCTTACTGAGGGTCGGTGTTTCTACAGTCAAAAGTTTTCGTAGGATGGCCTTGTGGCCAATGCCCTGTACAAAAAAGTCTCTGAGCATCTGCTCCAGGTAGCCATCAAACTCACATTGTCCTGCAAGTCGCCTTAGCTCGGCAACGTAGCTCGCCACTTGCTGACCTTCAGATCGCTGGCACGTGTAGAACCGATACCTCGCCATCAGCACGCTCTCCCTCAGGTTAAGATGCTCCCGAACCAGTGTACACAGCTCCTCATATGACTTATCTGTAGGTTTCACTGGAGCCAGAAGATTCTTCATGAGGCTGTAGGTCGGTGTCCCGCAGACCGTGAGGAGGACCGCTCTCCTTTTTGCAGCGATTCTTTCTCCGTCCAGCTCGTTGGCTACAAAGTACTGCTCCAGCCATTCGACATAGGCTTCCCAGTCCTCACCCTCCGAGAACTTCTCCAGGATGCCCACAGTTTGCTGCATCTTTGCGTTGGATTCGTATACTCGTCACCAGTTATTTTGTTCCTAACACAGATGAGACTGCACACAGGGAGGTTAAAGTAACAGTGACCTCAGTCTTTATTAAGACACTCCAGAGTGAGGAACAAGCCTTAGGGGCTGGCTTATATACAGTGCTCCCAAGGGATGCTGGGATCCCTTGGGACTTCAGGGGATGCACTCCCTGGTGGTGGAACATGGGAGTGCATGCTTTACAGATACACAACAGATTTAAGGAAAACATCTGATGTTCTCAAAATGAATATGAGGAATTCTGGCAAATGTGCCCTGAGATGAAACAATTGATTCAAGTTGTAACAGCTTGAAATAGAGAGTGAGCTATGGCATGCCACACATTGGCCAATCTAGTTTTAATATCCATATTTAACGCCTGTAGCTTTTTAAAAGCAAATTGTGTGCATTCATTTTCAAAACATAATTCAATCCCAAAGATTCCTTTTGCAATGCAAAAAAATATCAAAAATCTCAAAATGTGACAGGCTCGTTTTCTTCGTCTTCTTGCCTCTTCCTTTTCCTTGTTAGCCAACTGTTTGAAACAAAGAAATAGAAGTATTCCCAAAAGTTGATTTTTTTTTTGCTTTCACTAACAAAACTTTTGGTGGTATTACAGTTAATAAAGTAAAAACAAACTCCTGTCTGAGAGCACCGTAAATGAAAAGAGAGTTCAACAACTATGGCCTCCTAACCGTATCACCTCTGGGATATCATACTCCGCTGAACTCCATTTGTGTAGTGCCATTGTTTCCTGAGGACAGTGTAGAGGTGGAAAGTCGTTAAAAGTGCTCCACTGCCGATGAATTACTTTTGAAGTGTAGTCATTGTTGTAATGTAGGGCAGAGAAATGGCAGACATTCGAAGATCACACCCACCTGCTGCTACTTACATGTGGCACGGCGACTTCAAAATGGGTGGCTTAGTTGACTGGTGGGTTTCAAGGAGGAAAGTAAAGGTGACAAATTTTGGCAGATGTATTGTAATTTCAGGCAGTTTTTAAAATGAGGAAAGTCCAGGTCGCAAAGTTCTGCAAGTTCTTAAAGAAATAAAAAGTTGTACAGGTTGAACCTCCCTTATCCGGTGCACCATTATCCGGAACCACCCCTCGTCTGGAACCATTCCCGGCCACCAGGTGGCGCATGCGCAAAACTTCGACATGAACAAATTGAAGTTCTTCTTCGCTGCCGACTCCCTCAATCGCTAGCCTGACCCCACGATCCACACCACCCCCCCCCACCCCCTCCCATGATCTCCCTGCCGCACTCCCAGCTCCAAGCCAGTCAGCCCCGCTATCCCTTCGCTCAGCACCTGTACCATCCAATTTAACATGACCAACCCCTCATTCAAAAAAATCCCTTATCTGGAACAGGCCAGATTCCGAGGGTTCTGGATAAGGAAGGTGCAACCTGTATTTATATAGCGCCTTTCACAACCTCAGAACGTCCCAAAGCTTTTTACAGCCAATGAACTACTGTTGAAGTGTAGTCACTATTGTAATGTTGGAAACGCAACAGCCAATTTGCGCACAGCAAGGTACCACAAACAACAATGTGATAATGACCAGATAATCTGTTTTTTAGGCAATGCTAATTGATGAATAAATATTAGCCAGGACACCTGGGCTAGCTCCCCTGCTCTGCTTTGAAATACTGCCACGGGGTCTTTAACGTCCATGTGTAAATTGTATATTTGACACAGAAAAGATACAATTTGATGGGAGAGGCAATATAAACTGAAGGGTACAATTCTATAGGGGGTGCATGAACAATTGACCTGTGGGTATATGTGCACAAATCATTAAAGGTGGCAGGGTAGGTTGAGAAAGCAGTTTAAAAAGCAAACAGGGGATCCTGGGCTTCATAAATAGAGGCATGGAGCATAAAAGCAAAGAAGTTATGATGAACCTTTATAAAACACTGGTTCGGCATCAACTGACGTATTGTGTCCAATTCTGGGCACCACACTTAGAAAAGATAGATTACGAAAGTAAACTTGCGCAAAACATTAAAACAGATAGTAAAAGCTTTTACCGATATATAAAACGGAAAAGAGTGACGAAAGTAAATGTTGCTCCCTTAGAAGATGAAAAGGGGGATTTAATAATGGGAAATGTGGAAATGGCTGAGACCTTAAACAATTATTTTGCTTCGGTCTTCACAGTGGAAGACACAAAAACCATGCCAAAAATTGCTGGTCACGGGAATGTGGGAAGGGAGGATCTTGAGATAATCACTATCACTAGGGGGGTAGTGCTGGACAGGCTAATGGGACTCAAGGTAGACAAGTCCCCTGGTCCTGATGAAATGCATCCCAGGGTATTAAAAGAGATGGCGGAAGTTATAGCAGATGCATTCGTTATAATCTACCAAAATTCTCTGGACTCTGGGGAGGTACCAGCGGATTGGAAAGCAGCTAATGTAACGCCTCTGTTTAAAAAAGGGGGCAGACAATAGGCCAGTTAGTTTAACATCTGTAGTGGGGAAAATGCTTGAAACTATCATTAAGGAAGAAATAGCGGGACATTGAGATAGGAATAGTGCAATCAAGCAGACGCAACATGTATTCATGAAAGGGAAATCATGTTTAACTAATTTACTGGAATTCTTTGAGGATATAACGAGCATGGTGGATAGAGGTGTACCAATGGATGTGGTGTATTTATATTTCCAAAAGGCATTCGATAAGGTGCCACACAAAAGGTTACTGCAGAAGATAGAGGTACGTGGAGTCAGAGGAAATGTATTAGCATGTATTAGGCTGGCTAACAGAAAGCAGAGAGTCGGGATAAATGGGTCCTTTTCGGGTTGGAAATCGGTGGTTAGTGGTGTGCCACAGGGATCGGTGCTGGGACCACAACTGTTTACAATATACATAGATGACCTGGAAAAGGGGACAGAGTGTAATGTAACAAAATTTGCAGATGACACAAAGATTAGTGGGAAAGCGGGTTGTATAGCGGACACAGAGAGGCTGCAAAGAGATTTAGATAGGTTAAGCGAATGGGGTAAGGTTTGGCAGATGAAATACAATGTCAGAAAATGTGAGGTCATCCACCTTGGAAAAAAAAACAGTAAAAGGGAATATTATTTGAATGGGGAGAAATTACAACATGCTGCGGTGCAGAGGGACCTGGGGGTCCTTGTGCATGAATCCCAAAAAGTTAGTTTGCAGGTGCAGCAGGTAATCAGGAAGGCGAATGGAATGTTGGCCTTCATTGCGAGAGGGATGGAGTACAAAAGCAGGGAGGTCCTGCTGCAACTGTATAGGGTATTGGTGAGACCGCACCTGGAGTACTGCGTGCAGTTTTGGTCACCTTACTTAAGGAAGGATATACTAGCTTTGGAGGGGGTACAGAGACGATTCCCTAGGCTGATTCCGGAGATGAGGGGGTTACCTTATGATGATAGATTGAGTAGACTGGGTCTTTGGAGTTCAGAAGGATGAGGGGTGATCTTATAGAAATATTTAAAATAATGAAAGGGATAGACAAGATAGAGGCAGAGAGGTTGTTTCCACTGGTCGGGGAGACTAGAACTAGGGGGCACAGCCTCAAAATACGGGGGAGCCAATTTAAAACCGAGTTGAGAAGGAATTTCTTCTCCCAAAGGGTTGTGAATCTGTGGAATTCTCTGCCCAAGGAAGCAGTTGAGGCTAGCTCATTGAATGTATTCAAATCACAGATAGATAGATTTTTAACCAATAAGGGAATTAAGGGTTACGGGGAGAGGGCGGGTAAGTGGAGCTGAGTCCACGGCCAGATCAGCCATGATCTTGTTGAATGGCGGAGCAGGCTCGAGGGGCTAGATGGCCTACTCCTGTTCCTAATTCTTATGTTCTTATTAAGGATGCGAAGGCCTTAGAGAGGGTGCAGAAAAGATTTACAAGAATGGCTCCAGGAATGAGGGACTTCAGTCATGTGGAAAAACTGGAGAAGCTGGGGTTGTTCTCCTTCGAGCAGAGAATATTGAGAGGAGATTTGATAGAGGTGTTCAAAATCACGAAGGTCTAGACAGAGTAGATCGAGAGAAACTGTTCTCATTGGCGGAAGGGTCGAGAACCAGTGGGCACAGTTTTAAGGTGATTGGCAGCAGAACCAAAGGTAACATGAGGAAACACTTTTTCACACAGCAAGTGGTTAGGATCTGAAATGCACTGCCTGAGAGTGTGGTGAAGGCAGAATCAATCGCGGCTTTCAAAAGGGAATTGGATAAGCGCTTAGAGGAAAACCATTTGCAGGGCTATGGTAAAAGGGCGGGAGAGTGAGACTAGCTGAAGTGCTCTTGCGGAGAGCTGGCATGGGCTCAACGGGCCAAATGGCCTCCTTCTGTGCTGTAACCATTCTACAATTTGTTTCCCACTTCAAAGCAAACCATACACTTTTTGTGCCATCATAATTGCTTCAGTATGTAGTAGTGTAATATCAAATTTACACATTTCTTTTTTAATTTTATGACAATTAACTACTCCTTGATACTTAGGTGGGGAAATTAGATGGATTATAGCAATATTGGAAGGTTAATTTACAATAAGCACTATTATTTTCTCCCTTTACATTTACTATTTTAATGCATATATTATGAAGTTTTCTAAGTAACTGGTTTAGATTAAATTAACAATGAAAAAACTTAAATAAATGTAATTTAGATCAGATTGTATTCAATAACTATACTTGTCCATGGAAAATGAACCAAGCATTTATACCACTCATACGATAAACACAAATTTAATTTAAATGTTCATAAAATTCTTGATACTGAAGTGACAGTTTAAACTTACGACATGCATTACATAGTAATTACATGTATTTACTGAATTGTATTGTTGATGCACTTATAATACATGATATGGACATGTCTTTAATGTGTCCAATTATCTGTTATGTTTCCCTGAAGGTAAAGTGACATACTGTCATTTATAAAATGCATGCAATTATTTTATGTAAATTAATTATACTCCAATCCAACTAATCATAGTTCCAGATTTCCACTACCCTTTGTGTAATTTAGCTCCTAAATGGCCTAGTTTAATTTTAAGATTATGCCATCTTGTTTGGAATTTCCTCACCAGAGGAAATAGTTTCTCTGGGCCCAAGTTACCTGGACGCCCGTTTTTCGCGCCACAAAGTGCGCTTAAAACTTACCTATTCTCCGGCTCCCTGCAGGTCCTCTGGAGCTGGGCGCGGCGCAGCACGAGCTGTTGGGGATGGAGGCAGGTCCCTGCGCTGAAAAGTGCCGGGACCTCTGCACATGCACGCTACAGTGGACGCGCATGTGCAGTAGCTCCAGGCGCCCAAAACTGTGTGGGAGGGGCCCGAAGCACACAGCCCCTAGCCCTGGCTGAATAGCCTCACTGGGGCTGCGTGCATAAGGCTCCTCCCACCCGACCTGACCCCTGCTCTCCCCCCCCCGGCGACTCGACCTCTGCTTCCCCCCGCCGACCCGACCTCCGCCCCCACCCCCCCCGACCCGACCTCCGGCCCCCCCCGGACCTCCGCGACTCTTCCCCCCCCCCGGACCTCCACAAGACCCGACGCCACCTACCTATAAATCCAGCCCGAAGTCTTGGGCCCGGCCGTTCAGCCTCCTTCTCTCCCTTCCCGCCCCTCCCTCCTCTCGCCTTCCCTCCCTCCCTCCTCTCTCCTTCCCTCCCTCCCTCCTCTCTCCTTCCCTCCCTACTCGCTCCTCCCTCCCTCCCTCCTCTCTCCTCCCTTCCCTCCCTCACCTCTCCTTCCCTCCCTCCATCCTCTCTCCCTTCTCCCCCCCTTCTCCTCGCCCCTCCTCCCCACCCCCTCCTCCTCCTCCCCCCCACCCCCCTCCTCCTCCTCCCCCCACCCCCTCCTCCTCCACCCCACCCCTCCTCCTTCCCCCCCTCCCCTCCTCCTTCCCCCACTCACCCTTCCCCCCCCACCCCCCTCTCCCCCTCCCCTCCCACCCCCCTTCTCTTTCTCCCCTTCCCCTCGCTGTCAGAAACACAGACACTGACAGAGAGTGAGAGACACACACACAGACAGACAGAGAGATAGAGACACTGACAGAGACACACTGGGGGGGCCATCCCAGCACGCTGTTGGAGGACTCCCGGTGCTGCAGTCGGTAAGTAGAAAATGTTTTATTTATTGATTTAAAAAAATATATATATTTTTTATTCATTTTTTTTGATTGATTTATTGATGTATTTATCATTTATTATTGATGATGGCTCTTTATTTGTAAAACTGAAGTGTTTAATGTTTGTAAACTTCCCTTTAAACCCCCCCCCCACCCATTCCCTACGCCTAATTTGTAACCCACGCCTGATTTTCTAAAGTGTAGACAAGGTTTTTTCGAACGTACAAAAATCTTCACTTACTCCATTCTAAGTTAGTTTGGAGTAAGTTTTCACTGCCTAAACTTTGAAAACAGGCGTAAGTGGCCGGACACACCCCCTTTTAAAAAAAAATTCTGTTCCAAAGTGAAACTGTTCTAACTGACTAGAACTGGAGCAAACTAAATGTCGAGAATTCAAATTTCTAAGATACTCCATTCTAAACCAGTTGCTCCAAAAAAACAGGAGCAACTCAGGCCGAAACTTGGCCCCTCTGTATCTATCCTGTTGAATCACTATCAATTAAAAAAATTCAATTAGAAAATAGAAAAACTGTTTTTAAAAACAGATTTTGTGTATTGGTTAAAAATATTAGAGAAAACACTGCTTACTTATTTCTCATTGCAGACAACTTGTTGAATGAAATGAAAAAAAAAGTCAAGATGCAAGAAAGCTACTGTTATGTATGCAACACCTTGTAACCAGCATTCTATCGCCACTAGAGGGCGCATCTGTCGGAGTCCCAAGGGATCCCAGCATCCCTTGGGAGCACTCCCATGCTGTGCCAGAACTCTGGAGTCAGACTAAAGAGACTAAGGTCACACTTTCTCAAGTCTACAGTACTCAGTCACATTGTTTTATTTGAGACATAACAGCGACCAATTTGCAACATAAGCATGTTGTGTATATTCTGAAATAGGAGTTTGAACAAAGCAATAATAGCTGAATATAGAACTTACAGCAGAAAGGGAGGAATTATGCATGGAAACCTGACTGAAGAGATGGTATCAACAATAAAATAATTCAAGTCTGTCTTGCTGGAATGTAAAGTATGGTTCTTTCTGGAACACAATACATATTTACAATACAAAGTTTCTTTCAACTTCCTCCTTATCAAAGACTTCACTTAATGTGCTAGATTTTTATCATCATCATGTTTGCGTGGAGTGAGAGCAAGAGAGGAAATTAATCTACATACTTTTCTAAATGGGTCACTTCTTGATTGCACAATAAAAACAAATACAAATAAAACATGGCAGAAATGCTGTGTCCAGTTGAGATCGTTATGTTGTTTTGGTTGGAGGTGTGTCGGGGCTGGGAGAAAGAGGGTCCTTTCAGAAAATATTAAGTGGTGTGGAGGTGGTACTGGTTACACAGTATTCAATACCCCTACTTATTACTTTATTTTCGTGAAAATTGAATTTGATCAATTGAATCAGATACATGTTTCTTCCAGCTCACTTCATGCTGTGCGACTATGTGTCCACCAGCAAGTTGTGATTAAACCAGAACTTCCTTCAATTAAAAAAATCAGTGAGGCAGCCCATTTTACACGATTTTTTTTACATTGAAGTCAATACTCATGGAGCTCAGATGCTTTCATCAGGAGTAAAATCTACTGGAAAATTCCATTTTATATACTTTAATCCTTTTGAAAGCAGTGCCGTCAATCAAGACTCAATGGTCCCGTGAAATGCTAAGCAGAAGTTACAGATCATGGATCTTGAACACTTGCTAAAGCACTTCACAATATACAATACAATTTACATCTACAGTGAAACACTCTTCTTGATCAACAACCTTGGCTGGTTCATGCACACACAGAGGGATGGAAGTTACATCGCGCCAACCAGCCCTCTAACATGAACTAATCGCAGAGGAGGATTCCTGCATCGATAGACCCAAGGCGACCTCATTTAAATTGGACTAGTGAGCTGCGGATGCTTACTGCGCATCCCAGGCAGCTCACCAGACATCAATTTTGGACTGCTGCATTACTGGCCGCAGCCCTGAGACATTGCTGGCAGCAGCCCTGAGTCAACTCCAAAGGGGCAATTTTTGAGAGATGGGGGGTGGGGCACAATTGGGAGAGGTGGGGAGGTGATCAGGATGAGGGATGGGGAGGAAGAGAGGGGGAAGTGTCAGAGCATTTTGTCACCGCTCTTATGGGGAAGCGTGCAAAAGTAGATGAAGAGTTAACAATGAGATGACTAACAGTGGAGTGAGGGGGAGGGAAGGATGAATGGATTCAAACAGGTAGTTCAAAGGAGTAGTGATGTGAATAAGGATGTGGCAGTAAGTGGGTAGTGGGAAGGTGACGCAGTTAGGAGATGCATTCGGAGTGAGAGGTTTGGGGGAACACATAAGTGATGGAGGAGGGGGTAGGAATTAAACCCCACTTATTTCCACCCAAATGCAGTGAACAGCCATTGGTGGCTTCTTTCCCAGTTATATGACCTGAAACAAGACATAGAAACAAAAATAGGATGAAAAAGAAAAGTAGAAAGAATTAGGGAAAGAGAAGTTGGAGAGGAGAGAGATAGAAGATGAAAAACAAGAGAAGAAAAGCAACATAAGACAGCATAGACCATATTCTCAGATTTAGCGGGTGCAACTCCACGGGATATTGAATATAATATATAAAAATAAAGGATAGAATGTAGGATTTCAAAATAGGAACTTAATTATAACTGCAAGTGCTAGTCTAATTATCCCCCACCTTCTAACTTTGCCTCACCTGAAGAGCTCAGTGTGCAATGCCACAGGATATTGATTACATACCTGTGCACATTAGCCTCATTTCCTATGTCACGATTCTTCAGTCACACTTTATGGAGCATAATGGATCGTTGGAATGCAGTGCATAGAGGAAAATTGGGCAGGTAGGATCATAAGCTCGTAGGTAGCTGTACAATTTATTAAATTAACATGGCATTTTATTTCATTGCATATAATACTCATTTTTTGTAAAAATTGCCATTTTAGTAGAGCTGCACTGAAATTAAAGTATATAATACATATTTTCTCCTTTGCCAGATGATTCTGTTTTGAAACTGCCTTGACCCTTTCCCCCATTCAACTAGCATACTACCTAAAGACAAATACTGAAGATGCTGGAAATCTGAAACAAAAACAGAAAATGTTGGAAACACTCAGCTGGTTAGGCAGTCTCTGTGGAGGGCAACAACTTGCATTGATAAAGCATTTTTAATGCAGAAAAAAAAACATGTTGCTTCATAGAGGCATATGAAATTAACACCAAGCCATAGGACATATTAGGAAGGATGCCGAAAGCTTGGCCAAAGAGGCTTAGGGAGGGTATTCCAGAGCTTAGGTCCTCGGCAGCTGAATGCACAGCCACCAATGGTGGAGCAGTGAAAAGCGGGGATGCACAAAAAGCCAGAATTGGAACAGAGCTAACTCGGAGGATTATAGGGCTCGAGGAGATTATAGAAATGGGGAGGGGCGAGGCCAAGAAGCGAATTGAAAACAAGGGTGAGAATTTTTTTAATTGAGGCGTTGCTCAACCAATGTTGGTCAGCGAGCACAGATGTTTAAGGGGAGTCTTGAAGGAGAGGGAAGTGGAGGGTTTAAGGAAGGAAATTTGAGACTGTGGAGCCTAGGCAGCTGAAGATACAATTGTCAATGGTGGGTGAAGGGAGGGGCACAAGAGGCCAGAGTCAGAGGAATGGAGAATTTGGGGACAGGAGGGGGTAGAGGTAGAAGAGCTGGAAGAAGTTACAGAGATAAGGAGGAGGAAGGACGAAAACATGAAAAAATTTAAAAAAGGATGAGAATTTTAAATTTGAGGAGCTGGGGGGACTGGGAGCCAAAGAAGGTCAGCAAGGACATGGTGATGGGTGAGTGGGACATGGTGTGGGATAGTTACGGGCATCAAAGTTTTGGATGAGCTAAAGTTTAGAGTGGATGGAGGATGGGAGACTGACCAGTAGGATAATGGAATAATTGAGTCTGGAAGTGACCAATGCATGGATGACGGTTTCAGCCTGGGGCGGAGGCAGGTGACAATATGGAGGTGGATGAGCACTTCGAAGATCTCCTCAATCGAGACTCTGCCTTTGACTCGCGTGTTCTCGACTCCATCCCGCAGCATGCTACCTGCCACCACCTCAGTAAGACCCCAACACTGCACGAGGTAGAAAAAGCCATAAGGCAGCTTAAGAACATCAGGGCTTCGGGAGCGGATTGAATCCCTGCTGAGGCACTGAAGTATGGCGGAGAGGCACTGTTGGCGTGAATACATGACCTCATCTCTCTCATCTGGAGGGAGGAGAGCATGCCGGAAGATCTCAGAGACGCAGTGATCGTGACCATCTTTAAAAAAGGGGACAAGTCTGACTGCGGCAACTACAGAGGAATCACCCTGCTACCAGCCACTGGGAAAGTCGTCGCTAGAGTCCTCCTCAACCGTCTTCTCCCTGTGGCCGAGGAGCTCCTCCCAGACTCGCAGTGTGTATTTCGTCCCCTACGGGGCACAACGGACATGATTTTTGCAGCGCGACAGCTGCAGGAAAATGCAGGGAGCAGCGCCAGCCCTTATACATGGCCTTCTTCGACCTTACAAAAGGCCTTTGACATTGTCAACCGCAGGGGTCTATGGAGCATCCTCCTCCGTTTCGGATGCCCCCAAAATTACGTCACCATCCTCCACCTGCTCCACGACGACATGCAGGCTGTGATCCTTACCAATGGATCCATCACAGACCCAATCCACGTGCGGACCGTGTTCAAACAGGGCTGCGTCATCGCCCCAACCCTCTTCTCAATCTTCCTCACAGTCGACAAGCTCCCCGCTGGAGTGGATCTAAACTACAGAACCAGTGGGAACCTGTCCAACCTTCGCCATCACCAGGCCAGGTCCAAGACCACCCCAACCTCTGTCGTTGAGCTACTGTACGCGGACGATGCCTGCATCTGCGCACATACAGAGGCTGAACTCCAGGACATAGTCGATGTATTTACTGAAGCGTACGAAAGCATGGGCCTTACGCTAGACAAAGGTCCTCCACCAGCCTGTCCTCACCACACAGCGCTGCCCCCCAGTCATCAAGATCCACAGCGAGGCCCTGGACAATGTGGACCACTTCCCTTATCTCGGGAGCCTCCTATCAACAAGAGCAGGCAATGACGATGAGATCCAACACCGCCAGTGCAGCCTTCGGCTGCCTGAGAAAGAGAGTGTTTGAAGATCAGGCCCTCAAAACTGCCACCAAGCTCATGGTCTACAGGGCTGTAGTAATACCTGCCCTCCTGTATGGCTCAGAGACATGGACCATGTACAGTAGACACCTCAAGTTGCTGAAGAAATACCACCAACAATGTCTCTGCAAGATCCTACACATCCCCTCGGAAGACAGACGCACCAACGTTAGCGTCCTCGACCAGGCCAACATCCCCAGCATTGAAGCACTGACCACACTTGATCAGCTCCGCTGGGCAGGCCACATATGTCTGGCATGCCAGACATGAGACTCCCAAAGCAAGCGCTCTACTCGGAACTCCTTCATGGCAAACGAGCCAAAGGTGGGCAGAGGAAACGTTACAAGGACACCCTCAAAGCCTCCCTGATACAGTGCAACATTCCCACTGATACCCGGAAGTCCCTGGCCAAAGACTGCCCTAAGTGGAGGAAGTGCATCCAGGAGGGCGCTGAGCACCTTGAGTCTCGTCGCCGAGAGCATGCAGAAATCAAGCGCAGGCAGCGGAAAGAGCTTGCGGCAAACCAGTTCCACCCACCCCTTCCCTCAACGACTATCTGTCCCACCTGTGACAGAGACTGTGGTTCTGGTATTGGACTGTACAGCCACCAAAGAACTCATGTTAAGACTGGAAGCAAGTCTTCCTCGATTCCGAGGGACTGCCTATGATGATGATGATGATGATGATGATGGATGCAGGCTCTTTGTGACAAAGATAATGTGGGGTTGTAAACTTAGCTCATGGTTGAATTGGATGGCAAGGTTGCGAACAGTCTGGTTCATCTGAGACAGTGCTCGGGAAGGGGGTGGAATTGATGGCAAATGTATGAAATGTGTGTCGAGGGGGTGAAGGCGATTGTTTCAGCCTTGATGTTTAGTTATAGAAAATTGCGGCTTAATCAAAACTGGATGTCAGACAAGCAACAATAGAGGGGTAACGAAAGGAAAAGGAAATACTTACATTTATATGGCGCCTTTCATAACCACCAGACGTCTCAAAGCGCTTTACATAAATGAAGTACTTTTTGAAGTGTGATCACTGTTGTCATGTGGGAAACGCAGCAGCCAATTTATGCACAGCAAACTCCCACAAACAGCAATGTGATAATAAGCTGTTTTTGTTATGTTGATTGAGGGATAAATATTGGCCAGGACACCAGGGTAACTCCCCTGCTCTTCTTTGAAATAATACCACGGGATCTTTTACGTCCACCTGGGGGAGCCTCGGTTTAACGTCTCATCCGAAAGACAGCACCTCCGACAGTGCAGCACTCCACTGGAGTGTCGGCCTAGATTTTTGTGCTCAAGTCCCTGCCTGGAGTGGGACTTAAACCTAAAACCTTCTGACTCAGAGGCGAGGGTGCTACCCACTGAGCCACAGCTGAAACTTAATGGGATGGGATGGATTGAATTACATGTCATCAGCATATGTCTGCAGTCACCAAGGGCACGTAGATGAAGAAAAGGAGAGCAAGGATAAACCCTATATCCATAACTGAAACATTAACTTCTGTATTCTTTCCACCAATACTACCTGACCTGGAGTGTTTCTAACATTGTTTTTTTGCGGCATACTACCTATACGGATTTTGTTCTCTCTCTTACCACAATTGACAGTGACGCAAAAGCAAAATACTGCGATTGCTGGAAATCTTAAATTAACAGAAAATGCTCGAAATACTCAAAACTGACAAAAGGTCATCGATCTGAAATGTTAACTCTGTTTCTCTCTCCACAGATGCTGCCTGACCTGCTACATTGACAGTAATTCCGCTCCCTCTCCCTATATTTACTTTGCCAACATCAAGAGCAAAGGACATGAACCTGCAGCTGTGTCTACAACTATTTTAAGTAGAACTTTAAATCAAGTGCCCCCTTTTGGCAAGGGCACTGGAACCCACAAATTTCCAAATAAAACTTTAACAGAAACAGATCAAATTAAAATTTGGTTGTCGGGGGTGATGATGCTCTCCAGTCCCTCCGGTGTCCACCTCTCGCAGAAGGCCGCAAGCGTACTCCATCTCCAGGGACACCCTGGCATGAACGTAGCCACGGAAGAGAGGCAAGCAGTCGAGCGAAACGACCCCCTCGACCACCCTCTGCCTGGACCTGTTAATGGCCATGAGGAGGCCCTCGGAGCTGCCCGCTCCATCTAAATCGGGTACCCAAAGATCAGGTGCGTGGGACTGAAGGGCAGTCATAGAGGAGTAGCCCCCTTCAAATAATGGAACAGGGCGGCTGTATCTACAATGCTGCTGGCGGTGTCCCATAACAAACACAACGCCTCCTGATGCACAAAAATCACAAGCAGAAGATTGGCGCATGCGCGAGTCGTCTCTTGGC
The DNA here is from genome assembly GCF_044704955.1 of Pristiophorus japonicus. NCBI lineage: Eukaryota > Metazoa > Chordata > Chondrichthyes > Pristiophoridae > Pristiophorus > Pristiophorus japonicus. The sequence continues at coordinate 153,485,793 of NC_091977.1, read as the reverse complement.
GCCACGTCACTGAAACGGCAACACTAAACGCGCATGCGCTGACGCAAGGCGGGGTTTTAGTTGCGGCTCGAGCGGACACGAGCAGCAACGGACACAATTTCAAAAAAATAAAGCCGGGGGGAAGCGTAGCTTTGACGCGGAGCAGATTTACAACACACGCACATTAACAAGACGTATGAATAAAGACAGTAACACTATCCTACGATTTTTTTAAAAGCGTAGGCAAACGAGCCTCCGGAGCAGCTCGGTGGTGTGCCACACCAGCACTTGGTGTGGGGTGGAGGGAAGAGTAACCCAGGGTTTGACGTCTTCGTACCTCAGAATTGGCTGAAGACACTGATGTTTTGCTCTGATATGACAGGATACATTTATCGACAGGGGAACTAACAGTCTTTAGTATATTTAAAAGACACATACACACATATATTAACTACTTTCATTTAGGAAAAAACGATATACTGTACATGCGATTAAAAAAAACTTATTGCATCCTTTCCGAGGAGGAAGTGGAACGATTCTGTTAAGGCTTGAAAAAAAATGACCTTCGTCTGACAAGGAAGAAGATTGTTAGATTTAAGATTCGTTATATTTTGCTGAATTAATTTGGGGAACCGAATGTTACATCGGGCTGCGAGGAAAGTGGTTACCGCCCCAACTCTGTCCATTCACCAAAACGACCAGACGTACTGAAATAGTAACTCCTGAGAGATTGAGGCAAAAGGACGCAGGAAAGAAAAATGTTTACAGAGCAAAGGTGGTCGAGATTAAAACAATGTGATTGTCGGATGGCAAAATAGTAAGCATTTGTCACTTAACCTCTCAATTTACTGAAAACCGCAACTTGCTAAACGGCTTTGTTTATTTTTTTAATGCGTAAACAATTTTGAATGCTGGACATTTTGAGATCGAACTGCGCAAGACCAAGTGAAAAGGGATATGTGAAACAATAATAACCCGTGATTATCCTGAGAGTACACCGTGCCAAGAACTGGAATTACAGGTTGTTCTTCACCTGATCGAGCTGCTATTTCCGCAACTCTTGTTTCCAACATCTCTCTCCACGTAACCTGCTCAGCTCCACTACCTGATTCTTGCCTTTTTCCTTCCGAAGATACTACATTTGACCAAGATTTGTGTGTTGAGCCGACGATACGGTGAAGAAGTTTTTGGCAGTGGAGTTTTAATCTCGTGTTTTTTTTTTAATGGGAAGACGTGTTTGAATACCGATTGGGATTTCTCTCCGGTTCTGCCACTCGGTGCATGTGACAGGAAAACGTTTGCTTCCTGTGTGTTTGCTGGTTAGTCGAATAGTGCAATTCGCTCCGCGCACGCTTTTGAAAGGAACTTTTTACACCTCCGTTCGGAAATATTAAAACAGGACTACTGTGCAAATTTCGTCGGTGTTTTTCTGTCTTTAAGTACGTAAAAATACATGAACAAAATGAAACTGAGCAGGCAATTCACTATATTTGGAAGTGCCATATTCTGTGTGGTGGTCTTTTCCTTGTACTTAATGCTCGACCATGTTCAGTTCGATCACCCAAAGAACGTGAGGAAAGGGGGGACATTTCCAAAGGTAAGTGCTGTTAAATAACTCGCCTACGTTTATTACCGAATGGGATGGTTGTGAACAAACAAGGACTGCAGTTGGCTGTACCATGCGCTCCCATTTTAGCAGACTAACAATTGATCTCCCATGGCGTTGCTCACGCATATAAATTAAAGCCTCTTTCTGTAACTATCTGCTGATGGGGCCCCTATTCTAATTCCCTCTTTTTTTGTGTGTGTGTCTCCAAAGATATTTAGTGAAGTGAGGAGGTGAGTTTTCCCCTGGTACAAATTTTTCCCCGCTTTTGTGTTTCCAGGTGGATAAAAGTCAAAATTATCCAAAGGATAGTATATCCATATGGGAAAATGTTTTCTGTTTGTGGCATTTGCAAAGCTACATTAAGGAAACATAGTTTTAAATCTTGACTTTGCTGTACGATAGTTCCATGGGCATTCACCTCCCAAATGGCCATGGTTCATGTATGCCTCAAAATATTGAGTGTCAACAAGCAATTTGAAAGAAAGACTTGCATTTATATAGTGCTTTTCACAACCACAGGACATCTCAAAGCGCTTCACAGCCAATGAAGTACTTTTGGAGTGAGGTCACTATTGTAACACGGGAAACATGGCAGCCAACTTGCGCACAGCAAACTCCCACAAACAGCATTGTGATAATGACCAGTAATCTGCTTTTGTGTTGATTGAGGGATAAATATTGGCCAAGACACCGGGGATAAATCCCCTGCTCTTCGAAATAGTGCCATGGGATCTTTTACGTCCACCTGAGAGAGCAGACGGGGCCTTGGTTTCATGTCTCCTCCTCGACACACCACGAGAGTGTCAGCCTAGATTTATGTGCTCAAGTTCCTGGAGTGGGACTCGAACCCACAACCTTCTGACTCAGGCGAGTGTGCTACCCACTGAGTGACATCACTGTTGTAATTTGATCAATAAAACCTGATTATGTCCTCATCCAATCCCCTTTCATCCATGCACTTTCCAGAGGGCTCACAGGATAGAAAGCAGGAATGTGAACGGTGGCTGATTTTTCTTCTTTCCTATCTCACTATCTCAAGGGTGCAGAGGCCAATTGTAGTGCCTCAAGTACTGTCTGGGTTAAGAGCTAACTTAAAAACGAGGATAAAACCTGCAACGTTCTGGTCTATATTGTTCAGTACTACACCATGCAGTGACTTTATCCATTAAGCCACTGGGGGAGCTTACTGACTTGCCTCAACTGTATGTGCACCTGGAAGATTCCCAGAGTTGCACCTGAGCAGGATGAAAAAATAAAGGTTGCAGATGCTTGGCCAACAGCATTGACAATCTTTGATGTAAAAATTTAGATACACTTGGGGACCATTCGGATCTGAAAAAGAAAGGACAGCTATTGGGCCAGATTTTGTTAAAATAACGGTGAAGTTAATGGCACTCATCATTATTTACGAGTAAATGATACAGCAACTTCAAGCAAGGAGCAGATGAATGGTTGGTTAATATCCAAACGGCATTTTGCTGTCTGTCTCACCATTTAAGAAAGAAAGACTTGCATTTATATAGCACCTTTTCAAGGGCACCGGACGTCCCAAAACACTTTACAGCCTATGGATACTTTTTTTTGAACTGTTGACATGTCTTGAACAATATTCCTATTAATTTGTTTTGGATGCGCGGCCCATTCAAAATAGGTGTGCGGTTTTTCCTATTTAAAAGCTGTGAGTCAGCTATGTGAGAACTGCAGAGTGCTGCGCAGCTTCAAGAAAACATTGGTATTGAATGTCGTGAAGTTGCTCTATTTGCGAGGTAGACTTGTCATTTCAAGCTTAAGTACCCTTTTAACGATGTGATAATTGTTAATTACTGCCAGTCAACCTCTCTGGAAATGAAAATTAACTATTGCAAGTGTGGAGTCTCATTCTTTCAGGTATAATTGTTGGAGATTTAAAAATTGTAATTAAAAAAAAAAAACCTTTCCCTTTCTGTCTCTTTGCTCTCTTAATCCAATCTTTCCCTCTCTTTATTTTTCTTTCTGTATCTGATTTGACATTGGGCCAAAAATTGCGGTCGGAGGATTCCCGTGGGCGGATGCCTCCGACTGAAATTTTTTTTACGAAAGTACCTGGTGGTCCCAGAGGAGCAAACACTTGCTCTACGAGGCCTCAATGCGCAGCCCAGGGCAGAGGCCCACTCATCCCAGGAGCGTATGCGTGCATTACAGTATAATATTCTCATTGATGATAATGGAAGCTCTGGGCCCTAAAATCAAATAAAACGCAAACATAAAAAACACTTCACTTAAAAAAAAAAATTAATAGAAATTGCATTAAATGTTTGAGAAAAATTTATCTTTTTGAAATTAAAAAAAAATGTTTTAATAGTGTTAAAAATAAACTTACCTTTTATAAACAGGGTTTTTAATAGAAAAATAAGTAATAACATTTAATTTTTCTATCTATTAAAACTCTTAAGCTGGTAAAAGCAGGCCTTACACCTGCTTTTACCAGGCGTAGGAGTTTGAAGGACATTCACTGGGCGAGAGTTGAATCTACGCTTGCAATGGATCATGCACAGCAGACACCTCAAGTCGCTGGAGAGATACCACCGACGATGTCTCCACAAGATCCTACAAATCCCCTGGGTGGACAGACGCACCAACATCAGCGTCCTCGGTCAGGCCAACATCCCCAACATTGAAGCACTGACCACAGTTGATCAGCTCCACTGGGCAGGCCACATAGTTCGCATGCCTAACATACGGCCCTTTGAGCCTGCACCACCATTCAGTAAGATCATGGTTGATCATTCCCTCAGTACCCTTTTCCCGCTTTCTCTCCATACTCCTTGATCCCTTTAGCCGTAAGGGCCATATCTAACTACCTCTTGAATATATCCAATAAACTGGCATCAGCAACTCTCTGCGGCAGGGAATTCCACAGGTTAACAACTCTGAAGAAGTTTCTTCTCATCTCAGTCCTAAATGGCCTACCCCTTATCCTGAGACTGTGTCCCCTGGTTCTGGACTTCCCCATCATCGGGAACATTCTTCCCGCATCTAACCTGTCCAGTCCTGTCAGAATCTTATACGTTTCTATGAGATCCCCTCTCATCCTTCTAAACTCCAGTGTATAAAGGCCCAGTTGATCCAGTCTCTCCTCATATCTCAGTCCTGCCATCCCCGGAATCAGTCTGGTGAACCTTCGCTACACTCTCTCAATAGTAAGAATGTCCTTCCTCCGATTAGGAGACCAAAACTGAACACAATGGCCCCAAGTTTCCACATGATTTGCTCCTGATTTTTAGGAGCAACTGGTGTAGAACGGAGTATCTTAGAAATCGGAATTCTCATCATGTAGTTTGCTCCGGTTCTAGTCAGTTAGAACAGTTTCACTTTGGAACAGAATTTTTTTTTCAAAAGGGGGCGTGTCCGGCCACTTACGCCTGATTTCAAAGTTTCGCGAGTGAAAACTTACTCCAAACTAACTTAGAATGGAGTAAGTGAAGATTTTTGTACGCTCGAAAAAACCTTGTCTACACTTTAGAAAATCAGGCGTAGGTTACAAATCAGGCGAAGGGAATGGTGGGGGGGGTGTTTAAAGGGAAGTTTACAAACATTAATCACTTCAGTTTTACAAATAAAGAGCCATCATCAATAATAAATGATAAATACATCAATAAATCAACCAATAAATCAATCAAAAAAAATTAATAAATAAAACATTTTCTACTTACCGACTGCAGCACCCCGGGAGCCCTCCAACAGCGTGCTGGGATGCCCTCCTCAGTGTGTCTCTGTCAGTGTCTCTATCTCTCTGTCTGTCTGTGTGTCTCTCATTCTCTGTCTGTCAGTGTCTGTGTTTCTGACAGCGAGGGGAGGGGGAGGAGGGGGGTTGAGGGAGAGAGGGGGGGATAAAGGGGAGATGGGGGGGGGGAAGGAGATTGGGGGGAAGGAGATTTGGAGGGGGGAAGGGGGAGGGAGGCTGAATGGGCCGGGCCCGTACCCAGTATCAGATTTACAGGTAGGTGGCGTCGGGTCAGGGGTGGGAGGGAGGGAGGTTCGAGTCGGAGGGAGGGAAGGAGGGAGAGGGAGGTCAGATCGGATCTAGTCCGGGGGGGGGGGGTGTGGGGTAGTGGGGGGGGGGCGGGTGTCGGGTCCGGTCCGGAGGCGGGGGGGGGGGGGTTGTGGGGATGTCGGGTCCGGTCCAGGGGCGGGGCAGGGGGTGGGGAGCGGGTGTTGAGTCCGGTCCGGAGGCGGGAAGCGAGAGTCGATTCGGGTCAGGAGGAAGCAGGAGCTGGCCGTGGGAAGAGCCTTATTCACGCAGCCCCAGTGAGGCCATTCGGCCAGGGCTAGCGGCTGCGTGCTTCGGGCCCCTCCCACACAGTGTAGGGCGCCTGGAGCGACTGCACTTGCGCGCCCACTGTAGCACGCATGTGCAGAGGTCCCGGCACTGTTTTCGGCGCAGGGACCTGGCTCCGCCCCCTACAGCTCCTGCTGCGCTGTGCCGAGGGCCAGAGGACCTGCAGGGAGGTGGAGAATACGGAGGGTTTTTTTAGGCGCACTTTGTGGCGCGAAAAACGGGCGTCCAGGTCGGGACTGTGCCGTTCTAGGCGTGGCTCAAAACTTGAGCCCAATATTCCAGGTGAGGTCTCACCAAGGCCCTGTACAACTGCAGTGTCTCACCAAGGCCCTGTACAACTGCAGTAAGACCTATCTGCTCCTATACTCAAATCCCCGAGCTATGAAGGCCAACATACCATTTGCCGCCTTCACCGCCTGCTGTACCTGCATGCTAACTTTCAATGACTGATGAACCATGACATCCAGGTCTCATTGCACCTCCCCTTTTCCTAATCTGCCGCCATTCAGATAATATTCTGCCTTCGTGTTTTTGCCCCCAAAGTGGATAACCTCACATTTATCCACATTATACTGCATCTGCCATGCATTTGTCCACTCACCTAACCTGTCCAAGTCACCCTGCAACCTCTTAGCATCCCCCTCACAGCTCACACCACCACCCAGCTTAGTGTCATCTGCAAACTTGGAGATATTACACTCAATTCCTTCATCTAAATCACGAATGTATATTGTAAAGAGCTGGGGTCCCAGCACTGAGTCCTGTGACACTCCACTAGTCACTGCCTACCATTCTGAAAAAGACCCGTTTATCGCGACTCTTTGCTTCCTGTCTGCCAACCAGTTCTCTATCCATGTCAGTACATTACCCCCAATACTATGTGCTTTGATTTTGCACACCAATCTCTTGTGTGGGACCTTGTCAAAAACCTTTTGAAAGTCCAAATACACCACATCCACTGGTTCTCCCTTGTTCACTCTGCGAGTTACATCCTCAAAACATTCCAGAAGATTTGTCGAGCATGATTTCACTTTCATAAATCCATGCTGCCTTGGACCGATCCTGTCACTGCTTTCCAAATGCACTGCTATTTCATAATGATGATTCCAGCATTTTCCCCACTACTGATGTCAGGCTAACCGATTACCCATTTTCTCTCTCCCTCCTTTTTTAAAAAGTGGTATTACATTAGCTACCCTCCAGTTCATAGGAACTGATCCAGAGTCGATAGACTGTTGGAAAATGATCACCAGTGCATCCATTATTTCTAGGGCCACTTCCTTAAGTACTCTGGGATGCAGACTATCAGGCCCCGGGGATTTATCGGCCTTCAATCCCATCAATTTCCCTAACACACTTTCCCGCCTAATAAGGATATCCTTCAGTTCCTCCTCCTCACTAGACCCTCGGTCCCCTAGTACATCCGGAAGGTTATTCGTGTCTTCCTTTGTGAAGACAGAACCAAAGTATTTGTGTAATTGGTCTGCCATTTCTTTGTTCCCCATTATAAATTCACCTGAATCCGATTGCAAGGGACCTACGTTTGTCCTCACTAATCTTTTTTTCTTCACATATCAATAGAAGCTATTGTAGTCAATTTTTATGTTCCCGGCAAGCTTCCTCTCGTACTCTATTTTCCCCCTCTTAATTAAATCCTTAGTCCTCTGCTGAATTCTTAATTTCTCCCAGTCCTTGGGCTTGCTGCTTTTTCTGGCCAATTTATATGCCTCTTCCTTGGATTTAACACTATCCTTAATTTTCCTTGTTCGCCACGGTTGAGCCACCTTCCCCGTTTTACTTCTACTCCAGATAGGAATGTACAATTGTTGAAGTTCATCCATGTGATCTTTAAATGTTTGCCATTGCCTATTCACTGTCAACCCTTTAAGTATCATTTGCCAGTCTATTCTAGCCAATTCACGCCTCATACTGTTGAAGTTACCTTTCCTTAAGTTCAGGACCCTAGTTTCTGAATTAACTGAGTCACTCTCCATCTTAATAAAGAATTCTACCATATTATGGTCACTCTTCCCCAAGGGGCCTCGCACAACAAGGTTGCTAATTAGTCCCTTCTCATTACTTCTCACCCAGTCTTGGATGGCCAGCTCTCTAGTTGGTTCCTCGACATATTGGTCTAGAAATCCATCCCTAATACACTCCACGAAATCCTCCTCCACTGCATTGCTACCAGTTTGGTTAGCCCAATCAATATGTAGATTAAAGTCGTCCATGATAACTGCTGTACCTTTATTGCACACATCCCTTATTGCTTGTTTAGTGCTGTCCCCAACCTCATTACTCATGTTTGATGGTCTGTACACAACTCCCACTATATGTTCTGCCCTTTGGTATTCCACATACCAATTCCTCATCATCCAAGCTAATGTCCCTCATTACTATTGCATTAATTTCCTCTTTAACCAGTAATGCCACCCCACCTACTTTTCCTTTCTGTCTATCCTTCCTAAATGTTAAATACCTCTGGATGTTGAGTTCCCAGCCTTGGTCACTCTGGAGCCGTGTCTCCGTGATGCCAATTACATCATATCCGTTAACAGCTATCTGCGCAGTTAATTCGTCCACCTTATTCCGAATACTCCTCGCATTGAGGCACAGAGTCTTCAGGCTTGTCTTCTTTGCCCCTTTAGAATTTTGCTGTAATGCGGCCCTTTTTGTTTTTTGCCTTGGGTTTCTCTGCTCTCCACTTTTACTATTCTCCTTTCTATCTTTTGCTTCTGCCTTCATTTTATTTCCCTCTGTCTCCCTGCATAGGTTCCCCTCCCCCTACCATATTAGTTTAACTCCTCCCTAACAGCACTAACAAACACTCCCCCTAGGACATTGGTTCCGGTCCTGCCCAGGTGCAGTCTGTCTGGTTTGTACTGGTCCCACCTCCCCCAGAACCGGTTCCAATGTCCCACGAATTTGAATCTCTCCCTTCTGCACCACTCCTCAATCCACGTATTCATCTGAGTTATCCTGCGATTCCTACTCTGACTAGCATGTGGCACTGGTAGCAATCCTGAGATTACTACTTTTGAGGTGCTACTTTTTAATTTAGCTCTTAGCTCCCTAAATTCGCCTCGCAGGACTTCATCCCGTTTTTTACCTATATCGTTGGTGCCTATATGCACCACGACAACTGGCTGTTCACCTTTCCTTTTCAGAATGTCCTGCACCCGCTCTGAGACATCCTTGACCCTTGCACCAGGGAGGCAACATATCATCCTGGAGTCTCGGTTGCAACCACAGAAACGCCTATCTATTCCTCTTCCAATCGAATCCCCTGACACAAGACTCTCAAAGCAAGCGCTGTACTTGGGAACCGAGCCAAAGGTGGGCAGAGGAAACGTTACAAGGACACCCTCAAAGCCTCTCTGATAAAGTGCAACATCCCCACTAACACCTGGGAGTCCCTGGCCAAAGACCGCCCTAAGTGGAGGAAGTGCATCCGGGAGGGCGCTGAGCACCTCAAGTCTCATCGCCGAGAGCATGCAGAAAACCAGCGCAGGCAGCAGAAAGAGCGTACGGCAAACCAGTCCCACCCACCCTTCCCCTCGACGACTATCTGCCCCACCTGCGACAGAGTCTGTGGTTCTCGTTTTGGACTGTTCAGCCACTTAAGAACTCATGTTAAGAATGGAAGCAAGTCCTCCTCTATTCCGAGGGACTGCCTATGATGATGAGAATAGTACAGACTGAAATAGATGGGAAGAGAGATCAACATCAATGGATATGGATACCTGTATATGCATAATTACTTGGGCAAAGTGGTAGCTAATGCTTTTAATAGCCTGTGAATAGACCTTAAAATTCTGAAAAGTGGTTAAAAATGGTGTTTGACATGCAGAATTAGGGTGGAAAGACATAAGAAACAAAGATTAAGTATAGTGGCTCTAAATGGAAGGGTTACAAATTTCTGATTTACAGAAAGAGATGTGTGGTTGAGATTCCTCGATGAGTTTCTGATAATAGCACTGGGAGTGTGAATGAGCTTAAATGTTTCACCTGCATAGCGGGAACATTGGCAGGAGTATCACCCCAGGTAATGTTCACACTTCGTAAGATCTGGCACAAATTTTATTGCCCAGAATCTAGGTGCAGATCATAGATATAGCTATGTAGCATTAAACTTGAGTACAAGAGTAGACAATATGATTAAGGAAAAAAATTGGTTTTGTCTGAGTATGTTGTAATTGCAAGTGTGAGGCACTATTTTGTGCTACTCTTTCCACTGAATACATCGCAAATAACCCAGTGGTTTATTTACATCACTGATGTTGAAATGTTGGATACAATATTAAGATTTGTCAAAGTAGTCAATATATTTAGATAGGTCAAATCAGTGCAAATTTTGATGGAACTGATAAATTGGCCGGCTTAATGGCTCCAGATGAAGACTCCCATTAGTTAAACCCTTTTACGATCAGTTGGCACTGCAAGACATTAATTGCATAATTGACCACAAGAAGAAGATCCTGATTTAGCTTTAGTTTGATTGGACCTCAGGTTAGACTATTTTATTTAGTGGTACCCTCCTCAGATTGAGGGGACACTTATGATTTTAATTTCTGTCGGGTGACATTGGGGTTAACCAGTACCTGCTGCTCGTATGACATTAATTAAGTCTAGGTAAAACTTTTTTTTTAAACAAAATGGTTTTAGTTTTTTGAGTAACCATCTTCAATGTTTGCTTGAATAGCAATAACATTACTTTCATTTATATTATTGGGATTGAAAGGCAGGCTGGTGGATTGAAGAATTAGAGATTAGACTGGTGAATTGACAGAACCCATCTCCGTCCGGTGTTCTTTAATGAACAACCGATCTTCAATTTCCTTATACAATTTACAGGTTCTGTAATGTATGCAGCTGGTAGCATTTTTCCTGGAGTGAGTAGTTCCCGATCAGCTTGTAGGCTAATCTGAAGTCAAAAATATAATTCCTTTTAAGGGAGCTGCCCTGGATGGTTTGCTGTCTTTGATGTCCAAGAGCAAGCGAGCAGAAAGAAGACCTGCATGGTGGGATTCCTGAAGGCTGAAATTAATGTATATGTTTTTAAAAGTCAAAGAATGTTTTAGGGTTCTTTATTTTTCAATTTACAAAGAACAAGCCGTTTTGAAGCAGAGAGGAATGAAAGAGAATACTTAATCATCTTCGCTTGGGCTATGTGCCAAAGTTGATTGACCCAGTGCCACAGCCTTGTGTCAAAGGAAGTATATAATGATGTGCTGCAAATGAGAGAAAATCAGTTAGTTGGTCCAATTGGAGACCAAAATGATAAAGTGAAGTAGGCTGGGTAACACCATAAAATGAATATTGGAATTGATCTCACCAAGAATCATAATTCAACAGTGGTTAATTGAAGGAAAGCCAGACAGAATATGGTGGAGGCTATCTACTTTGAATCAGCCCTTTCAATAGTTAACAGGAGCCAGTGTGTAGCAAGGTCAATGCAAAGTTCTCAGTTGGTACTTCCCTTGTAGAATAGCTCACTGCTGGAATGATGGCCTCCATTAACTCTATGGTAATTTTAACAGTTATAATTGGCATTTCCATGTTTCACAAGACAAAGTGATCTTGCTGGTTCTATGGAAAGTAAAACTGCCTGAAATCAATTTAGCCTCATAAGTAGAACCTACTAAAATAATTCTGTCTTGATACCAGCCAAAAGAATTGTCAACAGTTCTATGACACGGAAAGAAAATTATGTAACTGGAGTTTTTTTTAAATGTCATTTTTGAGAGGGAATCTTTTCTGCACAGAATTGAACAGAGTCCACTTATAATAACTGGAAAGATGTGATAAACCAAACTTGGTTGATCAACATAGACACCTGGCCCCATATCGCCATCTACCAATATTTAAAAAAATAATGGTAGAAAGCTTGTTGTCCTCAAGAAACTTTGTCACCTAAAATTATTCTGCAAATTTAATCTGAATATATACTAACACCCCCCCTCCCCAGCCCCCCAATACTGTTACTCATGTTGATACAAAGATTATGCTTGTGTAGGCCTCCTCCCCCTTTACAGATGCATGCACATACACACAAATCATGTGGGTGTGGTTTAAACCAGGGGTTCTCAACCTTTTTGCTTCCGAGACCCCCCCCCCCCCCCGTGTTATAATAATTCGACGGACCGCCTATAACACAACACAAGTTTTTTGTGTATAAAAATTAGTTATTTATTAATCGCTCTATTACGCCTTGCTTAAAGAAGAATTCATCAAGTCCTAAATTTACATAAGTAAAATACTGCGAATGCTGGAAATCTGAAATAAAAACAGAAAATGCTGGAAATACTCAGCAAGTCAAGAAACATCTGTGGGGAGAGAAACAAATGTTTCAGGTCTGACAAAAAGTCATCGACCTAAAATGTTAAATCGGTTTCTCTCTCCACAGATGCTACCTGACCAGCTGAGTATTTCCAGCATTTTCTATTTTTATCCTAAATTTACATTGTGCCCATTTGTTGTCCAAGATCTGCCCCACCCCATCAACCATTTGCTTAACAGGAAATGAACCAGGAGCAACAAGTACAGTGCTGACGACAGGATTTTTTAATGCACTGGACTAAAATCCCAGGTCTACACCCTCCATTTCAGAAATAGAACCTCTCTCTTATTGGGAACCAAACCCGAACATTGAAAGCTAGCAACTTAAATTAGCAGCACCAATACTGGTGGAGGCTGATGGCACATGAGAGAAATGGAGAAATAAACAGGGCCCTGAGCGACTTTACCCACCCAACCTCATCGCCCTAAATCCTTTAGTAACAAAGGCAGCCCCCCCTCTTTCGTCCTCCCCAACCCTTTCACAAATAGCCGGCGGTATCTCAAAGGACACGAGCGCCCAGACTCAGCCTATCCGCCCGTTAAAAAAAGCACTTGGCCAAGCTCCGAGTCTGTGATAGAAAATTGTGCTAACAACTTCAGCTATTCTATTAACTCAGACGGAAGACATTGGAGGAAAGAGTCACACCGGATCCTGATTTTTGTGGCTTTACCGCCAGCCCAGAGACTGGAAAGTCTCTTTCCTCCCCCCACCCCCTCTGCAAGTCTACATGGCATTGCGCAGTCTCGCCAATGACAGTGCCCTTTTGAAACATGCAAGTGACTTCCAACCGACACAGGGCAAATCTGGATGACTGCAAAGAAACAGGTTGAAAGGAAGGCTCACACTACCTCACCCACACAGTGTCGGACTAACTCTTAGATTTTCCCATCCCGAACTTAAGTTTTAATCCCCCGGAAGAGAAGTTATAACTTCCACTATTTTATTTAATAGTTAACAGCAGCGAGTGGTTTATGAATGTGGAACCCATTAGGGCTGGATCAAAAAAATACTGAGATAAGTATTGTTGTAAAAGTCAGTGACATGCAAAGGGACATGTCTAAGCATTCAAATGGTGTCCCAACAATTAAGAGCTTGAATTGACTGCACATGCACAGTCCTTGTATAACTGAGACTATTGCATGCGTCTCAATTTGCAAGAGAGTCTATTGATGTTTACACCATAAACATCAGTAGTTTCCCTGTATATTAGAAAGACTTGGATTTATATAGCGCATTCACGACCACTGGACATCTCAAAGCGCTTTACAGCCAATGAAGTACTTTTGGAGTGTAGTCACTGTTGTAATGTAGGAAACGCGGCAGCCAATTTGCGCACAAGCAAGCTCCCAGAAACAGCAATGTGATGATGACTAGATAATCTATGTTTTTTGATATGTTGATTGAGGGATAAATAGTGGCCAGGACACTGAGGATAACTCCCCTGCTCTTCTTTGAAATAGTGCCATGGGATCTTTTATGTCCACTTGAGAGAACAGACGGGACCTTGGTTTAACGTCTCAAAAACATAAGAAGTAGGAGCAGGTGTAAGTCATCTGCCCCCTTGAGCCTGCTCTGCCATTCAATAATATCATGGCTGGTCGGGTGGGCAGAACAGTGGCAAATGGAATTTAATCCAGAGAAGGGTGAGGTAATGCATTTGAGGAGGGCTAACAAGGAAAGGGAATACACATTAAATGGTAGGACACTGGGAAGTTTAGAAGAACAAAGGGATCTTGGAGTGCATGTCCACAGATCCCTGAAAGTAGCAGGCCTGGTAGATAAGGTGGTTAAGAAGGCATACGGAATGCTTGTCTTTATTAGCTGAGGCATAGAATACAAGAGCAGGGGGGTTATGCTTGAACTGTATAAAACACTGGTTAGGCCACAACTGGAGTACTGTGTGCAGTTCTGGTCACCGCATTACAGGAAGGACGTTATTGCATTAGAGAGGGCACAGAAGAGATTTATGAGAATGTTGCCTGGACTGGAGAATTTTAGCTATGAGGAATGATTGGATAGGCTGGGGTTGTTTTCTTTGCAACAGAGGAGGCTGAGGGAAGACTTAATTGAGGTGTACAAAGTTATGAGGGGCCTAGATATAGTGGATAGAAAGGGCCTATTTCCCTTAGCAGAGGAGTCAACAACCAGAGGGCATAAATTTAATGTAATTGGTAGGTTTAGAGGGGATTTGAGGAAAAATTTCTTTATGCAGAGGTTTGTGGGGGTCTGGAACTCGCTGCCTGAAAGGGTGGTAGAGGCAGAAACCCTCACCACATTTAAAAAGTACTTGGATGTGCAGTTGAAGTGCCGTAACCTGCAGGGTTACGGACCTAGAGCTGGAAAGTGGGATTAGGCTGGATAGCCTCTTGTTGGTCGGCACGGACACGATCCGAAATAGCCTCCTTCCTTGCTGTAAACTTCTATGATTCTACGGGCTAGGAATTGCATTGGCTTACCGTTCGGTTTCTGGGCGGTATTGGCAATTGTGGGTGATGCCCTGTTCGGCGTGAAATTGCCCAGCTGAGTTACAGCGGCGGTTTTGAGGTACAGCTGGGGAGCGGACGGCGTCCATAGATCGCTATGGCGCAATATTTGGTTCAGCGGTGACCCGTAGATAAGTATGAAAAATAAACACCCATGAGAATCAGCGGAGTTGGACAGCAGGTGAGTATCTCTGCAAGAAAAAGGTGAGACATTGTTTTTTTACTCATTTTAAAATTCTGTTGTGATTTAGGTTAAAAAGGTCTTGAGAATGTTTTTATGTTCTGTTTTTTTTGAAATTTTTTTGTGTTTTTCTCAATTTTTAGTGAATTTTTTATTTATTGCCCATTTTCTTTAGGAACCGCCCAATCGACCCTAAGTTCCAATTTTTCGCCGAGAATCGGGTGCACTGCCCATTTTTTTCGCTGGGCGGATTTTTTTTTGGGGGGAAGTTTTTGCCAGCAATAATCTTGGGAATCTTAGTGGTCTTTTGGGCAGCAATCGGGCACTGGTGGGTAGTTAGGAAATTCTAACCCATAGATTCTGATCTGATCTGATCTTGGCCTCAACTCCACTTCCCTGCCCTCTCCCCATAACCCTCGAGTCCCTTATCCTTCAAAAATCTGTCTATCTCCACCTTGAATATATTCAGTGTCTCATCCGAAAGACGGCACCTCCAAAGGTGCAGCGGGGCACTGCACTGGAGTATCAGCCTAGATGTTTTGCGCTCAAGTACCTGGAGTGGAACTTGAACCCACAACCTTCTGACGAAGGCGACTGTGCCATCCACTGAGCCACAGCTGACACTCATATTGATGAGACAAATCAACTGATGGATCCACTGAAATCTAGGGGTCTGCAGATCCCGGTTGAGAATCCCTGGTTTAAACAAATATTTATATTCAGCCACAGCTTGTTTCATTAAAGACAGCCCATCACTGCCAACTGCAATATCAAAATGTCATTTATTTGGCATGTATTACATAAACTAAAGCATACAGACCATGTTATTATCTTTTTAAATCTGTGCTTTAAACATTAATATTTTGCCTTGCAGTTCCTTCTATGCTTCCTTCATGATTAGAGGTTAAAATTAATACATTAAAAATGAATGTTTTGCCTAAAATTAATATTCATTAATATTCCTTTCAAAAACAGTCCTTTCTTACAATATCAAGTAGGCAGGTACTCATATGTGTTTAGAATGTAAGTTTTTGATGTGATGAATAGGTCTATCGCAATTTAATCCATTAAAAAGTTTAAATATTGGTAATATCTGTACAAAATGTGACTGGTCACTTTAAATTTGTACGACTGTAGGTTTATTGGCCCCAAGTTTCCACACGCGGCGAAAACGGCGCCTGAAAAAAAATGCGGTATTCTCGATGTCTGCTTGGCGCGGCGCACAGGGGGCGGAGCCTACCACTCGCGCCGATTTTGTAAGTAGGAGGGGGCGGGCATAATTTAAATGAGGCTTCTTGGTGCCGGCAACCCTGCGCGTGCGCGTTGGAGCGTTCGCGCACGCGCACTCTGAAGTAAACATTGGCACTCGGCCATTTTTAAAAGTGCTGCAGAAAAAGTGAAGATTTGTTTCTTGGACCCCTGCAAAGGCTTGTATTTTAATTTTCTTGATATTTCTGTGTGTGAGGGAGTGCTTTTAGCAGCACTGCTGAATAAATCACCTGCTGAATACAGTGAGTTCAGCTTTTCACTGCTAAACTTGCAGAACCGGTGCCTGCAAATTAAGGACCGTGTGTTTGGAGAAATAAAAGTGCCAATTCAACTTTGCAATGGATCAACTTCCACCAAGAACAAAGAATTTCTTGCATGAGGAAGCAAACCATTGCATAATATGTGGTGCACCCATTCTGCAAATTTAAATATAAAGATGTCGATGTGGATGCCTCTCCCTGTCCAAATGGCCTCAGTCAGTCCCCCTCACAGCTCGAAGGCTGCTGCTGCTCCCGACCAGCCACTGACGCCGCTGCAATCCCATGGCCGAATGGCCTCAAGTCCGTCCGGGTGCTGCATCTTCGCGGGTAATGAAGGCCTGCCTCAAGCACCGCAGCTCAGCTCGAAGGCTGCTTGCTGCCTGCCCCTGCCGTCGAGAGACACTGACGCCACACCCCTGCCTCAAGCACTGCAGCTCAGCTCGAAGGCTGCTACTGCTCCCGGCCAGCCACTGACGCCGCTGCAATCCCATGACCGAATGGCCTCAAGTCCGTCCGGGTGCTGCATCTTCGCGGGTAATGAAGGCCTGCCTCAAGCACCGCAGCTCAGCTCGAAGGCTGCTTGCTGCCTGCCCCTGCCGTCGAGAGACACTGACGCCACACCCTTGCCTCAAGCACTGCAGCTCAGCTTGAAGGCTGCTTGCTGCCTGCCCCTGCCGTTGAGACACTGACGCCACACCGCTGCCTGAAAGGCCTGCCTGAAGCACTTTCACACAGGTAGGAACATGGTTTATTTAATCTTTTCTTTGCTTATAAATTTTTATTCAGGTTGGATTTATTTGTATAATATTTGTATAAGTATAACTAAGGATTGATAGTGGAATTTAATGACTTCTCTTCCCCCCACCCCTCCCCTCCCCCCCCCCCCCCCCCCGTTCCCTACGCCTAATTTGTAACCTGCGCCTGATTTTTTTAAAGTGTAGACAAAGTTTTTTCAAGCGTACAAAAATCTTCACTTGCTCCATTCTAAGTTAGTTTGGAGTACGTTTTCACTCTGGAAACTTTCAAATCAGGCGTCAGTGGCCGGACACGCCCCTTTTGAAAAAATAATTCTGTTCCAAAGTGAAACTGTTCAACCTGACTAGAACTGCAGAAAACTAAATGTGGAGAATTCCGATTTCTAAGATACTCCGTTCTACACCAGTTGCTCCTAAAAATCAGGAGCAAATCATGTGGAAACTTGGGGCCATTGTCTCTGGTGAGGTAGAATCCACATTTTCTATGTGTGGCTTGAAATTGCATTGTGAGGAAAACCAGATAGACAGAAAATGTGGCCACGTGTGGCTACCATGACAGTAGTTGCCATTGATATGCTAATACTTTTCAGTTGCAAAGTCAGTCATCATCATTATCATGATCATCAGTAGTGTTGATCTCACCAGCAGTCATTATTTGATAGTTATCAGTGTATTGAATCTGCTGATTAGCAGCTGTTCAACATAGTTGGTTGGAGAAAGGTTTCTGAGATCGAGACCACTGTTGCTTAGCAGATTATTTGACAGCCTGCTCTGTAACTGAGAGTTACTGAATCTGAAGAATAGGTAAGCTTTCCCCTAGCTCTTGTACAGGTTGAACCTCCCTTATTCGGAGCCCTTGGGGCCTGTCCTGATAAGGGATTTTCCCGGACGAGGGGTGGTCATGTTAAATTGGATGGTACAGGTACTGAGCAAGGGGATATCGGCGCTGGCTGGCTTGGGGCTGGGAGTGCGGCAGAGAGATCATGAGGGTGGGGCGGTGGATCGCGGGGTCAGGCCAGTGATTGCAGGAGTTGGCAGCGAGGAAGGACTTCAATTTGTTCACGTCGGAGTTTTGCACATGCGCCACCCGGTGGCCGGGAATGGTTCCAGGTGAGAGGTGGTTCCAAATCAGGGAGGTTCAACCTGTACCACTGTACTGCAGCCTGTTGCATGTAGAAGATCTGTGCTGGGTCGTTAAAACCCCATTTTATCTGTATTACAGACGCTAGTCCAGATTTAGTATGCTAAGATAGTTATTAAGGTATTGTTTCTTTTTGTTCGTTTTGTACACCTGAACTGGTTGAAGTTAAACTTTCAATATTCAAGTGAAATATGTCATGCTATGCTACTGTTTAGTCTTCACTATTTATAAAAGTTATTCACATTTTCTAGCTGAATTCACATTATTTGATAGAGTGCATATACTTTTACTTTATGAAATGGGGAGAATGTGAAGGAGCTTGAGTCAATTCGGTAAGCTGTTAACAGTAACCAGTTTCTGATTAACCCTGGACCACATCACATAACCAGATATTGTGCATATAATGTTTATAAAGTCACACTCTGGTTTGTAGGGAGCCAAGGACTTGTTTTCAGCAATAATCTTTAGTACTGAACTTGAGAAAACTATCTTGAGTAAATCCTAAAGATGACACTGTCTGGTATTTTTAATTTTATTAATAATCAGGTTTAAGAAATTTGAAACTAATAAATTAATTTGCATCTTTCTTATGTATCTCTGGGACAGAACTAAATGTTACGAAGAGATAACTAAATTAAACATTTTAATTCACGACTTTTATTTAGAACCTTGCTGCTTGAATGATTTAAGTATGCATTACAATAATAAGCAATGCTAAAATTTCAGTGTACAAAGTTTGACTTGTAACAAATATAATATGCTGTATTTGTTAAATATAAAATGCTTGAATGTAGTCATACCAAATTCCTGTCAAAGTTAGTGCAGGAAAAGTTCTGGCTCTATATTGTTTCATGCAAGAAAAAAATTTACTCCTTTTGGCTTTAATCGTCAGCTTTTTTCCATAAACAGGGGTGGAGACAGCTTAAAAACAACAGGTTCTGGTGCACACTTTGCTGTTAATCATAAAGGATTGTCAGAGTGATGGCACAAATACATGCTGGGAACTTCATCTGACTATTTTATTGAGTACTCTCAGTTAACAGTGGTGACTGTGGGATCCCTCATGAGCTCTAGACATAGACTTTTGAGAATGATTCACAACTTACAACGAAAATGTAGTCTGAAGCATTATGAACACTGAACGTATTATAAGAACATGAGAATTTGGATCAGGAATAGGCCATACGGCCCCTCGAGCCTGCTCCCACTTTCAATAAGACCATGGCCGATCTTCGACCTCAACTTCACTTTCCCGCCCAATCCCCATATCCCTTGATTCCCTCAGTATCCAAAAGTTAATCGATCTCAACGACTGAGCGTCTATAGCCTTTGGAGTCGAGAATTCCAAAGATTCACAACCCTCTGACCATTATTTGCATGTAGAAGTGTTTCCTACATATAGAAAACATTGGTTTGGCCTCAACTGGAGTATTGTATCCAATTCTGGGCACCACACTTTAGGAAGGATGTCAACTCCAAATGGTACCAGGGATGAGGGACATCAGTTATGTCGATAGACTGGAGAAGCTGCGGTTGTTCTCTTCAGAGCAGAGAAGGCCCAGAAATCTTTGATGGGGAGTGTTCAAAATCACGAGGGGTCTGGACAGAGTAGATAGAGAAGCTGTTCCCATTGGCGGAAGAGTCAAGAACCAGAGGACACAGATTTAAGGTTATTGGGTGAAGAACCAGAGGTGACAACAAGAAGAACTTTTTTACGCAGCGAGTGGTTAGGATTTGGAATGCACTGCCTGAGCGGACAGTGGAGGCAGATTCAATCATAGCTTTCAAACGGGAATTGGATAAGTACCTGTCGGGGAAAAAAAATAGCAGGGCTACGGGGAAAGGGCGGGAGAGTGGGGCTAGCTGAAGTGCTCTTGCAGAGAGCTGGCATGCGCTCAACAGGCTGAAGGGCTTTCTTCTGTGCTGTAACCATTCTATGATTCAATGATTCTATGGTCCTTTTCCATTAACTATTCTAAAGATTATATTACAATCACTGTTCCCCAAATGCTGTCCCACTGAAACATGCTCCACTTGATTCACCAGAACTAGATCCAGCTGCAAACACAAAGACCAAGAAAGTTCTCTTGTATACATTTCAGGAATATCTCCCCCGCTCTCTGTCCTTTATATAGTTACTATCCCAGTCTATAATAGGATAATTGAAGTCCCCCATTATTACTATTCTGTATTTCTTTGATCTTTCTGTAATTTGCCTGCAAATTAACTCCTCTATCTCCTTCCCACTATTTGGTGCCTATAGTATACACCCAGTAGCATAATAACACCTCTATATTGTTCCTTAATTTTAACCAAATAGATTCTGTCTCAGCTACATCAGCCCTCACCTGCCATCCACCACTCCTTGTTTTCCTTCTCTGTCTTTCCTGAATACCTCATAGCCAGATATTCTCCCCTTCTTTGAGCCAGGTCTCTCTTATTGCTGCTATATCATAGAAACATAGAAAATAGGTGCAGGAGTAGGCCATTCGGCCCCTCGAGCCTGCACCACCATTCAATAAGATCATGGCTGATCATTCCCTCAGTACCCCTTTCCTGCTTTCTCTCCATATCCCTTGACCCCTTTAGCCGTAAGGGCCATATCTAACTCCCTCTTGAATATATCCAAATACTGGCATTAACAACTCTCTGCAGTAGGGAATTCCACAGGTTAATAACTCTCTGAGTGAAGAAGTTTCTCCTCATCTCGGTCCTAAATGGCCTACCCCTTATCCTAAGACTGTGTCACCTGGTTCTGGACTTCCCCATCATTGGGAATATTCCAGGTGAGGCCTCACCAAGGCCCTGTACAACTGCAGTAAGACCTCCCTGCTCCTATACTCAAATTTACCAGCTATGAAGGCCAACATACCATTTGCCGCCTGCTGTACCTGCATGCCAACTTTCAATGACTGATGAACCATGACACCCAGGTCTCGTTACACCTCCCCCTTTCCTAATCTGCCGCCATTCAGATAATATTCTGCCTTCGTGTTTTTTCCCCCAAAGTGGATAACCTCACATTTATCCACATTATACTGCATCTGCCATGCATTTGCCCACTCACCTAACCTGTCCAAGTCACCTTGCAGCCTTTTAGCATCCTCCCCACAGCTCACACCGCCACCCAGTTTAGTGTCATCTGCAAACTGGGTGTTGTGTAATGAGAGAGGATTAATTAGCAATGTCTTTGTGCGAGGCCCCTTGGGGAAGAGTGACCATAATATGGTGGAATTCTACATCAGGATGGAGAAGGAAACAGTTAATTCAGAGACCATGGTCCAGAACTTAAAGAAGGGTAACTTTGAAGGTATGAGGCGTGAATTGGCTAGGATAGATTGGCGAATGATACTTCAGGGGTTGACAGTGGATGTGTAAATGTAGATTCTTTTCTCTCAATCTGGTTCAGTAAAATTACTGAGTCGAATACCTCTTGTGCTTTGAACAAAGCAGTCTTTATTTTACCGGCCGGCAAGACTTATCAGACAGAGGATATACATTCTCGATCGAGCGTACACACTCCCTACGGATAAGTGACCTTACATTGTCAAGGCACGATGGTTATACATTTTCGGCAAAAGATAACAAGATAGGGCTAGAGTGACATCCCAGCTCAGCCCATCTCTTTTGATCCCTCCTTCCCTTCGTCCACTCATAAGCCGTCCCAAGCATGGTCCGATTTTAAACAAAGACCTTCTGTCAATGTTTCAGGTTAATAACATGATTTAATAAGACCTTGAGGTTTTTCTGCAAGCTGTGGGTTTTGTTTCAATATGTGTTAGTGTTGTAACATTTCGCAGTCTCGAGTCTGAGATGTCATGGCTATTCCTCCATGAATTGTTTGTTAGCTTATACTGTCCCTGTACAATTCCCACGTTCTCAACTTCAATGTCTCTATACATTTTTAAACATTCACATTCCCCCCTTTTATCATTCCATGATAACACTTAGGATCATTCTAGGAGTAAAATGTATCGGGAACGTGAACACACCCAACATCCAGAAAAGTTCCCATTTTGCGCATAAACATAAGACATGTAGCTCTCGTCTCTGTCTCCCCTCCCATGCGCCGAAACTGTCATATATCAACACTATTATACAGACTGTGGCATACAGACAGTTTCATCTTATGGCTCAGGATTCAGATAAATAGTCCAATTATTTTGCTGATTAAAAGAGTTCAGTTTTCCTGTCTCTCTTCTCAGGTCACCGTCGGTGTAGCTGGCTGTCTATCACTACGGGTAAAAGTTCAAACTGGTCCACGTTCCAATTAGGATGCCAACGGCCTTGTTCAGCTATGGAGAAGAGGAAGTCTGGAACAGAAACAGGAATTAGAATAACTAGCAAAATAGGTTCGTTAGGGGGTGGTGAGCTTGCAGTGGTGCAGGTGAACCCAGGCACTTTTCCCCTCAACCTTGGCTGCAGTGGGGGTAGTGAGTAACACCTGAAAAGGCCCCTCCCATTGTGGCTCTAATCCCTTCCGAATCCATACTTCCCTGGTGCCACAAGGGACAATTCAGGTAAAACTGGGAGGTCGAGGTGAGCATCTTGAACCTGGTTGTGAACTAGTCGCAGAGCCTGAGTCAGAGAAAGAACATAGGTGGTCATCAGTCGAGCTGAGATACCTTATCTAGGAACAATTTCCCTCATTAACACCTTAACAACAGTTTGAGCCTTATTGTCCAGGGTAGGGTAGGCTTCAATCCATCTGCTAAACACATCTACTATTACTAACACATATTTGTAACACTGAACTTTTTGCAACTCAATGTAGTCCAACTGAAATGTCTCAAAGGGACCTTCGGGTAGGGGCGTTTTACCCCAATCACAGGGGACTCCCTTCCCTGGATTATGTTGCTGGCAAACCAGGCAATGACTACTGATGTTCTGGGCGAGCGCCTGGAGTCTAGGGTGCCACCAAGTAGCCAAAAGTATATCACTCGTGGTTCTTGCTCCACAATGAGTAGCAAAATGCATACAATCAATAACCCATAGAGCCAACTCGTCAGACATGCAAGTCTGTTCCGCGGGAGTGGTCCAGAGTTTAGAAACATTGTCATAAGTACATGCATAATATTTCCACAACAGTTTATCTTTTTCAGGAGCGTCCTCCTGTGCTTTTATAACATCTTGGATGGTTGGCATTGGTTTTTCCGAGGCTAACTTATCCTTCGCAGGATTTTTAGTCTGACTCATAATTTTGGGCACTACCATCTGTTGGTCATGAGAGGCTTGTTTGGCCTCTTGGTCAGCACAACGATTCCCTATATCAACCAGAGAATTTCCGGTAGTGTGGGCAGTACATTTGACAATGGCAATGCGTTTGGGGAACATGAGGGCTTGCAACAAATCAGATACTAGCTGTTTATGAGATATCTCATTCCCCTGTGAGGTTAGGAATCCCCTATTTTTCCATAATTGTCCGAAATCATGGGCCACCCCAAAGGCATACCTAGAGTCGGTATAGATATTGACTTTGAGATCTTTGGCCAAGATACAGGCTCGGGTGAGGGCGAATAGTTCAGCTTGTTGAGCAGAATAGGCAGTTTCAAAAGCGGCAGATTCCAAGACCTGATTCTCCTGGTTTACTATGGCGTATCCTGAGATTCGTGTACCTTCTGGATTAATTCCGTACAGTCTGGATCTTCAATTGGTACATCAACAAAATCTTCCCTGACAGATGTGGCCTCTTAAATTAAAGATAAACAATCATGACTGGGTTCTTCCTCATCTTGGGGTGGCTCAGTAAGAAAACAGGCCAGATTAATTGCAGTACAGTGCCGAAAGGTCAGCTTAGGATTGTTTAGTAAGTAGATTTCATATCTGCTTTGCCTGGCCATTGTAAGGTGTTGAGTTTGCAGTTGGCCCAGGAGGGCAGCTACGGAGTGAGATGTGTTAAGACAACGGTAGCACAGTCTTTCAGAATTGTACAATACAGTTGAAAGGGCCGGTCATAGAGGGGCCGGCCCAAAGCCGGAGCTTGCAGCAGGGCTGTCTTTAGTTCCTTAAAGGCTTGGACGTCTACGGTTTCTATTTCAAAGCTGCCTTGCTTATTTGTATACGGGGTGAGGTGCTTAGTCATCAGGGCAACATTAGGGATCCAGGATCTGCAGTAATTGATCATCCCCAAACACTGTCGCATTTGTTTAGCCGTGCTAGGGACTGGAAACTGGCAAATTGGTTCGACTCGGCTAGCCTCCAAAGCTCGGTGGATACTCGGTATTGCCTGTGATAACCCACTTGGGAGGGGTCCTCTGCCCACACATGAGGATCCACATAGTCAGGTATGTCAGAGCCAGTATGATGCTGCAGAGTCTTAAGACCTTCTCGGGGTCCCCGTGGAATTGGACTGTTCGGCCATGTTTTACAATTTGCACATCCCGGCTGGTAGGGTCAGCCTCGTCTATAGCCTGGCGCACCATAACTCCCAAATCTTTAACGTGGTGGGGAGGTAATACTTCACGAGTAATATGTGGTGCCACCGTTGGGGGCTGTCCATTTCCACAAAATCTGCCTTCCCTTCCGGTCCAGTCACTCTAGCCCTTAATAGAATTTCCTTCACTTCCCCTTCGTGATCCTGATAAAAGTTCTGCAGGTCCTGATTCTTTCCACTGGGATCGTATGCTAGGGTCACGTGATAGGGTGCCTGCGGCAGGTCCAGAGACCACCACTGAGGGGTTCTAGTGGTATAATACTGCCGCTTAAGGGTTTCCTGTTTTACAATAATCCCATCATCTCCACACTCCAAATGCAACTGGAATTTGCAGAGGAGGTCTCTAGCCATCAAGTTACAGTCCAGATTGGTTGTGATAACAACTCGATGTTCCACCGATTCTTCCTGGTAACCCATTTTAACCGGTTCTGACACTGGGAATGTCGAGATTTGTCCCATGAATCCTGAAAGTTCCTGTGTTTCAGTAGAGGCAGGGAGTTTAAGCTTTGATTGTACAGAAGACATGAAAGCTCCCGTATCTATCAAAAAGGGTTGCCACTCATTCAGAATTTTTAACAATATCATTGGTTCGTCGTCCGGGGAGGATCCCTGCACAATCAAGCTGCGTAGTCAATCGGGGGACAATTGACCAAAGGGGTTGTTCTGGGAGAAGTTAGTGTAAGATCCTCCTCTCCCCCCTTGCCCCCCTCCTCTTCCTCCTCTTCCTTTTCCATGCTGACGGTAGGGGCAATTTTTATTCCAATGTCCTTCCTGCCCACAATTAAAACAGTCAATTCCTCTTACCCAGCCTCTTCCCATACCATGCTGGGGACAATAGGGAGGTTTATTAGCAGGGCTCGGGCTGTTTGGTTGTTTAGTATAACCGTATCCTTGCCCATCCATCCAATCCTGTATGCAACACTGCGGTTCTATTGATCCTTCCTCCCGAGAATGCTCTTCCTTTCTAGTCACGTATTCAGTCTTGACCCGGGTTGGGGGCGCACCTCCCCCCTCCCCTTTCTTTTCCTGCCAATAATATCTAACTGCCCTTTCCATTTGTCTATAGTGGGTGGTCTGCAGCTTGTTGTGCATCAGGGTTTGGCATTGGTCTGACAGGGAATTGGTGTCGGGACTTTGGGATCTTGGAAATCATTCCCAGGTCGGAGGATGTTTCGGAGCTGTCTGACTGCTTGACAGTTCTGCGTCTCGATCGGCGGGGGTGTTTGCTATGTCTTTCACAACTTGGACTGGTAGATTGACTAGAAGATTTACGGGACTGTCTGTGATATCGAGATATAGTTCTGCCCTTTCGAGTGTGAGATCTGGTC
Source organism: Pristiophorus japonicus (assembly GCF_044704955.1). NCBI lineage: Eukaryota > Metazoa > Chordata > Chondrichthyes > Pristiophoridae > Pristiophorus > Pristiophorus japonicus. The sequence continues at coordinate 153,459,697 of NC_091977.1, read as the reverse complement.
CTTTTGGCTATATTGCTTGTGAACTGGGGATCCGAATCGCTATCCGAGGATGAGGAGTCAGTTTGGGTTTGTTGCTTTGGTGGTATGGGGTTATTTTTAACTCCTCTCGCCGGAGTGTAAGGTGGAGGGTGTTGGGAAGAGGACTGGAGCAAGGGGCCAGGGGGTGCGGGAGGCGCCGTTGGGCGCTGAGTCAGTGACCACTCATCAATTTCATCATCAGCCTCGGTTAACACAAAGCCAGCCATTTTACTACGTAGTCGGTCAATACCTTTCTCAGAGGTCCCAGAGGATCTCTTAGTAAGTTTTTCGTGCGCACATTCTTTTTTTTTTAAAGACGTCTACAGTTTTAACATGTGTTCCCTCTGTCAATGAAAGTCCTAATTTATTTGCCAACTTGACAGAAGTGATGCATCTTTTAATTTTTTTTTTTGACAATCCCTGTGCTTTTTTTTTTACTACCTCTACGCTTCTAGTGCCACCTAGAGGCTACTGGTCATCTCCTAATAATTTGTTCAGGGCTCCTGATAATTTTCTAAAGTCTTCAGCTCTTTCAGGGAATTCTTCACATAACTTTTGTAGCGGACTATCCGCATCCGTTGTTTTATCCAACTGATTACCCATTACCGTGTCGTTACGCGTTCACGTAGTCGTGCGATTTAAACAAACTTAAAACAAACAGACTTTACTAAAACTAACACAAAGCCGCGTCGCCCCGCGGCTCGTGTCGCTGCGCGATTCCAATTTGAAACAGACTTAACAAACTTACTAAACTAACACAAAGCCGCGTCGCCCCGCGGCTCACGTCGCCGCGCGATTCCAACTTGAAACAGACTTAACAAACTTACTAAACTAACACAAAGCCGCGTCGCCCCGCGGCTCACGTCGCCGCGCGATTCCAACTTAAAGTAAACAGACTTAACAAACTTACAATAAACGGACTTACAAAAATCAGCACTGACTTGATATTTCGTGGTTCGCGTTACTGCGCGTTCGCGTCGGCCCACGTTCACTCGGGCGCGCGCTTGCGCCGCCGCACGTCTCGCGTTACCGCGCGTTAGCGCCGCTGCGCGTCTGCGTCAACCCTCCACTCGGCCGCACGCTCGCGCCGCTGCACGTCTCGCGTCACCACGCGTTAGCGCCGCTGCGCGTCTGCGTCAGACCTCCACTCGGCCGCACGCTCGCGCCGCTGCACGTCTCGCGTCATCACGCGTTAGCACAGCTGCGCGTCTGCGTCACCACGCGTTAGTTTCGCTGCGCGTCTGCGTCAGCCCTCCACTCGGCCGCACGCTCGCGCCGCTGCACGTCTCGCGTCGCTACGCGTCTGCGTCAGCCTTACCTTTCGAGTTGCTGCGTGATTTAAATTCAATCAGTGCCTAGACGGGCCAAGTGATATACAAGGTCGACATCACACCTGATTTGAACACCTATCCTCTATTTAATTCCCTGTAGGCCTTATTTAATTCCCTGTGAGCCTAATTTTCTAAATTTAATTTCTTTTAGTCTCCAAATTTCCCTATCCTTTCGCGTCACTGCGCAGTTTAAATCCAATCAGTCAATGAAAGCCCTAATTTAATGGAGTTTTTCTGCCTACTGGACAGGAGTGATTTTTTTCTTTTAGACTGCAGTGGAATTTTTCTCATAATTTAAAATCTCAGAACATTTTGTTTTCAGCACCTATTTAGTATGTTACTTTTTTTTTGTCTTTTCCATAACTAGAGAGAAGTCTGGTACGTAGGCTGTGGACTGCTTTTCGTTATCTCAATTGTTCCAGCCTCAAGGTCGTGTTATTTAATATAATATTTTTTTTTGAATCCTTTTGAATCCATCTCAGTTGTTTTGCTGTGCCTTCTCTGAATGTTTTCTTTCAACAAGCTTTTCTTTTTTTTTTCAACAAACCTATCCTTTGTGCATTTCCTGGCTCCGTAACTTATCATCCGAATATACGTAATTCAATAAGGTTCACACTCTTAAACTTCCCACATACAGGACAACACTACGAAGGGTTAAAACAAACTTTCATTCTGTTTGAGATAAAACAAACCACAACTCCCCGGCTTTTTTTTTTACAGTAAAAATCACAGAAGCATTTCTCATTTAAACAGACGTTCACAAGAGTCTCTTTTCTTTCCTATTAATTTTTGGATCCATGATTGATCATCTATCCCTATCTAGCTCTAACTATAACCTATCTTTCCAAGTCGCCGCTTGGTTTGCGTCATCGCGCAATTTCCCGATCTCTATCCCTATTCTAAGTTTGAAAGGTATTCACCAGATTGTCCTGGATCTCGTTCAGACACTACCTGAGATCCAGCGAGTGGCTAAACTTTCCTCAGACTTTTGAAACCGGGGGAAACTGGAGCAGTATTGAAATCATACTCACTCCAGTGGCCACTTTCCCCTCGTCTCGTCCAAGGCCATTCTGACTCTTAATTCGCAAGTTTTCGGCAGTCGTCCGTTGAGATCCCACTTCTGACACCAAATGTAAATGTAGATTCTTTTCTCTCAATCTGGTTCAGTAAAATTACTGAGTCGAATACCTCTTGTGCTTTGAACAAAGCAGTCTTTATTTTACCGGCCGGCAAGACTTATCAGACAGAGGATATACATTCTCGATCGAGCGTACACACTCCCTACGGATAAGTGACCTTACATTGTCAAGGCACGATGGTTAGACATTTTCAGCAAAAGATAACAAGATAGGGCTAGAGTGACATCCCAGCTCAGCCCATCTCTTTTGATCCCTCCTTCCCTTCGTCCACTCATAAGCCGACCCAAGCATGGTCCGATTTTAAACAAAGACCTTCTGTCAATGTTTCAGGTTAATAACATGATTTAATAAGACCTTGAGGTTTTTCTGCAAGCTGTGGGTTTTGTTTCAATATGTGTTAGTGTTGTAACATTTCGCAGTCTCGAGTCTGAGATGTCATGGCTATTCCTCCATGAATTGTTTGTTAGCTTATACTGTCCCTGTACAATTTCCACGTTCTCAACTTCAATGTCTCTATACATTTTTAAACATTCACAGATGGGCAATGGCACACATTTAGAGACCGCATGGATGAACTACAACGATTGTACATCCCTGTCTGGCGTAAAAATAAAAAAGGGAAGGTGGCTCAACCGTGGCTATCAAGGGAAATCAGGGATAGTATTAAAGCCAAGGAAGTGGCATACAAATTGGCCAAAAATAGCAGCGAACCAGGGGACTGGGAGAAATTTAGAACTCAGCAGAGGAGGACAAAGCGTTTGATTAGGGCAGGGAAAATAGAGTACGAGAGGAAGCTTGTAGGGAACATTAAGACGGACTGCAAAAGCTTCTATAGATATGTAAAGAGAAAAAGGTTAGTAAAGACAAACGTAGGTCCCCTGCAGTCAGAATCAGGGGAAGTCATAACGGGGAACAAAGAAATGGCAGACCAATTGAACAAGTACTTTGGTTCAATATTCACTAAGGAGGACACAAACAACCTTCCGGATATAAAAGGGGTCAGAGGGTCTAGTAAGAAGGAGGAACTGAGGGAAATTGTGTTGGGGAAATTGATGGGATTGAAGGCTGATAAATCCCCAGGGCCTGATGGTCTGCATCCCAGAGTACTTAAGGAGGTGGCTTTGGAAGTAGCGGATAGTCATTTTCCAACATTCCATAGACTCTGGATCAGTTCCTGTGGAGTGGAGGGTAGCCAATGTAACCCCACTTTTAAAAAAAAGGGAGGAAGAGAGAAAACAGGGAATTATAAACCGGTCAGCCTGACATCGGTAGTGGGTAAAATGATGGAATCAATTATTAAGGATGTCATAGCAGCGCATTTGGAAAGAGGTGACATGATAGGTCCAAGTCAGCATGGATTTGTGAAAGGGAAATCATGCTTGACAGATTTTCTGGAATTTTTTGAGGATGTTTCCAGTAGAGTGGACAAAGGAGAACCAGTTGATGTGGTGTATTTGAACTTTCAGAAGGCTTTCGACAAGGTCCCACACAAGAGATTAATGTGCAAAGTTAAAGCACATGGGATTGGGGGTAGTGTCCTGACGTGGATGGAGAACTGGTTGGCAGACAGGAAGCAAAGAGTAGGAGTAAATGGGTACTTTTCAGAATGGCAGGCAGTGACTAGTGGGGTACCGCAAGGTTCTGTGCTGGAGCCCCAGCTGTTTACATTGTACATTAATGATTTAGACGAGGGGATTAAATGTAGTATCTCCAAATTTGCGGATGACACTATGTTGGGTGGCAGTGTGAGCTGCGAGGAGGATGCTATGAGGCTGCAGAGTGACTTGGATAGGTTAGGTGAGTGGGCAAATACATGGCAGATGAAGTATAATGTGGATAAATGTGAGGTTATCCACTTTGGTTGTAAAAACAGAGACAGACTATTGTCTGAATGGTGACAGATTAGGAAAAGGGGAGGTGCAATGAGACCTGGGTGTCATGGTACATCAGTCATTGAAGGTTGGCATGCAGGTACAGCAGGCGGTTAAGAAGGCAAATGGCATGTTGGCCTTCATAGCGAGGGGATTTGAGTACAGGGGCAGGGAGGTGTTACTACAGTTGTACAGGGCCTTGGTGAGGCCACACCTGGAGTATTGTGTACAGTTTTGGTCTCCTAACTTGAGGAAGGACATTCTTGCTATTGAGGGAGTGCAGCGAAGGTTCATCAGACTGATTCCCGGGATGGTGGGACTGACATATCAAGAAAGACTGGATCAACTGGGCTTATATTCACGAGTTCAGAAGAATGAGAGGGGATCTCATAGAAACTTTTAAAATTCTGGCGGGTTTAGACAGGTTAGATGCAAGAAGAATGTTCCCAATGTTGGGGAAGTCCAGAACCAGGGGTCATAGTCTAAGGATAAGGGATAAGCCATTTAGGACCGAGATGAGGAGAAACTTCTTCACCCAGAGAGTGGTGAACCTGTGGAATTCTCTACTACAGAAAGTAATTGAGGCCAATTCACTATATATATTCAAAAAGGAGTTTGATGTAGTCCTTACTACTAGGGGGATCAAGGGGTATGGCGAGAAAGCAGGAATGGGGTACTGAAGTTGCATGTTCAGCCATGAACTCATTGAATGGCGGTGCAGGCTGGAAGGGCCGAATGGCCTACTCCTGCACCTATTTTCTATGTTTCTATCTTACACTCAATTCTTTCATCTAAATCATTAATGTATATTGCAAATAGCTGGTGTCCCAGCACTGAGTCCTGCGGCATCCCACTAGTTACTGCCTGCCATTCTGAAAAGGACCCGTTTATCGCGACTCTCTGCTTCCTGTCTGCCAACCAGTTCTCTATCCACATCAGTACATTACCCCCAATACCATGTGCTTTGATTTTGCACACAAATCTCTTGTGTGGGCCCTTGTCATAGATCCATGTGGTGACTTGTGCCTGCAACACACCAACCTTATTTACTACACTCCGTGCATTTAAGTACATGCACTCCAAATGCATCTTAGACTGATTCACATTTCGCTCGTGTCTGATCCTTCCTGTTTCTGAACTATTCTTTACCCGAGTAGTAGGGAAAATGCTAGAATCTATTATTAGGGACATGGTGACAGGGCACATAGTAAATCATAATATGAGACCCAGTGGATGTAGTGTATTTGGATTTTCAGACAGCATTCGATTAGGTGCCACACAAGAGGTTATTACACAAAATTAGAGCTCATGGGATTGGGGGTAATAAATAGCATGGATTGATTTCTTTGTCTCAAAGATTGAGACCATTCGATCAGCTATCTCTGCGAGTTCCCTTCCTTCACCTAGCCCACAGGGTCAAACTTCATCTGAGGCTCCCACCTGCCCTAGCCCTAAACTCACATCTTTCTCTGGTTTCTATTTGATCTCCCCTCTTGATCTCTCCAAGCTCATCTTGTCCATGAGACCCACTTCCTGCTCCCTTGATCCTATTCCCACTAAACTGCTGACCACCCAACTTCCTTTTTTGGCTCCCATGTTAGCTGACATTGTTAACGGTTCTCTCTCCTCAGGTACTGTTCCCCTTTCCTTCAAATCGGCTGTCATCACCCCCTCTCAGAAAACCAACCGTTGATCCCACTTTGCTTGCGAGCTATCGCCCCATCTCCAACCTCCTTTTCCTGTCCAAAGTACTTGAATGTGTTGTCTCCTCCCAAATCCGTGACCATCTTTCCCTGAATTCATTGTTTGAATCCCTTCGGTCTGGTTTTCGCCCCTGCCACGGTACTGAAACAGCTCTCATCAAAGTCACAAATGACATATTTTTGTGACTGTGACAAAGGTAAACTATCCTTCCTCGTCTTCTGGACCTGTCTGTAGCCTTAGACACTGTTGACCACTCCATTTACCTCCAACGCCTCTCCACCATAGTCCAGCTAGGTGGGATTGCACTCGCCTGGTTCCATTCTTATCTATCTAATTGTAGCCAGAAAATCTCCTGCAATGGCTTCTCTTCCCACTCCTGCATCGTTACCTCTGGTGTCCCCCAAGAATCTATCATTGGCCCCCTCCTATTTCTCATCTATATGCTGCCCCTTGGCGATATAATCCAAAAAAACAGAGTCAATTTCCACATGTATGCTGACGACACCCAGCTCTACCTCTCTACCACTTCTCTCAACCCCTCCACGGTCTCTAATTTATCAGATTGTTTGTCTGACATCCACTGCAGGACGAGCAGAAATTTTCACCAACTAAATATTGGGAAGATTGAAGCCATTATCTTTGGTCCCCGCCACAAACTGCGTTCCCTAACCACTGACTCCATCCCTCTCCCTAGCACCAATCTGAGTGTGAACAAGACTGGTGTCATATTTGACCCTGAAATGAGTTTCCGGCCACATATCCATGGCATAACTAAAATCGCCTTTTTCCACCTCCATAACATTGCCCACCTCCGCCCTGCCTCAGCTCTTCTGCTGCTGAGACCCTCATTCATGTCTTTGTTACCTCTAGACTTGACTACTCCAATTTACTCCTGGCTGGCCTCCCACATTCTACATTATGTAAACTTGAGGTCATCCAAAACTCAGCAGCCCATGTCCTAACTCGCACCAAGTTATGATCACCCATCATCCCTATGCTTTCTGACCTACATTTGGCAGTTGGGGAGAGGCGGGAGCAGCGTCGGAGCGGCCTATAAAGGTCCAGCAGGTGTTCCACAGGCAGCGGAAGTTGGGGAGAGGTGGGAGCAGCGTCGGAGCGGCCTATAAAGGCCCAGCGGGTGTTCCACAGGCAGCGGCAGTTGGTTAAAGAGGAGATTAATGCAATAGTTAGGAAAGACATTAGCTTGGATGATGTGGAATCTATATGGGTAGAGCTGCAGAACACTAAAGGTAAAAAAACGTTAGTGGGAGTTGTGTACAGACCTCCAAACAGTAGTAGTGATGTTGGGGAGGGCATCAAACAGGAAATTAGGAGTGCATGCAATAAAGATGCAGCAGTTATAATGGGTGACTTTAATATGCACATAGATTGGGCTAGCCAAACTGGAAGCAATACAGTGGAGGAGGATTTCCTGGAGTGCATAAGGGATGGTTTTCTAGACCAATATGTCGAGGAACCAACTAGGGGGGAGGCCATCTTAGACTGGGTGTTGTGTAATGAGAGAGGATTAATTAACAATCTCATTGTGCGAGGCCCCTTGGGGAAGAGTGACCATAATATGGTGGAATTCTGCATTAGGATGGAGAATGAAACAGTTAATTCAGAGATCATGGTCCAGAACTTAAAGAAGGGTAACTTTGAAGGTATGAGGCGTGAATTGGCTAAGATAGATTGGCGAATGATACTTAAGGGGTTGACTGTGGATGGGCAATGGCAGACATTTAGAGACCGCATGGATGAATTACAACAATTGTACATTCCTGTCTGGCGTAAAAATAAAAAAGGGAAGGTGGCTCAACCGTGGCTATCTAGGGAAATCAGGGATAGTATTAAAGCCAAGGAAGTGGCATACAAATTGGCCAGAAATAGCAGCGAACCTGGGGACTGGGAGAAATTTAGAACTCAGCAGAGGAGGACAAAGGGTTTGATTAGGGCAGGGAAAATGGAGTACGAGAAGAAGCTTGCAGGGAACATTAAGGCGGATTGCAAAAGTTTCTATAGGTATGTAAAGAGAAAAAGGTTAGTAAAGACAAACATAGGTCCCCTGCAGTCAGAATCAGGGGAAGTCATAACGGGGAACAAAGAAATGGCAGACCAATTGAACAAGTACTTTGGTTCAGTATTCACGAAGAAGGACACAAACAACCTTCCGGATATAAAAGGGGTCAGAGGGTCTAGTAAGGAGGAGGAACTGAGGGAAATCTTTATTAGTCGGGAAATTGTGTTGGGGAAATTGATGGGATTGAAGGCCGATAAATCCCCAGGGCCTGATGTACTGCATCCCAGAGTACTTAAGGAGGTGGCCTTGGAAATAGCGGATTTTCCAACATTCCATTGACTCTGGATCAGTTCCTATCGAGTGGAAGGTAGCCAATGTAATCCCACTTTTTAAAAAAGGAGGAGAGAGAAAGCAGGGAATTATAGACCGGTCAGCCTGACCTCAGTAGTGGGTAAAATGATGGAATCAATTATTAAGGATGTCATAGCAGCGCATTTGGAAAATGGTGACATGATAGGTCGAGGTCAGCATGCATTTGTGAAAGGGAGATCATGCTTGACAAATCTTCTGGAATTTTTTGAGGATGTTTCCAGTAAAGTGGACAAAGGAGAACCAGTTGATGTGGTATATTTGGACTTTCAGAAGGCTTTCGACAAGGTCCCACACAGGAGATTAATGTGCAAAGTTAAAGCACATGGGATTGGGGGTAGTGTGCTGACGTGGATTGAGAACTGGTTGTCAGACAGGAAGCAAAGAGTAGGAGTAAATGGGTACTTTTCAGAATGGCAGGCAGTGACTAGTGGGGTACCGCAAGGTTCTGTGCTGGGGCCCCAGCTGTTTACATTGTACATTAATGATTTAGACGAGGGGATTAAATGTAGTATCTCCAAATTTGCGGATGACACTAAGTTGGGTGGCAGTGTGAGCTGCGAGGAGGATGCTATGAGGCTGCAGAGTGACTTGGATAGGTTAGATGAGTGGGCAAATGCGTGGCAGATGAAGTATAATGTGGATAAATGTGAGGTTATCCACTTTGGTGGTAAAAACAGAGAGACAGACTATTATCTGAATGGTGACAGATTAGGAAGGGGTAAGGTGCAGCGAGACCTGGGTGTCATGGTACATCAGTCATTGAAGGTTGGCATGCAGATACAGCAGGCGGTTAAGAAAGCAAATGGCATGTTGGCCTTCATAGCGAGGGGATTTGAGTACAGGGGCAGGGAGGTGTTGCTACAGTTGTATAGGGCCTTGGTGAGGCCACACCTGGAGTATTGTGTACAGTTTTGGTCTCCTAACTTGAGGAAGGACGTTCTTGCTATTGAGGGAGTGCAGCGAAGATTCACCAGACTGATTCCCGGGATGGTGGGACTGACCTATCAAGAAAGACTGGATCAACTGGGCTTGTATTCACTGGAGTTCAGAAGAGTGAGAGGGGACCTCATAGAAACGTTTAAAATTCTGACGGGTTTGGACAGGTTGGATGCAGGAAGAATGTTCCCAATGTTGGGGAAGTCCAGAACCAGGGGTCACAGTCTAAGGATAAGGGATAAGCCATTTAGGACCGAGATGAGGAGAAACTTCTTCACCCAGAGAGTGGTGAATCTGTGGAATTCTCTACCACAGAAAGTAGTTGAGGCCGATTCACTAAATATATTCAAAAGGGAGTTAGATGAAGTCCTTACTACTCGGGGGATCAAGGGGTATGGCGAGAAAGCAGGAAGGGGGTACTGAAGTTTCATGTTCAGCCATGAACTCATTGAATGGCGGTGCAGGCTAGAAGGGCTGAATGGCCTGCTCCTGCACCTATTTTCTATGTTTCTATATGAGAGGCGGGAGCAGCGTCGGAGCGGCCTATAAAGGCCCAGCGGGTGTTCCACAGGCAGCGGCAGTTGGGGAGAGGCGGGAGCAGCGTTGGAGCGACCTATAAAGGCCCAGCGGGTGTTCCACAGGCAGCGGCAGTTGGTGAGAGGCGGGAGCAGCGTCGGAGCGGCCTATAAAGGCCCAGCGGGTGTTCCACAGGCAGCGGCAGTTGGTGAGAGGCGGGAGCAGCGTCGGAGCGGCCTATAAAGGCCCAGCGGGTGTTCCACAGGCAGCGGCAGTTGGTGAGAGGCGGGAGCAGCGTCGGAGCGGCCTATAAAGGCGGAGCTTGTGCAGCTACAGCGGGGAGAGAAGGCAAAAAAGAAGTAGAAAGGAATCAAAAGGTGACATCACAGCCAAGGGGGTAAGTGATTGGCTGGTGATTGGTGAGTAGCTTTTCTTTTTATTTTTTATATCAGTAAGTAAACTGTAACATTGTTGTTACCAATTTAAGGGTATCTAAGGGATAAGGCATGGCAGAAGAGCTTGGTCACGTGTTATGCTCCCCCTGTACCATGTGGGAACTCAGGGACACTTCCGGTTGCGGAATTGGAGCTGAGGGTGGATTCACTCTGGAGCATCCACGATGCTGAGAATGACATAAGTGGCACGTGTAGTGAGTTGGTCTTACCGCATGAGAAGGATCCACAGCCAGCTAGGGAATGGAAGACCAGAAGGAAGAGTAGTACAAAGAAGGTAATGCAAGGGTCCCATCTGGTCATCCCCCTGCAAAACAGATACACTGCTTTGAGTGCTGTTGAGGGAGATGACTCATCAGGGGAGAGCAGCAGCAGCCAAGTTCATGGCACCGTGGCTGGCTCTGTTTTACAGGAGGGCATGAAAAAGAGTGGGAGAGCGATAGTGATCGGGGATTCAATCATAAAGGGAATAGATAGGTGTTTCTGCAACCGCAACCGAGTCTCCAGGATGGTATGTTGCCTCCCTGGTGCAAGGGTCAAGGAAGTCTCCGAGCGAGTGCAGGACATTCTAAAAAGGGAGGGAGAACAGCCAGTTGTCATGGTGCACATTGGTACCAACGACATAGGTAAAAAAAAAGGGAATGAGGTCCTACGAGACGAATTTAAGGAGCTAGGAGCTAAATTAAAAAGTCGGATCTCAAAAGTAGTAATCTTGGGATTGCTACCAGTGCCACGTGCTAGTCAGAGTAGGAATCGCAGGATAGCACAGATGAATAAGTGGCTTGAGCAGTGGTGCAGCAGGGAGGGATTCAAATTCGTGGGGCATTGGAACAGGTTCTGGGGGAGGTGGGACCAGTACAAACTGGACGGTCTGCACTTGGGCAGGACCGGAACCAATGTCCTAGGGGGAGTGTTTGCTTGTGCTGTTGGGGAGGAGTTAAACTAATATGGCAGGGGGATGGGAACCAATACAGGGAGACAGAGGGAAACAAAAAGGAGACAAAAACAAAAGACAGAAAAGAGATGAGTAAAAATGGAGGGCAGAGAAACCAAAGGCAAGAAACAAAAAGGGCCACTGAATATAAAAGGGCTGCAGGAGGGGTCAAAACTAAAAATCATGTTTTAAAAACTAGGATGAAAACACTCTACCTAAACGCATGCAGCATTCGAAATAAAGTAAATGAGTTGACGGCACAAATCATTACAAATGGGTATGATTTGGTGGCCATTACAGAAACATAGTTGCAAGGTGGCCAAGACTGGGAATTAAACATACAGGGGTATCTGACGATTCAGAAAGATAGGCAAGAAGGGAAAGGAGGTGGGGTAGCTCTGTTCATAAAAGATGATATCAGGGCAGTTGTGAGGGATGATATTGGCTCTCATGAACAAAATGTTGAATCATTGTGGGTGGAGATTAGAGATAGTAAGGGGAAAAAGTCACTGGTTGGCGTAGTTTATAGGCCCCCAAATAATAACTTCACGGGGCAGGCAATAATCAAGGGAATAATGGAGGCATGTGAAAAAGGAACAGCAGTAGTCATGGGGGATTTTAACCTACATATCGATTGGTCAAATCAAATCGCACGGGGTAGCCTTGAGGAGGAATTCATAGAATGCATACAGGATTGTTTCTTAGAACAGTATGTAACAGAACCTACAAGGGAGCAAGCCATCTTAGATCTGGTCCTGTGTAATGAGACAGGAAAAATAAACTATCTCCTAGTAAAAGATCCTCTCGGAATGAGTGATCACAATATGGTTGAATTTGTAATACAGATTGAGGATGAGGAAGTTGTGTCAGAAACGAGCGTACTATGCTTAAACAAAGGGGACTACAGTGGGATGAGGGCAGAGTTGGCTAAAGTAGACTGGAAACAAGGACTAAACGGTGGCACAATTGAGGAACAGTGGAGGACTTTTAAGGAGCTCTTTCATAGTGCGCAACAAAAATATATTCCAGTGAAAAAGAAGGGCGGCAAGAGAAGGGATAACCAGCCGTGGATAACCAAGGAAATAAAGGAAAGTATCAAATCAAAGACCAATGCGTATAAGGTGGCCAAGGTTAGTGGGAAACTAGAGGATTGGGAAAATTTTAAGCAACAGCAAAGAATGACTAAAAAAGCAATAAAGAAAGGGAAGATAGATTACGAAGGTAAACTTGCGCAAAACATAAAAACAGATAGTAAAAGCTTTTACAGATATATAAAACGGAAAAGAGTGACTAAAGTAAATGTTGGTCCCTTAGAAGATGAAAAGGGGGATTTAATAATGGGAAATGTGGAAATGGCTGAGACCTTCAACAATTATTTTACTTCCGTCTTCACAGTGGAAGACACAAAATCCATGCCAAAATTTGCAGGCCACAGGAATGTGGGAAGGGAGGACCTTGAGACAATCACTTTCACTAGGGGGGTAGTGCTGGACAGGCTAATGGGACTGAAGGTAGACAAGTCCCCTGGTCCTGATGAAATGCATCCCAGGGTATTAAAAGAGATGGCGGAAGTTAGAGCAGATGCATTCGTTATAATCCACCAAAATTCTCTGGACTCTGGGGAGGTACCAGCGGATTGGAAAGCAGCTAATGTAACGCCTCTGTTTAAAAAAGGGGGCAGGCAAAAGGCAGGTAACTATAGGCCGGTTAGTTTAACATCTGTAGTGGGGAAAATGCTTGAAACTATCATTAAGGAAGAAATAGCGGGACATCTGGATAGGAATAGTGCAATCAAGCAGACGCAGCATGGATTCATGAAAGGGAAATCATGTTTAACTAACTTACTGGAATTCTTTGAGGATATAACGAGCATGGTGGATAGAGATGTACCGATGGATGTGATGTATTTAGATTTCCAAAAGGCATTCGATAAGGTGTCACACAAAAGGTTACTGCAGAAGATAGAGGTACGCGGAGTCAGAGGAAATGTATTAGCATCGATAGAGAATTGGCTGGCGAACAGAAAGCAGAGAGTCGGGATAAATGGGTCCTTTTCGGGTTGGAAATCAGTGGCCACAGGGATCGGTGCTGGGACCACAACTCTTTACAATATACATAGATGACCTAGAAGAGGGGACAGAGTGTAGTGCAACAAAATTTGCAGATGGCACTAAGATTAGTGGGAAAGCGGGTTGTGTAGAGGACTCAGAGAGGCTGCAAGGAGATTTGGATAGGTTAAGCGAATGGGCTAAGGTTTGGCAGATGGAATACAATGTCGGAAAGTGTGAGGTCATCCACCTTGGGGGAAAAAAAACAGTAAAAGGGAATATTATTTGAATGGAGAGAAATTACAACATGCTGTGGTGCAGAGGGACCTGGGGGTCCTTGTGCATGAATCCCAAAAGGTTAGTTTGCAGGTGCAGCAGGTAATCAGGAAGGCGAATCGAATGTTGGCCTTCATTGCGAGAGGGATGGAGTACAAAAGCAGGGAGGTCTTACTGCAACTGTATAAGGTATTGGTAAGGCCGCACCTGGAGTACTGCGTGCAGTTTTGGTCACCTTACTTAAGGAAGGATATACTAGCTTTGGAAGGGGTACAGAGACGATTCACTCGGCTGATTCCAGAAATGAGGGGGTTACCTTATGATGATAGATTGAGTAGACTGGGTCTTTACTCGTTGGAGTTCAGAAGGATGAGGGGTGATCTTACAGAAACATTCAAAATAATGAAAGGGATAGACAAGAGGCAGAGAGGTTGTTTCCACTGGTAGGGGAGACTAGAACTAGGGTGCACAGCCTCAAAATACGGAGGAGCCAATTTAAAACCGAGTTGAGAAAGAATTTCTTCTCCCAGAGGGTTGTGAATCTGTGGAATTCTCTGCCCAAGGAAGCAGTTGAGGCTAGCTAATTGAATGTTTTCAAGTCAAAGATAGATAGATTTTTAACCAATAAGGGAATTAAGGGTTACGGGGAGAGGGCGGGTAAGTGGAGCTGAGTCCACGACCAGATCAGCCATGATCTTATTGAATGGCGGAGCAGGCTCAAGGGGCTAGATGGCCTACTCCTGTTCCTAATTCTTAGGTTGTTATGTTTACATTCGCTCCTGGTTAAACAACGCCTCGATTTCAAAATTCCCATCCTTGTTTATAAATCATTCCATGGCCTTGCCCCTCCCTATCTCTGTAATCTTTTTCAGCCTCACAACCCCACAAGATGTCTGCACTCCTCAAATTCTGCTTTCTTGAACATCCCTCATTATAACTGCTCAACCATCGGTTGGGCCCAAAGCTCTGGAACTCCCTCCTTAAACCTCTCCGCCTCTCTACCTGTCTTTCCTCCTTGAAGACGCTCCTTAAAATCTACCTCTTTAACCAAGCTTTTGGTCACCTGCCTTAATTTCTTCTTTTGTGGTTCGGTGTCAAATGTATCTGTTTTGTCTTGTAACACTGCTGTGAAGCGCCATGGGACGTTTTATTACGTTAAAGGCGCTATATAAATGAAAGTTATTATTGAGGAATGGTTAATGGACAGAAAACAGAGATTAGGAGTAAATGGGTCATTTTTGGGTTGGCAGGTTGTAATTAGTGGGGTACTGCAAGAATCAGTGTTTGGGTCTTAGCTATTTACAATCTATGGACTCAATTTTCCCCATTGCCGTTTATTGGGGTATTGCGAGAGTTACGCCCTTTTTTTGGCCCCGACTACTCCAAAAAAATAATTAGCAAGTTTCCCCGTTCTATTTTTTGTGTGTATGAGAAGGAGCGGTGTGTGAGAGCATTGGAAAAATCGCAGCGGCAGCAGTACAAGATGCAACACGGTGGAAGCACAAAGAATTTCTTACAGGAAGAAGTGAAGGCACTAGTTCCTGTGATTGAGAGTATGTGGCAGGAGCTGGACACCAGCAGAGGTCACATAAAAGTTTCACCAAAAGAAATGAAGGAACACTGGAACCAAGTTCCAGAAGATTACTGTACAATGGTGCCCACCCCAAGGTCTAGAGGCCAGAGCAAAAAGAAGTGGCAAGACCTTGGTCAAGTAGTTTGTGTAAGTAATATTTTCATTTATTCAATTGAATTGTAAATGTGACAATCTGTATATGTCCTGCCCAGCAGAAAGACACCCTCTCTAAAAAGCTATATTTTCATCTTTGCAGAGGAAGGTGGCACACAACAAAAGCAAAAGAACTCAAACAGGAGGAGGCCCGGCAAATCTGCACCCATTGACACCCTTGGAAGACAGGGTCGCTGCTTTGATGAGTCCTACCTCGAGAAAAGCAACCACCACTGCACAAGCTGGGCCCACATTCGAGGGAGAAGGTAAGTCCTGCAAATTCCAGAGTCTGGCTTTGCTAAATGTTAAGTTCTGCGCGGGCTAGCCATGCTTCAGTTCATGGGGATGTCTCCGTCAGCTACACTTCGGTTGATGCAATGTGCTATCATTCATCGTGGTCCTTCAAATGAGCCTGTTGCATGCGCTGTGTGAGCCTACTCATGCCACCCTGCCCCCTCCTCTCCTGCTAACCATTTGTCTGCTCTGTTTTATTTTGCAGAACTTGAGGCCAACCCTGACGACGCTGAATCCGATGCTGAAGAAGATTCAGACGCTGACGAGCCTGAAGAGGAGAACATCTTCCAGACCACGAGCATGGGGGTGAGGGGAAGGGGCAGGGGGAGGTGATGGATGAAGCCCCCATCATCATCATCATCATCATCATCATCGGCAGTCCCTCGGAGTCGAGGGTGACTTGCTTCCATATTAGAAATGAGTTCTCAGGTGACAGAAGAGTCCAATGCGGAATCTACAGTCTATGTCACAGGTGGGGCAAACGGTGGTTGAAGGAACGGAAGGTTGGGGTACCTGGTTTGCCGCACGCTCCTTCCTCTGTCGATGTGTGGCTTCAGCTTGCTCTCAGCGAAGAGACTCGAGGTGTTCAGCGCCTTCCCGGATGTTTTTCCTCCATTTTGGGCAGTCTTGGGCCAGGGATTCCCAGGTGTCGGTGGGGATGTTACATTTTTTCAAGGAGGCTTTGAGGGTGTCCTTGAAGCGTTTCCTCTGCCCACCTGGGGCTCGCTTGCTGTGTCGGAGCTCCGAGTAGAGCGCTTGTTTTGGGAGTCTTGTGTCAGGCATGCGGGCGATGTGACCCGTCCAGTGGAGCTGATCGAGCGTGGTCTGTGCTTCGCTGCTGGGAATATTGGCCTGAGCGAGGACACTGATGTTGGTGCGCCTATCCTGCCAATGGATTTGCAGGATCTTGTGGAGGCAGTGTTTTGAGGTGCATGCTGTACATAGTCCATGTCTCTAAGCCATAAAGGAGGGCCATGAGCTTGGTGCCAGGTTTGAGGTCCTGGTCTTCAAACACTCTTCCTCAGGCGACCGAAGGCTGCACTGGCACACTGAAGGTGGTGTTGGACCTTGTCCTCGATGTCTGCCCTTGTTGACAGTAGGCTGTTGAGGTATGGAAAATGGTCCATGTTGTCCAAGGCCTCGTCATGGATTTTGATAACTGGGGGGCAGTGCTGCGTGGCAGGGGCAATGTTGGTAAAGGACCTTTGTCTTACGGATGTTTAGAGTAAGGCCCTTGCTCTCATACACCTCGGTGAAGCTATTGACAGTGGTTTGGAATTCGGCCTCCGAGTGTGCGCAGGTGCAGGCGTCATCTGCGTATTGTAGTTCGATGATGGAGGATGGGACGACCTTGGATCTGGCCTGGAGGCGGGGAAGGTTGAACAGATTCCGTTTGTCCTGTGGGGGCCTCATGCCTTTCCACCACCTTCTGGAAAGGCATGAAGCCCCCCCACTGTTGAACTCGCTTTGGAGGAGGTGCAGATGCTGCCCATTGAGGTGGCAGACCCGTTCCTGAGTGGTACGAGTGTTGGGACATTCCATGGTTTCTCACAGTCCGAGGCTGGGGATGCAGCAAAGCACACCCAGGACCCCATCGTCCGAGGCTGCGGGTCCCAGTGGGATGTAGTGAGCCATACCCAGGGTGAGGAGGGGAAGGAGAGCTTGACAACGCTCTCCTGAGGTGCAGGATCTAACAGCTGTGATTCAGTTGATGGCAATGATTGCGGAGAATATTGACCTTACACAATCACTCTTGGACACCATCAGTGGGTTGGGTGATGAGATGTCGGGAGAAGTAACAACACACTCGAGAAATGGGAACACTGTCCGGACACATGAGGGAGGGAATGTCGCAGGCAGCTGATATGGTGTCGGCGAACATGAGGGAGGGAATGTTTCAGGTAGTTGAGACACTGTCAGGGCACATGAGGGAGGGAATGTCGGAATGAGCTGCTGCAATAAGGGAATACGCTCAGACCCCGCGCCCATTGACAGAATGAACAGCCACTCCCACTCCAATCCCCAGACCAGTCTCTGATGAGGCCCAAGCCGGGCCTTCCACATTACCGCCTGCCCCCGCCACCCCCCCACCCCCCCGCCACCCCCCCCCCCAAATCAAGAAGTGCGCATTACCGGAGATGTTTAAAAGAATAAGCTTGCTACCAACCCGAGAAATGCTCGCCACCTGCGGGCAGGAGTGGAATCACCAAGACCAAGCGCAGCGGGCGGTCTTAGAATAAGGTGGAGGAGAGATGGGTGCAGCCTTTCTTTGCTGCTGTTATTATTGTTGTTACTGTTGTAACTGTTCTCAAATTAAATGTTTTTTGTAAGTTATGTAAATTTACAAGTTTAAAAGTTTGTAAATGATCTTAACTGAAAACTTTAAAGTTTGATACAAGAATATTTTTACTAAAGTTAAGTACAAACAAGTGTTAAACTTTTGAATAAAATATATTTTAAATTATAACTGAATCATTTCCATTATTTGTTCCATTAACACAGCACAACATTACGGAACACGTCCAAACAGTAAACATGGTCCATTTGGAATAGTTGCCGCTGAGCCTTCAGACAGCAAAGTGTTCACTGATGAGCTGCTGGCACAAGGCTCGAGCAATCATTAAAGGGGCACGATGGCCCGCCCTCCTGCTCATGCTCCGGGTTCAGGTAGTTGCATGACTTCCTCATCCTCCTCCTCATCATCTGCATCTTCCTCCTGATCATCAGCCACTGTCACCCTAGGTGGGTCTTCTACTACCAGCTGCTGCTGTCTCATAATGGCTAAGTTATGCAGCATACAACAGTGAACTCACCGACATTCTCAGGGGAGTATTGCAAGTAGCCTTCGGAATGGACCAGGCATCGGAAACGCGGTTTCAAGATGCCAATGGTCCTCTCTATTATGCTCCGCATCGCAATGTGCGACATGTTATTTTCCTGGTCAGCTTCCGTCCGGGTTACGTGTAGGGACGTCATGAGCCAGGTGGCGAGGCCGTATCCTTTGTCTCCCAACAGCCTGCTCTGCCCTTCTGGCTGCTGCTGAAACATGGCAGATATAACGCTCTCACGTAGGATGAACGCATCATGGGTGCTCCCAAGGTACCTCGCATCAACTGACATGATGCGATGCATGTCGTCAAACATGAGCTGCACATTCACAGATTGGAAGCCTTTTCTGTTCCTGTACATCTCGGAATCCTCAAAAGATGCTCGCAAGGCGACGTGGGTACAATCAATGCAGCCCTGTACCTTTGGGAAGCCAGCAATCCTGGAGAAGCCTACAGCCCATTTACGCATTGCCTGGGCGGTCATGGGGAACTTTATGTAGTCATTCCTCCGTGCACATACTGCAGCTGTCACCTGCTGAATGCAGACATGTGTTGCATGTTGAGAGATGATGCACACATCCCCACTTGTAGCTTGAAATGATCTGGAGGCATAGAATGAAAGTGCAGCTGTAACCTTCACTTCAACTGACAAAGCAGTCCTCCTGACGCTTCTAGGTTGCAGATCTGCTTTTACTAACTCGCAGATCGCGGTTACAACTTCTTTGCGGAAACGTAGCCTTCTCACACAGTCTGCATCACTTGCATGCAGGTATGAATGCCGGTCTCGATTTGGCAGATGGAGTATAATGTTGGAAAGTGTGAGGTCATGCATTTTGGCAGAAAAAATCAAAGAGTAGGTTATTATTTAAATGGAGAGAAATTGCAAAGTGCTGCAGTACAGCGGGACCTGGGGGTACTCGTGCAAGAAACACAAAAGGTTAGTATGCAGGTACAGCAAGTGATCAGGAAGGCCTTTATCGCAAAGGGAATGGAGTATAAAAGCAGGGAAGTCTTGCTACAGTTGTACAGGATATTGGTGAGGCCACACCTGGAATACTGTGTGCAGTTTTGGTTTCCATATTTACAAAAGGATATACTTGCTTTGGAGTCAGTTCAGAGAAGGTTCACAAGATTGATTCCAGAGATGAGGAGTGTCTTATGAGGAAAGGTTGAGTAGGTTGGGCCTCCTCTCATTCTTCTGAATTCCAATGAGTAGTGATCTTATCGAAACGTATAAGATTATGAGGGGGCTTGACAAGGTGGCTGCAGAGAGGATGTTTCCACTGATAGGGGAGACTAGAACTCGGGGGCATAATCTTAGAATAAGGGGCCATCCATTTAAAACTGAGATGAGGAGAAATTTCTTCTGAGGGTTGTAAATTTGTGGAATTCACTGCCTCAGAGAGCTGTGGAAGCTGGGACATTGAATAAACTTAAGACAGAAATAGACAGTTTCTTAAACGATCAGGGGTTCTGGGGAGCGGGCAGGGAGGTGGACCTGAATCTATGATTGGATATGCCATGATCGTATTGAATGGTGGAGCAGGCTCAAGGGGTCGTATGGCCTACTCCTCCTATTTCTTATGTTCTTATACCCGATGTGGGTAAAGCCTCCTGCCCATCATCCTACGTACTCTGAGGTTCGTCATGCAGTGATGTCGAATCAATAGTTTCCTCTGCAGCACAATCATGCAGAAGGCTTGCACGTGGTATGGCATTGTCAGTATTGCCCCCATAATTAAATTGTACCTTTGCAAGAAGTTCAAAACAGCAGGACAAGGAGTTAAAGCTTCTTTGTTTTCTCTTTCCCCGCCCCCCCCCCCCCCCCCCCAAAGGTCGATGCCCTCGTATGGACCACACCCAGGTCTGCGCATGCGCAATAGGATAGCTTAGAACAGGAAGCTTGACATTCAAATGAGGACATCTGGGGCAACAAAGTCTAAGCAATTCTTGAACTTTTGATTTTGTTTACAAAGTACCACCCCACCACCGACCGAATGTCTCCTCACCAGGCTCGAGAGTTGGCCGGCAGAATGCTCCCTCGCTCGGACAAGGGCTCGGCAAACACCGCCCCCGCCCCGCCCCCCGCCCCGGGCTTCTTTTGATGCCGCTGCATAGTGTAAGGCTTCTCATAGCTTCAGTTTGGCTTCTACGCCCCCTCTTCTCTCCCCCACCCCCCCCCCCCGGCTTCTTTTGAAGCCGAGCCCCTGTGTCCAGGCGAGAGACCGATTCTGCCGGCTGACCCTCGAGCCCAGTGGGGAGATGTTCGGTGGTGGCGTGGCACTTTGAAAAAAAATTCTAAATTAAAGAATTGCATTTTCTCCGTTTTATGTTTGAAAAAATTAAGCTTCATTATGCATATTTAATGTGTTGTTGACTCTCTCCAAAACTTCGCATAAAAACAATGCCGTCTTTCTGCGCCGATTTTTTTTTTTAATGTGCTCTGGTTTTTCTTAAATGCCCAGAAGGTTTTTTGGGAGTGGTCACATATGCCATCCTCGGAGAAATGTAAGTTCGCTAAACTTGCATAGATGCGAAAAACTGGTGCAGACATCACGTTACCCTATGACGCAAAAACAAACTAACCTAAAAAAATCGTAACTAACTGAGTTACGCTGCCGCACAAACTTTGGGGAAACTTGGATATTTTAATTTGGGCCAAAAAAACAGCGCAGATAACTGGGGAAAATTGAGCCCTATATTTATGACTTAGATGAAGTGCAATGCATCCAAGTTTGCTGGTGATGCAAAGCTAGGTGAGAAAGTAAGTTGTGAGGAGGAGGCAAAGAGGCTGAAAAGATATATAGACAGGTTAAGTGAGCGGGCAAGAACATGGCAGATGGAATATAATGCGGTGAAATGTGAACTTTGGTCGGAAAAATAGAAAAGCGGAATATTTTTTAAAGGGTGAGAGATTGGGAAATGTTGGTATTCAGAGGGACCTGTGTGGCCTTGGACACGAACCACTGAAAGTTAACATGCAGGTACAGCAAGCCATTAGGAAAACAAATGGTATGTTAGCCTTTATTATAAAAGGGCGGCGGCAGTCAGGAGCTCAACAAGGAGCGGGAGATCGCGGCCCACATAAAAGGGTGCGGCAGTCGGGAGGAGCTCAACAAGGAGTGAGAGATCGAGGCCCAGATAAAAGGATGCAGCAGTCGGGAGCTCAACAAGGAGTGGGAGATCGAGGCCCAGATAAAAGGGCGCGGCAGTCAGGAGCTCAACAAGGAGCGGGAGATCGCGGCCCACATAAAAGGGTGCGGCAGTCGGGAGGAGCTCAACAAGGAGCGGGAGATCGCTGCCCAGATTAAAGGGAGGAGCCAGCTGCTGCAGGGTCAAAAAGTAAAAAGAATCGAAATCTAAGTGTGACGTCACAGCCAAGCAGGTAAGTGATTGTCTGGTGGATTGGTGAGTATTTTTCTTTTCTTTAAGAAACCTTTGGCATTGTTGTAAGTTAGGAACTGCAAGTAAATATATGTGATCTTTATTATCTAAGGAGAACCAGTTAATTAAATCGACTGTTTGTGGAGTAGCGGCTGGGTGTGTTTTGCTAAGGTTTAGAATTTAGTTCTACTTGATAGTTGCGAGTGTAACTAGAGGGATGGCAGGGCAGCTCAGTCCCGTGGATTGCACATCCTGTGGCATGTGGAAAATCCTGGATGCTTTGCGCAGCCGAGACGACCACGTGTGCAGGAGGTGTCTCCAGCTGCACCAACTCGAGCTCCGTGTTTTGGAGCTTGAGCGGCGGGTGGAGTCACTGCGGTACATTCGCGAGACTGAGTGCAACATGGATAGCATGTTTCTAGAGGTGGTCACCTTGCAGCTTAAGAGTGTGCAGGCAGAGAGGGATTGGGTGACTGCTGGACAGAAGAGGAGGACTAGGCAGGTAGTGCAGGAGTCCCTTGAGTCCATCTCGCTCTCCAATTCTGTTCTGAGTACTCTGTTCTGAGTATCGGTGGGGGCAATGGTGGCTCTGGGGAGTGCAGCCAGAGCCAAGTCCATGGCACCACGGGTGGCTCAGCTGCACAGGGGGCGGCGGGGGGGGAGGAAAAAGAATGGAAGAGCTACAGTGGTAGGGGATTCAATAGTCGGGGAGCAGACAGGCGTTTCTGCAGCCGCAGACGTGACTCTAGGATGGTATTTTGCCTCCCTGATGCCAGGGTCAAGGATGTCACTGAGTGGCTGCAGGGCATTCTGGGGGGAGAAGGCGAACAGCCAGAGGTCGTGGTCCACATCGGTACCAATGACATAGGTAGGAAGAGGGATGAGGTCCTGCAGGCAGAGTTTAGGGAGCTAGGAGAGAGATTAAAAAGCAGGAGCTCAAAAGTAGTAATCATCGGATTACTCCCAGTGCCACGAGCTAGTAAGTACAGAAATAGGAGGATAGAGCAAATGAATACATGGCTGGAGAGATGGTGCAGGCAGAGGGCTTTAGTTTCCTGAGGCATTGGGACTGCTCCTGGGGGAGGTGGGACCTGTACAAGCCAGATGGGTTGCACCTCAACAGAGCTGGGACCAACATCCTCCCGGGGGGGGTTTGCTACTGCTGTTGGGGAGAGTTTAAACTAGCTTGGCAGAGGGATGGGAACCTGAAAATAGACTCAGTAGGGAGGGGAGTAAAGCTGGAATTAGAAAGCAAAAATAAAGAAAGTGAGTTTGAAGGAGAGAGGGGAAAAAAGGGTAAAAAACCAAATTTAAAGGCACTTTGTCTAAGTGCATGTAGCATTTATAACAAAATAGATGAGGATTGGCTAACTAATAGAAAACAGAGAGTTGGGATAAATGGTTCCTTCTCGGGTTGGCAATCAGTAACTAGTGGGGTGCTGCAGGGATCAGTGCTGGGACCCCAACTATTTACAATCTATATTTACGACTTGGAAGAAGGGACCGAGTGTAATGTAGCCAAGTTTGCTGACTATACAAAGATGGGAGGAAAAGCAATGTATGAGGAGGGCACGCAAAAATCTGCAAAAGGATATAGACAGGCTAAGTGAGTGGGCAAAAATTTGGCAGATGGAGTATAATGTTGGAAAATGTGAGGTCATGCACTTTGGCAGAAAAAAATCAAAGAGCAAGTTATTATTTAAATGGAGAAAGATGGTATAGTGCTGCAGTACAGCGGGACCTGGGCGTACTTGTGCATGAACCACAAAAGGATAGTGTGCAAGTGCAGCAAGTGATCAGGAAGGTCAATGGAATCTTGGCCTTTTATTGCAAAAGGGATGGGGTATAAAAGCAGGGAAATCTTGCTCGTGTTATACAGGGTATTGGTGAGGACACATCTGGACTACTGCGTACAGTTTTGGTTTCCATATTTACGAAAGGATATACTTGCTTTGGAGGCAGTTCAGAGAAGGTTCCCTAGGTTGATTCTGGAGATGAGGGGGTTGACTTATGAGGAAAGGTTGAGTAGGTTGGGCCTCGACTCATTGGAATTCAGAAGAATGAGAGGTGATCTTATCGAAACGTATAAAATTATGAGGGGTCTTGACGAGGTGGATGCAGAGAGGGGATGTTTCCACTGATAGGGCAAACTAGAACTAGAGGGCATAATCTTAGAATAAGGGGCCACCCATTTAAAACTGAGACGAGGAGAAATTTCTTCTCTGAGGGTTGTGAATCTGTGGAATTTGCAGCCTCAGAGAGCTGTGGAAGCTGGAACATAGAATACATTTAAGACAGAAATAGACAGTTTCTTAAACGATAAAGGAATCAGGGGTTATGGGGAGCGGGCGGGGAAGTGGACCTGAGTCCATGATCAGATCAGCCATGATCGTGTTAAATGGCGGAGTAGGCTCGAGGGGCTGTATGGCCTACTCCTGCTCCTATTTCTTAAGTTCTTAAGGATCGGAGCTTAAGAGTAAGCAAGTCTTAATGCAATTATGTAGGGCCTTGGCGAAACCACACCTGGAGCACTGTACAGATTTAGTCTTGCCTAAGGAAGGATATACTTGCCATACAGGGAGTGCAACTAAGGTTTACCAGATTGATTCCTGGATGTGGGAATTGTCCTATGAGGAGATTCCCTAGCATCTAGAAGTATGAGAGGTGATCTCATTGAAACATGTAAATTTCTTACAGGATTTGACACGGAGGATGTTTCCCCTGGCTGGGAAGTCTAGAACTCGAGGGTCACTATCTCAGAATAAGGGGTCGACCCTTTAGGGCTAAAAGAGGAGAAATTTCTATGACTGACACCAGCTGAAAATTGTCCTTGGTGCTGAGCTGCTTTGATTGTGATTTTAATTGTAGGATCAAGACTGAATACACTTCGCTCAAATCGGACAAATATATAAACACGCTTAATTGGGACGATTATAGTGGGAACAAGAAAGATAAGTTATTATTTCTGGACATGATTACACTGCACGGTGCAAATGGTCAAGCAAATTACTAGGAGGAGGGACATCAATACTAGACCTACTATTTTATAATGGCCAATGAATAGCAGATGTTATCGGGAATGGTCGCAGAGTGGTTATGTTACTGGACTAGTAATCCAGAGTCCTGGACTAATGATCCAGAGACGCAAGTTCAAATCTCACCATGCTAGCTGGGGAATTTAAATTCAGTTAATTAAATACATCTAGAATAAAAAGCTACTATCAGTAATGGTGACTATGAAAATATCGGATTGTCGTGAAAACCCACCTGGTTCACTAATGTCCTTTAGGGAATGAAAACAGCCGTCCTTACCTGGTCGAGCCTTTATTTTTCATTCATGAGATATGGGCGTCGCTGGCAAGGCCCGTATTTATTGTCCATCCCTAATTGCCGTTGAGAAGGTGGAGCTGAGTAGCCTTTTTCAACCGCTGCAGTCCAGGTGGTGAAGGTATTCCCACAGTGTTGTTATGAAGGGAGTTCCAGGATTTTGGCCCAGTGACGATGAAGGATTGGTGATTGACTTCCAAGTCAGGATGGTGTGTGACTTGGAGCGGAACTTGCAGGTGATGGTGTTCTCATGCATCGGCTACCATTGTCCGAGGTTGTTGAGGTCGTGGGTTTGGGAGGTGCTGCCGAAGAAACCTTGGTGAGTTGCTGCAGTGTATCTTTTGCGTGGCACACACTGCAGCCATGGTGTGCTGGTGGTGGAGGAGTGAATGTTTAAGGTGGTAGATGAGGTGCCAATCAAGTGGGCTGCTTTGTACTCGAGTGTTGTTGGAGCTGCACACATCCTATATGTGACTCCAGACCCACAGCAGTGTGGTTGACTCTTAACTGCCCTCTGACACGGCCTAGCAAGCTAGTCAATTGTAACAAACTAGTACGAGAAATAACACTAAGAATAAAAGCGACTAACCACCCGCCATCGACCTTGGCACTGGCTACGGACACGACAACAGTACACCCAGCCCAGGCGACCCTGCAAAGTCCTCCTCATGAACATCTGGGGACTTGTGCCAAAATTGCGAGAGCTGTACCACAGACTACTCAAGAAACAGCGTGACATAGTCATACTTTAATAATACTTTTCAGCCAATGTCCCTGACTCCTCCATCACCATCCCTGGGTATGTCCTGTCACACATAAAAACATCGAAATCTACAGCGCAGAAGGAGGCCATTTCGACCCATCGTGTCTGCAGTGGCCGATGAAGAGCCTCACTGCCCTTGGTCAGCAGCCCTGAAGGTTACATATAAACCTTTGAACAATAGCGGAAAGGTAAAAAGCACCCAGTCCGCCCCACACAACTGCGACACCCCTTGAAGCGAAACATTCTACACACCACCCGACCAGATCTCCTGGGTGAGGCAAAAAACAAATAAAAAAACATAGGCCAATTGGGGGGAAAAAAAATCTGGGAAAATTCCTCTCCAACCCATCCAGGCGATCAAAACTAGTCCAGGAAATCACCACGGCCGTATTTGATTCCCTGCAGTTCTTACCATCTTATCTGCGGCAGCCAACAAGAGGTTATCCGTCTAATCCCACTTACCAGCTCTTGGTCCGTAACCCTGCAAGTCATGGCACTTTAAGTGTCCATCCAAGCACCTTTTAAATGTGGTGAGGGTTTCTGCATCCACCACCCTTCTAGGCAGTGAGTTCCAGACACCCATAACCCTCTGCGTGAAGAGGCTGCCCCTCAAATCCTCTCCGAACCTTCCACCAACAACCTTAAAACTATGACCCCTCGTAATTGACTCCTCCACAGAGGGAAATAGGCCCTTGCTATCCACTATATCCAGGCCGTTCAAAGTTTTGTACACCTCAATGAGATCTCCTCTCAACCTCCTCTGTTCCAATGAGAACAAACCCAGCCTATCCAATCTGGCCTGCTAGCTAAGATTCTCCATTCCAGGCTAAATCTCTGCACCTTCTCTCTTGCAATCATGCCCTTCCTATAATACGGTGTCCAGAACTGCATGCAATACTCCAGCTGTGGCCTAACCAGAGTTAATATACAATTTAAGCATAACCTCCCTGCTCTTGTATTCTGTGTCTCAGCCAATAAAGGCAAGCATTCCATATGCCTCCTTCACCACCTTACCCACCTGATCTACTTTCAGGGATCTGTGGACAAGCATTCCAAGGTCCCTTTGTTCATCTACACTTTTAAATGGCCTACCGCTTAATGTGTATACCCTTTTCCTCATTAGCCCTACCAAAGTGAATTACCTCACACTTTTCCGAATTAAATTCCATTTGCTTCTGCTCTGCCCACCTGACCAGTAGATTGATATCCTCCTGTAATCCATGACTTTCCTCTTCATTATCAACCACACAGCCAATTTTACTGTCATCTACAAACTTCTTAATCATACTCAAATCTAGAACACTGATTATATTCCACAAAAAAGCAAGGGACCCAGTACTGACCCCTGTGGAACCCCAGTGGAAACATCCTTCCAGTTACAAAAACATCCATCAGCCATTACCCTTTGCTTCCTACCTCTTAAGCCCATTTTGCATCCAACTAGCCACTTTGCGCTGGACCCCATGGGCTTTAACCTTCGTGACCAGTCTACCATGTGGGACCTTATCAAAAGCTTTGCTAAAGTCCA
This sequence comes from Pristiophorus japonicus, assembly GCF_044704955.1. Lineage (NCBI taxonomy): Eukaryota > Metazoa > Chordata > Chondrichthyes > Pristiophoridae > Pristiophorus > Pristiophorus japonicus. The sequence continues at coordinate 153,432,230 of NC_091977.1, read as the reverse complement.
TATACACTACAAATATGCACTACCCTCATCGACCCTCTTGGTTACTACCTCCTAAAAATTCAATCAGGTTAGTCAAACACGATCTACCCTTAACAAGGCCATGCTGACTGTCCCTAATTAATCCTTACCTTTCCAAATATAGATTTATCCTGTCTTTCAGGATTTTTTCCAATAATTTTCTCACCACTGAGGTTAGGCTGACAGGCCTGTAATTATTCGACCTATCTCTTTCTCCCTTCTTAAACAGGAGCAGTCCTCCAGCACCATGTCCAAATCCAAAGAGAACTGGAAAATGATGGTCAAGGCCTCTGGTATTTCCTCTTTTACTTCACTCAACAGCCTGGGATGCATTTCATGCGGGCCTGGGGACTTGCCTACTTTCAAAGCTGCTAAACCCCTTAATACCTCCTCTCTCACTGTTTATTTCATCCAGAATTTTACACTCTTCCTCGATAGCAGTATCTGCATTGCCCCTTTCCTTTGTGAAAACAGACGCAAAGTATGAAGAACCATGCCAGCATCTTCCGCCTGCGTGGTCTCTTTCTTGAGTTACCCTCTTGCTCTTAATATATTTACAAAACATCTTTGGGTTTTCTTTAATTTTACTAGCCAATAATTTTCCATGCTCTCTCTTAGCATTCCTAATATCAATTTTAATTTTACCTCTTAACTTTCTTTATTCCTCCAAAGATTCTATAGTATTTAGCCGTTGGTATATGACATAAGCTTCCCTTTTTTTTTTCTTTATCCTCACCTGTAAGTCCCAAGACATCCAGGTGGCTCTAGAATTGTTATTCCCATCCTTTTTCTTTAAGGGCACATGTATGGCCTGAGTCTTCTGGATCTCCTCCTTGAATGCCTCCTACTGTTCTGACACTGATTTACCCACAAGTAACTGTTCCCTGTCCACTGTGGCCAAATCACTCCTCAACTTTAGCAAAATTAGCTTTTCCCCAATTTGGGATTTTTATTCCAGGTCTATCCTTGTCCTTATCCTTAACTAACTTGAATCTGACTGAATTATGGTCACTGACACACAAGTGGTCTCCCACTAATATCCCTTCAACCTGCCCAGCTTCATTCCCCAAAACTAAAATCCAAAACCACCCTCTCGTGTTGAGTTTGTTACATACTGACTAAAAAAGTTCTTTTGAATGTATTTTTAAGAATTCTGCATCCTCTATACCCTTCACACTATATTTGTCCCAGTCAATATTTGGATAGTTAAAATCCCCTCGTATCACCGCCCTGTGGTTTTTGGTCACAGCAATTTGCCTACATATTTGCTCCTCTATCTCATTCCCACTGTTTGGGGGTCTATAATACACACCCAGCAGTGTGATCGCCCTTTTTTTATTTTTCAATTTGACCTATATGGCCTCATTGATGACCCCTCTAACATATCATCCATCCTCACCGCTGCAATAGTTTCTTTAATCAATACTGCGACCCCCCCGCCCCACTTTAAACCCCTCTCTCTGTAACCAGGAATATTGATCTGCCAAACTTGCCCCTCTTTCAGCCATGTTTCTGAAATGGCTATAATGTCATACTCCCAAGTATCTACCTGTGCTCTTAGCTCATTCGCCTAATTCGCTATACTCCTTGTATTAAAGGATATACCATTTAACGCAGGAAGACCTCCTTGATTACTACTTACTAACCCTTGTTTCCTCTGTCTTACAGATTCACTTTCTACATTCTTACTTTCCAATTTCAGCTTTACTCCCTTCCCTATTGAATGTGTTTTCAGGTTCCCATCCTCTGCCAGGCTATTTAAACTCTCCCCAACAGCACTAGCAAAACTCCTTACGAGGATATTGTTCCTGGTGCTGTTGAGGTGCAACTTGTCCAGTTTGTACCGGTCCCATCTCTCCCAGAAGCGGTCCCAATGTCTCAAGAATTTAAAGCCCTCCCTCCTACACCAACTCTCCAGCCACGCGTTCATCGTCTCTATCTTTCTATTCTTGTATTCATTAGCACGTGGCACCGATAGTAACCCAGAGATTACTACCTTTGAGGACCTACCCTTGAATTTTCTTCCTAGCCCCCTAAATTCTGCCTGTGTCATTGTTCCCGATATGGACCACGACCTTTAGCTGCTTACCCTCTTCCCCCAGAATGCCCTGCATTCGCTCTGTGACATCCTTGACCCTGGCACCAGCTGGCACCATACCATTCTGGAGTCACGCCTGCGGCCGCAGAAACACCTCTCTGTTCCCCGAACTATAGAATCCCCTATCACTAGAGCTCTTTTATTCTTTGTCCCTCCCCCCTGTGCAGCTGAGCCAAGCCATCCTTGGTGCCTTGCAATTGGCTCTGGCTGCACTCCCCAGAGGCAACATCGCCCTCACCGGTGCTCAGAAGTGAATATCGGTTTGAAAGTGAGATAGAATTACAGAAGACCCTGCACTACCTGCCTAGCATTCTTGCTCTGTCTGGTTTTCACCCACTTCCCCTCTGCCTGCATGCTTTTGAGCTGTGGGTTGCCCACCTCCTGAAACATGCTATCCACGAAGCTCTCAGCTCGCGGATGCACCGTATTGACTCCAGCCGCCGGTCAAGCTCTGAAAAGCGGATCTCGAGTAGTTGAAGCTGGAGACACCTCCTGCACACATGGTTATCTAGGCCGTGCGAAGCGTCGATGACTTCCCACATGCCACAGGATGTGCACTCCACAGGACTGAGTTGCCCTGCTATTCCTCTAATTAAACTTATCTAAATTAAAATCCATTTAAAAGAAAAAGAGACGTACTTGCCAATCAAACAGCCAACTACTTACCTGCCCGGATGAGGACTATGAGATCCTCGCCAGAATTGAACTCCTCCCAAACCTCTTGGACACCGTCAGGATAGACCTACCAGAGGTGGCGGCACAGTGGTATACAGGTAGGAGGGAGTGGCCCTAGGAGTCCTCAACATTGAGTCAGGACCCCATGAAGTTTCATGGTTTCAGGTCAAGCATGGGCTAGGAAAACCCCTCCTGATTACCACCTACTGCCCTCCCTGGTATTCCTGCATGTTGAGCACCACTTGGAAGAAGCACTGAAAGTAGCAATGGCACAGAATGTACTCTGGGTGGGGGACTTCAATGTTCATCACCAAGAGTGGCTCGCTAGCACCACTACTGACCAAGCTGACCGAGTCCTGAAAGACATAGCTGCCAGACTGGGCAAGCGACAAGTGGTGAGAGAACCAACACGAGGGAAAAATCTACTTGACCATGATAGTATTGGTAGCAGTGACCACCGTACAACCCTTGTGGAGACAAAGTCCCGTCTTCACACTGAGGACACCCTGCATCGTGTTGTGCGGCACTACCACCGTGCTAAATGGACTAGATTCAGAACAAATCTAGCAGCTCAAAACTGGGCATCCATGAGGCGCAGTGGGCCATCAGCAGCAGCAGCAGAATTGTATTCCACCATAATCTGTAACCTCATGGCCCGGCATATCTCTCACTCTATCACTGCTATCAAGCCAGGAGACCAACTCTGGTTCAATAAGGAGTGAAGAAGAGCATGCCAGGAGCATCACCAGGCGTACCTAACAATGAGGTGCCAACTTGGAGAAGCTGCAACACAGAACTACATGCATGCTAAATAGTAGAAGCAGCATGCAATAGACAGAGCTAAGCGATCCCATAATCAACGAATCAGATCAATGCCCTGCCACATCCAGTCATTAAAAACTAACGGGAGGAGGAGGAGGCTCCATGAATATCCCCATCCTCAATGATGGCGGAGCTCAGCACCTGAGTGCAAAAGTCAAGGCTGAATCATTTGCAACCATTTTCAGCTAGAAGTGCCGAGTGGATGATCCATATCGGCCTCCTCCTGAGCTACCCACCATTACTGAAGACAGTCTTTAGCCAATTCGATTCACTCAACGTGATATCAAGAAACGGCTGAGCGCAGTGGCTATAGCAAAGGCTTTGGGCCCCGACAACATCCTGGCTGTCGTACTGAAGACGTGTGCTCCACAACGAGCCATGCCTCGAGCCAAGCTGTTCCAGTACAGGTACAACACTGGCATCTATCCGACAACGTGGAAAACTGCCCAGGGGTATGTCCTGTCCACAAAAAGCAGGACAAATCCAATCCGTACAATTACCGCCCCATCCGTCTACTGTCAATCATCAGCAAAGTGATGGAAGGTGTCGTCGACAGTGCTATCAAGGTGCATTTATTCACCAATAACCTGCTCACCGATGCTCAGTTTGGGTTCCGCCAGGATCACTTGGCTCCAGACCTTGTTACAGCCTTGGTCCAAACTTGGACAAAAGAGCTGAATTTGAGGTGAGGTGAAAGTGACTGCCCTTGACATCAAGGCAGTATTTGACCGAGTGTGGCACTGAGGAGCCCTAGTAAAACTGAAGTCAATGGGAATCTGGAGGAAAACTCTTGACTGGCTGGAGTCATACCTCACACAAAGTAAGATGGTTGTGGTTGTTGGAGGTCAATCATCACAGCCCCAGGTCATCGCTGCAGGTGTTCCTTAGGGCAGTGTCCTAGGCCCAACCATCTTCAGCTGCTTCATCAATGACCTTCCTTCCATCATAAGGTCAGAAGTAGGAATGTTCGCTGATGACTGCACAGTGTTCAGTGCCATTCGCAACTCCTCAGATAACGAAGCAGTCCATGCCCCCGTGCAGCAAGACCCTTTGTTAGGGAAAACAAAAAAAGCAGAATATATTTGGGATGGTGAGAGACTGGGAAATGTTTGCATTCAGAGGGACCTGTGTGTCCTTGTACATGAATCGCAGAAAATTAACATGCAGGTACAGCAAGCAATTAGGAAAGCAAATGGTATGTTGGCTTTTGTTGCAAAGGGATTAGAGTATAAGAGTAAAGAAGTTGTATTACAATTATACAGGGCATTGGTGAGGCCACACCTGGAGTTTTGTGTTAGAGTTCTGGTCTCCCTACCTACATACTTGCCTTGGAGGGAGTGCAGCGAAGGTTCACAAGACTGATTCCTGGGATGAGGAGAGACTGAGTAGACTCGCCTATATTCCTTAGAGTTTAGAAGAATGAGAGGTGATCTAACTGAAACATAAAATTCTTAAGGGGCTCGACAGGGTTAATGCTGGGAATCTTTCCCGTGGCTGTGGAATATAGAACACGAGGTCACAGTCACAGTCACAGAATAATGGGTAGGCCATTTAGGAATGAGATGAGAAAAAAATTCTTCACTCAAAGGGCTGTGAATCTTTGGAATTCTCTACCTCAGAGGTGTGGATGCTCAGTTGTTGAGTATATTCAAGACAGAGGTCGGTAAATCTTTGGGAACAAAAGGAATTAAGGGATATTGGGATAGTACGGGAAGGTGGAGTTGAGGTAGAAGATCAACCATGATCTTGACTAATGCCGGAGCAGGCTCGAAGGGTAAAATGGCCTACTCTAGCTCCTATTTCTTATGTTCTTATATAAGTTCATACTGGGATTGAATGGACAATGTGAAGAGATGGAGGGGGATGTAGGGGCTTGATTGACTATCTGATTAAGAAGCATACCGATGTCTAGGATTAGGATTAATTTGAGAATATGCAAACCTATAGAGGACCCCAAGTTCTTGTTTTAGGAACTGTCACCATACAAGTCAAAACAAGGCCAGTTTTGGTTGTGATGGAACAAGGTCCAAATTTAATTGGGTGTAAAATAGTTGAAATATTTTTGCTCCATTTGCTCTGACAAAAAAAAGAGTGAAGGCCGAGTTACAAAGATTAGAGAAGATACAAAGATTAAATCAGTATCATTTTCTGAGTGCATTGTGCTAATTGTTTATGTAGTTAAGCAAATTAATCGATGAGAATCCATGAGGAACAGTGACAGTGAATCAACTATTCAAATTAGATAATTATGCCATTCCCAAAAAAGATTTGTTACTCATTTTAGGAGGTAGGCAGAAATTTATAAAACTCATTATTTCAAAGTGTTAACATGGAATGATCCTGAATGAAGATTCAAAATGGAACTTGAATGAGTGATTATTAAGAAATGGAGAAACACAGAGCTGGATACGACACTTCGGTCTTGGTCTGAATAGTATCAACTGATCCTTTCCAGCTATTATAATATGTATTGGGTTAATAATATTGAATGAAGTCTTTAACTTCATTTTTTTTGTTTCAGGGACAGCTTTCAATTTTACATGAAAAAATTGACCACCTAGAACGTCTGTTAGCTGAAAACAATGAAATCATTTCAAACATCAGGGACTCGGTTATTAATTTGAGCGAATCTGTGAAAGATAGCCGAGGGGGTCTTGAAGCCTCAAATTCAAGTAAAGGATTATTCTCTGAACTTTTTGGATCCTCTTTTGTTATTCCCATTGAACCGGAAGATTGTCAGTTTGCCTCCAAGACCTACACAAAAGCATCAGATTTACAAGTAAGTAACAATTGTGTTTTAAGGACCATAAATTTTGAAATATTTCCAGTTATTGCATCAGAGCACAAGTCAGTTTGCAACCAATGTCTCTGCTTTAACTGATTGCAAAAGAATTGCTAAACATTCTTTATTTCTATGGTGAACCCAGTAAGCAGATTAGATGCAGGAGAAAAATCCAAGAATTTTATTGATGCTGGGACGTCATCATTTTAAAGTTTCCCTATGGATCATCAAGGAAAGCTTTTGTTGGAAAAATGTCTAGGCAATGCAAAAAATTAAACTCAAGCAGAATCTCAAGGCAATCCTTGGTGTGGTTTGTGGTGGCTTGTCCTGCTGGATGAATGGCTTTATAGCATAAAGGTGAAGACTTCCTTTTACAGTAAAGGAAATTTAATATCTTGAAAGAAAAGAAAGACTTAGATTTATATCGCCCCTTTCACGACCACTGGACATCTCAAAGCACATTACAGTAAATTAAGTACTTTTGGTGTGTAGTCACTGTTGTATTGTGGGAAATGTGGCAACCAATTTGCGCTCAAACAAGCTCCTACAAACAGCAATGTGATAATTCATAGCAACACATTACTATTAAGAAGTAGTTGGTTTATTAATAAAGGTTAAACAATCACACTACACATTACCAGTTCATCTTCTAGGCTCACAACTGCATACCTCACCATGGATGATCTAGACTCAACTGACTGGGGTTTTATTGAGTCTTGTGAACATCGTGATTGGCTAAGCCACTTAAAATGCAACAGCTCTACAACTATTTTAAGTTGCACCTGTAAATCAAGTGCCCCCTAGTTAAAGGGGGGGAGGCACTAAAACCAACACAATTAAACAAATTAAACTTTAGACAGTAACTTAAATCAAATTAAAATTTGGTTGCCGGAGATGATGATGCACTCCAGTCCCTCCGGTGCCCACCTCTCGCGGAAGGCTGTGAGCGTACCGGTGGACATTGTGTGCGCAACAGCTCTACAACTCTTTTTGTCTGTAAAACAATAAATCAATTAGTCCCCCTGATCTGGGGGACACTCTAAACACTTTCCATGTGCCCTTTTTTTTGGGGGGGTTTTTGTTATTTTTGGGGGTTTTTTTTGGGGGCACTAATAAAACCATAAATTTTACAAGTTCCCCCTCTGGGGGGCACTCCAACCATTTTTCAAATGCCCTTTTTTTTTGTGTTTTTTTTGTATTTTTTGTAGTTTTTTTTGGGGCACTAAAATCATAACTTTTTACAAATGCCCCCTATAAATGGGGAGGGGGACACTAAAACCAGCAATTAAAACAAATTAAACTTTAAAGCATATAAAATCAAATTAAAATTTGGTTGCCAGGGGTGATGATGCACTCCAGTCCCTCCGGCGCCCACCTCTCGCGGAAGGCCGCAAGCGAACCGGTGGACACTGCGTGCGCAACAGCTCTACAAACCTGTGAACATATTCACAGGTGCATACATTACAGAAGGCACCTCCAACAATGCAGCGCTCCCTCAGCACTGCACTGGAGTGTCGGCCTAAATTTTTGTGCTCAAGTCCTTGGAGTGGGCCTTGAACCCACAACCTTCTGACTCAGGCAAGAGTGCTACCCACTGAACCACAACTGACATCTTGGTTCAAAAGAACAAATTGAGGAAAACAGCAAGAATTTATAAAGTAAGTGCCCATGGCTAATGCTTTCATCATCATAGTAACTCACTGTTGCTACAATGGGACCTCATTACATTAGATAGATGGTGATGTCGACTGTTTAGTCAAGCTGTTCCCTATGTTTCACTAGGGTCATCCTGAGTTTCAGTATAGTGATTCTCTTTCAAGACAGTTAAGTAACCTTTTGCCCTAGATTTGTAGTAATGTATATTTTATAGACCATAGAGAAAGTTTACTTAGGCCCAGATAATTTACTCCATCACTTCACTATCCCAGAGCTGTCAGGAAATTCCCGATCCAAACTCAACCTGAAGATCTTGAACTTCTTCATCTTTTTGATGATGGGTATTCTCTTTTTTTCATTCTACAACACCAAATTGCTTCTTTTGCTACACTGATAACATTTACACTAACCAAAAAACCTTGCGCATAAATCACCTGGTTGTCTCTTTTATTTTCTGTGTGCAGCCATTATTCACTGTTGAGATTCCTGCATAGCAATTAACTGAATGTATTTTACATTTTGAAAAGTAGTGTAAATGTGCTTCATATATTGTTTTAAACAGCTGGTGTTCTTGTGATACAACATGTAGACTCCACTTTTGTTTGTATAGAGTCTACTGACTAAAATTAAGATTTTTTTCAGATTAATTCCTTAAACCACAACATCAGCAAGTAATGTAGATGAATAGCCTTTGGGAATTAGTGTCTAAATTTTTCTGATTTCTTCTAGATGTTGGATATCTACAACATTCTACCTTTTGACAACCCAGATGGTGGAGTTTGGAAACAGGGCTTTGACATCATTTACAATGAACATGAATGGGATGATGAGCCACTGCAGGTCTTTGTTGTGCCCCATTCACACAATGATCCTGGTGAGGAATAGACATTTTAAGGGGTTTGAACTTCATCGCAACTTAATGATTCCTAAACAGTATTTTTCATTTCATAAAGTTAATTATTAGTAGTTATTATATTTTAAATTGTACTAATTTTTCAGTAGAAAAAAAACAAATTTACATGGGACCTACAGTGCTGAATGGAAGCATTGGCCTATAATTTGTGGTCGGCGCCGAAGCAAAGGCGTTCAGCGCTGGCCCTGAAGCAAGCTTCCCTCAAAAATCTTGTGAATTCCGTGACGAGAAGTTCGGCTTTTCCAACGTGCAGCTGACGTCAACGTAGTTTCATGGGAATTCCATAGTGCGAGCTGCTGTGATGTCAACTAGCTGTCTAAGTAGCCAATCACATTGCAGAATTCACACAGGAAACCAGAAAATAGAAAGCACTAATAATCACTTTCTAAAAAAATGTACAGACAGCGAAATAAAGATTTTTTTTCCACATACATATGGGGTGGGTGGAGGGGGGGGGGGTGGGGGGGCGGGGTGCGGGTGCAGATGGGGGAGGGTGGGGTCCACAACGCAACCTGTGGAGAAGCAGTGCATGACACTGCAATTTCAGGATTTCCGCATTGGGCTATGCACACACTAAATCCTGAAGTTACAGTCAGTTTCAAAGGCGAAATGACAGAGAACAATCCAGTTCAAGGTCATCAGGACTGCAAGTTTTGGGCCATTATGCTTGCTGGTATCTTGGGGGGGGTCAAGTTTCGGCCGCCTGCTAGAATGGCGCACATCGGGGAGGCCTGCCTAATTTATAGAACAAAAATTGCGCCGAATACTTACCTCGCGATTCTCAGATAGCTGTAGGCCATTTCCACCTTGGCGCTGCGCAGCAGGAGCTGCAGGGGGCGGAGCTACTGCCCTGCACCGAAAACAGTGCCGGCAGCTGTGCGTGTGCGCAGTAGCTGCCGGCATCCTGTCTCTGGGGCGCCGACCCTATCCCAGGCTGAAGGGACGTCGCCTCGATCCTCGGCCGAGTGGCCTGCGCATCTTACCTCGGCGGCGGGACCCGACCACCCGGCCTCTCACTGGGGGCAGGCCCCGCCTGAAGAGTCGGCGGCGGCGGCAGCCTTGCCTCGGCTGCGTGCGGGCCCCACCCGAAGTCCTCGGCGAGGCCCAGCTTCTTCGTCGTCGGTGGGGCCCGCCCGCCCGTATCTCGCTGGGGCGGGCCCCGCCTGAAGAGGCGTTGGCAGCCCGGCATCGGCTGCGTGCGGGCCCCGCTCGAAGTCCTCGGCGGGGCCCGGCTTCTTCGTCGCCTTCTCTCTCTTTCCCCCCCACCCCCCACCTCCCCCCCCCATCTTCTCTTCTCCCCCCCCCATCTTCTCTTCTCCCCCCCATCTTCTCTTCTCCCCCCCATCTTCTCTTCTCCCCCCCCCATCTTCTCTTCTCCCCCCCCCCATCTTCTCTTCTCCCCCCCCATCTTCTCTTCTCCCCCCCCATCTTCTCTTCTCCCCCCCCCATCTTCTCTTCTCCCCCCCCATCTTCTCTTCTCCCCCCCCATCTTCTCTTCTCCCCCCCCATCTTCTCTTCTCCCCCCCCATCTTCTCTTCTCCCCCCCCATCTTCTCTTCTCCCCCCCCATCTTCTCTTCTCCCCCCCCATCTTCTCTTCTCCCCCCCCATCTTCTCTTCTCCCCCCCCATCTTCTCTTCTCCCCCCCATCTTCTCTTCTCCCCCCCATCTTCTCTTCTCCCCCCCCATCTTCTCTTCTCCCCCCCCATCTTCTCTTCTCCCCCCCCATCTTCTCTTCTCCCCCCCCATCTTCTCTTCTCCCCCCCCATCTTCTCTTCTCCCCCCCCATCTTCTCTTCTCCCCCCCCATCTTCTCTTCTCCCCCCCCATCTTCTCTTCTCCCCCCCATCTTCTCTTCTCCCCCCCCATCTTCTCTCCTCCCCCCCCATCTTCTCTCCCTCCACCCCCCCCATCTTCTCTCCCCCCACCCCCCCGTCTTCTCTCCCGCCCCCCCCCCGCCCCGTCTTCTCTCCCCCCCCCCCCCGCCCCGTCTTCTCTTCCCCCCCCGCCTCGTCTTCTCTTCCCCCCCCGCCTCGTCTTCTCTTCCCCCCCCGCCCCGTCTTCTCTTCCCCCCCCGCCCCGTCTTCTCTTCCCCCCCCGCCCCGTCTTCTCTTCCCCCCCCATCTTCTCTTCTCCCCCCCCATCTTCTCTTCTCCCCCCCCATCTTCTCTTCTCCCCCCCCATCTTCTCTTCTCCCCCCCCATCTTCTCTTCTCCCCCCCCATCTTCTCTTCTCCCCCCCCATCTTCTCTTCTCCCCCCCATCTTCTCTTCTCCCCCCCCCATCTTCTCTTCCCCCCCCCGCCCCGTCTTCTCTTCCCCCCCCCGCCCCGTCTTCTCTTCCCCCCCCCCCCGCCCCGTCTTCTCTTCCCCCCCCCCCCCGCCCCGTCTTCTCTTCCCCCCCCCCCCCCCGCCCCGTCTTCTCTTCCCCCCCCCCCGCCCCGTCTTCTCTTTCCCCCCCCCCCCGCCCCGTCTTCTCTTCCCCCACCCCCCCCATCCTCAGCGGGGAGCTGTCTGTGACTGGGCGGTGCGTGCACCCTTAAAGGGGAGGTCACGCTGCCGGCGACTCAATGTTATTTTTTATTGTCAGCCGCCTGACAGGTCGGGCCAACAATAATGCCCACGGGTTCGGCCGGGCCGCCAACAGGTAGCCTGGCAACCCCTCTTTGATGCCAGGCCACTGGCTCGGCCGAAACCCTCCCTCGTGGCCCAGTGTTTGCCACTAAAGTGGCTGTAGAGTTCGCAGCGGCTCTCCCCTTTAACTGAAGGGGAGGGACCTTGTGAGATGTGAGTGCGATGCGGCACGTCTGCGTTGCGTTGACTTGGAGCGACGGTTGTTCCGACCCGCCCGCACTTCCACCCCACTGAAAATGACCGCTCTGACCCGACTGTACTTCCGCCCCGCAAGACCGCGCCGACCAGAAAAAAAATTTCAAGTCCTGAATTTCTCTGGATTCTCCGTCCCATGGATTGGGGTGGCGAAACACTTTATATAAAAAAAAACGGTAGGTGCGCGCCCCATTTGGGCATGGCTCAATTTCGGCCCCTTAGTGTTTTGAGTTGGCTTCTTGAAATATGTAAGATTCTGAGGGTGATTGACAGGGTAGATGCTGAGAGGTTGTTTTCCCCTGGCTGCAGAGTCTAGATCTGGGAGGCATAGTCTCAGTATAAGGGGTCGGCCATTTAAGACTGAGATAAAGTAGAATTTCTTCACTCAGAGGATTGTGAATCTTGGAATTCTCTACCCCAAAGGGCTGTAGATATTGAATCGTCTGGTATATTCAAGACACAGAAAGATAGATTTTTGGACTCTAGGGGAATCAAGGGATATGGGGATTGGGTGGGAAAGTGGCGATGAGGTCGAAAATCAGCCATGATCCTATTGAATGGCGCTCATCAGAAAAGGAGCAGCGAGCGGCGGCCATGGGCAGTGTGGAGGCCCCGACCTGCGAGGGAACATCAGCGGCAGGTCGGGGCCATAAAAGGAGCATGAGCGGTCCAAGGAGTAGCGTGGAGGTATACCACTACAAGATATAGCGCGAGCTGGTGCAGGAGGGTGACGGCTGTGAAGAGTGACATCATCAAGATCCAGGTCGGTGATTGGAACGTGAGCAGATACAGCAGGAGCGGTGAGCGATTGTAGAGGGATGTGATCGGGGCCCAGGGGAGGCGTGAGTTCGGGACCGGGGCAGCAAGGGCCAACCCACAATGCGATACGTGTGCGCACTAGGTCTGGGTAGCAGAGCTGGTCTCCAGTCGTCTGGGGTAATCCTTGCCACTGGACTAAGACCTAGCTCTGTCAAGCCCGTGTGGTGGCTGGTGTACAATGGCCATCCCACATTTAAAAAAATTCATGCACAGGCATCTTCCACCCTTCAGGATGTAGTTTGGGTCTTTCATTGAAACACCTGTGAACTCGTCCTTTTGTTTTGGCGTGGAAGCAAATCATCCTCGTTTCGAGGGACCGCCTATGATGATGATGATGATGAATGGTGGAGCAGGCTCGAAGGGCCGCATGACCTCCTGCTCCAAATTTTTATGTTCTTATATACTTGGTAATATATTTCCGTGTATGTCTCTCTGTATGTTTGCCTCTCCCCCACACTTTGTCACACATTTGCTAACCATCAACAAAACAGGATTTTTAATTATTTGTTGTCGGGATGTAGGCGACGATGGCAAAGCCACATTTATTGAACTGACCCTGAGAAAGTGATGGTGGTATGCCTTCTCCTTGAACTGCTGCAGTAATTATGGTGATAGCGTCCCACGATGTTGTTGGGTAGGGAGTTCCAGTATATTGACCCAGCAACGATGTCCAAATCAGGATAGCATGTGACTTGGAGGGGAACTTGAGGTGATCGTGCTCCCACAACATTGCTGTTGTTGTCCTCCTTGGCGGTAATGATCATGAGAGGATTGAAGTAACCATGGTGAGTTGTTGCAGTGATTCCTGTAATAAGTAGCCCACCTCCAGACCCCTCAAATCTCCACATTTACTAGATTCAAGTCAGGTGAGTACATACTGCAGCCACAGTCCACTGATGGTAGAAGGAGTGGATATTGAGTCCAATGGCACAGGAGCTGATCGTGTGAGCTGCTCTATTTTGGTGATGTCAAGGTTCTTGAGTGTCTGTGGCTGAAGCCATCCAGTGAGTATTTCATCACACTCCTAACTTGAGCCTTGTAAATGGTGGCGTTCTGAGAGGTCAGGAGGCGTGCCACTCATTTTAGCGTACCCAGCATCATCTCTGCTCTTGTATCCATGGTGCTGATATGGCTGGACCTGTTCCAAGTTGGAATAATTAGAGACTTTTTTCTTTATTTCCAAAAAGTCAAATTGGAATGAGAAATCTAGTAGTTTTGGAATGGCATGGATAAATAATGACATTAGAAACCCGTAAAATGGAAGAAGAAAGCCGACAAGGACTATAAAATAATGATGAAAAAATTAAAGGCATATGAGAAAGTTTAAAAAAGCGATTAAGAGAGGAATAAGGAAAGCGAAGAGGGGGTTTGAGGAAAATATTTCAAAAATCCTCAAAAGAAATAGTTAAGTATTTTACAAGTATATCAGTAAAACTTGAATTGCTAAATGTGAAGTGATACTCCAGAGAGGAGGAGATTGTCAATTTGTGAATGATGGAGGAGGTATTTAATAAGTACTCGCATGTAGATTCACTAGGAAACTGCCTGGAATGAGAAATATGATAGATTCAGAACAGAACAAGCAGCTCAAAACTGGGCATCCATGAGGCACTGTAGGGCAGCAGCTGATCAGATCAAAGCACTGCAGTCCTGTCACATCCAGTCGTGAATCATGATGGACAATTGAACAACTAACAGGTGAAGGAGGGTCCATGAACATCCCTATCCTCAAAGATGGTGGAGCCCAGCACATGAGTGCAAAAGGCAAGATTAAAGCGTTCGCAACTATATTCAGCCAGAAGTGCCGAGTGGATGATCCATCTCGGCCTCCTCATGCGATCCCCACCATCATAGAAGTCCGTCTTTAGCCAATTTGATTCACTCCCACGTGTTATCAAGAAACAGCACTAGAAACAGCACTAGATACATGATGAAGCAGTCTGTCCCAGCATGCAGCAAGACCTGGACAATATTCAGGCTTGGGCTGATAAGTCGCAAGTAACGTTTGCGTCACACAAGTGCCAGGCAATAACTATCTCCAACAAGAGAGAGTCTAACCACCGCCTCTTGACATTCAACGACATTACCATTGCCGAATCTCCCACCATCAACATCTGGTCAACACCTTTGACCAGAAACTTAACTGGATCTGCTACATAACTATTGTGGCTACAAGAGCAGGTCAGAGGCTGCGGCGAATGTCTCACCTCCTGACTCCACAAACCCTTTCCACCATCTACAAGGCAAAAGTCAAGAGTGTGATGGAATACTCTCCACTTGTTTGGATGAGTGCAGCTCGACACCATTCAGGACAAAGCAGCCCACTTGATTGGCATCCTATCCACCACCTTAAATATTCAATCCCTTCACTACTGGCACGCTGTGGCTGCAGTGTGTACCATCCACATGATGCACTGCAGCAAATCGCCAAGGCTTCTTCGATAGCACTTCCCAAACCTGCAATCTCCACCACTTAGAGGGACATAGGCAGCTGGCACATGGGAACATAATCACCTGCAAGTTCTGCTCCACTCTGACTTGGAAATATATTGCCGTTTCTTCATCATCACTGGTTCAAAATCCTGGAACTCCCTCCCTAATGCACTGTGGGAGTACCTTCACCAGACGGACTGCAGCGATTCAAGGACAATTAAGGATGGCCAATAAATGCTGGCCACATACCATGAATGGATAGAGAAAAAAATACAAATATGAAGAGAAACTTGAAAAATTTGGGATTTTCTTATTAGAACAATGCTGATTACAGGCAGATATAATAGTATTTAAAATTATGAAAGGATGAGACAAGGTAGATAGAAGCCGACTGTTTCCAGTAGTTAAGGGGTCAAGAATGAGGAGTCATAGATCCAAGATTAAATATGAGATTTATAACAGAGGACACAAAAAACCTCTTTACACAGAAATTTGTGAGGTTCTGGAATTCACTTCCAGAGTTGGTAGTTGGGGCAAAAACTTGGTTTGCATTCAAGATGAGAATTCTTAGGTGGATGTAGGAAAAAAGTTGAAGGGATATGGAAACAAGGTAGGTAAATGTGATTAGGACTATTTGCTTGCATGGAGGGTAACCACTTACATGGACTGGTTGAGCCAAATGACCTGGTTCCATGTTGTAATTCGGAAGGCAGAAAGGACCAGTCAGGTCAGGAATCAAGAAGAAGAGTGGAAATGGCGAGATTTGGGTATTCTATTTTTGGGTAGATAGAATAGAAATGTTTAATAAAGCAGTCATTGCAAAAACAGAGAGACCTGGGGGTGTTTGTGCACAACTCTGAAGGTGCCAGGACAGGTTAACAAAGCAGTTAAAAAAGCATATGGGCTCCTCAACTTTATAAATAGAGGCATAGAGCATAAAAGCCAGGAAGTTTAGCTAAATTTATACAAAACACTAGTTCGGCCCCAGCTGGAGTATTGTGTTCAATTCCAGGGACCACACTTTAGGGAAGACGGGAAAGCTTTGGAGAGGGTACAGAAGAAATTTAGGAGAATGGTTTCAGGGATGAGGGATTACAGTTACGTGGATAAAATTATAGAACAGTACAGGATAAAAGGAGGCCATAAATCCTATCAAGCCTGTGCCGGCTCTTTCAAAGAGCAATCCAGCTAGTCCCACTCCCCCCTCTCCCCATATCACTGCAATTGTTTTCTCCTTCAAGTATTTATCCAATTCTCCATTGAAAACTACTATTTAATCTGTATCCACTACCCCATTAGGTCATGCATTCCAAATCCTAACCACTTGTTGCATAAAAAGTTTTTTTTCCTGTTGCTTCTGTCTTTTGTCAACCACTTCAATTCAGTGCCCTCTCATCATCGACCCTTCAGCCATTGCAAACAGTCTGGAGAAGCTGGGATTCTCCTTGGAGCAGAGAAGGCAAAGAGGAGATTTGATAGAGTGTTTAAAATCAACGGTTTAGATAGAGTAAGTAAGGAGAAACTCTTTCCAGTGGCTGAAGGGTCGATAATGAGAGGGCACCAATTTAAGGTTTTAAGGTCATCAACACATTGCTGTTTGTGGGACCTTGCTGTGCGCAAATTGGCTGCTGCGTTTCCTACATTACAGCAGTGCTTACACTTCAAAAGTGCTTCATTGACTGTAAAGTGCTTTGGGACATCTTGAGGTTGTGAAAGGTGCAAAATAAATGCAAGTCTTTCTTTCTATGAGCAACAAATACAAATTATTAGCTTAGAGGAAGTGTATGTAAATTGCTGCCTCATATAGAAAGAGTGTTTTGATTCCAGATATTCATACGGAAGAAACAAGTTGACATGTAATGCATCTACTAAAATTAGATGGGAATTGTGTCCGAGATGGAGCAATTGGGAGCAACATCTTGAAAGAGTGAACAGGGTGTTACATTAGGAACAACCCCTCTGGAAAATGAGGAGAGGGGAAAGTGTGCTTGGTGGCGATGATGCATGATCTAGTACATGTGGGGTGACGTTAGATGAAATATTAACCTCACCTGCCTGGCTGGGGGGGAGGGGGGTTGGGAGGGTTAATATTGAGGCCTTTGTATCTGTTATAGATGTTTATGGAAAGCCAACTTTGAGATAGAGACGGTGAGGAAGGAGCAAGGCAGAGGTAAAAGTGAGAACTATAGTCAGTGTCTCCAGATCAGAGGTGAGATGGGAAGTGCACCAACATAATAAACAAGGAGATAAGGAGTGGGCCTGAGAAAGATTTAAATAAACAATGCCCAGTAATTTTGAGATATGTTTATTTAAGGATGCCCACTACTTTGTGCGCTCCCTAGGGACTGCACCTTGACATAGTATAAAGGGTTGTGCGCTCCTATGACCTGGAAAACCTTGCTGGCAGTCGATTCCTAGTAGGGTTAGACAGATCAACAGTAGGAGCCAGAATAAAGGCGCTCCACCAGTTTTTTCAGGTAGGGTGAACATGTCTTTTGTTACAGAAACAACCAAGAGACCCGAGAAGGGGGTGGGGGGTGAAGGGTTTAAAATTTACAACTCCCGGGATGAGCCTATACAGACGTAAATATAAATTGGAAAACTATGATCTGCCGGATACAAGGAATTGGAATCAAATAACCTGCTCTGGGCAGACAGAGTGGAAGAAATGGAACGCCTCATATGCAACTCGAGACGCTAACTAACTACTTTGTTGTGTGAACCTATCAGTAAAGCTTATAAAATATTAAGTGCCCGAAATTGATCGAAGACAAGTTTCGCTATTTACCGTCGAAAAGACCGCAAAGATCCTGACGTTACTTTGGGCAGACATTTGGTCAAAAAAGGAGGAAAAAAGCGCCGGCGGCAAAAATGGGTGGTAGTGGGTGGTAGGTGAGATTCTGGGCGGCAAATGCAATCCTGGAGAAAGTTACGCCGGGACTGGAGGGGGGAACGCACAAAAAAAAAAATTTCAAAAAATAAAAAGCAAAACATCACAAAACCTTCAGAGGACCCTTTCACACAAAATCGCTGCAAAAGAAGTAAAGAAAACATCTCATTTACCTTTTCTTGCAGGTCCAGATAAGACCTGCTTCCACGCGGTGGTCTTTTCTCCTGCAGGAGTGGAGGAACGCCCGAATGAACCTTGGGCGGGAGGACTTTTTTTTGGTGGTGTTCGCCGGCGCACACCAGCAGACGCTCCCAAGCAGTCCTTCCAAACCGCCAGCGTGAGAGCCTCACCAATTTCCCACAGGGGAGAGCGCCGAAAAAAACGGGGAAATTGCTGAGAAAACTCAGCGGCAGCCAGTGATCGGACAATCAATTTCGGGCCCTAAGTATATTGGTAGAGATGCAGAACCATGGAAGGATATTGAGTTGAAATTAATGACATTTTAAGATATTCATGTTGTTATTGTTGCCAGGTTGGCTGAAAACATTTGACGATTACTACAGAGATCAGACTCAGCATATCTTGAACAACATGGTGGTGAAGCTGCAAGAAGATGTTCGCAGGAAATTTATTTGGTCAGAGATTTCATTCTTTTCGAAGTGGTGGTGCACCATAGATAGCCAGAAGAAAGATGCTATCAAAAGGTTTGCAGTTTAACAAAAACACTATCAGCTATAATATGGCTAAACCCAAATAATTGATGTACAATTTTAGGAGATTCTAAGCGTTGGCAGGTCAGTTACCCCAGGGTAAATGTAGTTGAAAAGTGCAAATGCTTTTATGTCATATTGGCTCGTGATAACTATTCTAGTTAGCTGCTGAAATAATATTGATATTTTACAACTTTACTGCTAAGTACTCTAACTTTGTAAACAACAGATTGTTCAGATTTTGGACCGTGTGGGCTGATAAGATCAGAGTCCAACAGTCCACCTGCTCTAATGACAGTCGAGGGTCTTGCAGGAGAGTTATCAGGCAATTTACAACTAATAGCAGTTATGTGCTGACAGGGTGTGTTGTATAGCACCTGTGTATAGTGCTGGCTGAATAAATGTCAAGTTATAATTTTAAAAGCACCAGTGGAATTTCGCTGGTCTTATTCAAGGTTAGTTGGATGATGATGTGTTATTTTATTACATGGGCTCGCAAAGACTAAACAATCACTTCCAGTTCCATTCCAATTTATAAATCTAAAGAGAAAAGTTAAGGCAATGTACTGATTTGGGTAAAGATAAGCAGAGTGTGACAGCATGGGACAGAGTTTAATGGTAATCGTGCATCAGCGAATAAGATGAAAGCAGGGAATAATGGTTAAAAGGTGAAAATTACATTTTCTTTACCTGAATGCACGAAGCATTCATAACAAGATAGATGAAGTTGAGGCAGAAATAGAGATAAATTAGTTTGATATAGCTAGTACAGAGATATGGTTGCACGATGACCAAGGTTGGGAACTAAATATTCCAGGGTATTTGACATTTTGAAAAAATTGACAGATGGAGGCGGTAGCCCTGATGATAAAGGATAATATAAGGACAGTAGCGAGAAAGGATCTTGGGATCTTGGCTCGGAAGATCAGGAAGTAGAAATGGTATGGGTGGAGATAAGAAATAAGAAATAACAAGGGGCAGAAAACACTGGTAAGAGAAGTTTATCGACCCCTAACAGTAGCTATAACGTTGGACAGAGTACTAATGAAGAAATAATCGGAACTTGTAAAAAGCTATTGCAATAATCCTGGGGGATTTTAATCTTCTTATAGACTGGGCAAATCAAATTGGCAAGGGTAGTCTGGAGGACGAGTTCATGGAATTCATTCAAGACAGTTTCCTAGAACAATACGCCGTGGAACCACCCAGGGAACAGGCTATTTTAGCTATTGTATTGTATAATGAGACAGGGTTAATTAATAATCTCATAGTAAATGATCCGTTTCGGGGACACTCCCAGAGCCTCCTTGATTAGGTGCGGCATCCCCACCAACACCTGGGAGTCTCTGGCCAAAGTGGAGGAAGAATATCCGGGAGGCTGCTGAGCACCTCGAGTCTCGTCGCCGCGAGCATGCAGAAAACAAGCGCAGGCAGCGGAAGGAGCGTGCGGCAAACCTGACGCCCCACCTACCCTTTCCTCCAACGACTGTCTGTCCCTCCTGTGACAGAGACTGTAATTCCCGTATTGGACTGTTCAGTCACCTGAGAACTCACTTTTAGAGTGGAAGCAAGTCTTCCTCGATTTCGAGGGACTGCCTCTGATGATGATGATGAGTAAATGGGGAAGAGTGATCATAATATGATAGAATTTCACATTGAGTTTGAGAGTGAAATACGTAAGTTCGAATAGAGAGTCTTTTCTACTTAAATAATGGCAATTACATAGGTATGAAGGGTGGTGTGGCGAAGGTAGATTGGGAAATTAGATTAAAAGATATGATGGTAGATAAGCAGTGGCAAACATTTAAAGACATATTTCAAAATTCTCAACTAATATACATTCCATTGAGAATTTAAAAACTCCAGGGGAAAAGTGATACATCCGTGGCTAACTAAAGAAATTAACAATAGTATTAAATTAAAAGAGGCTTATAATGTTGCAAAGCCTGAGGATTAGGAGAACTTTAGAAACCAGCAAAGGATGACCAAAAATTTGTTAAAAAGGGAGAAGGTAGAATGAGACTAAACTAACAAAAAATAAAAAACAGATTGTATGAGCTTCTACAAGTATGTAAAAAGGAAGAGAGTAGCAAAAGTAAGCATTGGTCCCTCAGCAGCTGAGACAGAAGAAATTATAATGGGGAATTATGAAATGGCAGAAACTTTAAACAAATATTTTGTACCTCTCTTCACAGTAGAAGACACAAAAACATACTAAAAATAGTGGGGAACCAAGGGGTTAATGAGAGTGAGGAACTTAAAGTAATTAAGATCGGTAGACAATAGGTACTTGTGAAACTAATGGGACTAATAGCTGAAAAATCCCCTGGACCTGCTGGCCTAAATCCTAGGGTTCTAAAGAAATGCCTGTAGAGACGGTGGATGCATTGGTTGTGATCTTCCAAAATTCCCTAGATTCTAGAACGGTTTCAGCGGATTGGAAGGTAGCAAATGTAGCACCGCTATTCAAGAAAGGAGGGAGAGAAAACAGGGCACTATCGGCCAGCTAGCCTGACATCAGTAGTTGAGAAAAATGCTGGAATCCATTATTAAGGAAGTGGTAATAGGGCACTTTGAAAATCATCATATGATTAGGCAAGAGTCACCATGTTTTATGAAAGGGAAGTTGTGTTTGGCAAATCTATTAGTTTTTTGAGGATGTAACCAGCTGGACACATAAAGGGGAACGAGTGGATATAGTATATCCAAAAGGCATGCGATAAGGTGCCACATAAAAGTTTGTTACGCAAGATGAGGACTCATCGGCTTGGGGGGTAATATATTAGCAAGGATAGAGGATTGGCTAATGGACAGAAACCAGAGAGTAGGGATAAATGGGTAATTTTCAGTTTGGCAAGCTGTAACTCGTCGGGTGCCACAAGGATCAGTGCTGGGGCCTCAGCTATTTACAATCTAAATGACTTGGTTGAAGCGACCGAGTGGAATGTATCCAAGTTGGACATGACTGTTGCCAACGAACCGGAAGTGTCCTGTGCATCCATGCTTCAGGTTCGTTACGGGAACGAGTTTGTTTTTAAAAAAAAATTAATGTCAGGAGGGAACGGGCTCCTTTTAAAAAAAAAAATGATGGGAGAGCACGGACTCTGAGGTAAAAATGCCAGGAGGGAACGGGCTCTGAAGAAAAAAATGCCAGGATGGAGCGAGCTCCTTGGAAAAAAACACACAAACCTCCGGTTCCAGATTAATGCACAGTATACTTCTGCGCAGCTTCTGGTCGTTGGTAACAGTCACTCCAATCCAAGTTAGCTGATGATGCAAAGCTAGGTTGGAAAGTAAGCTGTAAGGAGAACACAAAGAGGCTGCAAAGGAATATAGACAGGTTATGTGAGTGGGCAGTAAGGTGGCAGATGGATTATAATGTGGGGAAATATGAGGTTATTCACTTTGGTAGGAAGAATAGAAAAACAGAATATTTTTTAAATGGTGAGAAATTATTAAATATTGGTGTTCAGAGAGATTTGCATGTCCTCTTACAGGAAATACAGAGTTAGCATACAGGTACTGTCATGTATGTAACCTTTATGTAACAACACTGCAATTCTGTATATACGTAAGAAATGCACACCTTGACCACAGGGGTGAACTTGTGGGAGACACTCCTCACCTGGTCATCCAGGTATATAAAGGGAGGTCCCACGCAGAGTCATCACTACTTGGTCCTGTGAATAAAGGTTCAGGTCATGGAGTGACCTTGTCTGCAGAATGTGCCTCGTGTGGATTTGTGGTATTGTGTAAGGACTTTACATTGGCGATGAGAAACGGGAATCAACGACCCACGAGAATGGCCACTGGCAGCACAGATGAACGGTACTGTGTTGGTGAGGACTGGGAGGATTTCATTGAGAGGCTCCAGCAGAGTTTTGTCACGAAGGACTGGCTGGGAGACGCAGCAGCCGACAAGCGAAGGGCTCATCTGCCGACCAGCTGTGGACCTAAGACTTACACACTGATGAAAGATCTGCTAGCACCCGAGAAGCTGGCGGACAAAACCTTTGAAGAGCTCAGCAAACTAATCAGTGAGCACCTCGAACCGGCGAGCAGCGTACACAAGGCCCGACACAGATTCTATACACAGACGTCGGGAAGGACCGAGCATACCGGATTTCGTT
Organism: Pristiophorus japonicus; assembly: GCF_044704955.1. Lineage (NCBI taxonomy): Eukaryota > Metazoa > Chordata > Chondrichthyes > Pristiophoridae > Pristiophorus > Pristiophorus japonicus. The sequence continues at coordinate 153,409,460 of NC_091977.1, read as the reverse complement.
GCGGACCTCCGGAGCTTGGCCAGTCTCTAAGTTCACAGACTCCTGCAGGGGGGAGATGCTAAGGGATTTCTTTATTGAGGGCATCAGTCATGCTGGGATTTCAGAAAGCTAATTGAGACCAAGGACTTGACCTTGGAAGCGGCGGCGTTGATGGCTCAGAATTTTATGGCGGGGGAGGAGGAAACCAAGATAATATACGCGCGCAATTCTGCCTCCAACGTGGCGATGGATCAGGGAGTCAATATCATAAACGCGACACAGAGCCCCTCAGGCAGGCAAGGGCAGTTCGACACACCCCAGGCAGCAATAGACCCAAGGGGTAAGTTTCCAACAGAGACAATGACAGGCTGAACGGTCATTTACCCCCCCCCCCCCCCCCGCCCCAGTGGACAATGCGGCCTGGGATGGGGCCATTGACACCCACTAACAAGGTGCTCAAGAGCAGTCAAAGGGACAATCAGCGAGGAATGCCTTGTAACAGCTCTTTTGTTCACAACAATGGGAATCTCAGTTCATGCTGGAGGTGTGGGGGCTGACATGCTGCCAGGACTTGCAGGTTTCAACAGTTCGTCTGCAGAAATTGTAACCTCAGTGGCCATTTAGCCAGAATGTGCAGAAAGCTTGTAACCAGGCTAATATACGAGGCGGATGAACCAGGTGAGGGGTCTGCGAGGCAGGATGACGCATGGGGCAAATCAATGGACGCTGAAGTTCAGCGGGTTCATGTGGCAAACATTCACAGCTCATATACCAAAACGCCACCTATGATGATGATAGTCCTATTAAACGGCATCCCTGTACGCATGGAGCTGGACATGGGGGCCAGCCGGTCACTCATGAGTGTTCAACAATTCGAAAAGCTGGGGCCACTCAAAGCCAGCAGACCCAAACTAGAATGCATTGAGACGCAATTACGGACGTACACCAAAGAAATCATTCCAGTGCTAGGCAGTGCAATGTTGCCGATCACACACAATGGATCAGTGAACCGGCTGCCGCTCTGGATTGTCCCGGGCAATGGTCCCGCACTGTTGGGGAAGAGCTGGCTAGCTGAGATGATCTGGAAATGGGGGGATGTGCACGCCATGTCATTTGTGGAGCGAAGTTCATGCTCACAGGTCCTACAGCAATTTGAGTCACTATTTCAACCTGGTGTCGGGACGTTCAAAGGTACTAAAGTAGCGATACGCAACCCCCGGACGCCAGACCAGTGCACCACAAAGCCAGAGCTGTGCCGTATGTGATGCGGGAGAAAATTGAGAGCGAGTTGGACCTGTTGCTGAGAGAGGGTATCATCTCGCCCATTGAATTCAGCGACTGGGCAAGCCCCATCATTCCCGTCCTAAAAGCGGATGGCTCTGTCAGGATCTGTGGTGACTACAAGGCCACTATCAACCAGGTGTCCCGACTAGACCAATACCCGCGCCCGAGAGCGGAGGACCTTTTTGCCACACTGGCAGGCGGCAAGCTGTTCACCAAGTTGGACCTCACTTCAGCCTACATGACCCAAGAACTGGCCGACTAATCTAAACTACTGACCGCCATCACCACGCACAAGGGGCTGTTTGTTTGCAACAGTGTCCGTTTGGCATTTGGTAAGCGGCCGCGATTTTTCAAAGAAACATGGAAAGCCTGCTCAAATCCATTCCTGGAACAATCGTATTTCAGGACGACATCCTTATCACCGGTCGTGACACCGAGGAACGCCTCCACAACCTGGAGGAGGTGCTACGCCGACTGGACCGGGTAGGCCTGCTACTCAAGAAGTCTAAGTGTGTGTTTTTTGGCTCCCGAGGTTGAGTTTCTGGGCAGGAGGGTTGCTGCAGACGGGATTTGGCCTACCAAATCCAAAATGGAGGCGATTCAACGAGCGCCCAGGCCCGGCAACACATCGGAGTTGCGTTCATTTCTGGGACTCTTGAACTATTTCGGGAACTTTCTGCCGAACTTAAGCACATTGTTGGAGCTGCTACATGTGCTCCTGCGTAAGGGTTGCGATTGGTTTTGGGGGGACTGTCAGGAACGGGCTTTCAATCGGGCGCCTACTTTGTTCAAATAAGTTACTGACCCTGTACGACCCTCGTAAGAAATTATTTCTCACATGTGATGCATCGTCCTATGGGGTTGGGTGCGTGTTGCAGCATGGTAACGCTGAGGGCCAACTACAACCTGTGGCTTATGCCTCCAGGTCGCGTGCTCAAGCTGAATGGGGATATGGGATGGTTGAGAAGGAAGCACTCGCAGGTGTCTATCGGGTGAAAAAGATGCATCAGTACCTTTTTGGCAGGAGGTTTAAATTAGAAACGACTACAAGCCGTTAACATCCCAGCTGTCAGACAGCAAGGCCGTCAATGCCAATGCGTCAGCTCGCATACAGCGATGGGCTCTCACGCTCGCTGCGTATGACTACACCATCCGGCACCAGCCCCGCACCGAAAAATTGCGCTGACACTCTCAGCAGGCTTCCACTGGCCACCACCGAGGGGGCAGCGGAGCAAAGTGCTGAGATTGTCATGGCTGTCGATGCTTTTGACAGCGCAGGCTCCCCCATCATAGCCCGCCAGATCAAAATCTGGACCAACAGAGATCCCCTCCTATCCTTTAATAAAAAATGTGTCCTGACTGGGGATTGGGTGCCCGCACACGGAGCATGCCCTGAGGAGGTCAGACTGTTTCACAGACGGATGGATGAGCTCTCCATCCAAGCCAACTGCCTACTATGGGGCAGCCGAGTAGTCATGCCCCAGAGGGGCAGGGAAGCATTCATCAGGGAACTCCACAGCGAGCACCCAGGCATCGTGCTTATGAAGGCCATTGCCCGGTCACATGTGTGGTGGTCGGGAATTGATTCAGACCTGGAACACTCTGTTCATAGGTGCACGACGTGTGCACAGCTAGGTAATGCCCCCAGTTCAGCCCGTGGCCCTGGCCCACCAGGCCATGGTCACATATTCACGGAGACGACGCGGGCCCATTCATGGGGAAAAATGTTTCTCATTGTGGTTGATGCGTACCCGAAATGGATCGAGTGCATCATTTTGAATTTGTGCACGACATCCACCATCGTGGAGAGTTTGCGACCCACGGCTTGCTGGACATCCTTGTTAGCGATAATGGCCCATGTTTCACAAGCAACGAATTCTGGGAGTTCATGTCGGGTAATGGCATTAACCATGTCATGAAAGCGCCGTTCAAACCGGCCTCCAATGGCCAGGCGGAACGTGCGGTCCAAATCATAAAACAAGGCATGCTCCAGATTCAAGGACCCTCCCTTCAATGCCGCCTATCACGCCTCCTGCTGGCCTATAGGTCACGATCGCACTTGCTCACAGGGGTCCCGCCCGCGGAGCTACTCATGAAACGAACACTCAAAACTCGGCTCTCCCTCATTCATCCAGTCCTGTCCGACATTGTCCGACATTGTTGAGGGCAAGCGCCAGTCCCAAAACGAGTACCATGACCGAAATTCAAGGGGGAGATGTATAGAAATTGATGACCCCGTATTTGTTCTCAATCACGCTTTGGGGCCCAAATGGCTTGAGGGTACTGTAATAGACAAAGCGGGGAATAGGGTCATAGTGGTTAAACTTAACAATGGGCAGATATGCTGCAAGCATCTGGACCAAGTAAAAAAAAAAAGGTTCAGCATGGACACTGAGGAACCTGAGGAAGATCATGAGATGGTATTCACACCACCGCCAGTGAACGAGCAACAAGAACATTCAGCAGCATGCACAGTCCCTGCGGTCAGCCCGGACAGGCCGGAATCACCACAGGTGACAGACACGCATATCAAGGCTCAACAACCAGAGCCCCAACTGCGGCGCTCCATGAGAGAGCGCAGACCACCTTAGAGACTTAACCTATGATTCCAATAAAATGTTGTAACCTTTATGTAACAACACTGCAATACTGTATATATGTAAGAAATGCACACCTTGACCACAGGGGGTGAACTTGTGGGAGACACTCCTCACCTGGTCATCCAGGTATATAAAGGGAGGTCCCACGCAGGGTCATCACTTCTTATTCCTGTGAATAAAAGTTCAGGTCATGGAGTGACCTTGTCCATAGAATGTGCCTCGTGTGGATTTGTGGTATTGTGTAAGGATTTTACAGGTACAGCGAGCAATTAAGAAGGCAGATGGAATGTTGGCCTTTCTATTGCAAGGGGGTTGGAGTACAAGCGTAAGGTAGTCTTGCTACAACTGCACAGGGCTTTGGTGAGATCACACCTGGAGTACTATGCACAGTTTTGGTCTCCTTATCTGAGGTTATACTTGCCTTCGAGACAGTGCAACAAAGGTTCACTAGATTGATTCCTGAGATGAGAGGGTTGCTCTATAGCGAGAGATTGAGTAGATTGGGCCTATTAACTATAGAGTTTAGATGAAAGAGAAATGATCTCATTGAAACATATGAAGTTCTGAGGGGGATTGACAGGTTAGTCGCTGGGAGATTGTTTCCCCTGGTTGGACAATTTAGAACTAGGGGGCATAGTCTCAGGATAAGGGGTCGGCCATTTAAGACTGAGATGAAGAGAAATGTCTAATCTTTGGAATTCTCTACCCCAAATAGTTTGGATGCTGAATCGCTGAGATAGATAGATCTTTGGATTCAAGGGATATGAAGATTGGGCAGGAAAGTAGAGTTGAAGTCAAAGATCAGCCACAATCTTATTGAATGGCAGAGCAGGCTCAATGGGCCATATGGCCACGCCTACTCATTTTTATGTTCTTATGTACTTAAAAGCAAAATACTGCAGATGCTGGAATTGCTCCGCAGGTTAGGCAGCATCTGTGGAGAGAGAAACTGAGTTAACTTTTCAGGGCAATGACCTTTTGTCACAACTGGAAAAAGTTTCATTGAATGCATATAATGCTAGAATTATTTCTTTAATCACAGGCAGGTCATAAGATGAGCAAAGATGCATCATCTTCTTTTGTATGGTAGTAGGAAAGTAAATCAAATGTTAATATCTAAGTTGGATATCCAGGCCAAAGCTTCCGGTGTGACAGAGTGGATATTTTGTAGGCTGCCTGCAAATTTCCTCTGAGGGCTGTGCTCCAGGATCTGATTAGGAGCTCCACAGTCACATGATGGGGATGCTTTAATCTTCCATCTATGGAAAAGGTGGCAGCATCGACCATAACCAGTTCCGAGGCAGTTGATGGTGGTCCACTGTTTGCGAGGAAGGTTTGATCCTTCAGGTTGTACTCTGGGGTCCTCTGTAAGGAATCCATTCTGTATGTCGTAGTTCTTCCAAGCAATCTGCCATCGGTCATCAAGGCTGAGGGTGATCGCTGAAGAGCTTCGGTGAAGGTCCAAAATGGCCTTTATATATGAGATGGGTTGGTTGTAGATTGTTCAAGTCAGGCTGGATCAGCATGTCTTTGCTGGTGTAGCGGTTGTATTCTCCGGAGACTGCATATTCACGGCGTGGGTGTGATAGTGCGATGTTTGCAAGCATAGGCAATCGAGGTGTTGGTGTTGATAAAAGCGTATCGGTGATAATTTTCATAGTAGAATTCAGCTGGACATCAATGGATTTGACATGCGGACTTGATAGTCATGCCAGAGAGCAGTACTCTGCTGTAGAGTACACCAGGATGAGTGCTGCCACACAGAGAGTTTGAGTGTCTGCTCCCCATGTGGATCCAGCGAGTTTCTGGATCCCGATGACTCTACTTTTTAGTGTCTTCCCAAGGTTCTGGAGCTGTGGTCTGTATGACTGGGTGCGATCAAGTGTGACTCCTAAATAGGGTTTTTTGGCATGGTTTACCTCTGTGCCGCAAAAGGAGATTTTCAAAGCTTGGTTTGCTTGATTGGTGTTGAGATGGAATGTCAAGGTGATGGTCTTTTGCAGGTTTGACCGAAGTCGCCATCGGTGGAAGTAGGCCCCCATCCTCTGTAAATCATTGGTTAGAGTCTTTTCGGTGATGGACAGATTCATGTTTTCATGGACAAAGCAACGTCATCAGCATATATGAACTTGCGGGACTCTATTTCGGGAAGATCACTGGTGTAAACGTTGAATAGCATGGATGCTGACTCGTGGGAATCAGTTGTTCAATGTTCTATAGCTACTCTTTTGGGTGCCAGTGTACACATGGAAACGTCGGTTGCTAAGCATGGAGTTGAGAAGATGGATCGTTCAGCAGGCTAAAATGGTGGACACTTTGAAAAGCAGTCCACGCTTCCATACTGTGAATGCTGAGAGGTTGTTTTCCCTGGCTGGAGAGTTTAGAACTAGGAGGCATAGTCTCAGGATAGGGGATCGGCCATTTAAGATTGAGTTGGGAAGGAATTTCTTCACTCAGAGGGTTGTGAATCTTTGGAATTCTCTACCCCAAAATGCTGTGGATGCTGAGTCGTTGAGTATATTCAAGGTTGAGATAGATATATTTTTGGACTCTCGGGGAATCGAGGGATATGGGGATCAGGCAGGAAAGGGATTGAGGTCAAACATCAGCCATGGTCTTATTAAATGGCAGAGAAGGTTCGAGGGGCTGTATGGCCTACTCCTGCTTGTAATTCTTATTATGTTCTTAAGATGGTGGCTGAAAGATTTTCCAATAGTATTTGGCACATTTTGATTGGTTTCACTTTTGTATCGGTAAATTAGTTTTTTAAAAAAAGGACTTGCTAAACCTTTCCACAGCTCTACCTCTCCCTCATTTAAAATGCTCCTTAAAACCTACCTCTTTGACCAAGCTTTTGGTCACTTGTTCAAGTATGTGGCTCAGTGTCAAATTTGGTTTGATAATGCTCTTGTGACTCGCCTTGGGATGTTTTACTACGTTAAAGGCGCTATATAATTACAACTTGTGCGTTACATGACGATTGCCACGTGAAAACAGGCTATTTGGCACAACCTGTCTGTATTGTTTATCCTCCATTAGTAGTCCTATTCCCATGTGATAATGGGGCGAGAATAGTACAATGCAGAAGGTAAAAGTATTATGGAAGGGGAAGGTAGAGTCGGGTTGCAATCGGGTGAAGTAGACTTTAGAGCAGGTTTAGAAGGAGGGATGTGTAAGGTAAAGTATAATAGGGCAAAGAAAAGTTTGATGCGAGCGTGACGGGTTAAAGAATGTTGGACTAAGCTTGGAGCTGAGAGGAAGTGGTCTTAGTGACACCAGTACATTAAGGACGGAGGGTGGGGGAAAGGGAGAGAGGATGAGGTGGATGTGTGGAAAGATGATAGGTTAGTTGAAAATGAAGCTCAGAGAAATTATTTTAATAAAGATGGAGGATTCATAAATTTAAAGTATCATTGCACAGAATGCACTGAAACATAATTAAGGAAAGTTGCCAATGGTCGTAGAAATGAATTGGGGAGAAACTTGACAAAATTAATTAAATAAAAATGAAATAAAAGGGCCTTTACAAATCAGTAGAATTAAAGATGCAGACTCCCGTTGGAAAATTTAAATTAAAGACCAGGGTCTGCATTGGGAAATTAATTAACAACCAGAGATTGCATTGGGGAAATTAATTATGTATAGAATCTAACCTTAAGGACTCATTGGAGTGCTGTGAGGGATGCCAGGGTGTCGAGCAAGATAGCTGATCGACTGGATACAATAGAGGATGATGGGAGTTGGAGCACGATCTGCCATTCAGGAATGCCAGTGCTTTAAGGATCTGTGCAGAGTCGAACACCAAGGCCAATAGTGGGGCAAACGATCGGCCAGCAGCAGCGGGTAAATGGCCAAAGATCAAAATGGGGTTCATACACACAATAGGCCAGAGGATGATGGTATGTAGTACAAAGTGGTCTTATGGATGAAGGAGTGGGGTAGACCATGTCTTGATCAGGAGTCACAGCAGTTTGTCGGGCAGTCGCAAAGAAGGGCTCCAACTTGCTACTTATGATAAAACTGTGACAGAGTGAAAAACAACAGTAAAATTGCAAAATTTATCTTTAATACTGTTTTTATCAACTTTAAAAGATCAAATAGGCCTGGAGTTTCCACATAATTTTCGCCCAGATGTGAGTGTAATCTGGGCGGAATTGTTTGTGAAACAGTGCGAAAGATTGTCGAATTTTAAGCATAAGTGAGTTGCACCCATAACAACTCGGAATTTTAAACGTAAGTGAGTTGGACCCACAACCACTTTTCACTAAAATATCTGTGATCCTTTCTGCTGGTTCAAACACCCATATGCCGTAACAGTCACCACCCAAAAAGCTGGCAAAGGCCCCAGGTTTGTGCCTGTTGTTCTGGGATGTTCATCACATTGCACCGAGACACTTGGATGCACACTCACCCGTGGTCACAGGAATCCAGCATTTATTACTTGTACCTGCAGTGACCAGCAGTCAGTTGAAGCCTGATCCAGATCTGTTTATCCTGCTGCTGCTACAGTTACTTTAAATTTAATTTAATTTAGTCTAATTTCAGTCAATTGAGCTGCCCTGGTGCAAAGGACCTGTGATCAGCAGTCAATTGAAGCCACACATGCTTGTGTTGTGCTCTCCTGCTGTGTTCAGTTAATTAACAGTCAATTAAAAAGTAAGACTAAGAGCATCAAAAATCAGTCAATTGAAGAATTGCTCATTTTCTGGCAATCCCACGCGTGTTGGTGATGCTGGAGAATGCTGTGTGCCAGTCACTGATTCATAGGAGATTTTATGTTTGGGATTATCCTAATGAGTTTGTACAGAAACTTGAGTGTAACTTCACCTCTGCAAAACCGGTGCAATGTCCAGTGCATTCTGGATACATTTTCCGATTGCATCCCATGCGCAAACTTGACGTCCAAATTTAAACTTTAAAACTAACTTCAAAATGAATTTATCTGAGGAGATAAAAAGAAAGACGTGCATGAATCATTGTGGAACAGATCCAACATGGAGTCAGAACTCTGAGAGAAAGACTACACATTTGTACCTTATCTGCATACAGACTCAATGTTCTAGTTTACCAGGCTGTCACGTTAATGGAAAAATCCTATTAAAAGTGTCACCGAGCAGGCATCACTAGATGTAATACAGGTTGAGCGTCCGAAATCCGGAGTTCCAAAATTTGGAATGTTTCGGAATCCGGACTCCAGCCCCGCCCCCCGGCCTCCCCTCGGCGCCCCGGCCCTCAGCGGCCCAACTTCGCCTGCCGCGACTTCACCGGCCCTTGGTGGCCCGAACTCGCCCCGGCTCCACCCCTCTCCCGCTTACCTCGATGGGCTGAACTCGCCCCCTTACCTTGACTGCCCGACCTCACCTACCTCGGCCCAGGCAAAGATGTTCCAAAATGTGGAAATACCGGGAATCCAGAACGGCCTCGGTCCTGAGATTTCCGGATTTCAGACGCTCAGCCGCACAGTTGGCTGTGCAAACAATTCACAATGCAATCTCCATAAGGCGTATTGACTAGTGGCAGAAAATAAAGATTGTAATAATAAATAGATGATTGCCTGTATAAACAACATGTATGTCATCATACTTTTTTCTATAGTTGACTGTTGCACTGTTCTTATGTTCTTATGTCCAGGCTTTTTTATATCTGTGATAGCAGATGAAGTTGTGAATGGTAGATAGTAGATATATTTAATTCACTTATGTGATGTGGGCTTCACTTATCCTTTATTTATAGCGTTCATTGCTTTCGTGTGTGCTGTTAAATATATCATTACTATTTCATCTACAGTGATTTTTAATAAAATACTGAACCAATCACATTCTTTATTAAATATGCCTTAATCAAATGTAGATTATTAAATAAATTGCACCCTTACATTTATATCTAATTGTGTTTTAGATTGTTAGTGCATAAAACATTATTTAAAGCTCACTGCTATGTTTACAGTTTGCATAGACCTTTTATGTACAATTTGTTACCAACAAGACTGAAGAAACATTGTTGAAATTCTAGTTCAGAAGTTCTTAATACTTTTAAAAGAACAGGCCTAGCTGTTTACAGTGTGCTCCATGTGGGGTATTCCACAATAGATTTTTTTTGGTTTTTTAAAGGCCTTGGAGCTACGCGACTCATTCATCTAGTAGTGTGGCTTATCAGAGTCCATCTATTCCCTATCGGTGATTTCTGAATTGCCGAGCAAAGAGGGAAAAGATCAACTTTTTAAAAACATAGAACAAAATTCTAATGCGCATTATTTTTCTCTAAAATGGGGAAGTATTTTCAGTAAAAGATACTCCCCTAGACTCTCCATGTTCTTTAAATGCATTGGATTACAGAATATAATTAACAGGTAATTCAAGGAAGGATTACTTTTGTCTTCATAATTAAACAGTTTTAGAAGTAAAATCAAATTATACGCACTCCCTGTTTTTTTAAATATCTTTTGGTAAATATTTCTTAATTCCGAATCTAGTTGTTTCCTAAACCATGGCTGTTGAAGTAACACTGAATTTTCATGATTTGTCATCTAGCTATGAAATTCTAAAACGTTTTGTTTGTTTTCTTTCCAGGCTTTATGAACTGGGTCAGTTTGAAATAACAACAGGAGGCTGGGTCATGACTGATGAGGCTAGTACACATTATTATGCAATGATTGACCAGCTGCTTGAAGGACATCAGTGGCTTGAGAGAAATCTGGGTGAGAATTGCTCGCACATTTTTCTAACATCTTAATTTTCTTTCTTTTTCTTTCCCTTCAGCTCTTAATCTTCTCATCCTCTTTCACCGTTCAGGACTACAATTACAATCTATCCCAGAGCTTGATTACCTGCTTTGTATAAATTGGCCATTGATCCTGTGCTTCTGTAGGTATGATCCAAGTGTCAGCTGCATTGTTCAACCAGCAATGAACTCACAATCAGTATAGTTATAAAATGATCTCCTTCATTAGTGATTTTTTAAATTAAAAGGGCAACTGAAGAGAGAAGCAGAGTTCATGGGCCCAAGTTCTAGGCGCAGCCCCGACCTGGACGCCCGTTTTTCGTGCCAGAAAGTGCGCCTAAAAAAAACTTAGATTCTCCGGCTCCCTGCTGGTCCTCTGGAGCCAGGAGCAGCGCAGCACGAGCTGTAGGGGGCGGAGCTAGGTCACTGCACTGAAAACAGTGACGGAACCTCTGCACATGCACGCTACAGTGGGTGCGCATGTGCAGTAGCATAAGGCGCCCAAAACTGTGTGGGAGGGGCCCGAAGCACGCAGCCCCTAGCCCTGGCCGAATGGCCTCACTGGGGCTGCGTGCATCAGGCTGCCTCCCACGCCCAGCTCCTGCTTCCTCCCGACCCGACTCGACTCCCGCTCCCCCCCCTCCCCTGCCCCCGGACCGGACCCGACCCTGACACCGCCCGACTCCCGCTTCCGCCCCCGGACCGGACCGGACCCCCCGGACTGGACCGGACCCGCGCTCTCCCCCCCCCCCCACCCGACCTGACCTCCCTCTCCCGTCCTCGCCCCCGACCCGACCTCCCTCTGGCCCCCCACCCCACCTCCTGAACTGAACCGACCTGACCCGACCCGTGCTCCCGACCGCCAGCCCCCCCCCCCCCCGGACCCGACCTCCCTCCGCCCCTCCCCGACCCGACCCGCGCTCAAGACCCCGGACCCGACCCGACCCAATGCCACCTACCTGTAAATCTGGTGCTGAGGACGGGCCCTGCCCGTTCAGCCTCCCTCCCCCTTCTCCTTTCCCCCCCCTCTCCTTTTCCTCCCCCTCTCCTTTTTCTCCCCCCTCTCCTTTCCCCCCCCTCTCCTTCCCCCCCCCTCTCCTTTCCCCCCCCTCTCCTTTCCCCCCCCCCTCCTTTCCCCCCCCCTCTCCTTTCCCCCCCCTCTCCTTTCCCCCCCCCTCTCCTTCCCCCCCCCCCTCTCCTTCCCCCCCCTCCTTTCCCCCCCTCTCCTTTCCCCCCCTCTCCTTTTCCCCCCCTTTCCTTTCCCCCCCTCTCCTTTCCCCCCCTCTCCTTTCCCCCCCCTCTCCTTTCCCCCCCTCTCCTTTCCCCCCCTCTCCTTTCCCCCCCTCTCCTTTCCCCCCCTCTCCTTTCCCCCCCCTCTCCTTCCCCCCCCCCTCTCCTTTCCCCCCCCTCTCCTTTTCCCCCCCTCTCCTTTCCCCCCCTCTCCTTTTCCCCCCCTCTCCTTTTCCCCCCCTCTCCTTTTTCCCCCCTCTCCTTTTTCCCCCTCTCCTTTTCCCCCGCTCTCCTTTTCCCCCCCTCTCCTTTCCCCCCCCCTCTCCTTTCCCCCCCCTCTCCTTTCCCCCCCCTCTCCTTTCCCCCCCCTCTCCTTTCCCCCCCCTCTCCTTTTCCCCCCCTCTCCTTTTCCCCCCCTCTCCTTTTCCCCCCTCTCCTTTTCCCCCCCTCTCCTTCCCCCCCCTCTCCTTTCCCCCCCCTCTCCTTTCCCCCCCCTCTCCTTTCCCCCCCTCTCCTTTCCCCCCCCTCTCCTTTCCCCCCCCTCTCCTTTCCCCCCCCTCTCCTTTCCCCCCCCTCTCCTTTCCCCCCCCTCTCCTTTCCCCCCCCTCTCCTTTCCCCCCCCTCTCCTTTCCCCCCCCTCTCCTTTCCCCCCCCTCTCCTTTCCCCCCCCTCTCCTTTCCCCCCCCTCTCCTTTCCCCCCCCTCTCCTTTCCCCCCCCTCTCCTTTCCCCCCCCTCTCCTTCCCCCCTCTCTCCTCCCCTTCCCCTTCTCCTCCTCCCCCCCCTTCTGTCCCCCCCTCCTCTCCTCCCTCCCTCCCCTCCCCCTGCCCCACCCCTCTCTCCCTCTACCCCCCTCCTCCCCCTCCCCTCGCTGTCAGAAACACAGAAACTGACAGACAAAGAGTGAGAGACACACACAGACAGACAGAGAGATAGAGACACACGGGGCGGGGGGGGGGGGAGGGGCATCCCAGCACGCTGTTGGAGGGCTCCCGGTGCTGCAGTCGGTAAGTAGAAAATGTTTTATTTATTGATTTAACATTTTTTTTATTTCTTACTAATTTTTTTTGATTTTATTGATTGATTTATTGATGTTTTTATCATTTATTATTAATGATGGCTCTTTATTTGTAAAACTGAAGTGTTTAATGTTTGTAAACTTCCCTTTAAACCCCCCCCCCCTCCCCCATTCCCTCCGCCTGATTGCCTGATTTTCTAAAGTGTAGACAAGGTTTTTTCGAGCGTACAAAAATCTTCACTGACTCCATTCTAAGTTAGTTTGGAGTAAGTTTTCACTGCCGAAACTTTGAAAACAGGCGTAAGTGGCCGGACACGCCCCCTTTTGAAAAAATAATTCTGTTCCAAAGTGAAACTGTTCTAACTGACGAGAACTGGAGCAAACTAAATGCTGAGAATTTGAATTTCTAAGATACTCCGTTCTACACCAGTTGCTCAAAAAATCAGGAGCAACTCAGGCCGAAACTTGGGCCCGATGTTTCAAGTTGTTGAGCTTTCATCAGAACCCACAATATTTTATCAGTTCTGATAAAGGCCATAAACCTGAAACATTAACTCTCATTCTCTCTCCACAGATGCTACTTGACCTGCTGAGTGTTTCCAGCATTTTGACTTAATATGTCTGGGATGAATTGATTTGACTCTCATTTATTTCTGCTTGAGGTAGACTGTGAGCTGCAACTTCCGCAAATCTGCTCATCTAGTTTAATACGCATCTTGCATGTCTGTGGCTTTCCTAAACTTGTGTAAATTAATTTGTTTTAATTCATTTCCACTAACAAAAAAGATTAAAAACCCTGAAATGTGACATGATGAATAGTAAAATTACTCATTCTCCCCCCATGTCCCCTCCCACCACCCCCCCCGCAAGACTTTGACTATAAAAATTCTGTCAAACATTGCAATAAAGGAAATTAATTTAATGTTTGGAACTGGAGGAAATACTCGTGCAAAGTGCTTGTCTGTCAGAACTTTTGAGTAAAACTGAAGTAGGTATTTTAGTATTTGTATGTTGTCCTTTTTCTACAAAGGCAAGGACACATTTTTGAAGAAAATACAACTACCTGAAGTCAATTTTAAAACGCACTTTTTATTTTATAAAAATTATAACACAGAAATTTTGTATGCTGGAAACCTGCTGACCTGCTCCTGTTACACTGTCGCTGCTTAATTCTTGACCGTAGTTTTGTGTCATCGGAGGCACTGTGCAGAGGCCAAGCACTTTCTCACAAGAGAGAAAGGGATGCACCGAGTCAGCCTAACCTCAGCGGTGGGAAAATTATTGGAAAAAATCCTGAAGGACAGGATAAATCTTCACTTAGAAAGACACGAATTAATCAAGGACAGGCAGCACGGATTTGTTAAGGGAAGGTTGTGTCTGACTAACTTGATTGAATTTTTCGAGGAGGTAACCAGGAGGTTTGAAGAAGTCAAAGCGTATGATGTAGTGTATATGGATTTTAGAAAAGCTTTTGATAAGGCCTCACATGGCAGACTGGTCACAAAAGTAAAAACCCATGGAATCCAGGGCAAAGTGGCAAGTTGAATCCAAAATTGGCTCAGAGGCAGGAAGCAAAGGTTAAAGGTGATGGGTGTTTTTGCGACTGGAAGGATGTTTCCATTGGGGTTCTGAAGGGCTCAGTACTAAGTCCCTTGCTTTTTGTGATGTACATCAATGATCTAGACTTGAATATAGGGGGTATGATTAAGAAGTTTGCAGATGAGCGTAAAATCAGAAACGAGTGTACTATGCTTAAACAAAGGGGACTACAGTGGGATGAGGGCAGACTGGAAACACAGACTAAACGGTGGCACAATTGAGGAACAGTGGAGGACTTTTAAGGAGCTCTTTCATAGTGCGCAACAAAAATATATTCCAGTGAAAAAGAAGGGCGGTAAGAGAAGGGATAACCAGCCGTGGATAACCAAGCAAATAAAGGAGAGTATCAAATCAAAGAAAAATGCGTATAAGGTGGCCAAGGTTAGTGGGAAACTAGAGGATTGGGAAAATTTTAAACAACAGCAAAGAATGACTAAAAAAGCAATAAAGAAAGGAAAGATAGATTTCGAAGCTAAACTTGCGCAAAACATGAAAACAGATAGTAAAAGCTTTTACAGATATATAAAACGGAAAAGAGTGACTAAAGTAAATGTTGGTCCCTTAGAAGATGAGAAGGGGGATTTAATAATGGGGAATGTGGAAATGGCTGAGACCTTAAACAATTATTTTGCTTCGGTCTTCACAGTGGAAGACACAAAAACCATGCCAAAAATTGCTGGTCACGGGAATGTGGGAAGGGAGGACCTTGAGACAATCACTATCACTAGGAGAGTAGTGCTGGACAGGCTAATGGGACTCAAGGTAGACAAGTCCTCTGGTCCTGATGAAATGCATCCCAGGGTATTAAAAGAGATGGCGGAAGTTATAGCAGATGGATTCGTTATAATCTACCAAAATTCTCTGGACTCTGGGGAGGTACCAGCGGATTGGAAAGCAGCTAATGTAACGCCTCTGTTTACAAAAAGGGGGCAGACAAAAGGCAGGTAACTATAGGCCGGTTAGTTTAACATCTGTAGTGGGGAAAATGCTTGAAACTATCATTAAGGAAGAAATAACGGGACATCTAGATAGGAATAGTGCAATCAAGCAGACTGCAGCACGGATTCATGAAGGGGAAATCATGTTTAACTAATTTACTAGAATTCTTTGAGGATATAACGAGCATGGTGGATAGAGGTGTGCCGATGGATGTGATGTATTTAGATTTCCAAAAGGTATTCGATAAGGTGCCACACAAAAGGTTACTGCAGAAGATAAAGGTACGTGGAGTCAGAGGAAATGTATTAGCATGGATAAAGAATTGGCTGGCGAACAGAAAGCAGAGAGTCGGGATAAATGGAAATCGGTGGTTAGTGGTGTGCCACAGGGATCGGTGCTGGGACCACAACTGTTTACAATATACATAGATGACCTGGAAGAGGGGACAGAGTGTAGTGTAACAAAATTTGCAGATGACACAAAGATTAGTGGGAAAGCGGGTTGTGTAGAGGACACAGAGAGGCTGCAAAGAGATTTGGATAGGTTAAACGAATGGGCTAAGGTTTGGCAGATGGAATACAATGTCGGAAAGTGTGAGGTCATCCACCCTGGGGAAAAAACAGTAAAAGGGAATATTATTTGAATGGGGAGAAATTACAACATGTTGCGGTGCAGAGGGACCTGGGGGTCCTTGTGCATGAATCCCAAAAAGTTAGTTTGCAGGTGCAGCAGGTAATCAGGAAGGCAAATGGAATGTTGGCCTTCATTGCGAGAGGGATGAGTACAAAAGCAGGGAGGTCCTGCTGCAACTGTACAGGGTATCGGTGAGGCCGCACCTGGAGTACTGCGTGCAGTTTTGGTCACCTTACTTAAGGAAGGATATACTGGCTTTGGAGGGGGTACAGAGACGATTCACTAGGCTGATTCCGGAGATGAGGTGGTTACCTTATGATGATAAATTGAGTAGACTGGGTCTTTACTCGTTGGAGTTCAGAAGGATGAGGGGTGATCTTATAGAAACATTTAAAATCATGAAAGGGATAGACAAGATCAAGGCAGAGAGGTTGTTTCCACTGGTCGGGGAGACTAGAACTAGGGGGCACAGCCTCAAAATACGGGGGAGCCAATTTAAAACCGAGTTGAGAAGGAATTTCTTCTCCCAGAGGGTTGTGAATCTGTGGAATTCTCTGCCCAAGGAAGCAGTTGAGGCTAGCTCATTAAATGTATTCAAGTCACAGATAGATTTTTAACCAATAAGGGAATTAAGGGTTACGGGGAGAGGGCGGGTAAGTGGAGCTGAGTCCACGGCCAGATCAGCCATGATCTTATTGAATGGCGGAGCAGGCTCGGGGGGCTAGATGGCCTACTCCTGTTCCTAATTCTTATGTTCTTATGATACTAAAATTGGCTGTGTGGTTGATAATGAAGAAGAAAGCTGTGGACTGCAAGAAGATATCAATCAACTGGTCAGGTAGGCAGAACAGTGGCAAATGAGGAACAAAGGGGAATGCATGTCTACAGATCCCTGAAAGTAGCAGGCCAGGTACTTAAGGTGGTTAAGAAGGCATATGGAATGCTTGCCTTTATAAGTCGAGGCATAGAATACAAGAGCAGGAGGGTTATGCTTGAACTCTATAAAACACTGGTTAGGCCACAGCAGGAGCACTGCATGCAGTTCTGATCACCGCATTACAGGGAGAAAGTGATTGCCTGGAGAGGGTACAGAGGAGATTTACGGGAATGTTGCCAGGAGTGGAGAATCTAAGCTACGAGGACAGATTAGATAGGCTGGATTTGTTTTCATTGGAACAGAGGAGGCTGAGGTGTACAAAATTATGAGGGGCCTAGATATAGTGGATAGAAAGAGCCTATTTCTCTTAGCAGAGGGGTCAACAACCAGGGGGCATAAATTTAAAGTAATTGGTCGAAGGTTTAGAGGGGATTTGAAGGCAAATTTCTTCACGCAGAGGGATGTGGGGGTCTGGAACTCACAGCTTGTAAGGATGGTAGAGACAGAAACTCTCACCACATTTAAAAAGTACTTGGATGTGCACCTGAAGTGTCGTAACCTGCAGGGTTATGGACCTAGAGCTGGAAAGTGGGATTCGGCTGGATAACCTCTTGTTGGCCAGCATGGACACAATGGGCTGAAATGTCCTCCTTCCATGCTGTAAACCTCTATGATTCTATGGGCTAGAATTTGCCCAAAGCTTGCCAGCACCTGATTGCCACCCAAAAAACCGCTAAGGCTGGGAAGATTATCGCCGGCGAAAACTTCCCGAAAATTTTTTTTTAAATCCGCCCAAAGAAAAATATGGGCCTTGTACCCCCGATCTGGGCGAAAAAGTGCAATTTCAACTAGATTGGGCGGTGCCTTAAGAAAATGGGCGATAAATTAAAAAATCTATAAAAATTTACCCCGAGGCTGCGGGTTGGGCCTAATATGAGAAAAAGAATAAAAATAATTTATTAAAAAATCAAAAAAACATTCCCAACACACTTTTAAATTAAATCATCCCAACAGATTTTGAAAATAAATAGTAAAAAATCACTCACTTACCTTTTTCTTGCAGACCAACTTACCGACCGCCCAGCTCCGCTGATCGTCCTGGGCGGTTTAATTTTTTTTTCCATACTTACCTACGGGTCCCTGCTCAGCCAAAAATCACGCCAGGGCGATCTGTGGACGATGCACGCCGGCAGTCTGCTCCCCAGCGGGACTTCGAAACAGCCGGCGTGTTTCAGTTGGCGAATTTTTCGCCGACCCGGTTCTCGCCCAAAACAGCCAATACCGCCGAGAAACTGGGCAGTGAACCAGTACAAATTCTCGCCCTTTGATTCTATGAAGGCGAATAACACCAGGCTGCATTTATCTGATTCAGATCAGCAGCAGCAGATTTCCCAGAAGCAGGTTTCCTCCTCATACTTTTGCAGGTGGTGTATGACAGAAAAACGATGGAAGGTAATGACATCAGAGAAGGGAAAAAGATAAAGCCTACATTTCCTTTTGTGAAAAGAAAACCTCTGGGGGAGAGGAAAGGCATAAAAGAGGCATCCTTTCATAAGGTTTAGGAAAATAGATAATTTTTAGAATAAAAATGAGAGCTGTGTTTTTTTCAAACTTGATGGGACATAGAAATTTAATACCTGACCCAACTGCGTATCCCATTATAATTTTGGCTTGGTTGTCTGTTTTAAGAAATGTTTCAGTTCATATTAAGTGATATGTCACTTTTGGGGGACAGTTCACTGACCCTTACGATGAGGTAGGTTTGTACATGTTTTTTTTAATTTTATTCATTCCCAGATGTAAGCATGTCTTTACAGACTTTGAAATACAAATACAATTAGTTGCTTTGTACAGCTCGACTTGAAAAAATAGCTTTTTGTGGTATTTGTTTCTGAGTGTTGAAATATGTTTTTGTTATTCTGTATGAAAACCATCTATTCCCCCTCCCTTGGACTGCCTGTTTAATAATTTATATAATGTATTTTTGCTTACTGTAACAGGAGTAAAACCTAGGTCAGCATGGGCTATTGATCCATTTGGGCACACATCTACTATGGCATATCTGTTAAAACAAACTGGTATTTCAAATATGCTAATTCAAAGAGTCCACTATTCTGTGAAGAAACACTTTGCTACTCAAAGGAGCTTCGAATTCTTTTGGCGGCAGAATTGGGGTAAGTGAAATTAGTATAATGTATCTAATGGCACAATAACTGGTTTTAAACATTGAGGTTACAGTTCTTAAATTTCTAATAGCTACTGTACTAGTGCAAATTTAAACACCAATTATTTTGGTGCTGAAATCATAGCTTGCATTGTGCCTCATCATTTACTGTGTTGGGTAGAGGGCTGAATAGGTGCAAGGACCCACTGTTCAATGCCACCGGAGAGCGACATGTAAATTTCAAATATTAATGTGACAGTCATGGAATTCAATCTCCAAAGTAAAAATTCCAGAAAATATTGGCCTGGAATCAGCGGTCGTGATGATGGCGAACTGGCAGCATTCGCCGTCATTCGCCTTTGAAAACTGACAGCAACTTTGCGATTCATTGGAAATCCCGAAGTTGTGGTCAGTCATGGACAGCTGCAAAACAGGCTGTGTTGCGGGCCTCTGCCCCACAGAGCCAGCAATCTGTGTAATCAGCCAAATCATTGTAACTGACTACAACTTCGGCTCTTTCACAGTAAGTACGCTGTTAAATTCCCCACTAAAAGTTAAACCCAAAGATATTGAGGCCAAAAATTGCCCCCTTTTTTTTTTAAGGCCATACCGACTGGGGGGCAAGCGGTGGGGCCAACCCATCCGTAATTGCTCCCGGGTCGGGGACAGTGGAAATGGGTTTCTGTCGCGCCCCATGTTTCCACCCCGCCCGGCGCTCCGACCCGTTGTTGGCCACGTGGTGATCCCTTCCTGCCCGGCGGCGACCCCTTTTCCGTGTCGCGGGGGAAATCGCCCTGCAGGAGCGCAGCTGCCGCTGGTTGGTGCCACTGACAGCTTCAGAAGATGGGAAGCTGCCAGTGGCTGGGTGTTGCGGCCGCCCTTAAAGGGACAGGCGCACCGCCACGGCCACCATTTTGTTTTAATTGGAGTCGGCCCGACAATGGCGGGCGCTGCTTCGGCCGGGCCGCTAACAGGAAAACTAATTTTAATTTTGTGCAGTTTGAATTTTGTCTACTTCAATAAAAATTAAAGTTTGTCCATCTTTATCTCAAGTTTGCCTTTTCTCCTTGTGAGAGCCCGATACATATTTTACTCTCTAACTATTTTGAAAAGGTAGAATTTTAAGAGCTTACTCACTTCCTTGTTCACAGTCTGTGAGAATTCTGCCTTTTGATTGGCTGCTTCAACTGCCTGTTGCCATCACAGCAGTTCGCACAAGGGAATCTCCGCTAACTTCCATTGATTTGAAGATTGGAAAATCTGAAGTTCTCGACACAGGGATTGTGAGATCCTTTCACGAAGCGTATTTCAGGGCCAGCAGCAAAGTGAAGTGAACACCTTTGCTTTGCTGCTGACTGCAAATTCTGGGCCATTTAATAAAAATGATATTTAACTTATTAAATCACAGTAAATCAGTAACACCATATATACTCCGATTGTTATAAAATCATTTGATGCACTGTGAGCAGTGCCAAGGGAGTTCTACTAGTCATAAATAAATATGTCTCAAAATATTTCATACATTAAAACATTAATTAACAGACAATTATTTCTAATTCTGTAATTATTGGTGCAACATAAATATCTACCAAATTATGACTGCTTCTCAGATCATATTATCATCATCATAGGCAGTCCCTCAGAATCGAGGAAGACTTGCTTCCACTCTAAACATGAGTCCTTAGGTGGCTGAACAGTTCAATAAGAGAACCACAGTTCCTGTCACAGGTGGGGCAGATAGTCGTTGAGGAAAAGGGTTGGTGGGACAGGTTTGCCGCACGTTCTTTCCGCTGCCTGCTCTTGATGCTCTCGGCAATGAGACTCGAGGTGCTCGGCGCCCTCCTGGACGCACTTCCACAACTTAGGACAGTCTTTGGCCAGGGATTCCCAGGAGTCAGTGGGGATTATTGCATTTTATCAGGGAGGCTTTGAGGGTGCCCTTGTACCGTTTCCTCTGCCCACCTTTGGCTCGTTTGCCGTGAAGGAGTTCCAAGTAGAACACTTGCTTTGGGAGTCTTGTGTCTGGCATGCGAACGGTGTGGCCTACTCCGCGGAGCTGATCAAGTGTGGTCAGTGCTTCAATGCTGGGGATGTTGGCCTGGTCGAAGACGCTAATGTTGGTGCGTCTGTCCTCCCAGCGGATTTGCAGGATCTTGTGAAGACATCGTTGGTGGTATTTCTCCAGCGACTTGGTGTCTACTGTACTCAGATCATATACACTCTGTAGAAAGTGGATCTGTTTATCTGTTTGTTACAGATGTGATGAACGATGACAATGCTAGTTCCTTGTTAATGGTGCCCTTGTTCCAGGTGAAACTTTTACTCTCTCTCACTGTGGTCATTCCCTTGCAATGGCCCCCAACTTCGTTCCCTCAGGTCCAAGACTTGAGTGTATCTGTCACACAACTGGTTTAGCCATCCATCGCCAGATTTGTCTGGACCACAAAGCATTATCAGCCCTGCTATCCTCTGCCAAAATCACTTACTACTCCAGAATCATCCTGGAGAGCAAAAATAAGCCCTGGTTTATTTTGCCTATTACCACCGTCTCCTTAAACCCCATTCCCCTGCCTCTCCCACCCTCATCTCTAACAAGTATGAGGAGCTCATGGAGTTGTTTGTCACTAAGATTGAGACCATCCATTCAGTTGCCTCTGCCATATGCTTCTCCTCTGTTCTAGGTCGGAATCCACACATGTCTCTCTTTTCTCACCTATCTCCAATCATGACCTTTCTAAACTCATTTGGTCGATGAAACCCACATCTTGCTCCCTTGACAAGATCCCCTCTAAACTACTGACAACCCACCTTCCATTCCTGGCCTCCATGTTTGCTGACATTATAACTGATTCCCTCTCCTCAGATATTGTCCTGCTCCATTTCAAAAACGGTGTCTTCACCAACCTTCCCCCTAAGTCGTGTGGCTGCGCAGTGATTGGGATGTCCTCCAGCAAGTTTAAAGGACCGCGCATCTAAAATAAAGATTAGAGGAAACATATCCGCCCTTTTCCTCAAAAAAAACCTACCTTGCAAACTACTGCCTCATCTCCAAAGTCCATGAGTTTTTTTTTTCTTTATTCATTCACGGGATGTGGGCATTGCTGGCAAGGCTAGCATTTATTGCCCATCCATAATTTCCCTTAACTGAATGGCTTGCTGGGCCATTTTAGAGGGCAGTTCAGAGTCAGCCACATTGCTGTGGGTCTGGAGTCACATATAGGCCATGCTGGTTAAGGATGGCAGATTTCCTTCCCTAAAGGACATTAGTGAACCTGTTGGGTTTTTCCGACAATCCGGTATTTACTTAGTCACCATTACTGATACTAGCTTTTTAATTCTGGCTTTATTTAATTAACTGAATTTAAATTCCCTATGTTGTTGTGGGATTTGAACTCGAGTCACCGGATTATTAGTCCAGGCCTCTGGATCACTAGTCCAGTAACATAACCATTACGCTACCACTCCCCTGAATGTGTTGTCCCCTCCCAAATCAATGCCTGTGTTTTCCACAAATGTTTGAATCTCTCCCATCAGGTGCTTCAAAAAGGAAATATTTGCAGGTCTATTGGGGAGGGAGTTGGAGAGTGGGATTAATTGGATAGCTCTTTCAAAGAGCTGGCACAAGCACGAATTACCTCCTTTTGTGCTGTAAGATTCTATGATTTCCTTTCTATCACAACACTGAAATGACTAATTAGAGTCACAAATGAAATCTACTATGACTGGTTCTCTAATTCTCATTGACCCCTCTGCAGTGTATGATATGGTTGATCACACCACACTTCCTCCAATTGCTGCCTTCTGTTGTCCAACTTAGTGGGACTACCCGAGCTTGTTTCCACTCTTGTGTATCTGATGATGGGCATAGCATTGTCAGCAATGGCTTCTCTTCCTGCCCCCGAACCTTAACCTCTGGAGTACCCCTAGGATCTATCCTTGGCCCCTCCCTTTCCTCATCTGTAAGCAGCCCCTTGGCAAAATGAACTAAAGAATGGGTTAAGGTTCCACAGCATAGAATAATGCGGCCATTCGGTCATCATGCATGTGCCAGCTTTTTGAAAGAGCTAAAAATAGCAGTTTAACTCTTTTACAGAGCAGTGTTCCACTAATGGATATATGCACCATGTGCTTTGGTGCTGAGCCAGACGTGTATGCTGACGATACTCAGCTCTGCAACTTTGCCACCTCTTTTGATTCCTCCACTGCCTCTATGTTGTCAGACTGATTGGCCAATATCCAGTCGTGAATGAGTTATTAAAACCCTCATTCATGCCTTTTTCACCTCCAGACTCGATTATTCCAATGCTCTCCTGAATGGCTTCCCATCCTCCACCCTCCACCCTCCATAAACATCAGTTCATATAAAACTGTGCTGCCTGTATCCTATCCCGCACCAAGTCCCACTCACTTATCACACCTGTGCTTGATGAACTATATTAGCTCCCGGTCCACAAACTCCTCCAGTTTAGAATTCCCATCCTTGTGTTCAAATCCCTATGTAGCCTCCCCCCTCCCTATCTCTATAATCTTCTCCAACCCTACAACCCTCTGAGAACTGCTTTCATTCAACTCTGGCTTCTTGTGCAACCCCCTCTGCTTGTTATGAAAATCTTTGTCTATTGGCAGTCTGATTGTGTCTTCACTCAAACCTTGTTTTTATTTTAATTTCAGACCAGAGTGGAAACACGGACATCTTATGTCATATGATGCCCTTCTATAGCTATGATGTTCCTCATACTTGTGGCCCTGATCCTAAAGTCTGCTGTCAGTTTGACTTCAAACGTCTTCCTGGAGGTAGAATTAATTGTCCTTGGAGGATACCTCCAGTTGAAATACACGATGGCAATGTTCAGGAAAGGTAAGTTATCTAAAATTTTCAATCATCAAATTCAAAATTCAGTTCAAAATCTGTATCAAAGAGTTATCGGAAGTAGATTTTTGCACACCTCCTTGTGATCATTGAAAGGAGGATAACAGCATATTGTTCCCTGCCATCTCTGGCATGGAAATGGTATGTGTTTCAGGGAAATTCAAAGCTCCCATGTCTGGATATTTCTTTTGTATTCATTATTGTACTCACCAAATGCTACAGGGGGCTGGAGAAATTGAGGAATAACACTTATTTTGAGATGTTTTGATTTCAAGTGACATTGTGATCTTGGAGCACGAACCATACGGGCCACCTCCTTCCTGTGTGTTATAAAAGCACCTACCCCCCTCTCCCACGACTGTGGGTGGGGGAGAGGTCCCCTCAATTTATTTTCACATTTGTCATGCAAGTAATATTCAGACATTTTAAAACATTATTAAAGGAAATTTTCACTCTAGTTTTGTTCCTGCTTTTGGCAATTTTCCTGTGTGTTTTCAAAAAAAGAAAAGAAAGCAATATGATAAGATGTCTGCATTAAAGCATTGTGTGAAATGCAATCAAGACATACCCATCATGAACTGGAGCACTGAGTCCAATTGCTTATCTACCTTCACTGCTTATCTACCTGAGATAAGCTTAATGCAGCGATTAGGTATTGGCTCAGCTGCTCATTGCCATAACCAGCTGAGCTATTGAGGGAGCGTTCTCCCTCCCATGCCCTTGATGGCAGAGGACTTTTCTAAATTGGATATCTGGGACATTTTGTTTACCAAAGCATATACAAAATAGCAGAGCCGGCCGTTATTACTGATTGTGGTAATTGATCTTCTAAAATTGTCAATGACATTCTAGGAGCATATAAGTGATTGTATCTCTTCTCTGGGAATCTTTAGGAACACTGAAATGTATGGGACCAGAAAAGACCGTTGTGTATCATGAGGTTATCCCTTATCCCCATATTATACATTGCTGCCTTTTTACCTTTTCTTATTACATTGCTGAACTGACTGGCACTATTTAGAAAGGAAGGCTCTCTGCCTTTCTCTGAATTTTTCAGCCTCAACCTCCTGTGGTCTGTCTTTTTCTCCCCATGGAGGGAGAGAAACCAGAAGCTCAATCTCTGTCCCCGCGCGTCCCTCTGCATTGAGAATTGGCCTGTTAAACTGCCAAACAAAGTTACCACCTTGAATTAGAAACCTCCCACTCGCTCTCCCCCACCCCCCCCCCCACTTTCCCTCCACTGGTATAATAGCCATGGCAACTGCATTAGTTGTTTAGCTCATGAATGCAAGTCATTCTTGTATTATAGATTATAGGTATGAATGTATCAGAAATGTGCTTATGATATTGTCCACCCCATTGTCTCAAACTGATATTGTACTGCCAGACTACACCATTTTGAAGGTCATTTATTCTGATACCCACATTAATTGCATCTAATTAACATCCAGAATAACTTGTATGTTCTTGAGAATTAACCCCTTGTGAACTGAATTTAACTTAATAGCCATATTATTTTGATTCATTCTCGAGATGTGGACATTGCTGGAAAGTCTGGCATTTTTTGCCCATCCTTAGCTGCCAAGACAAGGTGGTGGTCGGGCTTCTGCTTATACTCTTCAGCTCTGTGTGGTGAAGGTGCGCCCACAAAGCTGTTGGGTATGAATTTTCAGGATCTTGACCCAACGACAATGAATGATTAGTGATATATGTCCAAATGAAGCAGTTTGTGCCCACTTGTGATTTTCAGGCTTGGACTGATAAGTGGAAGTAATATTCATGCCACACAAGTGCCAGGCAATGAATATCTCCAACAAGAACGAGTCAAACCACCGCCCCATAACATTCAATGGCATTACCATCGCTGAATTCCCCACCGTCAACATCTTGGAGATCACCATTGACCAGAAACTTACCTGGACCAACCACATAAGAGTAGGTCAAAGGCTGGGTATTCTGCAGCAACTATCTCACCTCCTGACTCCACAAAGCCTTTCCACCATCTATAAGGCACAAGTCAGGAGTGTGATGGATTACTCTGCACATGCCTGGATGAGTGCAGTTCCAACAACACTCAAGAAGCTCAACACAATCCAGGTCAAAGCATCCCCATCCATCACCTTAAACATTCACTACCTCCACACCGTAGCTTCAATGCGTACCATCTGCAAGATGCACTGCAGCAACCCGCCAAGGTTTCGTCAACAGCACCTCCCAAATCCGCGACCTGAGCCACCTAGAAGGACATGGGCAGCAGGTGCATAGGAACACTATCATCTCCAAATTCCCCTCCAAGTCACACCATCCTGACTTGGAACTCTGTCTTCATTCCTTCATCGTCGCTGTGTCAAAATCTTGGAACTCTCTCCGTTACAGCACTGTGGGAGTACCTTCACTACATGGACTGCAATTAGGGATGCGCAATAAATACTGGCTTTGCCAGCGACGCCCATATCCCATGAACGAATAAAAAACAATCAGGATGGTGTGTGACTTGTAAAGAAACTGGGAAGTGATGGTGTTCCTATGCGCTTGCTGCCCTTGTCCTTGTAGGTGGTGGAGGCCGCAGATTTGAGAGGTTATGCGGAAGAAACTTAGGTGAGTTGTTGCAGTATATTCTGCAGATGGTGTACACTGCAGCCCTGGTATGCTGGTGATGGAGGGGGTTAATGTTTAGGCTGATGGATGAAGTGCCAATTAAGTTAACTCCTCTGTCCTGGATCAAAATATAAATGCATCCTATAATTCTTTCCTGGCCAAATGGGTAAACATTTCAAAATGTGCCGACTTCCTTCGGTGGCTTCAATCTGTCCATCAGTTATTTATCTTTACATTTTTTTTGCCTACATAACAACGGTGACGACATTTCAAAAATAGTGAATTGCTGTGAAGTGCTTTAGCAGTTCCTGAGATCATGAAAGGCACTACATAAATATAAGCTCTTTTTTAGAATTTCATTATCTTGCCCCAGAAATTCTTCCCCTATAGTAGTTGCAGTTATTTTTCATTATTGTGTGCTTTTTGACTGGCCAGCATTCAATGAAGGATGATAAGAGAACAAGGAAATTAAAGTAAAGGTGAACAAAGGAAAAGGAGATAAAATCATTTACATTTATCATATTTACACCTGGTTTGATCGTTCATGTATACAAATTTGGGAAAACCACGCAAAGCTTAACTGGCAGAGAACAATAAAATAACTTGGAAACTAAGAAATGTAAACCAAACAAATAAATTTACGTTTAAAGCACAGCATAAGCCAAAAACTTGGCTCAGTTGATAACACTCCCAGCTTCGAGTTAGAAAGTTGTGGGTTCAAATCCCATTCTGGTTTTGATGAGACACTAAACCAAGTCTCTATCAAAAACCGATGAATGCATCATTCAGCTCATTTACTGTTTGTGGGATCTTTCTGTGTGAAAATTGGTTGCTGCATTAGGTAACAGATGCAGCTACTTCACATTTCATAGATTCATCACAGATTATAAGACACCAAGTAAATGCAAGTTTCTTCTTTTCCTTTGTGCTTTGCTAAGTACACATAGGTAATTTTGTCTTTTTAATGATTCAGTACATCAAATATTTTAAATCTTTTCTTTCTGTTTGAAGAGTTGACCTCCTCTTAGACCAATATAGAAAAAAGTCCAAACTTTTCCGCACCAAAGTGGTCTTGGTTCCTCTGGGAGATGATTTTCGCTATGACCAATGGTCAGAATGGGACCAGCAGTTTCAAAATTATCAGAAGCTGTTTGATTATATGAACTCCCATCCAGAGCTCCATGTTAAGGTATGTTAAATCCTAGAGTGCAGCACATTAAGCACATCTGTATAGTTTGATGTGAAGAAATACATTTATTTTACCATTTTGTTTTCTGTAATATATACAGATTATGAAATGCTTTAAATTATTAATTTATTGTTTTCCTCATACAAACTGACGGTTTATAAAAAATATACGAAGATACAAAAATGGTGAACAGGAAAAATACCACCTGGTCCTTCTAGGCATAGTCATGTTGCAACTGAGCATTATACTCTCTACAATCTGCCATGTAATCTGCTGAGATAGTAGGGTGGGGGGGGGGAAATTTTTAAAAATTCTAGGCCAATTCAGGGAAAATAAATTGTGTCAAATTATTTTATGACCCCTGAAAACGATCAAAACGAGTTCTAGGAGATTACGATGGCAATTATTATTATTTGCAAATGCACAAGTGGTATATTAAGGATTGTTTAAAAAAAATACAACGTAGGGTGATAAACTGTCATTCAAAATGTCAAAAGTGTCAGATGAATATAAGAACATAAGAAATAGGAGCAGGAGTAGGCCATTTGGTCCTTCAAGCCTGCTCCACCATTTAAAGAGATCATGGCTGATCTGATCCTGGGCTCAGCTCCATCATCATCATCATCTTCGGAATCGAGGAAGACTTGCTTCCACTCTAAAAATGAGTCCTTAGGTGGCTGAACAGTCCAATATGAGAACCACAGTCCCTGTCACAGGTGGGACAGAGAGTCGTTGAGGGAAGGGGTGGGTGGGACAGGTTTGCCACACGCTCTTTCCGCTGCCTGCGCTTGGTTTTTGCATGCTCTCGGCGATGAGACTCGAGGTGCTCAGCGCCCTCCCGGATGCACTTCCTCCACTTGGGGCAGTCTTTGGTCAGGGACTCCCAGGTGTTCGTGGGGATGTTGCACTTTTATCAGGGAGGCTTTGAGGGTGAGCTCAGCTCCACTTCCCTGCCCACTCCCCATAACCCTTCACTCCCTTATCGTTCAAAAATCTGTCTATCACCAACTTTAAATATATTCAGTGACCCAGCCTCCACAGCTCTCTGGGGTAGAGAATTCCTCAGATTTATGACCCTCTGAGTGAAGAAATTCTTCCTCATCTCAGTTTTAAATGGGTGACCCCTTAATGTGAAGAATGTCGAACGCCTTAGATAGACATCGTTAATGCTTTAGGCTTTCAGTAGCCTTGGGGTCAACATTGTGGAGTCTGGAAAATCCTCCTGGTAGACCAATATAAAATGAGCAGCCATTTAGTAGTTGTGTGGCAACCTCACTGTAACTACATAGGGCTATTTCTGAGTTCCCACATGTGGTCATTTGCTGCACGCCAAAATGGTTGAGCTTGCACCAGAAATAGAAAGGCAGTTTGAAGCCAGTCAGTCTTCTTATTAGGCTGGGTGATGAAGAAGAAGTTTCTTAGAGGGAACAGCTGATTTCTATTCTGTTTGCCATCATGAGGCAGTGTCAATGACGATAAGGCACACTATCCAACATCCCATCTATCTTCATATCGAGTGATATCAGCCACAGTCAAGAACTTGCCCTAGTTCTCTTATGAACACTTTTAGTGAATCCATACTAACTGCATGAGTTGACATCTTATTCCAAAGGTCAATGACACTCTGAAAAGAAAACCCTACTGACATGTAACCTAGTTCTATGTTTTTGTAATTTATAATAATTTCCCCTGTTTTTTTTCCCAAACCTATCGAATTCATCTATCCGCATTGACATAATCTTGTTCCTTAATTATTTAATTTTTTAAAATCTCATAATATTCCTGTGAAGCGCCTTGGGACGTTTCACTATGTTAAAGGCCCTATATAAATACAAGTTGTTGTATAGAGTATAAAGTTATCATTGAAGGATAGGAATAATACTGTTCAGAAGGATATCCAGGATTCTGACATTACCTGGAAAAAGGCATGGGTGCAAGCCTAAAATAGCATGCCGAGGGCTGTAAAGGGACTTGGAGACAGACATATCAAAATTGGATAAATTAATATTTTTTACAGGCGAAAATCAACTGGAGACATTTCCCTTTTTAAGGTCTAGAAATTCGGCAGGCTTGCGCCCATTTACTGCCGTTTCACTACTGTGGCGGGGCGTAAAAAGTGATTTTTTTTGGGGGGGGTGGGGCGGTAAACGTGGCGCACACAATTTAGCGCCTGGGTGGAAAATTCGGCACGGTTTTATGCCGGCGGTAAAAATTATCGGCTGCCTTTTTTTTCACCGTTTTTATGACGTACGCAGGATGACTTTATAAAGTTCCCAATGACCAGGGAGGCAAAGAATGAGAGGGCGATAGGTTTTGCACGAATTGCTGGCTTCCCCAAGGTTCAAGGTACGCATATCGCCCTGCAAGCACCTTTCGAGGAGCAAGAGGTTTACTGAAACCGAAAGAGATTCCACTCCATAAATGTCCAGATTGTGAGCGACCATACTCAGCACATCATGGCAGTCAGGGAGCATCCATCTTGCGTGAGAGAAGTGTATCATACCTGTTTGAGGGTTAGCCACAATGCCATAGCTGGATGCTGGGGGACAAAGGTTACGGCCTCGCCACCTGGCTCATGACCCCCCCTCTGGAACCCTCAGACACAAGCCGAGCAGCGCGATAATGACAGCCATATAGACACATGCAACATCGTCAAAGACAATTGGAGTGCTCATGCAGTGCTTCCGATGCCTCAACCACTCTGGAGGCAGCCTGCAATGCTCCCCTCAGCAGGTCGCTGAGTTCATTGTGCAACTTAGCCATCATGAGGGGACAGGAATTGCCACTGGGGTCTGCAGGACCACCTCAGGAGAGAGGGGAGGAGGAGGTCGAGGAGCCTGGTGATTAATCCATGCTACCACCCCCACCACCACCACAGGGGAGGCCTCGTGGAGCTTTTGCCACTGCAAAAGTCATGTCAGCAGCTCATAAATCAACGCTTTGCTTGAACAGTGAAAGGCACGTTTCACCATTGCCTGCCCATTCTATCCCACCATGTTGACTCTTTCCCCTCTTATTCTACAAATGAGACACTGCACAAGAATGGTTAAGGTGAACAAAAGAATCTATGAAACATTTGTAAATCTATGAAACATTTGTACATCCTTGAAACTTTGTACTCTTAATTTTGAAACGTACTTAAATTTTTAACTTGAACACAATTTGTAAAACTTTAAAAACTTTTATAAAATAACCAAAACAGGAAACCTACAGCAAGCCAGCAACAAAACAACAACAACAATCCCTGCACCGAACGTCTTTTAACTGCGGCCACCTTTCTCCCTACCCCTACCCGCATTGGTACCAAGACGGTATGCAGCAAAGCGCGCAGGGCGCAGCTGTTGTTGGGGGAGACAATGGAGATGCCATTGGACCTCCTGGAGAAGCTCTGGGTATGGAAGGCCCGGTTTCTGAGTCGGAAGGCTCTCACTTGGTCTCCCCACTCACAGGTGCCGTTGGTTTGAGTGACACTGGGGACTGCAGTGCCAAAAGTTGCGACCATCAGTTGCCTCGGCATTGACAGCCTCGAAGATGTCCCGGATTGCAGATTATGTCGCAGATTGTGTTGCAATGTTGCCAGAAATGCCACCCACGACCTGGAGGAGCTCTCGACCGAGTTCGCTGCTCCATTGACAGTCCCACCAGGTGTGCGTCTGCCTGTCATTTAGCAAACCGGCTTTGCCGACTCAACCTCCGAAGAGACGGCATACGGTGTTCAACCATGGGGGTGCGTTGCTGCACATGACTTGGACTCGCTGCCTCGGATGGGACAAAGCCTCCAAGGAACTTGTGGCCGCAGCTAAAAGATGTGCTGACTGCATCGCCCCCTCCATCCCTAGCACCCTCTCCACCCCCACCACCACCACCCCCGCAACAGCTTCATGAATTTGTTCCTCTGGTGGAGGGTCCTCATTTTCCTTCTTGACCCACACACGATGGGTTGAGGTGGAGGCTTGCAGAGGCCGATATGCCGCCTCAGAATTCTCATCTGCAAAATAGAAAACAACAGACGAGTGGTTAGCAGCAGGGGAGGGGGCAGAGTGACATGAGTAAGGTCACAAAGCACAGGCTTATTTGAAGGACCACCACTACTGCATTATATGTCGTCGAGAGACACTGCATCACATTACCTGAACCCGAGTCCACAGAGACTGCATCACATGATCTCAATCCAGCCCGGGGATTTTGCAGGACTTACCCGCAGTTTTGACCATGGGCTCAGCATCTGCATGGGTAGTTGACCTCCCGGAGACACCAATTAAGCCAGCCAGGCACTCCTCCAGGTCTATTAAGGGATGCGTATTGGGCGGACCATCGCTTGTCCGTCGCTGCTCGCGGTGATTGTGCGAAAACTGTTCCTGCAAAAATGACAATAGGAATGATTACCAGAGTGCTCTTCTGCTCTTGTGGCACACACAGATAGCCATCAACGCGTTTATACCATACTGTGTGCATTTAATTCAGCCGTCTGTTAATGGCCCTGGTAGTTGCACGTGGTTCATGAGGAAGACATCGACATGCAGAAACATCTTTTAAGATGTCAAAAAGCAGTCTTAATATTGTGTAACGATCATGGCAAATAAGGTGTAACACTAAGCCTACCTACAGCACGTGTGTCAGATTTACAATTTAAGTAATCAAAGAGTGTATGAGTAAAAATATTACTTATTCTCACGTCCCTGCAATGATTATTCTACCTTTTCCTGCATTGCTGGTGGTCCCTGTGAATGTCGTCTGCTGAGGAGACCTCAGCAACGGAGGTCTAAAATCTCCTTACAATGGGAGGTGGTTTACTTCGACCCCTCCTATTAAACTCCCTCCATCTACCCTCAGTTGCTGTTATAAGTGCCTCATTCGCATCGGAACTAAATTTCCTTGCCCTCTGCCTGCTATGATCATCCTGCTGCATCTTCTCCTGTCTCTGAAAAATGGCAGATTGAGAGCTGGGTGTACTGTGCATGCGCGGGCGCACCCTGACACCTGGGAAAAAAAAAATCGCGAGGAAAAAAATTGCGCTTGTGCAGAAGATCCATTTTTTTTTCAGATCGCTGAATTCGGCGCCGGCACACCAATTCCATCGTGCAAGGCCGGATTTTACTGCTACCGCAGGTCACCGGTTGGCGAATTTGGCAGCCTCCAGCATTCCGGCGGTAAAAGTAAATTAAATCATCGATTACCGCCCAAAAAACGGTCACAGCACCAATGTCTAGCCGAAGAATTTTGCACTATAGAAGGCTGGAGAGGAATTTCCCTTAATTATTTTCTGTCTTTAATTGACATTGGGTTGTTTTATCTTTATTTTTATATCTCCCAGGAGATTACGTGGCTGCGGATATGAGGGACCATTAGGGAGTCATGATGCTAAGTTGTATCACGATTGTTTGGGATAGGCTCAATGAATGTGCCAGTCTTTTCTTGTCCATATTTTCATATGTTCCTCTATTTGGTTTGCTCCTATTGCTTCAGATAATTATTAGTCACTGGTTTAAATGGTAGTTCAGCTTCTACCAATAGCACTATTTAGTCAACAATTGAGTAACTTATAAATAATGTACCAGTGAAACATTATATAGAATAATGGAGGCAGAAGATGTTGGTAAGGTTCTTACTGAATACTTTGCATCTGTTGTCACAAAGGAAAGGGGCTATCAAGGAGGAGTGTGAAATTCTGGATGAAATAAATATAATGAGAGAGGAAGTATAAAGGGGTTTAGCAGCTTTGGAAGTAGATAAGTCCCCAGGCCTGGATGAAATGCATTCCAGGCTGTTGAGCGAAGTAAAAGAAGAAATAGCAGAGGCCTTGACCATCATTTTCCAGTCCTCTTTGGATCTGAGCATGGTGCCGGAGGATTGGAGGACTGCTAATGTAGTAAGGGAGAAAGGGATAGGCCAAGTAATTACAGGCCTGTCAGCCTAACCTCAGTGGTGGGAAAATTATTGGAAAATATCCTGAAAGACAGGATAAATCTGCATTTGGAAAGGCAAGGATTAATTAGGGACAGTCAGCGTGGATTTGTTAAGGGAAGATCGTGTTTGACTAACCTGATTGAATTTTTTGAGGAGGTAACCAAGAGGGTTGATGAGGGTAGTGCGTACGATGCAGTATATATGGACTTTAGCAAGGCTTTTGATAAGGTCCCACATGGTAGACTGGTCATGAAGGTTAAAGCTCATGGGATACAGGGCAAAGTGGTAAGTTGGTTCCAAAATTGGCTTGGAGGTAGGAAGCAAAGGGTAATGGTTGATGGATGTTTTTGTGACTGGAAGGATGTTTCCAGTGGGTTCCGCAAGGCTCAGTACTGGGTTCCTTGCTTTTTGTGGTATATATCAATGATTTAGATTTGAATATAGGGAGTGTGATTCAGAAGTTTACATATGACACTAAAATTGGCTGTGTGATTGATAATGAAGAGGAAAGTCATGGGCTGCAGGAGGATATCAATCTACTGGTCAGGTGGGCAGAGCAGAGGCAAATGGAATTTAATTCAGAGAAGTGTGAGGAGATGCACTTTGGGAGGGCTAACAAGGAAAGGGTATACACATTAAGCG
The DNA here is from genome assembly GCF_044704955.1 of Pristiophorus japonicus. Classification (NCBI taxonomy): domain Eukaryota; kingdom Metazoa; phylum Chordata; class Chondrichthyes; family Pristiophoridae; genus Pristiophorus; species Pristiophorus japonicus. The sequence goes on along the minus strand of NC_091977.1, from coordinate 153,375,213 downwards.
GTCGGCCACTTAATAGTGTAGATGAACAAAGGGACCTTGGAGTGCTTGTCCAGATCCCTGAAAGTAGCAGGCCAGGTGGTTAAGAAGGCATACGGAATGCTTGCCTTTATTGGCCGAGGCATAGAATATAAGAGCAGGGAGGTTATGCTTTAATTGTATAATACTTTGGTTAGGCCACAGCTGGAGGACTGCGTGCAGTTCTGGTCGCCGTATTATAGGAAGGACGTGATTGCACTAGAGAGGGTGCAGAGGAGATTTACTAGGATGCTGCCTGGAATGGAGAATCTTAGTTATGAGGACAGATTGGATAGGCTGGGTTTGTTCTCATTGGAACAGAGGAGGTTGAGAGGAGACCTTATTGAGGCGTACAAAATATTGAGGGGCCTGGACATAGTGGATAGTAAAGGCCGATTTCCATTGGTGGAGGGGTCTTTAACGAGGGGCATAGTTTTAAGGTGGTTGGTGGAAGATTTGGAGGGGATTTGAGGGGGGGCTTTCTTACACAGAGAGTCGTGGGGATCTGGAACTCGTTGCCTGGAAGAGTGGTGGATGCAGAAACCCTCACCACTTTTAAGAGATGGTTGGATGGGCACTTAAAGTGCAGTATCCTGCAGGGTTATGGATGTAGAGCTGGTAATTGGGATTAGACTGGATGACTTTTTGTTGGACGGCGCAGATATAATGGTAAATACTGCAGGGAATAGAATACGGCCAGCGTGATCTCCTGGACTAGTTTCGATTGCCTGGATGGGTCGGAGAGGAATTTTTTCTCCCTAAGTTGGCCTGGGTTTTTATCTGGTTTTTGCCTTTCCCAGGAGATCACATGGCTCCGGTTGGAGTGGAGTGTAGCATGTTTCAGTATAAGGGGTGTCGCAGTTGTGTGAGGCAGACTGGTTGGGCTGGGTGCTCTTTGCCTTTCCGTCATTGTTCATAGGTTCATATGTAACCTTTAGGGCTGCTGACCAAGGGCCATGCGGCTCTTTGTCGGCTGGCGTGGACATAATGGGCCGAAATGGCCGCCTTCTGCGCTGTAAATTTTTATGTTTCTTTCTTCTATGTTAATAACCAACATTGATACCTAAAAATATACATCCTATATATTTAGAAGATTTTGAGTCCAAACAGTTTCAGTGGCAGCTGTAAATTACCTTTTTTATGCCAGTAAAAGAAAATGTATTCTCCTGCAATGATCATATCAGGACCCAATACTTTTTTCATTAGATTTCAGTCTTTGATTACACTTGTCTTGAAGTAACTAAAAGAAAAAAAATCACTATATTTGGCCGCAGCTGAGCCGAATATGAATAAATCTCAAATTTCTGTTGGATCTTTATAATTAGTCATTGGTAATTATGCACTTGAACAGTAAATGTATCAATCAGTTCATGGACATTGTGAATCAGAATTTTACATGTTCAAATAAATCATGGGGAGGGGAAGCTTTCAAGTTCTGTGGGGGATAATTCCATACACTGCAGTAATAGTTTTTTTTTCATTTCAAAGACTTACCTGAATGATTTGAAATACACTAGCTTAATAGTAAATTTAGGCATTAAAATGAATATACTATGTACAGGTTGAACCTCCGGTATCCGGAACTCTCGGGACCTGGCCTGTTTTGGATAAGGGATTTTTCCGGACGAGGGGTGGTCACATGAAATTGGATGGTACAGATACTGAGCAAGGAGCCGGCTTGGGGCTGGGAGTATGGGGTGGGGGGGGCGGGGGCGGGCCTCGGTGGATTGCGGGGTTAGGCCGGCGATTGCAGGAGTCGGCAGCGAGGAAGGACTTCAACTTGTTCGTGTTGGAGTTCTGCGCATGCGCCACTCAGTGGCCGGGAATGGTTTCGGACGAGGGGTGGTTCCGGCTAAGGAGGTTCAATCTGTACTACATAGTTTAGGTGGAGGAACTTAAGTGAGAATGAAGAAATTAATGAGCTTTGCAGAGCGGTTAATGCAGCAAAATCTGATTTTATGGGGAACAAAATATTTAAAAGCTTGGTTTTATGGGAGACTGAATCCAAGTTTTTAAAAATCATGAAGTTGAGAAGTTATTTATGAAGAACTATAAGAGAACATGGAAAGTTGAATCTATTAGGAGGAAACTGCAGTCATTTTTCTTATTTTTTTACCCCATTTTATCCCCCCTCTCCCGCCCATTGAAGACATTGAAAGGTCACTGGGGCAAGGCCATTCGGCCTCGAGTAACCATTCTTCTTGTCTGAACTTAGACTATGACTGTTGATGAAACATTCTATTGGATGGGGGAGGCCAAAATCTTGACTGAAACTAATGTATTTACTCTATATGCATGAACGTGCCCTCCCAGTAGTGGTTTCTGGATAGCAGTCTGGTGCATGACCCCTCGCTGAATTTTTTTACTCCTTCCTATCTGGGCCAATTGTAGCACTTCAGCTTTTTAACGATTCATTGCACAATCTGAGATTGAATCTGCACCCTTTCTGCTGTATATACCTCACCTAAAAAGCAACTGTTTGCATGATATGAAGTCAGCATTTTGCACTTATCTGCTTATCTGCATTTGCAACGAAATACAGCACTAATTTTTAATTCTTCCCTCACACTTATCTGGAAAGAAGAGATGCCTAGCCAAAGATGATGGGGTGGCCAATAGCTTTGTCATAGAGGTGGATTTTAAGTAGGATATGAGGAGGGTGAGGTGAAGAGTGCTACGGTTTAGGGATGGAAATCCAGAGCATGGGGCCTGGGCAGCAATGGTGGGACAAAGAGAGGGGCGAATGCATAAGAGAGTAGAGTCTGAGAAAAATGATGTAGGAAAGGAGCTGGTTACAGAATTTGGGAGGGTAGAGGCCGTGAAGAGATTTAAACACAATGATGAGAATTTTAAATTCAGCCATTGCAGCAACCATGAACAATGTAGGTGAGTGATGGATGAGTGAGACAGCGTTCAGGATAAGATATGAGCTGCAGTGTTTTGGATGTGCTTAGGTTTATGGAAGGCGGAGGATGGAAAGCCAGCCAGGAGGGCATTGGAATAGTCAAGTCTGGAGAAGACAAAGATAAGGATGAGGGTTTCAGCAGCAAATGGTACTGAATTGGAATGGAGACAGGTGATGTTACAGAGGTGGAAGTAGCGACCTTTGTGATAAAGAGGATATATTGGCCAGTGTCTCAGCTGAATAGGTTGCAAGCAGTCTGTTTCAGCCTGGGACAGTAGCTGGCAAGGAGGTGGAATCGGTAGCAAGGTATGGTATTTGTGGGGGCTGATCCTAAGACCATGGCTTTTGTCTACCCAGTATTTAACTGGAGAAAATTGTGGCTCATGCAAGATTGTACATCAGACAGACAGTTTGAAACCTGGTAGTGGAGGTGGTGCAAAATTTGTGTTGTCAGTATGCATGTAGAAGATGATTCCATCTCTGCGGATGATGTCACCAAGAGGCAGCATGTAGATTGCAATGAGTAAATCCTTGGGAGATTCCAGAGGTAACAGTGTGCGGACGGGAAAAAAAGCCATTGCTAGAGATGCTCTGGGTATGATTGAAAAGGTAAGAGTGGATTCCAGAAGTGGCAGTCCCACTGAGCTGGGCAGCAGAGGAGATATGTTGGAAGAGGATGGTGTCAAAGGCTCAACATCCAGGGGTATTCAATATTCAGGAAGGAAAAGGAGGTGGGGTAGCGTTACTGGTTAAAGAGGAGGTTAACGCAATAGTAAGGAAGTACATTAGCTTGGATGATGTGGAATCTATATGGGTAGAGCTGCGAAACACCAAAGGGCAGAAAATGTTAGTGGGAGTTGTGTACTGACCACCAAACAGTATTAGGGAGGTTGGGGATGGCATCAAACAGGAAATTAGGGATGCGTGCAATAAGGGTACAGCAGTTATCATGGGTGACTTTAACCTACATATTGATTGGGCTAACCAAACTGGTAGCAATACTGTGGAAGAGGATCTCCTGGAGTGTATAAGGGATGGTTTTCTAGACCAATATGTCGAGGAACCAACTAGAGAGAAGGCCATCCTAGACTGGGTCTTGTGTAACGAGAGAGGATAAATTAGCAATCTGGTTGCGCGTGGTCTCTTGGGGAAGAGTGACCATAATATGGTAGAATTCTTCATTAAGATGAAGAGCGGCACAGTTCATTCAGAGACGAGGGTCCTGAACTTAAAGAAAGGAAACTTCGATGGTATGAGTCGTGATTTGGCTAGGATAGACTGGAAAATTATACTTGAAAGGTTGACGGTGGATAGGCAATGGCAGACATTTAAAGATCACATGGATGAACTTCAACAATTGTACATCCTGTCTGGTGTAAAAATAAATTGGGGAAGATGGCTAACAAGGGAAATTAAGGATAGTGTTAAATCCAAGGAAGAGGCATATAAATTGGCCAGAAAAAGCAGCAAACCTGAGGACTGGGAGAAATTTAGAATTCAGTAGACGAGGACTAAGGGTTTAATTAGGAGGGGGTAAATAGAGTATGAGAGTAAGCTTACAGGGAACATAAAAACTGACTGCAAAAGCTTCTATAGATATGTGAAGAGAAAAAGATTAGTGAAGACTAATGTAGGTCCCTTTCAGTCAGAATCAGGTGAATTCATAATGGGGCACAAGGAAATGGTAGATCAATTGAACAAATACTTTGGTTCTGTCTTCACTAAGGAAGACATGAATAACCTCCCGAAAATATTAGGGGACTGAGGGTCTAGCGAGAAGGAGGAACTGAGGGAAATCCTTATTTGTCAGGAAATGGTGTTAGGGAAACTGAAGGCCGATAAATCCCATGGCCTGATAGTCTGCATTCCAGGAATTGCTCCTAGAAATAGTAGATGCATTGGTGGTTATTTTCCAAAATTCCATGGACTCTGGATCAGTACCGATGGATTGGAGGGTAGCTAATGTAACCCCATTTTTTAAAATAGGAGGGAGAGAGAAAACAGGGAATTATAGATGGGTTAGCCTGACATCGGTGGCGGGGAAAATGCTGGAATCAATTATTAAAGATGTAATAGCATTTGGAAAGCAGTGACAGGATCGGTCCAAGTCAGCATGGATTTATGAAAAGGAAATCATGCTTGACAAATCTTTAGAGTTTTTTGAGGATAACTAGTAGAGTGGATAAAGGAGAACCAGTGGATGTGGTGTATTTGGACTTTCAAAAGGCTTTTGACAAGGTCCCACATGAGATTAGTGTGCAAAATGAAGGCAAATGGTATTGGGGTAATGTATTGACGTGGATAGAGAACTGGTTGGCAGACAGGAAGCAAAGAGTGGGAATAAACGGGTCCTTTTCAAAATGGCAGGCAGTGACTAGTGGGGTGCCGCAGGGTTCAGTGCTGAGACCCCAGCTATTTACAATATACATTAATGATTTAGACGAAGGAATTGATTGTAATATCTCCAAGTTTGCAGATGAAACTAAGCTGGGTGGCAGTGTGAGCAGTGAGGAGGATGCTAAGAGGCTGCAGGGTGACTTGGACAGGTTAGTTGAATGGGCAAATGCATGGCAGATGCAGTATAATGTGGATAAATGTGAGGTTATCCACTTTGGTGGCAAAAACAGGAAGGCAGATTATTATCTGAATGATGACAGATTAGTAAAAGGGGAGGTGCAATGAGACCTGGGTGTCATGGTACATCAGTCACTGAAGGTAGGCATGCAGGTACAGCAGGCAGTAAAGAAAGCAAATGGCATGCTGGCCTTCATAGCGAGAGGACTTGAGTATAGGAGTAGGGAGGTCTTACTGCAGTTGTACAGAGCCTTGGTGAGACTACACCTTGAGTATTGTGTGTCGTTTTGGTCTCCTAATCTGAGGAAGGTCATGCTTGCTATTGAGGGAGTGCAGCGAAGGTTCACCAGACTGATTCCCGGGATGGCAGGACTGACATATGAAGAAAGACTGGATCGGCTCGGCTAATTCTCACTGGAATTTAGAAGAATGAGAGGGGATCTCATAGAAACATATAAAATGATGATGGGACTGGACAGGTTAGATACATGAAGAATGTTCCCGATGTTGGGGAAGTCCAGAACCAAGGGTCGCAGTCTGAGGATAAAGGGTAAGCCATGTAGGACCGAGATGAGGAGAAACTTTTTCACTCAGAGAATTGGTAACCTGTGGAATTCTTTACCACAGAAAGTTGTTGAGTTCAGTTCGTATATTCAAGAGAGAATTAGATGTGGCTCTTACAGCTAAGTGGATCAGGGGGTATGGAGAGAAGGCAGGAGTGGGGTACTGAAATTGCATGATCAGCCATGATCATATTGAATGGTGGTGCAGGCTCGAAGGGCCGAATGGCCTGCTCTTGCACCTGTTTTCGATGTTTCTATGAGAGGAGAAGCGGAGATAGTGCATCATGGTCACAGTCATTGAATATGTAATTTGAGACTTTGCTGAGGGCCAATTTGGTCTGTGGCAGGTACAGTAAGCTGATTGGAGAGATTCAAACTTGAAGTTGCGAGAAATATGGGCATTATTTAGGAGATGACAACACGTTCATAGACTTTGGGGAGGAAAGGGAAGTTGGAGATCGGGTGGCAGTTTTCAAGGATAGAGGTGTCGAGGGTGAGCTATTGAAGAAACAGTGATGACAATGGCTTTGGATGTTCGGGGCCAGTAACTCAGGAGAGGGAACCATTTAACAATTTCAGCTAGCATAAAGGCCGGAAGGGAAGTTGGTGGTTCGTAGAATAGTGGGAATGCGCTCAAGGGACGAGGAGGTGTGTCTGATGGATGAGATGAGCTTGGAGAGGGCATGAGTGGTAATAGAAATGTGAGGGGGAATTTTAACCCCCCAAAACTGGCAGGTTGAGGTTGGGTGGGATGTTAAAATGTTAAAAATCAGAATCCTGACCCCAAACCGCCCACTTCCGGTTTTAACAGAGGCAGGATGGGGGTGGACAACCAACCCGCTTGTCTGAGGAGATTTTTTATCACATTAAACACTGGAAATACCAGCAGGTAAGGCAGCATCTGTGGCGAGTGAAACAAAGTTAACGTTTCAGGTCGCTGACCTTTCGTCTTTTATTTAAAATTTAACTCTGACCGGCCTTGGGAAATCTGACAGCTAAAGGGAGGAGAAAGGGATAGACCAAGTAATTACAGGCCAGTCAGCCTAATCTCGGTGGTGTGAAAATTATTGGAAAAAATTCTGAGGGACAGGATAAATCTTCATTTAGATAAACACGGATAAATCAAGGACAGTCAGCATGGATTTGTTATGGGAAGGTCATGTCTGACTAACTTTTTGAGGAGGAAACAAAGAGGGTCGATGAGGGTAGTGAGTTTGATGTAGTGTATATGGATTTTAGCAAGGCTTTTGATAATGTCCCACATGGCAGACTGGTCATGAAAGTAAAAGCACATGGGATCCAAAATTGGCTCAGAGGCAGGAAGCAAAGGGTAATGATCGATGGGTGTTTTTGTGACTGGAAGTCTGTTTCCAGTGGGGTTCTGCAGGGCTCAGTAATAGGTCCCTTGCTTTTTGTGGTATATATCAATGATTTGAACTTGAATGTAGGGGGTATGATTAAGGCATTTGCAGATTATACAAAAATTGGCTATGTGGTTGATAATGAAGAAGAAAGCTGTAGAATGCAGGAAGATATCAATGGATCAGGTGGGTCGAACAGTGGGAAATGGAATTCAATCCGGAGAAATATGAGGTAATGCATTTGGGGTGGGCTAACAAGGAAAGGGAATACACATTAAATGGTAGGACACTGAGAAGTGTAGAGGAACAGAGGGACCTTGGCGTGCATGTCCTCAGATCCCTGAAGATAGCAGGATAGGTAGATAAGGTGGTTAAGAAGGCATACGGGAAACTTAGTTTTATTAGCCGAGGCATAGAATATAAGAACAGGGAAAATATGCTTGAACTGTATAAAACACTAGTTAGGCTACAGCTAGATTACTGCATGCGGCTCTGGTCACCACATTACAGGAAAGATTTGATTGCACTAGAGAGGGTACAGAGGAGATTTATGAGAATGTTTACTGGACTGGAGATTTTTTATCTATGAGGAAAGATTGGATAGGCTGGGGTTGTTTTCTTTGGAACAGAGGAGGCCGAGTGGAGACCTAATTGAGGTGTATAAAATTATGAGGGGCCGAGATAGAATGGATAGGAAGGACTTATTCCCCTTAGCAGAGGGATCAATAACCAGAGGGCATAGATTTAAAGTAAGTGGTAGGAGGTTTCGAGGGGATTTGAGGGGAAATTGTTTCACCCCGAGGGTGGTGTGGGGTCTGGAACTCACTGCCTGAAAGGGTGGTAGAGGTAGAAACCCTCATAGCATTTAACCTCAGTGCATACCTGGATATGCACTTGAAGTGCCGTAACCTACAAAGCTACGGATCTAGAGATGGAGTGTGCGATTAGGCTGGAAAGCTCTTTGTCGAATGGCATGGTCTCCTTCTGTGCTGTAAATTTCTATGATTATATGAGGACTGCTGGATCCAGGAGGTAAGTGCCTTTCCACTTAGCTGCTGGATCCAGCTTACCTGCTTCACCCACCTCCCGCAATCGGACCCCCCCACCCCCACCCTTGACCCTTCCGATCACCTTCACAATGCTTCCTCCTTCCCCTCCCTACCCCCCCCTCCCCCCGGCCAATCCTTCCGATCTCCCGCCCCACCACCCCCGCACTGGCCTCCGATCTTCCTTGTGGCTCCTGACTCCGATTACCCCGGCCTCCGATCTGCCCGATATGCCCTGGCCAGTGTTCCTCCTAAGGTGGGAGGCTATGCACCAATCAGGAGGTACTGTATAGGCCACTCACCAGCTGCTGCCACTGGAAAAGATACCGCACAGCAAATTTAAAAGAACCCTGTAAGCTGTGTTTTGTTCTTTTAATGCGCGATCCTTTAAATTATGGTGCATGCATGGCATTTATAATGTAAAAGCTGGTGAGCGGCCTGCACGGGAGGTTTCAGATTACTGCGCGGCCACACCTGCACACACCTTAGCGAGAACATTGGTTGGAGGCATAACCAACATTCCACCATTGGTGAAAGACTGGCAAAGATTTGTGGCATTTTCTGTAATTTCTTGCTAAGAAACAATGACTATGAATTGATACTCTGATAAATTTGTTTATACAGTTGTTACAGTGACATCATGGAAGCACTATCCTTCCCATCCCCTCCAGTTCACACCAGCTCTCTTCTACCATACACCAGTTTATGCTGACATAGTTTTTCTCTCCCCTTCAGTCCTTCTTTCCTGGTTTACACTGTCATTCTTCCCCACCTCATCTCTCTCCTGACACAATCTCACTTTTTTTTGTAAATTGCTTTGGGATGTTTTTCTGCATTAAAGATGCTATGTAAATGCCTGTTGTTCTTTCTGCAACACCCCCCCCCCCCACCCCCGCATTTCTCGAAGTTCAGACTACAATGTTACTCGGTTCTCTAACATCCCCCACCCCCACCCCCCATTTGCGTTGGCATTATTCTTCTTTCTCTCTTTCACCATCCCATTTAATGCTGGCACTCCTCGTTCACCGCCCCCCGCCCCCCCCCCCCCCAAAGTCATTGCCATTCTTTTCGCCCCTCCAGTTCATCTCTTTTTCATTTCTCTTCACTTCCTAGTTTGCACTGGCACTGTTCTTCCCTCATCTCACCCAATAACTTAATGGGCAAATTGCAGTTCCTAGTACGCTACTGACCTATACAATCCAGGAAGGTCTCAGGTTGTGCTGAATTAGTTGATCTCAGCAGAGCAGGAGAAAAAAATCAGCTCTGGTTCCTGCTGTTGATTGCTAACCAATGACCCTCTGCTGGAAAGTGCAAATGTAGACATCAGGTGAGGAAAGGATTGTGATTGGTTGTGTCTTACTACCTTCCATGCTCCTGTCACCATCAAATAACCCCCCTGCTGACACTCTGCCTAAATTCACACATGAAGAATGGGCACTTGGATGAATACTGGAAGACGCCAATGCCATTTTCTATTTTAGAAGTACCCATAATGAAAACTGGAGGTTAAATCTTGAATTTCCTCCACAGATTTATGCTTGAGTATAAAGTTTTGTACATCAGCTCAATAATGTATATAACCAGCATAAAATGTTGTCGCTCATACCAGTTTTAAAACCATCCCATCTTATATAAATAAAGTACTACACAGATGAAGTGCTCCTACACTTTCTCCCAATAAGAATAATAGATTATGGTTTTGGGAGGCAGAACTATTACAGCTTCCCTTGTACTCAGAAAGCAGCCTAATTCTTATAAGTAAAGAATACATTCTTTATTTGAAAGTTAACCATGTAAAAACTTTGTCACCTAACTGTTTTCCATCCAACCTGTAATAACTCAACTTTGATCCTTAGGTTACCTTAGATTATAAATTTCTGTAAGACAATTACATTTTTGTTAAACACCAAATAAACAGCTTATTTTAAAACCCCTTATTACCAGAAGATAGGATTTTTCCATAATGTATAGACTACTCATGATGCACTACACTATTCATTATGATACAGTTCATTCATTAATATATATACTCTCTTCACAGGTATAATATTTAAACTATATTTGAAAGTTTAATACCTTTTGATTAAAAAAAATACCCTCACTGAGCTAATACTCAGTGAAACTAAAAGAGACATTGTCATAACTACTTCTTGTGCTTTAAGATTACTCAGGTGATCAGATAAAGCTGAAAATCAAAAGCATTGGCTCATATTTAAAGAATATAAATAGACATTAATCCATCTATACAGTGAAAGTTTTAAAAGTAGAGGTTTATTTTAAGGTTGCTGGATTTATTCACTGAATGGATGTTGAATAGTTTGATATTCTGTTTCTAGGCTCAGTTTGGAACATTGTCAGATTACTTTGATGCTATCCATAAAGCTGCTGGTTCAGGAAATTCACCATCACCATTTCCTGTCTTGAGTGGGGACTTCTTTACCTATGCAGACAGAGATGACCATTACTGGAGTGGATATTTTACCTCTCGACCCTTCTATAAGCGACTGGACAGAGTTTTAGAATCGCATCTGAGGTAAATACATCGAAAGTTTGTGCATTTGTACTGATATCTTGTTTCTTTGTAATCAGTGCTTTTTTTGTACTCTAGACTCATTAACAGTGTGAATGAAATAGTGAAAAGCATTTAATACTCATCTTTTTGCTTTCTATATGTACCATGGGGTTAATAATTATCACAAGCGTTCTTTACATAACTGCATGGCTAACGTTTTAATAAATAAATATGGGACCTAAAGTTCTTAACACATTTTCCACAGTTAGAGAAGCTATTGCAGTTCACTTGTTGAAAAGTGCTCTTCTAAACACTCCTAACCACCATTCAACTTTCATGCTCAGGGCGAATGGGATTTCTGGAATCCCTTTCCAGTTATTCACTGAAGTATGGCCCAGCCTCTTGGGTAAGCCTGTATCGACCTTGATTTTTACTCGATGGCCTGGAAAATGCTTCATTTCCACCTGTGTGGTCCTTGGTTTCAGCTAAAGCAATCACTTCCATTTGTACAATCTTTAATTAGGTGGGGGGGGCTTGCCTTAACTTGACTGTCCCGCAGGTGAATTTTTCATATCTAGTGTGTATAGTCCTCAGTACAGTTAATAGGTTAAAATACGAGTGCTATACAGAGACTAGTTTGAGAGATATAACTGACCTACAAGCTCCTTATTGTTGCCTACCTTTGTCTCTTCTTTGTGCCACCCTTTGGCTGGGTACTGTTGCATTAGGTTCTTAGAGATTTTGTATACTTTAAGCAGCATCTTTTAATGCCATTGTGAAGAACTTTGCCTTTTGATAAAGCATTGAACATAATTCTCTGAACACTGGTTTTTGCAGTTTTAGCAGTAAACATGCATATGTGAGATATAAAAACAGTTGGGTAGAGTCAAGTTTAATCTATATTGTCCCAGCAATATACTTTAACCACAGCGTCAGAAGAGCACAAAAATCTAGGCTGATACTCCAGTTCAGTACTGAGGGAGTGCTGCTCTGTCGGAGGTGCCGTCTTTCAGATGGACGTTAAACCGAGGCCCTGTCTGCTCTCTCAGGTGGATGTAAAAGATTCTATGGCACTATTTTGAAGAAGAGCAGGGGAGTTATCCTCTGTGTCCTGGCCAATATTTATCCCTCAATTAACATCACGAAAACAGATTATCTAGTCATTATCACAATGCTGTTTGTGGGACCTTGCTATGCACAAATTGTCTGCTGCATCTCAACTTGGTGCCTGGTTCTTGCAACTAGGTAGCCTTGTCCCAGGTCCATTTTGGCCACCTGTGGCCTTTTACTAGAACACCTGTCAACTCCTCAGCCCCATAATCCAAACACTGGTGCAGTCCCGCTCCAGGATTCTCAACCCAGTCCAACCTCTGCAAATGTTCCTTGTCCAGTGGTCTCCAAATTCTGCCTCAAGCTCAGCCCAATAAACCACTGCCCTGGATTCATATATCTTAATCCTTAGATGCTTTAGGTTCTGCGCTGCTAAAGAACTTCAGTAAGTGATGCAATAACTTTCAGAGAACTGGCATTAAATATTGGTCCAATTTTCACTAACTGTGAAATGTGCCACGGAAATAAATGTCATGAAGACTGTATGATTAAGCTAACATGACTATATAGACCCATGTGTATTTTAAGAGAACTTCAAATACTTATAACATTCAATATTGGCCAAACAAATGACCAACAAAATAGCTGGGATAAATTTATTCCAGGAAGAAAATAATAGTGGTAAATTGCAACCCGCAGATAAATGTTCGTCAACATTAGTCAACAAAGGAAACACTAAAATGTAGGATGCAAGCATGTGCAGATGTGACTCCTAAAGTACCTTGAAGATTAAGGATGGGCTGAAAATTCCGGTTTCGTCTGGTCCGTACGAAGTACGCACAGACCCGGCGATGCCTCGCAAAAGCCGTTTTTTGGGGCGCGAAAGCCAGCTTTTCCAGTCTGTCAAAATTTCTCTTGACAGATCCTCTGCATCCCCGGGAGAAGGACATTCGCGTGGGAGAGATTAGGCTATTTGCCCAACACATGCCCAGCGAATGTCCTTCAAACTTTTACACCTGGTAAAAGCAGGCGCATAACTTACTTTTATCAGCGTAAGAGTTTTAAAACATATAAAAATTAAATTTAAAGACTCATTTTTATATAAAAAAACCCTGTCCATTGAACAAAGTTTATTTTTAACACTAGTAAAAAACACATACAAAAAATTCCAAAACATTTTTTCTAAAACATTTAATTTTAAATATGAGGTGTTTTATTCATTTATTATGCTATGTTTTGGTGTTTTAGGGTTTTTTCTCATTGATAGTAATGGGAGTCTGTACAAACAGAGCTCCCATTTTTATCAATGAGAATACTGCATAGTGATTGGTGGTCCAGGCCCACGTGACTCCAGCTTGTACCTCGAAGACATCTTCTCATGCGCTGCGCAGCGAATCTAGGCCTCCGACCGGGATCCTATGTTCCTCCGGGACCACCGGGTACTTTCGCAGATTTTTTTCGGGTTGGAGGCATTCATATGATGGAAGCCTCCAACTGTAATTTTCCCCCCAATATTGCAGAGCACAATGAGCAAAAGTGTGAGGCACATAAAGAGAAAGGAAAAATAGAAGACAGTAGAGTTAAACTTCTCTCTAAATATATAGATATATTTTAAACAACTAGATTTATTGTCAACGTGGACAATATAATGAATATAATCCCTTGCTTGCTTGCCCTCCCCAGTGATATCAATCATGGGGATGTAACGGGGAGGGCTCCATTATAATCTCCTAGGGAGAGGTGGCTCTCAGACCAATATGATAGCTTGGACTGTTTTAAGGAAATGTGCTTACAATTATTCGGCTTTGATATGGTCAAAAATTGGATAATTTCAGGCCATAGTACAAATACAGTAGTTTTGTAGTAAAATAAATGTGAATTATGTGTCAGTTGTAGGAGACAGTTTAATTTGCCTAATAATACTGTCACATTTTTTTCAAGCTCATAGTTTATTCCAGCTCTTGTATTGTTACTCATGTGGGTGAGTCCAACTCCCCAAACCTTTGATAGAGTTTTTAAAGGTCTTGAAATTTAGGCAAGGTTTTGGTAATATGTCTAGGAAGTAAATCATGTTTTGTAATTGTTGTTAGATATTGGATATCTTATGCCATCATAAGATTTCATTTCAGCTCCACTAGAGCATTACAACAAATCTTGGCCAAGAGTTTCCGCTTTGGGTGCAATCGGTGATCCAGGTGAAAAATTGCGCCCCTTTTGAAAAGTGTTTTATTTTCTCGAGTTGCTCACACTAATTTGGATATCGACAAATGCAAAATCTGCCATGAGCCAGTGCAATCAGGCAGTGTTTTAAAATGTAATATTTAAAAAAACAAAATTTTGCTTTAAGAATCATAACTTGGTGCAGCTTGATTAATACAGCTGACAATGGTTTTATCACAAAAAAATAATCATTTTTAATCACAGCGTCAATTCTCCACCTGATTTTAAATAACTGTAAATGACTTTTCAAAAGTATATAGAACTATTTGCTAGTTACATTGGGGTACAGTAGTTTTTTTAGTAAATTAAAAATAGATTCAAAAGCTTTTAAAACTTGCGTCCAGAAAAATCAGCTTAATTTTTAGAACCTCCTCGAGGGCCTGCAATTAGCGGAAACTCCTAATGGTGATTAATTCAACCTGGGAAAGTTGCTAGTTTTGTGGGCAGGGCCGGTTTTTATCGCGATGTTTTTTAAACTAGCGCAAAAGATTCTGGAAACTAGATTTGCGTCGGTTACACCGATTTCAGGCGAATTTTGCTGAAAAAACCAGCGCAACTGAGCAGAAACTCTACCCCCTTATCTTTAAAGTTTAGATTTTTTCCACTAACAATAGACACATGAACAATCCAGCAGTACTGGCCCAGATTTTTCTGTCAGCGACGAAAGAACTGCACCTCACGTACAATTGGTCACAGACTTTTGGGAGGCTAGTCAGTGGAGACATCCAGTCATCTGGCGTCAGTTTGAATGCAGCGTCCTCTATAGAGGATCTGTGGGGTCTGTGAGCAGCTCAAGCAGCAGGGAGGCTCTTCAACTAATCAGATTGAAGAATTCTCACTGATGCACGCAGACTGCAAAGCAGAAAGTTTAAAAAAAACCCAGAAAATATCAATAACATTTAAATTAATGTATAGGAAATGAAATAAAGATTGGGACATAAAAATGGGATTAAGGGAAAGACGAAAAAAACAAAAAACTGTAAAAAAAAAGATATAATTTTTAAAAAATCCATAGCATTAATTTTATTCTGAGCGAATGAGACTCTACACTTGTAAAATTAATTTTTCAGGACCAGAGAGGTATGTAGTATTTATCACTACACCAGTAAAAACTAAACTCAGTTACTTCTGACTGTTCAAGCCCAAACTTTTTCATCTGACTTTAGAGCAAGAATAGTGGATAATTAACCTAAATTCAATCCGTTACAGTGATCTAGATTCCATTAGCAAAGACAGCAACACCACACGCTGTGGAGGAACAGGGTATCACTGACAGCAACTTCCAGACTTCTGTCTTTAAATGTGCATATGCAGATGTCAGAAGTTGCTGTCAGTTTTACCCAGTAATAACAGTGAGCACTGATAACCTTGCCATTATTAGTACAGCAAAATCTGGGCCAATTTGTTATATATTTAAAGTAGACAGTTTTAAAAAATCTAACTCCTAGAGTAGATAAAATAATGAAAAATTGCAAATCTAAAATCTAATCCAATCTTTTGTAATCAACTTTTAAATACTTGCAATGTTTTTCTTAATTTTTCAGGGATTTAAACCTATCCCTTCGAAGAGTTTCAAAAGCTTCTTGGCTGCTCTTGAGATGTTCCAATTTACTGACTTTCCCATAGGTCCTTCCAACTCCCAATGCCCTGTATTCAAACAAAACTATCTTGTTTTACACATATTTACATAGAAATTACAAGACTGAAACAAGGCATTATCCTCTACATGAGCAGTAATTGTAATTTCATGTGTCCATCCTGTTCCCATATCACTTTATCTTTCCTTTCTTCAACCAGCTGTGCAACCTATTCTTAAAAGTTCACATGGTTTCTGCTTCAATCGCTAAACAGTGCATTACAGAACAGAGTTACTGGGGCATCCTGAACTTTGAATATCAAGCAAATTTAAATTCTGCATTTATTTAAAAATTATGTAACAGATTCCCTCAAGGCTGTTACCTTGGAGATGACAACAATAACAAACATTGTAACATTGGGGTAGAAATTCAGACGTCCCGGGATCGTAGACATCTCTGGAGCGAGGACATTTGCACAGGCAAGATTGCGGGATTTACGCATATCTTGCCCGGCAAATGTCCTCAAAACTCTTGCACCTGAAAAAGCAGGCGCATAGCCGACTTTTACAGGCGTAAGAGTTTAAAAACCGATTAAAAAAAAACATGATTAAAATAAAATTTAAACAAAACATATTTATGTTAAAACCCTGACCACTCAGGTAATGTTATTTTAAACCCTAACTTTAACTTTTTTTTTAAATCGGCAAATTTTTTTCTTTAAAAAATATGTATAACTACTTTAATTTCTATTAGTGTTATTGTGAGGTGTTTTTTAAATGTTTTATGTAGTGTTTGTGTGTTTTGGGGTTTTTCTCATTCATAGTAATAGGAGCTTCGTAACTTACGAATCTCCTATTACTACGAATTAGAAAATACTTAACTGTGATTGGGTGTCCAGGCCCACATGACTCCTGCGAACGTCCCGATGTGCAGTCACAAGAGGCCTCCGGACCGGGATCTCGAGCAGGCGCAGCAGCTTCAGGTAGGTGCGCATTTTATGTCCATTATTTAGTGCTTTGCCCACAGGAAGTCCTCAAGAGGAATTTCTGCCCCAATATATCGAATAGGCCAGGTGCAAAACCCTGGGTCAAACTGGCTGCGCAATGATTAAGTTTTAAAGTAATATCTACCAAAACAACATTCGGCAAAAATACATAATTTTCAGTTTGCCAATTATTATTGAAGTGTTTTTATTCATTTCCATCCATATTGCTTTTGATATCAGCTAAGACTCCGTGGTAACACACTTGTCTCTGAGTTAAAAGGTTGTGGGTTCAAGACCTATTTGAGAGACTTAAGCATATCATCTTGGCTGACACATTAGTCTTTTTTAATAATCTGTCGATTTGTGAAACCGATAATCAGTTAATTTAAATTAAATTAATTTGTCATTTTTTGAACATCATTATTTATTTCAGTCTGTTAGAAAATGAATTGAGAAAGCCTTGAAAAAGTGAATTGAATATTTTAAGAGTATAGCTGATCTCCTCTGGCATTGCTCATGAGTAGTCTGGAGTTAAGGGCGCAGTAATGAAGTTTAACTGCTAACCAGGCTAATTTCTTTTAAAGCCATTTCTCCCCGTGTGTACATGGTCTAAATAGGTTCAGATGTTAATCAGAGTTCAATTGTTGTTTAGTGAGGTACATTTACAGATTGACAGTTGTTAGTTCTCTTGGAATGACAGTGATAGCGCTGGAAAGTTTATCCATTTTTGTTTTAATCTGCTAGATGTCTGATTTGCACAGAAACCGACCATGTTTAAGTATCCCCAAGTCAAGCTGTTTGGAAAGCTACTCCCTCCTGCAATGCTTTTGTTTGCCCAATATGTAATGCACATTCTCCGTCCTTAAAAGCACATTCCACTTGCTCTGTTCCAGAGAGCGTAGGCAAAGGTTAGTTCAACCAAGGCTTAAGGATCCCCATGTGTATGCTTGGGTACTGCTGGAGTTCAGTACAGATGTACACCGGCACCTGGGAATCCCTGGCCCAAGACCGCCCTAAGTGGAGGAAGAGCATCTGGGAGGGCGCTGAGCACCTCGAATCTTGTCGCCAAGAGCATGCAGAAACCAAACGCAGACAGCGGAAGGAGCATGCGGAAAACTAGACTACCCTCCCACCGTTTACTTCAACCACTGTCTGTCCCACCTGTGACAGAGACTGTAATTCCCGTATTGGACTGTACAGTCACCTGAGAACTCACTTTTAGAGTGGAAGTAAGTCTTCCTCGATTTCAGGGGATTGCCTATGATGATGATGACTGGTACAATTACCACAACTTGTCCGGTTTGGATCACCCTACCCAGTTTGCAACACACTGGGATAAATCTTGGCCTTCAACGTTCGGTTTATCTCTCTCAGCTTTTATTAGTTAACCAAGCTGGCTAGACCATTCGTAACTGTGACCTGCCGAGTTCAGATGAATACTAATCCGCTTCTTGCTGCTTTTCCACCTAGCACCACCTACACACTGGGGGATTGGTGTGCAGTCTGGAACTGAGTGGGATGAATATCTGTGGGAATAATTCCACCCCTCACTGACAAGTCAGGCCTTCCAGTGAATCAAGCTGGCTGGTCAGTCATGAACAATGTATTGGAGTATTGTGGAGTGTGGATGTGTCTGGTTCAGAGATCAGATTACTGAGCCTATAGCAAAGAGTTGATATTGTTCAGAGCTTTCATTGTTAGGTATGTCATCTTGAAGCCACCATGATCTCAACGAGGCCCTACTTATCGTATACCCCCTAGAGGATAATAACCAAAGAATGTCAAGTCCAACCCCAGACTTTTGAGAGAGGCTGAGGCTTCCAAGTACAAATATTAATGGAGGCACTGAGAAACATAGAAGACAATTTTGTTGGCAAGCTTAATCATGTTGTAAAATGTTTTTATTGTGCTGGAAATCTAATTTTGAGGCCCAAATATTTGACTCGCTGAGAAAAAAATGGCAGACATTTTGAATGATTTGCTCAGTTTTTGCTTTTTATTAACAGATATGCATAATTTCTCAGTTTCAGATGTCTTGTATTACTTTTATTTATTTGAGCTGATTAAAAAGTATAACATTCTAGAAATATACAATATGTCAAGAGCACCTGAAGAGAAAAGACAAATTATGACTGTGGATATGTAGCCTTAATCAGCAGTATATGGATAAATTGTGAAGGGTACTGGGTGCCCGCACACATACTGTGCACAGGGTTTGTTAGGGCCCCCACCATAATGTAACCGGAGCATCTGAGCTGCACTCAAGTTGCACAGTGTCCATTTGGATGCAAAATTAAAACATTTCTCTTGGTGGCTCTCCCATGCTCCTTTGTTCCTTCACATAATACCATCTTTTTCACTAATTCTCAAAGCCAGCTCCAAACCAACCAAATTTCTATATTTTTCCCTCTTCACCAGTGTGATAACTCATACTGGATATGATAACAGAGACACCTGCTGTCCTCTAGTTATTTGGCCAAGCACCCTTATTCTATGTTTTGAATAAAGATGGTGGATGTTGATAGGCACAAAACATCAACTTTCACACCTGTGTACTTTCCAGCAGGAGTCACTGGTTACGTGATACAAAAAGGATATTGAAGCTCTTGAAAGAATATAGAAGAGAGCAACCACAATGATTGAGGGGGTGAGGGATTAGATTATGAGGAGCAATTATGTAAATTCAATATGTGCTCTTGGGTTGAGAGGTGATACAATTGCTGTTTGTTGGATTCTAAAAAGACATGTTAATGTAGATTACGACCAGCTATTTCACCTTATCCAGAACAGTATAATCAGAGGATATGGCCTGCTAAAAGGGCAGATAATCACAGATAAGGCCATCTCTAATCGCTTCCTTGTATCGCTCTCTTTTCGCATCCCCTTTCCCCCATTTAAACCCACTTTCTTTTCTGTCCGTACCTGGAAAGAGACTCTCCTGAAGTCACTTACAGTGGTGTTCATACTCTATTTATTTATTACAGCTCACTGGACAGGCATTAGGACCCTGCGGGAGCTATTCACAGTTGCTGTACTCATGCTGATTCATGCCAGTTTGGGGACAGCATTTTGGGTTGTTGTATAAAGCACACGGTTTAAGATACTTTTCTCCTGGCTCAGTTTGTCAGTTATTTACGCATACACAACATTTACAACTGCACTTTCAAATAGCCAACTGTATAGCCTTTGACCTAATTTGTAGAGATTGATCGCTATGATTAGTTAACAGCTCCATTATCATATTATGCGACTACCAGGATGGCAGATGATGAACTAGGTGGTCCTTGGTCTTTTATTACCCAGCAATTCCTCTATTCCTGTAAATGATCAAGAGAAGAAATTCTACTTGCTTTTTCCAACCTATCTCAGGGTTATTGATGCCAATTATAGTGCCCACACTGCTTCCCCAACTACATTATTTCAGTACACATGTGAAGTGGGCCCTTCCTGGTCCTTGTGGCTCACTACCATACTATGCAGTTCATTAAATGAGCTCTGCGATGTGTAAATAATGCAGAGATGTGGCAAATTCAAACTGGCTAGATTGAATAAGAATTTTAATATTAAATTAAAATGTAGCAGTACTATCATATTTTGATGGGACTGCACTAATATGCCAAAACAATTGTACTTTGCCACTGATTAACTCAGTTTTGTCAGCATTGATTGGGTTATGGAGATCAACTGGATCTTCTTTCCCAGGGTACTTGGAACTCATGAAGCAATCAACATGTTCCTAGGGATTCAGTTAAACATTTGTGAAGACATTAATTTTGAATAAATTAAAATGGAAGTAATATTAGATCCTCAGCAAGTAATTTTTTACACACAGTTCAAAATACAATGATTTCATCTTAAGTTGATAAGTATGTATCCTAGATAAGGAGACCAAAACTGCACACAGGCCAAAACTGTGTACAGTACTCCAGGTGTGGACTCACCAAAGCCCTGTACAATTGTAGTAAGACTTCTTTACTCTTGTACTCCAACACCTTTGCAATAAAGGCCGACATGCCATTTGCCTTCCTAGCTATAACTAGTGGGGGGCCACATGGATCAGTGTTTGGCCCTCAGCTATTTACAATCTATTAATGACTTAGATGAAGGAACTGAGTGCAATGTATCCTAAGTTTTCTGATGTTACAAAGCTAGGTGAGAAAGTAAGCTGTGAGGAGGACACAAAGAGCCTGCAAAGGAATATGGACAGGTTAAGTGAGTGGGCAATAAGGTGGCAAATGGAGTATAATGTAGGGAAATGTGAGGTTATTCACTTTGGTCGGAAGAATAGAAAAACAGAATATTTTTTAAATGGTGAGAAACTATTAAATGTTGATGCTCAGAAAGAGTTAGGTATTGTACAAGAAACACAGAAAGTTAGTATGCAATTAGGAAGACAAATGGCATGATGGCCTTTATTGCAGGGGGGTTGGAGTACAAGAGTAAGGAAGTCTAGCTACAATTGTACAGGGCTTTGGTGAGACCACACCTGGAGCACTGTGCACAGTTTTGGTCTCCTTATCTGAGGAAGGACATACTTGCCTTAGAGGTGGCGCAATGAAGGTTCACTAGATTTATTCCTGGGATAAGAGGATTGTCATGTGAGGAGAAATTGAATAGATTAGACCTATACCCTCTGGTGTTTAAAAGAATGAGAGGTGATCTAATTGAAATATGTAAGATTCTGATGGGGATTTACAGGGTAGATGCTGAGAGGTTGTTTCCCCTGGCGGGAGAGTCCAGAACTTGGGGGCACAGTCTCAGGATAAGGGGTCGGCCATTTAAGACTGAGATAAGGAGAAATTTCTTCACTCAGAGGGTTGTGAATCTTTGGAATTCTCCACCAGAAAGGGCTGTGGATGCTGAGTTGAGTATATTCAAGGCTGAAATAGATAGATTTTTGGACTCTAGGGGAATCACGGGATATGGGTTTGGGTGGGAAAGTGGAGTTGAGGTCAAAGATTAGCCATAATCTTATTTAATTGCGGAGCAGGCTTGAGGGGCCGTATGGCCTACTCCTGCTCCGAATTCTTATGTTCTTATGTAAAAAGCCAATCTTGACCTATGGATTTTCCTTTGAGTTAATACTGATGTGCAATGTGCTTGATATTAGCTACATTGAAAAGGACTATTGGACCTTTTTAGTTAAAATTAATATATATTTTGTTTTTCCTGTGTAGGGCTGCAGAAATCCTTTACTTTTTAGCATTGGTGGCTGCTCAGAAATCCAATAAAATGACCATGTTCCCTTCATCTGAAGATTATAAACTGCTGGTAGAAGCAAGACGAAATCTTGGCTTGTTCCAGCATCATGATGCGATCACTGGAACTGCTAAAGAGTGGGTCGTTGTGGACTATGGGACCAGGTAAATATTAATTCATAGGATTGATTTTAAACTATCCTCCTCTCTCTCTAGTTTTTATTTTATCTTTTCAATAATCTGATCTGATAAGATTCCATGGGTGTCTGATAAACTGTCATAAATGTACTTAATACTTTCAATATATAAATATTGGAGATAGCGGAGGAAGAGGAAATGGTTTCACATTTATTTCATTATTATAATACATGCTCATATTTTAACCTTTATAGTTCAAAGAGAGGTTAGTGTTTGTAGCTGCTTTTATGTT
Organism: Pristiophorus japonicus; assembly: GCF_044704955.1. Classification (NCBI taxonomy): domain Eukaryota; kingdom Metazoa; phylum Chordata; class Chondrichthyes; family Pristiophoridae; genus Pristiophorus; species Pristiophorus japonicus. The sequence goes on along the minus strand of NC_091977.1, from coordinate 153,352,777 downwards.
GCATAAAACCCGTGGTAGTATAACCGGTTCCTGAAGCTTGAATCTCATGCAGCTGGCTGCAAGCTGAATGTGTAACTGCTAAGAGTTGTTACAACTGACAGCGCAGAAAACCTGCTGAAAACCGGTCTTCCCAAATGCCTGTTTTAGCAAGTCCTGATAGTTTTGCAGTTGGCCGAGTAAGACTTCTGGAAATTGCTAACACAAGTGAAGCTCTTGCACAATGTAAAAACAGTTTAGATTACAAAAACAGGTGGATGTTGAGGCTCATTTGCTTCAGGCACAGAGAGTTCTAGTTCTAGTTTTGTTTCTGTTCTTTTTAACATGCATTCCCATGTAAGATAGAGAAACAAATGTTGCCAAGAAATATTTCTCAGAATGCTTGAACCACATCCATGGAGGCTTATGCAGCTTAGTGTATTAGGTTCTCTGGAACTCCCCTAACATTGATCACAAGAATGGTTCAAGATGGTCAAAATAATTCTATGGATGGGGAATTATAGTTATACTGAGCGACTTGAGACACTAGTATTGTAGAGCTACCGAGTGGACTACTGATGTAATAACAATAAAGCCATGTGCTCTGCACAGTTCTACTTGGGAGCCATGTTGTGCAGGTCTCTGTGTTTACTATGTCTCAAGATATCACAGATTGGTGATGAGGATGTGATTTTTGGATTCCCTAGCTGAAATTTTTGTTAGAGGAAAATCCTGCCAACCGAGGAAGACTGTTAAAGGTTCTTCGTTTTGCAGAAAGGCTTAAAAATCCGAGGTAAATTTCGAGCACACGTGGCTGAACTGTCGACGATGCCAGAGTCCAGATGGTTGCGCCTATGGGAATTAATAAGGCGCTTGGGTGAATTCCATAGCGACCAAGAGACTTTCAGAGTGTGTATGGAGCGGCTAGAAAAGTTTTTCACCGCGAATAATATCGTCGAAGTCCCCGATGATGTAACTGGGCGGTTTTAGAAACGAAACGGACTATTTTCTTGACTGAAGCAGGCCCGGAGGTGTATGAAACGCTGAAAAATGTGCTTGTTCCCGCTAAGCGGAAGGACATGCCACTGAAGGAGATCAGCACTACAGTCCTGAGCCCCTGGAAATTGCTGGGTTATCGTTTTGGAACACAGGATCAATTAAATGATGAGGGTATCAGTGTGCACATTGTAGCTTTAAAAAAGTTATCCATTCATTGTCATTTTGGAAACTTTCAGGACCAAGCTTTGTGTGACCGCATTGTTTGATGGTTGAAAAATGAACGTATCAGAAGTAAATTGTTGACAACCCCTAACTTGACTTTGATTTAGCTTGTCAGACAGCTATGTCGATGAATGAATATAGCTGACCAATACTCCCAAGAATTTTGCGCCATTTCCAGTCGTCAGACAACCGAGGTGAATAGGCAGTTGGGCAAGACCTGGGCAACTGGCCAAGATAACATTGCATTGAAGTCGTGCTGTTGGTGCCTGGGACAACAGCAAGTTCAAAGCTGTCCATATGTGAAGATAGCGTGTTTCTACTGCAAGAAAACTGGGCATCTTGCGAAGGCGGCCAACAGAAGAGTAAACTGACTGGCAATGCGAGAAGTAGAAATTGTTAGACACTGCATAGTGTTGATGAGAAACAGCAGGATGAGGATTTTCTGGCGATTCACGTCATCAGGAGCACAAAGGTATATAACAGCGATTCACGAAATATCGTCATCCAAGTAGATGTCGCAGGAACCAGGATACTCATGGAAATTGTGAGCGTAGTACCGGAATCGTTATATCGCGACAAGTTGAGTGATTATCGACTAGAGAAATCGAAGATAGAGCTGCGAGGCTACTCAGGAGAGCAAATCCCCATATCAGTGAAATGCAAGGATTAGTATCGGAGCTTGCCTCTCATAGTAATGGCAGGAGACAAGCCTATCTTGATGGGTAGAATTTGGTTGGGATCACTGAAACTGGATTGGAATGAGATTTTTCGTGTGGAAGCGAAATTTGCATCGATCGATGTTATCAAGCAGCATTTGAAGGTGTTTCGCGAAACAGGCAGTCCGATCCAAGACTTCAAGGCGAGTGTCAGAGTGCAGAAGGAAGCAAGACCAGTTTACTGCAAGCCACGTCCCATACCATATGCACTCAAGGAGAAAGTTGAGCAAGAACTAAACCGAGAACATGATCTCTAAGATCGATCTGAGTAATTGGGCTACACCCATTGTTGTTGTACCCAAGCCGGATGGTAAAGTAAGGTTATGTGTTGATTATAAGGTAACCGTAAAAACCGGATGGTCTGCACCGAGACAGGACCGGAACCAATGTCCGAGGGGGAGTGTTTGCTCGTGCTGTTGGGGAGGAGTTAAACTAATATGGCAGGGGGATGGGAACCAATGCCGGGAGACAGAGGGAAACAAAAAGGAGACAAAAGCAAAAGACAGAAAGGAGATGAGTAAAAGTGGAGGGCAGAGAAACCCAAGGCAAAAAACAAAAAGGGCCACTGAATGTAAAGGGGCTGCAGGAGGGGTCAAAACTAAAAACCATGGTTTAAAACCTAGTGTTACCGCACGCAGCATTCGAAATAAAGTAAATGAGTTGACGGCACAAATCATTACAAATGGGTATGATTTGGTGGCCATTACAGAAACGTGGTTGCAGGGGTGGCCAAGACTGGGAATTAAACATACAGGGGTATTTGACGATTCGGAAAGATAGACAAGAAGGGAAAGGAGGTGGGGTAGCTCTGTTAATAAAGGATGATATAAGAGCAGTTGTGAGAGACGATATTGGCTCGAATGAACAAAATATTGAATCATTGTGGGTGAAGATTAGAGATAGTAAGGGGAAAAAGTCACTGGTGGGCGTAGTTTATAGGCCCCCAAATAATAACTTCACAGTGGGGCGGGCAATAATCAAGGGAATAATGGAGGCATGTGAAAAAGGAACAGCAGTAATCTGGTCCTGTGTAATGAGACAGGAATAATAAACGATCTCCAAGTAAAAGATCCTCTTGGAATGAGTGATCACAGTGTGGTTGAATTTGTAATACAGATTGAGGGTGAGGAAGTAGTGTCTCAAACGAGCGTACTATGCTTAAACAAAGGGGACTACAGTGGGATGAGGGCAGAGTTGGCTAAAGTAGACTGGAAACACAGACTAAACGGTGGCACAATTGAGGAACAGTGGAGGACTTTTAAGAAGCTCTTTCATAGTGCGCAACAAAAATATATTCCAGTGAAAAAAAAGGGCGGTAAGAGAAGGGAGAACTAGCCGTGGATAACCAAGGAAATAAAGGAGAGTATCAAATTAAAAACCTATGCGTATAAGGTGGCCAAGGTTAGTGGGAAAATAGAAGATTGGGAAAATTTTAAACGACAGCAAAGAATGACTAAAAAAGCAATAAAGAAAGGAAAGATAGATTACGAAGGTAAACTTGCGCAAAACATAAAAACGGATAGTAAAAGCTTTTACAGATATATAAAACGGAAAAGAGTGAGTAAAGTAAATGTTGGTCCCTTAGAAGATGAGAAGGGGGATTTAATAATGGGAAATGTGGAAATGGCTGAGTCCTTAAGCAATTATTTTGCTTCGGTCTTCACAGTGGAAGACACAGAAACCATGCCAGAAATTGCTGGTCACAGGAATGTGGGAAGGGAGGACCTTGAGACAATCACTATCACTAGGGGGGTAGTGCTGGTCAGGCTAATGGGACTCAAGGTAGACAAGTCCCCTGGTCCTGATGAAATGCATCCCAGGGTATTAAAAGAGATGGCGGAAGTTATAGCAGATGCATTTGTTATAATCTACCAAAATTCTCTGGACTCTGGGGAGATACCAGCGGATTGGAAAGCAGCTAATGTAACGCCTCTGTTTAAAAAAAGGGGCAGACAAAAGGCAGGTAACTATAGACTGGTTAGTTTAACATCTGTAGTGGGGAAAATGCTTGAAACTATCATTAAGAAAGAAATAGCGGGACATCTAGATAGGAATAGTGCAATCAAGCAGACGCAACATGGATTCATGAAGGGGAAATCATGTTTAACTAATTTACTGGAATTCTTTGAGGATATAACGAGCATGGTGGATAGAGGTGTACCGATGGATGTGGTGTATTTAGACTTCCAAAAGGCATTTGATAAGGTGCCACACAAAAGGTTACTGCAGAAGATAAAGGTACGCGGAGTCAGTGGAAATGTATTAGCATGGATCGAGAATTGGCTGGCTAACAGAAAGCAGGGAGTCGGGATAAATGGGTCCTTTTAGGGTTGGAAATCGGTGGTTAGTGGTGTGCCACAGGGATCGGTGCTGGGACCACAACCGTTTACAATATACATAGATGACCTGGAAGAGGGGACAGAGTGTAGTGTAACAAAATTTGCAGATGACACTAAGATTAGTGGGAAAGCGGGTTGTGTAGAGGACACAGAGAGGCTGCAAAGAGATTTAGATAGGTTAAGCGAATGGGCTAAGGTTTGGCAGATGGAATACAATGTCGGAAAATGTGAGGTCATCCACCTTGGGGAAAAAAAACAGTAAAAGGGAATATTATTTGAATGGGGAGAAATTACAACATGCTGCGGTGCAGAGGGACCTGGGGGTCCTTGTGCATGAATCCCAAAAAGTTAGTTTTCAGGTGCAACAGGTAATCAGGAAGGCGAATGGAATGTTGGCCTTCATTGCGAGAGGGATGGAGTACAAAAGCAGGGAGGTCCTTCTGCAACTGTATTGGGTATTGGTGAGGCCGCACCCGGAGTACTGCGTGCAGTTTTGGTCACCTTACTTAAGGAAGGATATACTGGCTTTGGAGGAGTTACAGAGATGATTCACTAGGCTGATTCTGGAGATGAGGGGATTACCTTATGATGATAGATTGAGTAGACTGGGTCTTTACTCGTTGGAGTTCAGAAGGATGAGGGGTGATCTTATAGAAACATTTAAAATAATGAAAGGGATCGACAAGATCGAGGCAGAGAGGTTGTTTCCACTGGTCGGGGAGACTAGAACTAGGGGGCACAGCCTCAAAATACGGGGGAGCCAATTTAAAACCGAGTTGAGAAGGAATTTCTTCTCCCAGAGGGTTGTGAATCTGTGGAATTCTCTGCCCAGGGAAGCAGTTGAGGCTAGTTCATTGAATGTATTCAAGTCACAGATAGATAGATTTTTAACCAATAAGGGAATTAAAGGTTACGGGGAGCGGGCGGGTAAGTGGAGCTGAGTCCACGGCCAGATCAGCCATGATCTTGTTGAATGGCGGAGCAGGCTCGAGGGGCTAGATGGCCTACTCCTGTTCCTAATTCTTATATAAACGAGGTTGTAGAGTATAATCTACTCAAGTCGTTGCCAAATATGGAAGATTTGTTCACAACGCTGACAGGTAGCCAGATCTTTTCAAAGTTAGATCTAACAAACTCCTACTTACAACTTGAGTTAGATGAAGAGTCCAAGTCATACTTGACTATAAATACTCATCTAGGACTGTATCAGTTCAATTTGGAATGTCTTCCACCGCTGACATATTCCAGGTGGTGATGAACAAAATTTTGCAAGGAATTGAAGGGGTAGTGTGTTATTTAAATGACATACTCATGTCAGCACCAAACAGGCAAATCCGTGATAAGGTGTTGAATGAAGTACTCAAACGGCTAGAGAAGCATTAAATACGAGTGACTGCTCACGTGAGAGATGTTTCAAAACTCAGTGGAGTACTTGGGGCAAAGTGTGGACAAAGATGGTTTACTTCCAACCAAGGGAAAGCTGGATGCAATCAGAAATGAACCCACTCCCAAGAATGTTTCTGAATTTCGATCATTTTTGGGTCTTTTGAATTATTATGGGAAGTTCCTCCCAAATTTGGCTAGTGTTACATCCACTGAATGAGCTGTTGAAAAAACAGGTCCCTTGGAAGTGGTCAAAAGAATGCAACACAGCATTCAAAGAGTGTAAAAGCCAGTTAGTAGAGAGTACCATGTTAGCTTACTATAATGTATCTAAGGAGATCAAGCTAGCGTTGGGGCAGTGATCTCTCATGTATTACATAGTGGGGAGGATGGACCTATTGCTTTTGCTTCATGCATTCTCCGTGCCAGTGAGTGAAATTATGCGCAGATCGAAAGGGAAGCTTTGGCATTGATTTTTGGGGTCAAGAAGTTTCACAAATACTTGTTTGATTGTAAGTTTACCATAGTTGCTGACCATAAGCCCCTGACAGCAATCCTCTATCCAAAATTCCCAGTTCCAACCTTAGCTGCAGCATGAATGCAGAGATGGGCTTTGATTTGTCAGCATATAGGTGTGACATTGAGTACAGACGATCTTAAGTACAAATGATCATCTGTACTCTGTCATACCTATATGCGGACCGTAATACTGATGCTATGTCCAGGTTACCATCTCCATCACAAGTTACACCCAATAGGAAAGAAGTGTTCTATTTCTCATACATTGATGAGCTGCCAGTCACAGCAGAAGAGATTGATAGAGCAACCAAATGTGACCCAGTTACATCAAAGGTGTATGATTACATAGCAAATAGATGGCCAAATCAGCTATCCGAGAAAGATATTCATCCATACTTTGTTCATAGGAATGAATTGTCAGTGGATAAAGATTCTATCATGTGGGGAGCAAGAGTGGTTATCTCAAATAAGTTCAGGTCCAATTTGTTAGGAGATCTTCATGATCAGCACCTGGGAATGTGCTTGATCTAGAAACATAGAAACAAAGAAAATAGGTGCAGGAGCAGGCCATTCGGCCCTTCGAGCCTGCACTGCCATTCAATATGATCATGGCTGATCATGCAACCTCAGTACCCCACCCCTGCCTTCTCTCCATACCCTCTGATCCCTTTAGCCGTAAGGGCCACATGTAACTCCCTTTTGAATATGTCTAATGAACTGGACTCAACAACTTTCTGTAGCAGAGAATTCCACAGGTTTCCAACTCTCTGGGTGAAAAAGTTTTTTCTCATCCCTGTCCTATATGGCTTACCCCTTATCTTTAGACTGTGACCCCTGGTTCTGGACTTCCCCAACATCGGGAACATTCTTCCTGCTTCTAACCTGTCCAGTCCCGTCAAAATTTTGTAAGTTTCTATGAGATCCCCCCCTCATTCTTCTAAATTCCAGTGAGTATAAGGCAAGTCGATCCAGTCTTTCCTCATATGTCAGTCCTGCCATCCCGGGAATCAGTCTGGTGAACCTTCGCTGCACTCTCTCAATAGCAAGCACGTCCTTCCTCAGATTAGGAGACCAAAACTGTACACAATACTTAAGGTGTGGCCTCACCAAGGCCCTGTACAACTGCAGTAAGACCTCCCTGCTCCTATACTCAAATCCCCTAGCTATGAAAGCCGGCATGCCATTTGCTTTCTTTACTACCTGCTGTACCTGTATGCCTACCTTCAATGACTGATGTACCATGGCACCCAGGTCTCGCTGCATCTCCCCTTTTATAATCTGTCGCCATTCAGATAATATTCTGCCTTCGTGTTTTTGCCCCCAAAGTGGATAACCTCACATTTATCCACATTATACTGCATCTGCCATGCATTTGCCCACTCACCTAACCTGTCCAAGTCACCCTGCAGCCTTTTAGCGTCCTCCTCACAGCTCACACCGCCACCCAGTTTAGTGTCATCTGCAAACTTGGAGATATTACACTCAATTCCTTGATCTAAATCATTAATGTACATTTTAAAGAGCTGGGGTCCCAGCACTGAGCCCTGCGGCACCCCACTAGTCACTGCCTACCATTCTGAAAAGGACCCGTTTATCTCTGCTTCCTGTCTGCCAACCAGTTCTCTATCCACGACAGTACATTACCCCCAGTACCATGTGCTTTGATTTTGCACACCAATCTCTTGTGTGGGACTTTGTCAAAAGCCTTTTGAAAGTCCAAATGCATCACATCCACTGGTTCTCCCTTGTCCACTCTACTCGTTACATCCTCAAAAAATTCTAGAAGATTTGTCAAGCATGATTTCCCTTTCATAAATCTTTCTGGCATAGTATGACTTGGAGTTGCTCTATTGCACACTTTGGATGATCAAGTGTACTTACCTCAGTGCTAGCTTTTCCAATCAAGGAACAAAACATATTCTTCACAAGGAGGCCTTATAAACAGCTAAATGGGTAAAAAAGCATCCTTAAATGGATAGAGTCCTTGGGTAATTTGGAGGTTTAAAACAGAAAATTGCAGATTTGTGTAAATCAATAGGAGTTGTGCTGTAATAAATTAGAGTTTTTAATGTAGTAATGGTAAGGCTTAGAGCTATAATGTATAGTATAGTATTAGGCAGTCCCTCGTATTGAGGATGACTTGCATCCACACTAAAAAGGGATGAGTTCACAGGTGTTTCAATGAGAGACCTGATATTCCAGGTCCCGAACTGCATACAGAAGATGCCCCTGCGTGGATTCTTTTACCGTGGAGTGGCCGTTGTACACCAGCCACCACACGGGCTTGGTCCAGTGGCAAGGAACTATAATGATATAGGTGATGATGACTATCATCAGCACCAGAAGTTCAGTCTTCTGCTTGCAGTACAGGTGCAGCGCCCCGAATCCGGAACTCTCGCGACCGAGGCCATTCCGGATTTTGCGTTCGGGGAGGTGCTCGGGTGGGGCCCTGCCGCCGGGGAAGTGCTCGGGCGGGGCCCCACCGCCGGGGAGGTGATCGGGCGGGACCTGCCAAAGAGCTGGTCGGGCTGCCCCATCGCGGAGGCCTCGAGCTAAGCACAGTGGTGGCGAGGCCCGAGGTCGGGCGCCGGCGAAGTGAGGGATGGCGAGGCAAGGCCCGGCAGCGGCAGGGCGAGGTCCGAGGTTAGGCAGTATATCTAGGGTACCTGCCCACTGAAAAGTGCTGGCCGAAGAATGCTTGATCTGGGTCAAACTTTGTTTGTGATTTCCCCCCTTCCACCAACCCCGATAAAGACCACAATATTTATAATGTTCTTAATCTTTTTCTTTACAGACTATTTCACTCAATAATGAACTTGAAAAGAGTGATTGGTGACTCAGCTCATTTTCTAATTTTAAAAGACAAGGAAACTTACAAGCATATCCCTTCAACACCCTTTCTTCAGATGGTGAGCGATTTTACTTTTCCATTAGCTTCCATGTATTCTGGCAACTTTTTTTTTAAAGTTGACTGGTCGGAGTAAAAAAAGACCATTGAAAGCTGCTGGATTGGTGGAATAATCCAACTGGTTCACTAATGCCATTCAGGAAAGGGAACCTGGGATCCATACATAGTCTCCCAGGTATCTGAACCACCGGGGAGCAGGGTGCCATGCCATCAGCCACGGTGGTTCAGGTGCGAGTGCCACCTCCCCTTTAACTAGCACCCTGCAAGTGGCCTACAGCCTGGTATGCGTCCCCTGAAGTTGTCGCAGTCATCGCTCCGGGACAAAAACGGGTCGCTGCACATGGTGATAACATCGTCATCACCAGTGCAGTGGAGCATGGCGTTGCCACCGCCGCCGCTGCTAAACTCCCGCAGCATTTCGCGGTAGTCGTTAACACGCCTTGGCGAAAAGTCGTTTGCGCCCCGTTAGTGTCCCGGGGTGCCCTAGAAAGTATCTTAATTGTAAAAAAAGGAACATAAAACAATTCCTACAGAGGATTCCATCACACCTTCAGAGGGCAAGTTAGTTTGGACAATATGTGTGGTCTTGTCAGTAATATCCGCATCCCAAAAACCACATAAATTTTTTAATCCACCTATGCACAGGTGGTTCTTTCCTCCACAGATTCCTTTTAATGAGGAGTATTACAGGAAATACAGAAGAATTTGGCATTGGTTTCCAAACAGTACTTCAGTGAATCATTGATTTGGCTGAGTCAATAAGAGCATGGTCCTGACCAAGTAGGGACAATCTAAATCATTAAAACCATTGTTGGATCACCTTTTTTCTGATCTTGCCTGTGAATTTCCTTATTGTTCTTTGCCTTTTTAATTCCTTAATCTGGTTTATCAGAAAGTTAGTTTCTGGCCTGAGCCATATTTTCCTCATTGGACTGAGCTCCTCTGCCACAGGCTCTTTTTAGATATTCCACAGCGCTCCACAATTCCTTCTTGGCTGGGACATCAGGTGAGTTGGAGAAACATGTGGGGCCGAAATTGGTGAAACACAATTTCCACCCGTTGTTTTGGCAGTCCCCGGGCGGTGCATCATTTTCTACCGCCCGGAACCGCTGGGGCCGAATGGGTGGGAATTTCATCCCACTTTTCTCGGCGGTAAGCGGAGCGGAGTGCAACGGGCGGTGTGCGGCGGAGAGGCTTTTTGACTCGGGAATCTTCGGCTCCCGAGTTGTGCGCACGTGGGTGCTGCTGTCAATCTCCGCCCCCCGAGAGGCCAGAGACTGCTGGCCTGAGATCGCTGTGTGGGGGGGGAAGGAAAAAGAGATTACTGTGTTGGGGGGGGAAATGGGGGACTGGGGTGTGGGAGAGCGAGCAACTGGGGGGGGGGAGAGAGAGAGAGAGAGAGACTGGGGGGTGAAAGAGACTAATAATTTTTATTATCGTTCATTAATAAAGGAGTAAATAAGCCTTTATTAGACCATTTGTATTATTGCCTAACACTAGAAAATACTACAATCCATTTCAAAATAAATCAAACTGTGGAGAACTATAAAGATCTGTGTAATATCAAACAAACCTTTCAGCACTTAAGATCCACTTAAAAGCACCTTCTCCAGGATGGTATGCAGTTCCGGCTGTATGTCATAAATTTTGTACTTTTAGGCGGTATATCGGCGGTCTGCATGGTCGGGCGGTGTGCATACCACCCGGTGGTATGTCACTGATGAATTTTCCGCCCAGCGGTATGTAGGTGTGTTTTCACCAAAATTTGCATTTTTGGGCGGTATGTCGATGAATTTCGGGCCCATGGTATGAAAAGCAGAAAGTACAAAGGTTGGATGTGGCCAACACTTCTGTATGATATTCAGAGCTTAAACCCTGAAGAAGGCACAGATGCAGAAGCTGGATGCTTTTGATTGTGCTGTACAAGTAAAATGTTGAGTATTTGCTGAAAGGTTAGTGTGACTAACACTTAGTTAAGACAAGTTACTGTCTTAAGAAAATTATTTAGTATAACAAGGTATGACCATTTGATTTAAATGCTCTGTTTCGATTCAGGATGATAGCCAAGCTACACAGGATTCATTACCTCAAAGGACAACCATTGAATTGAGCTTATTACCCAGGTTTGTGATTTATGTTTAATATTTAAAACTACTTTCTTGAATGGCTGTAAAAATGTGATAGTGTAAATAGTTGAATGCTTTGTATCCCAATCAAGCTACAAATTCCTGTCCACTGCTTTGTTGTTTGAATTCTGTTCACCATGTCTGGGTGAGTTTAGGTACCTCAGCAAAATGCTAGGGGACCCACTCCCAGTGAGGTGTTGTGGTAATCACTGTCGTCTCTAGTATAAAAACAGAAAATGCTGGAAATCCCAGCGGGTCAGGCAGCATCTGTGGCGAGAGAAGCAATGTTAACATTTCAGGTTGATGACCCTTCATCAGAACTGGCAATAGATCGAAATGTAACAGATTCTTAAGGAAGTGCTGGGGCCCTGAAAGAGGGAGGAGGGGTGTGGAAAGAACAAAAGGGAAGGTCTGTGATAGGGTGGAAGGCAGAAGAGATTTGAGAGACAAAGGGGATGATGGGCCGAATTGAGATGGTAATAGCACAAGTTAGGAAACAAAAGGTGAGTTTAGATAGGGTGTGAAAGGCAGAATAAATGCCACCTGCCATGGAAAAGAGAGAGGGCTAGAATTTGCACTTCATCTCCGCCCGGTTTCTTGGCGGTATTGGTTGTTTTGGGTGAAAACCGGGTCGATGAAAATTTCCACAAAGTGTTCCGCCGGCGGTTTCGAAATACCGTTGGGGAGTGGACCTCCGGCGTGCACCGTCCATAGACTGCCATTGCCCGATTTTTGACTCAGCGGTGACCCGTAGGTAAGTAGAAAAAAAAATGCACACGAGAAGCAGTGGGAACTGGGCGGTAGGTAAGTAGCTCTGTAAAAAAAGGTAAGTTAATGGGTTTTTAATAATTATTTAAACATTTTTTATAGTGATTAAGGTGAACAGGATCCTGATGATGTGTTCTGATTTTTTTATTTTATGTTTTTTGGAAAAAAATGTTTTGTGTTTTCTTCTTCCTCGGCCCAATCTAAATTTTATAATTACCGCCCATTTTGTTTAAGAACCGCCCAATCGGCCCAAGATTCCATTTTCCACCGAGAATCGGGGTGCAAGGTCCATTTATTTTCCTTATTTTGTGGAATTTTTTGCTGGCAGTAATTTTTAAATCTTTTTAGCGGTAATTTGGGCGACAATCCAGCGCTGGTGGATTTCTTTGAAAATCTAGCCCAGAGAAACAAAAAAAAGAGGGAGTGAAAATTTTTGTAAAAAAAAACGCGAGGAAAGGGAACAAAATGTTGGTCGAGGTTATGGTCTGAAATTGTTGAATTCGATGTTTAGCCTTGAAGGCTGTTAAGTGCCTAAACGAAAGACGAGGTGCTTTCCTCGAGCTTGCGTTGAGCTTCATTGAAACAGTGTAGAAGGCCAAGGACGGAGAGGTCAGAGTGGGAATGGAGCAGAGAATTAAAATGACAAGCGAACGAAAGCTTGGGGTTACCCTTACAGACTGAACGGAGGTGTTTTGCAAAGTGGCCCCCAATCTGCGTTTGGTCTCCCCAATGTAGAGGGGATCACATCGTAAGCAGCGAATGCAGTATACTAAATTGAAAGAAGTCCAAGTAAATCGCTGTTTCAGCTGGAAGAAGTGTTTGGGGCCCTGGACAGTGGGAAGGGAGGAGATAAAAGGGCAGGTGTTGCATCTCCTGCGCTTGCATGGGAAGGGGAGGGAGTGCTTGGGGGTCTCTTGTACCATCCCTCTCGTTTGATTTTACTAGCTAAAATGTGATCACTGACTAACATAATTGATAATCCAGATTATCCTACACCACTCTGCTGGAAAAGAATGTGCCTAGTTGAGTAGTCAACTAGTATATAGCACGTCTGTGGCTGAAGTGTAACTCTTGGCTTTGTTTAGCATGTATCCACACACTCAGTTCCAGTGTGATCATGACACGATCAGGCAGGCTTCCTCCCCTATTCTGACCATATATTTTGAATTAATTCCAATATGAACTAATTTATTTTAGCTTGAATATGCCATTATATCAGTGGGAATGGGCTGCCACATACACTTAGCTGCTAACCTTTAAACTTGGATGGAGTCCATCAAAACAGGTTGCCACAAGCATAAATCTGTAGCACACTACCAATCTCGAGAGGTTTTTTTTGAATGGTTCAATGATAGTTTATGTTGAAGTTACGGTGAGAGCTGGATTATTTCCCCAGTCCTAAAGTGATCCTTTACATTTACACAGAAAGGCATGTATTTAATGTAAATGCAATATTATACAACAGTATACTTTTTACTGATTCATCACTTTTAATATGACCTACCTCTTCGATCTTCCCTTTAGGAACTCCCCCAAAACCCTTCTGCCACCACGGTGTCCAATTATTTTCGTCTCTTGAAGCCCTTTGGAATATTTGATTACATTAAAGCAGCTATACAAGTGCAAGTTGGTGAACTAGAATGCTATTTAGTATTTACCCCTTTTTATCCCCCTTCCATTTTCCCACAGTCAGATAGGCAACTTGCTCCCAGATTTCTGCCAATGCTGTTAAGAATTGGCTGCTTGGGGATGAAGTTATTTTCATAACTTTCACCACTTTTTCTTCTCCACCTACCTCTTCCCTAACCTTCAGTTGTTATCTCCCAATGACACAACTTTGATTGGCATCTAAGCAGAAGGACATTTGCAATCTTCACAGGTTACCGGCCTTTGCAGTAGAAAAGAAGCCAGATGATATATGGAGTGAAAGTGCTGCTCAGATTTATGGGATAGCCACTACCTGTAACTGTGAGAGGCAGTGCAATGATAGATGGAATGAAAAAGAGAGAGGCAGAAGAATAGAGGGAACAAAAGAGACAATTTGAAAATAAGAGAAGGAATACGAGACTCATAGGCTAGAATTTACTTTACCTTGGCGGGTCCGGTGCAGCCAGTGCCAGTGGCAGATCACGACCCCGCTGCTGGTTCCATCCCACTATAGAAAATAAACTTACCTCAATGGGGCCTATTAAGTCCGTTCAGCGCATTAGCTGTCCCAATGAGATGGAGCAGGACTTGTGACATCATTCGTGATGCGTTTTAAGCCGGCATCCTTAAAATGAACATGGCCATGTTAAATTTTAAGTTTAATCTAACAAAGTGGGTGTTGAACCTTTACTGTATAATAATTTAATAAGTTATATATGAGTGACAAAGAAAATATTTAAATAATATCATTAAATAATATGATGCCATCTACAAATGCGATCAAGAACATAATTCAAAAAGTACATTAATTGTGAAGTTATTGGTGCTTTAGTCACATCAATAGACTTTTGTATCAGTAACTGGTGCAAATAAAAGATGTGTTTGTATAGGTAATCCATAAAATTAAGCAGATTTTAAATGTAATTGTCAAGGGGTGGATTTACAATCTTTAGCAAGTTCAGCAGAAGAGCTGTGGAATCATTAACAAACAGTAAGTGGTGCTTACAATGTGTTTATGGGATTTCTGCAGCTCTTCTGTTGAAGTTAACAATGGAAAAGTGAGAGAACCTCTGCAGAAATTCACCCTAAAGTCTTAGACTGAAAAATGTAATTAGTCATATTCAGGGACTGAAAGCAAATTGAACCAATGGAATGAGTGATGAGAATGAAATTGTTATGGTTGATGACTTGATTTAAGGTGTAACTGCATAATCACAGTGTACTGTGAGGAAAAACCAGACCAGAAACACACACATTTATTTAAATTGTATATGTAATTTTTATAGTGAAGATCAATTCACTGCAATTACTGTTGAGTTGGAAGGCAACAGCCAAGAATGGCCAGTGAAAAATATATTTCCCTCCCCATCCAGTGTCGCACATACATCCCTTCAGGAATTTCTGATTTAACATTTATCAATAGCTTTTCAAGTAGAACAGAATCTCCATCAACCTGTTAGTTGATGTAATTAGCATGTTTTTATTTTGGTTTGTCTTCCATGTTGTCAAGTAATCAGCTGGGGCAATGGCCATGGAACTCACGCCTTAGATTAACAGATGTGGTTCCCCAGCTGCGTGGATCCCGTGGCCATGCAGGTGAATTTAAAAATTAAGGGGGAAAAGCCTTTTAAAGGCCTGTAAACTACCTCAGAATGATTCCAATTGGGTCCCCTGTCGCTGCAAGTCATGTCGGCTCCACGATGACTCGCCTATGGGAAAGACACATGGGAGTGAGATGACAGCGGGTTCCTGACCCGCTGCAAAAATAATGACTTTCCCACCTGACCTGCCACCGATCTCACCCGCTACCACCAGGGAAAATTCAAACCATAGATAGGGAGTAATGAAAGAAGGAACAAAAGTGATGGAATCAGAAAAGGTGACTGAAAATGAGAGAGAAAAGAGAAAATTTAGGTGCAAAGCATTAGAGCGTACGATGCACCTTTCAGGAAAATATCTGAAACCAAAACATATATCACGTGCTAAGTTTTAATATTTCTTGTATAGTTATAGTTATAATATCAGTGAACATAATG
This sequence comes from Pristiophorus japonicus, assembly GCF_044704955.1. Classification (NCBI taxonomy): domain Eukaryota; kingdom Metazoa; phylum Chordata; class Chondrichthyes; family Pristiophoridae; genus Pristiophorus; species Pristiophorus japonicus. The sequence goes on along the minus strand of NC_091977.1, from coordinate 153,337,138 downwards.
GCCCTGAATTCGCGGCCCTTATGGGCACATACGAGGTGCGCATGCGCCCATAGGAGCCCCGCAAGTTCTGGGTTTAGGCATGCGAAGCGCATGCGTCTAAACCCGGAACTTGTGATCCGTCAAGATTCCTCTTGACGGATCGCACGCATACGGAAGTAATGGGACTCTGCGGGAGGTGAGTTGAGCTAGTTGCACAACTTCTGCCCAGCGAATGCCCTTGAAATTCTTACGACGCCTGCTTTTATCAGTGTAAGACTTTTAAAGGACAGAAAAATACACTTTTTTAAATAATTTAAATATTTCAAATTCTGTTAAATAACGTAAGTTTACTGTTAGACCCTTTAAAATATGTAAATTTATTTTTCAAAAAATTACATTTTTGTTTTAAATAATTAAATTCCATTTTGAATCATTTTAAATAGATGATGTTTTTAAAAATTTATTTTATGTTTTTTTTGGGGGATATTCCTGTTCATACTTATGGTGAACCATAAGTATGTATGGGAATACCCCAACTTGGATTGGTTGGGCCGGCCCATGTGATCCCAGGGACGCGCATGAAGCGCTCATGACCCTGGAATACGTGGGCCTCTACATATGCCTTTGCATAGAGACCCAGGACCGCAAATCTCTGAACCTCCAGGTAGATTCATATAAATTCAGTCTGAAGCCTCCGTCCGTAGTTTTTGGACCAATATTATACTGCGACTTTTCTACTGGATCAGAGAAGGCTAAAAGGATATTTATTGACCCTTTTAAAAAAATTTTGTTTTGATGGAGTGAATGGAAAAAGACTATTCTGTCTGATTGGGAGTCGTGTGATAAGGGATCAATAATTTAAAAATGTCATCAGGAGAGAGAGGTTTGGAGGAATTTATTTGCACTGAGAGTTGTTGGTGCAATAGCAGCGCGAGAGTGGCAGGAGTTAAATGCAGCGCGAGACCGGCGGGTGTTAAATGCAGCGCGAGACGGGCGGGAGTTAAACGAGTTAGACTAGCGGGAGTTAAAAGAGCTAGCCTGGAGCAGCACCAACGGACCTGTTAGGGGAGAGAAATCAAAGTGTGACGTCAACATGAAAGTATGTAAGTGATTGGTTGGTCAGTATTTCTCTCTTTTTTTTTTCTAAACTTGGACATTGCTTTAAATTAAGAGTCTGGATTAAAAACTAACATAGGTAATTGATATTTCCAAACGTGAAAACTTAATTAAATAAAATACATTAGAGATGGCAGAGCAGGCGACGTGTTGCAGTTGCAGCATGTGGAAGCTGGTGGACACCAGTTTGATCCACGGCGACCATATCTGCAGTAAGTATTGGCTGCACGAGGATCTTCGGCTCCGAGTTGATGAGCTGGAGTCTGAGCTTCAGACACTGCGACACATCAGGGAAGGGGGAGAGTTACCTGGACGCTGTGTTCCAGCAGAGAGTCACACCCCTTAAGTTAAATAATTTAAATTTGGTCTGTGGTCAGGGACAGGAGGGCGTGACTATGTGTGAGATAGATATGGGGACCCAGGATGTAGTGATGGAAGAGCCTCAGCCCTTGATCTTGTTCAACAGGTACGAGGTTCTTATTCCCTGTGTGGATGAGAGCAAGGACTGCAGGGAGGATGAGCAAGCTGACCACAGCACCCGTGGTACAGAAGGCCATTCAAGTTGGGGGAGTAAAAAGAAATGTTTTCGTGGTAGGGGACATTATAGTTAGGGGTATTGATACTGTTCTCTGCAGCTGCGAGCGAGAGTCCTGAAGGCTGTGTTACCTGCCGGGTGCCAGGGTTAAGGACATCTCCTCTAGGCTGGAGAGCAACTTGGAGTGGGAGAGGAAAGATCCGGTTGTCGTAGTCGACATAGGTACCAACAACATGGGACAAAGAAAGAGTTTTTGCTGAGGGAGCATGAGCTGCTCGGGGCTAAATTAAAAAGCAGAACCACAAAGGTAATAATCTCTGGGTGACTACCTGAGCCACACGCAAATTTGCACAGGGTAAATAAGATTAGAGAGATGAATGCATGGCTCAAAGATTGGTGTGGGAGAAATGGGTTTCGATTCATGGGTCACTGGCACCAGTACTAGGATGAGGGAACTGTGGAGGCTGGGTCATTGAATATATTTAAGGTGGAGATAGGCAGATGTTTGTGAATGATAAGGGAGTCAGAAGTGGAGTTGAGGCCAAGATCAGATCCGTCATGATCTTATTGAATGACGGAACAGGCTCGAGGGGTCTACCCCTGCTCCTATTTCTTATGTTCTTATGCATGGAATACTTTCCCACACAAAATAGTTGAGGCACTGGTCATTTCACCTTTTGAGGGAAAAGTGGATAAATATTTGCAGCAGAGGAAGATACAGGGCTGTGGGGAAAGTGCAGGGCAGTGGAATTTGTTTGGATTGCCCTAGCTAAGAACCAGCATGCTTCTGTGCTTTACTCTGATTCTGTGGTATATTATTTTTTAAACTTATGGCTCTTTTTTAAAAAAAAAATGCAATTTGACTGCCATTTAAGCTGTGGAATATTTGCCACATGTGGTCTGGACTCTCTCTTTCTCCACATTTTGGATATTGCACTATGTGGCTGATGCTGCTCCAGTTGCATTTTATTCTTCCAAATATAAGCATACTGATGATTCATCCACCTTCACAACCGAGCCTCTCATCTTTCTTTTGAAAATTTATTGTAAATGCAGCGTAGTTGTGTTGATATTATTTTTTTATTCTGTTATCCAGAGGAGATACCTTTTTATATGGCGGGGAAACAAAAATAAAAATTTGCATTTATATAGCTCCTTTCATGACCTCAGGACATCCCAAAATACGTTACGGCCAATACAGTAACAGTGCAGCGTCCCGAATCGTAACCCTTGGGATCGAGGCCGTTCCGGGTTCCGCGTTTTTCCAGACTTTGGAACGTCTTTCTGACGTCACAAATCCGGAACCACCCAAGCCCAGGTTCGGGTTTTTCCGGATTTCGGAACGTCGGGGGGGAGGGGTGGGGGGGAGGGGAGGGGGGAGAAAGAAAGAGAGAGAGGGGGGGGAGGAGAGGGGGAAGGGGGGAGGAGAGGGAACCGGGAGGAGGATACCTGCTGAGGAGGTCGTTCGGGCAGGCTGGCCGGTCCCGCCAAGTATGTTGTCGGGAGAGGGCCCCGCCGAGGAGGTCGTCTGGTGGGGGGCCCTCCCCGCTGAGGAGGTTGTCGTCGGACCGGCTCCGCCAAGGATGTTGTCAGGCGGGCTGGCCTGGGCCCGTTGAGGATATGTTTACGTCGGATGGGGTCCTGCTGAGGAGGTCGTTGGGTGGGCCGGCCCTGCCGAGGAGGTTGTTGGGCGGCGCCGCCAAGGATGTGTTCGGGCGGTCCGGCGAGGAGGCCTTGAGGTAAGGGCAGCGGCAATGGCGAGGCAACGCCTGAGGTTGGGCAGCGGCGGGGCCCTGAGATCACCAGGGTGGTCGGGTCCAGATTCCGAAACATTTTACGGAGTCCGGACGATCCTGCCACTGATCAGTCCGGATTGTGGAATATTCTGAATTCTGGAACTCTGGATTCTGGACACTGCACCTGTACTTCGAAGTGTAATCACTATTGTAATATAGGAAAAGTGGCAGCCAATTTGCACACAACAAGCTCCCATAAACAGCAATATAATAATGACCGGAAAATCTGTTTTTTTAGTGATGTTGTTTGAAGGATAAATATTGACCAGGACACTGGGGATAACTCCCCTGCTTTTCTTTTAAATAGTGCCATGGCATCTTTTATGTCTACCTGAGAAAGCAGACAAGGCCTCAGTTTAACATCTCATCTAAAAGACTGCACCTCTGACAATATAGCACTCTCTCAGTACTGTACTGGGTGTGTCAGCCTAGATTTTTGTGCTCAAGACTCTCGAGTGGAATTTGAACCTACAACCTTCTGACTCAGTTGAGAGTTCTACCAACTGAGCCACGGCTGATATAGCCAAAAGTCAGAAAGGTCATAGAGATAAAATCATTGACTTCAAAAATGTCTTAAAAGGATAAAGTCTCTTGTGAAGTTCTCCTTTGATGAGCTAGGTTTATTATTGAAGCCTGTGGAAGGTGCTTGCATTGTTAAGTTTCCATTGATCGGAAATATAAAGGGTTTTTTTTGGAAGGGAAGGGGGGGATTTCAGATTTTGCTGTCTATATTTTGTGTTGTTTGAATCAGACTGGATGCTCTTCGATGCCTATTGTGGAACAAGAGATAAGAACGTTGTGTTTCTTGTGCGTTCTAATAATATAACAACACTTGAAATATGGTGGCAATATTTGAAGGAATGGAAATATTTCTGTTTCAGGTTTCTTGTGGTATATAACCCGACAGACCAGGACCGCATCTCTGTTGTAACAGTGCAAGTAAATTCATACAAAGTAAGAGTGCTAACTGCTTCAGGGCAACCGGTGGAGGCCCAGATTAGTGCAGTTTGGGACAAACCCACCACAGCTTCCAAAGAAGTATTCCAGGTGGGGTATATTTTCTTTTCTTCATTACTCACCAATTTATTTGCTCATTCTGCATTCATTGTTTGCTAGGGTATGGATCCTTGAATGCCATGCACCCTCTGGTCTTTCCTGTCCTAACTCAAGAGCCTGGAGGCCAATTGTAGCATTCATGTTGCTGCCCCAGCTGTGATTAGAAAACTTAGCCAAGACCAGTCATTGAACTTGGTATCTCCCTGATCTCTATGGCTCAGTTACACAATGGTTAAACTCACTGAGCCATCTAACTTCCTGTTGTCAGATTTTTATCACATTTCTGTGTCAACTTTACCATTATAAATTCCTATGTCCACACTTATCATGGAAACTGCCTATGTAAAGTTGTTATGTTCTAATTAGTCATTCCTGCTGCTCTGGTGCCTCAGCTTTGCATCTCCCATCTCTTCAGCCTGTACTGCAAAAGCCCATAGAAAGTCTATGGGCATGTGCAAGCCTAACAAATGGCTATTGTCATTTGCTGCTCAGAGCAAAATCCAGCCCAATATTTCACATAATATCTTACAATTTACATTGTAAAAACAAAATAATAGTGACGTGCTAAAGTGGTCTAAATCAGGATAATTTCACTTCAGCCTAACTTCAGGTTCTAAGTTACGATACTGTTCGGTTACTAAGTTACTGAGGAATTCTATTCCTGACTTATTCATGCAATTATCTTTTTTTTAAAATTTGACTTTCTTTTTTTCAGTTTTACATTGGTTTCCAATTGTTCCAACAGTTGTACATTTTGTTTAGATGCGTAGTTTGATGCATTAGAAGGGAAGCGAACTCCAAGTTAGTACTAGTCATGCAAGTTATTCCCCAATTTTATATACTAAAGTAAGATTCTCATGAGAGTTTTATTTGCTGGAGGAAGCCCTTTGTGTCACGTTTTCCTCCCTGATAGGCTGTACCTTTGACATCTGAAATGCAACTTTGGAGAGTGGTTCCGTTAGAAGTAAATAGGAGCAACAACATCAGACCGTACTCAAAGCTAAACCCAGCAGACCCCAAGAAACTACGTTATCATCTGTGAAATCTGCATTCCCAGGCAATAATGTGGTTTCCTGGGATCCCAGAGCTTTGGATTAACTCTCGGTCTGATTCAAACCCTCAGTTACCATTGTTTTCAGTGGAGTTGTTCTGAAGTCACAGGGATCCTGTTCTCTTAGATGGGGAATAGTACATGGCATAGAGTGACCTAACTAGTAGAATATCAACCCTATATAGAGCTGGAGCTACTGTATATGAAATACCCTATGAACATTAAAATGAATAAGCATATTGGTAGAATGAGTCAAATTTGAAGGATCACTCTTGATATATTTTCCTTTTTCTTTATTCTTCCAACAGGTTTCCTTTCTGGCACAGATATCAGCTCTAGGATTGGGGCTGTACCAGTTAGTGGAAGCTCCAGATATCAAAACTGTGCTCGCCAATTACACTGTGTACCTGAATGGAAGAGAGGAAATGAGCACAGACAGTGCCTTCAAGATCAATGTGTTGAAAAGCTCCACTGGTGACATCACTATTGAAAATTCAAATTTGAAAGCTTGGTTTTCAGAGACTAAAGGATTCTTGGAGGTAAAAGATGGTAGAAATGTGTTTCTTTGTCTTGTATACAATTGTAATTATCACTCTAATTCATTAAAAATACAAATGAATGGGTCAGAGAATAACAGCTGGCTGTTATTTCTTTGGTGTCTCATATAAGATTTATATTGGCAGACAGAAGCCAAATCAAAGGTTGATTGAACTCCTGACTTATTTTTTACTCCCACCTTTTCCCTTTGTGGAAGTTATTTTTATTCTTGTGCTAAGTCATTAATGCAGTCTTGGATATTGGCCCACCATAGCTAAGTTCACTTTGGCCGCTAGTGTATACCAGCTCCTTGTTTTAAAAGTTGTGTTGATTGTCATTGATCGTTCCCAATGACTGATTCCCTTGACTGCTGTCTCAGCTACCTTCCTTTGTTGCAGCTTTTGAAAGTATGAAGTTTCGTCCAAATTAACACAAAAGCTCAACATGACCATCTCATTTGCTGGAAGGTTATCCTGCAAGATGTAGGAGCTTAGTTGCTCTGGCCCCAAATTTCCCCAGCCGCTTAGAGTGGCGTAGTTAGATGTGGTGCGCCGACTTAGTGGGGGAAAAAACATGCCGGGATAATTTGTCCATTCCTGGATCCCTGTGGGCCCGTGGCGTGGCGCTGAGAAACCTGCGGGGGGGGGGGGCGGAGCTTGGACTGCGCTTGTTCAGCGCAGCCGGCGGGGGGCGTGGCGCGTGTCTTCGAGTGCCGGCAGGGGGACGCATGACCGTTTGTGCGTGCGCACTGCGCGTTAAAGCGTGCGCGCATGCGCAATGGGGCAGGAACCTTGGCAATTGGCCATTTAAAGGAAAAGCGTCCTCAGTACCTCAGCAGCATTGGCAGTTTAGCCATATTAGAAGGTAAGGTGTGATTTTTGGGTGGCTGAGGGAGTGGAAAGGAGTGCTTGAAAGGATGCATGAAAGGTGAGAACTGTATATTTTCAAGATCATCTGAGTGTAAATCCAATACACCAATGACGCAAGAGCGTGCAACAAGGACGAAGAACTTCTTGCATGAGGAGGTAGAGAAACTAGTCACTTTCAATGAGGACAGAGGGCAAGAGCTGGATATCAGTAAGAGTGGTCCCACAAAAGTTCCACCCAAAGAAATGAGGAGGCGCTGGAACCTAGTTGCAGAAGAATTCTCCGCAGAGGTGAAGACCGCAAGAACTGGAAGCCAGTGTAAAAAGAAACGGCAGGACGTTGGTCAAGTAGTAAGTGTAAGTATTATCGAGTTTTAAATGGAATTGCAGTTGTTACTGTGATCATCTGTATATGTCCCATCCATCAGAAGCTCACCATGTGGCAAAAATTATATTTTCATCTTTGCAGAAGAAATTGGCCCACAACAAAAGGGAGAGAACTAGAACAGGAGGAGGGCCGCCAAATCTGCACCAACTATCACCCCGGAACAGAGGGTCGCTGCTTTGCTGAGTCGCACCTGCAGAAAAAGAATCAGCTCTGCACAAGCTGGGCCCACACGCGAGGGTGAGGGTCAATCATGAAAATGCATCGTCACCCTTCAAACCACCCTGCTGACTGGCCTGCTCCGCGTGAGACTACTCATTCCACCCATTCTGCCCCCTCCTTTCCTGCTAACCATTTGACTGATCTGTTGTATTTTGCAGAACAAGAAAATAATCCTGAACATCCTGAAGAGCGTCTGCTCCAGACCAAGGCGGGTGGGGGGGTGGATGGGTCCATGGATCTGTGTTCACAGGAGAATGCTGATTGTGATATGGATCAGTCCATGGTACAGGGCATCACTTTGCCAGACACCTCCATGAACTCTGCCTCGACGTTCCTTGGTCTCACACCTTCCGAGGTTGCGGGTCCCAGTGGCGGTGGTGGAATGCAGATTGGAAGACCCAGGGTCCCACCGTCCCAGCCTGCGCCTTGCACTGGAGGGGTGCCGCTATGTAGACCCACGGCGAGGGGAAGGAGAAGCCGACCAGTCTCTCCTGAGATGCAGCCTTCATCAGATGTACATCAGGTTATGTAAATGGGTGAGGAGACCAATGCCCTTACCCGATCACTCGTGGCCGCCGTCAGTGGGGTGCGTGATGAGGTTGCGACACTGTCGGGAGAAATATCAGCACTGAGATGGGAACTGAGGGCGGGCATGTCAGAGGGAGTGCAAATGATGGCAAAGGCCAAGAGGGAGATAGCTGCTGCAATAAGGGCACACAGGCCTGACAATCAAATGCCACTCCCACTGCAATCCTCACACCAGCCTCTGTTGAGACCCAGGACGGGCCCCCAGCCCCCACCCCCCCCCCCACCATCATCACCGCCCCATGAGGAAATGCACATTCCCTAATATGTGGGTGCGAGATTGGTGCAGCCTTTCTTTGCTGTTGTTGTTGTTGTTGTTGTTGTTGAAGTGCATTGTATACTTTCCAATAGAAGGTTTTTTGCATTAAAACTGAATCATGTTCCATTATCACCACACAACATTTCGGAACTGTAAAAAAAAAAAAATCCCTCACCCCTACAGTCATACATGCCTGCTGCCCCTTGCCCTGGCCGAAGGGCTGGCCGGTGCGTTCTGCAGTTGGCAAGGCAGGACTGCTCTATTTTCAGTAGCTGATTTATCTTTCTTTTATTTTTGATGAGTCGTGAAGATGTGCTGAAGTTGTTTTAATGTTGTGCTGATGTTGTGAAGGTGTTTAGTGCTTTAGAATTCTCGAATTCACTTTCCCCACGCCCCCCCCAACCTCCTATCTATGGCTAACTACGCTAATTTCTTAAATGTAGGTAAGGTTTTTCTATGCCTGCAAAAGTGGCCACATATAGTGGCCTAAGTTAGTTTGGAGTAACTTTTAGCTGGCCAAATTTGCTTCCATGGCCAAAACAGGCATAAGTGGCTGATCATCCCTACTTTTGGAGAAAAAAAAACAAACTTAAAAAAAAACTAACTCACTGACTTACACTGGAGCAAGTTAAATGGGGAAATTTGCGATTTTTAAGTTACTCCAAAAAAAGCTACTCGCTCCTAAAAAAGCGGGGCAACTCCTAGGTAAATTTGAGCCCATTAGGTACAAACAAAAGCACAGTTCTACTTCCAGTCAGATAGAGAAGTGATTGTTTGCATGGAATGTTCTGAGATACCATCCCAAAAAGTGAACCAGTCAGGCAGTTGGTAATACTTTTACAAACTGGCCACAGAGAATAAAAGTCAGGTTTGAATGAGGGCAAAGAGGTCACCTGTTCTGCACCAAACATTAGTCAGGCACCAAAGTGCTGTGTGAGAAGGCTGAAAAGACAGAGACGAGATTGTTGGGCAAGATGCAGCTAATTATTTTGGTTGTCAAGTACGACAACCAATCTAAGTATGATGTGTCCTTTGTTGAATAATTACGTAAATGTAAGTTGTACCAATTGAACTCAGTCTCTGATCATCACAGTTTTTCTATATGTTTAACCTTACTTTGAAACCAAATCTTGGCCATCTAATGTTAACTTGGTATGCCTTCAGAGACATGAAAAATACATGTGTAAAAGACATGGCAATTAAGTCCTTGCTGCACTCTGGGTCCCATATTGTACAACAAGAAGTAGTTATTAGGCGTGTGAGTCAACTCCGATAGAAATAAGACACTCCAACTGTTTACGGGAGTGACCTGAGAAGGTATCTAGAACAGATTTAAATTTGTAACACTTTCATTATTAATTTTTTATTAATTCATTCAAAAGCAGGTATTTTTGCTTTTGAGAGCAAAATCCATTTTACAAACCTGTCAAAGTTAGTAGAAATTTTAATGTATCAGGGAAACAAATTAAATTAAATCAAAGTTAAAACAATGTTTTATTCAAAAATGTGCAGTGGAATGGATTGTAAAATCATGTTGAATTTAACTAAAATCTCTGTAGATCAAGTCACCGATAATTTGTTCTTTGACGATTTTTCTAATGGACCTTTTTCATTGCACTGAGATCATCTGCACTTTCTCTGTATTGTCTTAAATTGAATCGGGTTACTTTTCTCAGCAATAAAGTTTACTGATTGCCCATATGGACAATATAAGGAGTGAATAAAGAACAAAGCATGATAGGTAATAAAGCAATTTAAACCAATTTCTGCTCTTGTACATATAAAAGAAAAGTAAGACCAAGTAGCCTTGTAGTATATTGATGCTGCATTCCAATAGTTACTGGTTCAGTCATGAATACTCATGTATGTTTACAGCACATGTATAGTGAGTTTTATTACTTTTGAACATTAAGAGTAAGAGGATAACTAAAGAAAGAGTAGGGCCTATTAGGGGCCATAAAACTAACCTGTGTGCGGAGGCAGAAGACATGGGTATGGTTCTAAATGAATACATAATAACATAAGAATTAGGAGCTGGAATAGGCCATTCGACTCCTCAAGCCTGCTCCACCATTCAATAAGATCATGGCTGATCTTCTACCTCAACTCCACTTTCCTGCACCCTCCCCATATCCCTTGATTCTTTTAATATTCAACGATCTATCGATCTCTGTCTTGAATATACTCAGACTGAACCTCCACAACCCTCTGGGGTAGAGAATTCCAAAGATTCTCTGAGTGAAGAAGTTTCTCCTCATCTCAGTTCGAAATGGCCAACCCCTTATTCTGAGACTGACCTCTGGTTCTCGACTCCCCAGCCAGAGGAAACATCCTCCCTGCATCTCCCCTGTCTAGCCCTGTAAGAATTTTGTTTCAATTAGATCACCTCTCATTCTTCTAAACTCTAGAGAATATAGGCCTAGTCTGCTCACTCTTTCCTCATAGGACAATCCCCCCCATCCCAGAAATCAGTCTGGTGAACCTTCGTTGCACTCCCTCTATGACAAGTATATCGTCAGGAGACCCAAACTGTACACACTACTCTAGATGCAGTCTCACCAAGGCCCTATATAATCGCAATAAGATGTCTTTACTCTTATTCTCAAATCCTCTTGTAATAAAGGCCATCATACCATTTGTTTTCTTAATTGCTTGCTGTACCTGCATGTTAACTTTCAGTGATTCGTGTACAAGGGACACCCAGGTCCCACTGAACACCAACATTTCCCAATCTCTCTCCATTTAAAAAATACTCTGCATTTCTATTTTTCCGACCAAAGTGGATAACTTCACACTTCTCCACATTATATTCCATTTGCTATGTTCTTGCCCACTCACTTAGCCTGTCTATATCCCCATGAAGCCTCCTTGCATCCTCCTCACAACTTATATTCCCACCTAGCTTTGAATCATCAGCAAACTTGGATATATTACATTTGGTCCCCTCATCCAAATCATTGATATAAATTGTGAATAACTGGGGCCCAAGCACCAATCCTTGTGGCACCCCACTAACTACACCCTGCCAAATCGAAAATGACCCGTTTATTCCTACTCTGTTTTCTGTTGGCCAATCCTCAATCCATGCTAGTATATTACCCTTAATCCCATGAACCCTAATTTTGTTCAGTAACCTCTTGTGTGGCACCTTATCGAATGCCTTCTGAAAATCCAAATAAACCACATCCACTGGTCCCCCCCCTTATCTATTCTACTAGTTGCAACCTCAAAAAACTCTTGTAAAACACGATTTCCCTTTCATAAATCATGTGGACTCTGTTCAATCCTATTATTATTTTCTAACTGCCCTGTTACCACGTCCTTAATAATAGATTCGAGCATTTTCCCTGATGTCAGGCTAACTGGTCTGTAGTTCCCCGTTTTCTCTCTCCCTCTCTTAAATAGCAGGGATACATGAGCTACCTTCCAATCTGCGGTAACCGTTCTAGAATCTATGGAATTTTGGAAGATGACAACCAATGCATCCACTATCTCTACAGCCAGCTCTTTCAAAACCTAGAATGTAGGCTGTCAGGTCCAGGCAATTTATCAGCTTTCAGTTCCATTAATTTCTCCAGTACTATTTTTTTACTAATACTAATTTCAACCAGTTCCTCATTCTCGTAGACTGTTGGTTCTCCACTATTTCCGGGAGGTTTTTAGTGTCTTCTTCCATCAAGACAGACACAAAGTATTTGTTTAATTTCTCTGCCATTTCCTTATTCCTCATTATAATTTATCCTGTCTCAGCCTGGTGGATAGAGGTGTACCGATGGATGTGGTGTATTTAGATTTCCAAAAGGCATTCGATAAGGTGCCACACAAAAGGTTACTGCAGAAGATAAAGGTACGCGGAGTCAGAGGAAATGTATTAGCATGGATCGAGAATTGGCTGGCTAACAGAAAGCAGAGAATCAGGATAAATGGGTCCTTTTCGGGTTGGAAATCGGTGGTTAGTGGTGTGCCACAGGGATCGGTGCTGGGACCACAACTATTTACAATATACATAGATGACCTGGAAGAGGGGACGGAGTGTAGTGTAACAAAATTAGCAGATGACACAAAGATTAGTGGGAAAGTGGGTTGTGTAGAGGACACAGAGAGGCTGCAAAGAGATTTAGATCGGTTAAGCGAATGGGCTAAGGTTTGGCAAATGGAATACAATGTCGGAAAATGTGAGGTCATCCACCTTGGGGGGGAAAAAAAACACAGTAAAAGGGAATATTATTTGAATTGGGAGAAATTACAACATGATGTGATTGGGATTACGGAGACGTGGCTCCAGGATGATCAGGGCTGGGAACTCAACATTCAGGGGTATTCAACATTCAGGAAGGATAGAATAAAAGGAAAAGGAGGTGGGGTAGCATTGCTGGTTAAAGAGGAGATTAATGCAATAGTTAGGAAAGACATTAGCTTGGATGATGTGGAATCTATATGGGTAGAGCTGCAGAACACCAAAGGGCAAAAAACGTTAGTAGGAGTTGTGTACAGACCTCCAAACAGTAATAGGGATGTTGGGGAGGGCATCAAACAGGAAATTAGGGCTGCATGCAATAAAGGTGTAGCAGTTATAATGGGTGACTTTAATATGCACATAGATTGGGCTAGCCAAACTGGAAGCAATACGGTGGAGGAGGATTTCCTGGAGTGCATAAGGGATGGTTTTCTAGACCAATATGTTGAGGAACCAACTAGGGGGGAGGCCATCTTAGACTGGGTGTTGTGTAATGAGAGAGGATTAATTAGCAATCTCATTGTGCGAGGCCCCTTGGGGAAGAGTGACCATAATATGGTGGAATTCTGCATTAGGATGGAGAATGAAACAGTAATTTCAGAGACCATGGTCCAGAACTTAAAGAAGGGTAACTTTGAAGGTATGAGGCGTGAATTGGCTAGGATAGATTGGCGAATGATACTTAGGGGGTTGACTGTGGATGGGCAATGGCAGACATTTAGAGACCGCATGGATGAAGTACAACAATTGTACATTCCTGTCTGGCGTAAAAATAAAAAGGGGAAGGTGGCTCAACCGTGGCTATCAAGGGAAATCAGGGATAGTATTAAAGCCAAGGAAGTGGCATACAAATTGGCCAGAAATAGCAGCGAACCTGGGGACTGGGAGAAATTTAGAACTCAGCAGAGGAGGACAAAGGGTTTGATTAGGACAGGGAAAATGGAGTACGAGAAGAAGCTTGCAGGGAACATTAAGGCGGATTGCAAAAGTTTCTATAGGTATGTAAAGAGAAAAAGGTTGGTGAAGACAAACGTAGGTCCACTGCAGTCAGAATCAGGGGAAGTCATAACGGGGAACAAAGAAATGGCGGACCAATTGAACAAGTACTTTGGTTCGGTATTCACTAAGGAGGATACAAACAACCTTCCGGATATAAAAGGGGTCAGAGGGTCTAGTAAGGAGGGGGAACTGAGGGAAATCTTTATTAGTCGGGAAATTGTTTTGGGGAAATTGATGGGATTGAAGGCCGATAAATCCCCAGGGCCTGATGGATTGCATCCTAGAGTACTTAAGGAGGTGGCCTTGGAAATAGCGGATGCATTGACAGTCATTTTCCAACATTCCATTGACTCTGGATCAGTTCCTATGGAGTGGAGGGTAGCCAATGTAACCCCACTTTTTAAAAAAGGAGGGAGAGAGAAAACAGGGAATTATAGACCGGTCAGCCTGACCTCAGTAGTGGGTAAAATGATGGAATCAATTATTAAGGATGTCATAGCAGTGCATCTGGAAAATGGTGACATGATAGGTCCAAGTCAGCATGGATTTGTGAAAGGGAAATCATGCTTGACAAATCTTCTGGAATTTTTTGAGGATGTTTCCAGTAAAGTGGACAAAGGAGAACCAGTTGATGTGGTATATTTGGACTTTCAGAAGGCTTTCGACAAGGTCCCACACAAGAGATTAATGTGCAAAGTTAAAGCACATGGGATTGGGGGTAGTGTGCTGATGTGGATTGAGAACTGGTTGTCAGACAGGAAGCAAAGAGTAGGAGTAAACGGGTACTTTTCAGAATGGCAGGCAGTGACTTGTGGAGTGCCGCAAGGTTCTGTGCTGGGGCCCCAGCTGTTTACATTGTACATTAATGATTTAGACGAGGGGATTAAATGCAGTATCTCCAAATTTGCAGATGATACTAAGTTGGGTGGCAGTGTGAGCTGCGAGGAGGATGCTATTAGGCTGCAGAGTGACTTGGATAGGTTAGGTGAGTGGGCAAATGCATGGCAGATGAAGTATAATGTGGATAAATGTGAGGTTATCCACTTTGGTGGTAAAAACAGAGAGACAGACTATTATCTGAATGGTGACAGATTAGGAAAAGGGAAGGTGCAACGAGACCTGGGTGTCATGGTACATCAGTCATTGAAGGTTGGCATGCAGGTACAGCAGGCGGTTAAGAAAGCAAATGGCATGTTGGCCTTCATAGCGAGGGGATTTGAATACAGGGGCAGGGAGGTGTTGCTACAGTTGTACAGGGCCTTGGTGAGGCCACACCTGGAGTATTGTGTACAGTTTTGGTCTCCTAACTTGAGGAAGGACATTCTTGCTATTGAGGGAGTGCAGCGAAGGTTCACCAGACTGATTCCCGGGATGGCGGGACTGACCTATCAAGAAAGATTGGATCAACTGGGCTTGTATTCACTGGAGTTCAGAAGAATGAGAGGGGATCTCATAGAAACGTTTAAAATTCTGACGGGTTTAGACAGGTTAGATGCAGAAAGAATGTTCCCAATGTTGGGGAAGTCCAGAACCAGGGGTCACAGTCTGAGGATAAGGGGTAAGCCATTTAGGACCGAGATGAGGAGAAACTTCTTCACCCAGAGAGTGGTGAACCTGTGGAATTCTCTACCACAGAAAGTAGTTGAGGCCAATTCACTAAATATATTCAAAAGGGAGTTAGATGAAGTCCTTACTACTCGGGGGATCAAGGGTTATGGCGAGAAAGCAGGAAGGGGGTACTGAAGTTTCATGTTCAGCCATGAACTCATTGAATGGCGGTGCAGGCTAGAAGGGCTGAATGGCCTACTCCTGCACCTATTTTCTATGTTTCTATGTTTCTATGCTGCGGTGCAGAGGGACCTGGGGGTTCTTGTGCATGAATCCCAAAAGGTTAGTTTGCAGGTGCAGCAGGTAATCAGGAAGGCAAATGGAATGTTGGCCTTCATTGCGAGAGGGATGGAGTACAAAAGCAGGGAGGTCCTGCTGCAACTGTACAGGGTATTGGTGAGGCCGCACCTGGAGTACTGCGTGCAGTTTTGGTCACCTTACTTAAGGAAGGATATACGAGCTTTGGAGGGGGTACAGAGACAATTCACTAGGCTGATTCCAGAGATGATGGAGTTACCTTATGATGATAGATTGAGTAGACTGGGTCTTTACTTGTTGGAGTTCAGAAGGATGAGGGGTGATCTTATAGAAACATTTAAAATAATGAAAGGGATAGACAAGATAGAGGCAGAGAGGTTGTTTCCACTGGTCGGGGAGACTAGAACCAGGGGGCACAGTCTCAAAATACGGGGGAGCCAATTTAAAACCGAGTTGAGAAGGAATTTCTTCTCCCAGAGGGTTGTGAATCTGTGGAATTCTCTGCCCAGGGAAGCAGTTGAGGCTAGCTCATTGAATGTATTCAAATCACAGATAGATAGATTTTTAACCAATAAGGGAATTAAGGGTTATGGGGAGCGGGCGGGTAAGTGGAGCTGAGTCCACGGCCAGATCAGCCATGATCTTGTTGAATGGCGGAGCAGGCTCGAGGGGCTAGATGGCCTACTCCTGTTCCTAATTCTTATGTTCTTATGTTCTCATATGTAAGGGAACCACATTTACTTTCGCTTATCTTTTCTTTTTTACATACTAACAGAAGCTTTTACCATCTGTTTATATGTTTCTCGCTAGTTTACTCTCATATTCTATTTTCCCTTTATCAATTTCTTGATCCTCCTTTGCGAAATTCTAAAATCCTCCCAATCCTCAGGCTGACTGCTCTTTTTGGCCTCATTATAAGCCTCTTCCTTTGATCTAATACTATCTTTAACTTCTCTTGTTAGCCACGGTTGGACCACTTTTCCTGTGGGGGTTTTGTGCCTTAAAGGAATGAATGTTTGTTGTAAAGTTTGTATTAATTCTTTAAATGCTAGCCATTGCTTGACTACTGTCATACCTTTTAATGTAGTTTCCTAATCTACCTTAGCCAACTCGCCTCTCATACCTGCGTCGTTTGCTTTGTTTAGATTCAAGACTCTAGTTTCAGATTTAACGAAATCACTTTCAAACTTAATATAAAATTCTATCATATTATGGTCACTCTCCCGAAAGGCCCCTTTACTGCAAGGTTATTAATTAATCCTTTCTCATTGCACAATACTAAATCTAAAATAGCCTGTTCTCTAGTTGGTTCTTCAACATACTGATCTAGAAAACCATCTTGTATACATTCCATGAATTTGTCCTCTACACTATTATTGCATATTTGGTTTTCCCAGTCAATATGTAGATTAAAGTCTTCCATGATTTCCTGATGTATACTGTGCCCTACATTAGCACTATTGTTTGGGGCCCATAAAGAACTCCCACCAATGTTTTTTGCCCCTTGCTGTTTCTTCGCTCCATCCAAACTGATTCTACTTCTTGATTTTCTGAGCTACGATCCTTTCTCTCGACTGTCTTTATCCCATCCTTCATTCTCGGGGCTACCCCTCCTCCTTTTCCATTTTGCCTATCTCTTCTAAAAGTTAAGTATCCTGGAATATTTAGTTCCCAATCATGGTCACTTTGCAACCACGTCTCCATAATGGCTATTAAATCAAACCTATTACTTTCTATCTGCATTATTTATCTATTTTGTTGCAAATGCTTCGTGCATTCAGATATCGTGTCTTTATTTTCACAAAAGAGAGGGACAGTGCAGACATTGCAATCAGGGAGGAGGAGTGCAAAATATTCGATGAAATAAACATCGTGAGAGAGGAAGTATTAAGGGGTTTAGCATCTTTGAACGTGGATAAATCCCCAGGCTCAGATGAAATGTATCCCAGGCTGTTAAGAGAAACAAGAGAGGAAATAGCAGAGGCTCTGACCATCGTTTTCCAATCCTCTCTGGCTACAGGTGTGGTGTCAGAGGAGTGGAGGACTGCTAACTTTGTACCTTTGTTTAAAAATGGAGAAAGGGATAGACCAAGTAATTACACGCCAGTCAACCTAACCTCGGTAGTAGGAAAATTATTGGAAAAAATGTTGAAGGACAGGATAAATCTTCTTTTAGAAAGATACGGATTAATCAAGGACAGCATGGATTTGTTAAGGGAAGGTTGTGTCTGACTAACTTGATTGAATTTTTTGAGGAGGTAACAAGGAGGGTCGATGAAGATCGTGCATTTGATGTAATCTATATGGATTTTAGCAAGGCTTTTGATAAATGTCCCACATGGCAGACTGGTCACAAAAGTAAAAGCACATGAGATCTAAGGCAATGTGGCAAGTTGGATCCAAAAGTGGCTCAGAGGCAGGAAGCAAAAGGTAATGGTCAA
Organism: Pristiophorus japonicus; assembly: GCF_044704955.1. Lineage (NCBI taxonomy): Eukaryota > Metazoa > Chordata > Chondrichthyes > Pristiophoridae > Pristiophorus > Pristiophorus japonicus. Next base: position 153,319,208 of record NC_091977.1, on the reverse strand, counting down.
TGGGTGTTTTTGTGACTGGAAGGCTATTTCCAATGGGGTTCCGCAGGGCTCAGTACTCGGTGCCTTGCTTTTTGTGGTATATATCAGTGATTTGAACTTGAATGTAGGAGGTTTGATTAAGAAGATTGCAGATGATACAATAATTGGACAGTGTGGTTGATAATGAAGAAGAAAGCTGTAGACTGCAAGAAGCTATCAATGGACTGGTCAGGTGGGCAGAACAGTGGGAAATGGAATTCAATCTGGAGAAATGTGAGGTAATGCATTGGGGGAGGGCTAACAAGGCATGGGAATACACAATAAATGGTAATACACTGAGAAGTGTATAGGAACAGAGGGACCTTGGAGTGCATGTCTACAGATCCCTGAAGGTGGTAGGACAGGTAGATAAGGTGGTTAAGAAGGTATACGGGATACTTGCTTTTATTAGCTGAGGCATAGAATACAAGAGCAGCGAGGTTATGCTTGAAGTTTATAAAACACTAGTTAGGCCACAGCTCACCACATTACAGAAAAGATGTGATTGCACTGGAGAGGATACAGAGGAGATTTACAAGGATGTTGCCTGGACTGGAGAATTTTAGCTATGAGGAAAGATTGGATAGGCTGGAGTTGTTTCTTTGGAACAGAGGAGGCTGAGGGGAGACCTAATTGAGGTGTATAAAATTATAAGGGGCCGAGATAGAGTGGATAGGAAGGGCCTATTCCCCTTTGCAGAGGGGCCAATAACCAGGGTGCATGGATTTAAATAAGTGGTCGGGGATTTGAGGAGAAATGTTTTCACCCAGAGGTGGGGGTCTGGAACTCACTGCCTCAGAGGGTGGTAAAGGGAGACACCCTCATAGCATTTAAAAAGTACTTGGATATGCACTTAAAGTGCCGTGACCTACCGGGCTACGGACCAAGAGCTGGAAAGTGGGATTAGGCTGGATAGTTCTTTGTCGGCCAACACGGATACGATGCGCCGAATGGCCGCCTCCTGTGCTGTAAATCTCTTTGATTCTATGAAATGTAACTAGCAGTTAATTACTTGTTATTGATTGTTGGTTGAGAATAATGGGTTTTTAATGTAAGATTCCACGAAGAAACTTGTGACCGAGTTGTGCTTTTGTCAATAATGTAGGTGGTTACATGAAAATGCAACCCAAAGAGAGATTCAAATGGGGGAAATAGTATTCAATTAAATTTTAGAATTATTTAAGTATATAATAATCAAAAATTCCTTTCTTTTTGTATTAGAAAATAAACACCAAGGAGGATGGGAGAGAGCATCAGATAAATATTCAGTTTTGGTGGTATGGAACTACAAGTAACCGGGATAAGAGTGGTGCCTACCTCTTCATGCCAAATGGAGAAGCCAAGGTAAAACAAATGCATTTTATTGAATAAAAGCAAAATACTGTGAATGCTAGAAAACCGAATCAAAAACAGAAGTTGCTGGAAGGGCCTATTCCCCTTTGCAGAGGAGCCAATAACCAGGGTGCATAGATTTAAATAAGTGGTCGTAGAGTTAGAGGGGATTTGAGGAGAAATGTTGCAGGTCAGGCAGTATCTGTGGAGAGAGAAATAGAGATAACATTTTAGGTTCATGACCTTTCATTAGAACTGAACTATATTAGAGATGTACAGCTTTTAATCAAATACAAAGCCGGGTAAAAGGAGGGCAGGGAAAGGTCTATAATAGGTTGGAGGGCGGGAGTGATTAAATTACAAAAAGGAATGATGGTATAAGGCAAAGGAGGTGATAATGGGACAAACATGGAAATAATAGATGGGTCCAGCAGAGGTGTAAATGGTTACAGAATGTCTGAGAAAATGAAGAGGTGTTGAAGAGCTAAAGTCATTGATCTCAAAGTTAAGGCCGGAAGGCTGTAAAGCCTAGTAGAAAGATGAGGTGCTGTTCTTGTTTCTTATTTGTTCTTTGCTTGCCCCCCTTCTGCCTGGCTCTGTATTTGCTGTTTATCTCCAACCAATTCTGACAAATTTTCACCAACCTAAAATGCCAACTCTGTTTCTCGCTTCACAGATGCTGCCTGACCTGCTTAGTGTTTCCAGAATGTTGTGTTGTTTATTCAATGTTATCATTTGACAAGAAATAAGAAACAAGGAGTACCGTAGTATAGTGGTAATGTTACTGGGCTAGTAATCCAGAGGCTGAGACCAATGATCTGGAGACGTGAGTTCAAATTCCACCATAGCAGCTGGAGAGGTTAATTTCAGTTAATTAAATGAATCTGGAATATAAAGCTAGTATCAGTAATGGTGACCCGTAAACTAGCGGATTGTCGTAACAGCCCATCTGGTTCACTAATGTCCTTTCGGGAAGGAAATCTGCCATCCTTGGCCGGTGTGGCCTATATATGACAGAGTGTGACAGGAAGGAACAGAGCGCATAAACATAAGAGTGCATCGGAAAAATGGTAAAAAGACAAAATTAAAAGCAGCATTCATAACGACGGATGAGTTGATGGCACAAATAGAAATAAATGGGTATGATCTGATAGCCATTACAGAGACGTGGTTGTAAGGTGACCAAGGCTGGGAACTGAATTAAATGTATTTGACATTTCAGAAGAATAGGCAGAAAATAAAAGAATAGGATGAGATCAGTGCAGTAGTGAGAAATGATATTGGCTCAGAAGATCAAGATGTAGAATCAGTTTGGGTGGAGATAAGAAATAATAAGGGAAATAAGTCACTGGTGGGAGTAGACTATAGGCCCCCTAACAGCAGTTTTACTGTAGGACAGAATATACATCAAAAAATAATGGAGGCTTGTAAGAAATGGGCGATTTTAATCTTCATATTGATTGGAGAAATCAAATTGGCAAAGGTAGCCGTGAGGAAGAGTTCATAGAAATTTCGGGATGGTTTCTTAGAACAATATGTTGCGAAATCAACCAGGGAGCAGACTATTTTAGATCTGGTAATGTGTAATGAGATGGGATAAATTAATGATCTCCTAGCAAAGGATCCTCTTGGGAAGAGTGATCATAGCACGGTAAAATTTCAAATTCAGTTTGAGGATGAGAAACTTGAGTCTCAAACTAGTGTCCTGAACTTAAAAAAAGGGCAATTATAAACGTATGAAGACAGAGTTGGCTAAAGTGGACTGGGAAAATAGATTTAAGGGTAAGACGGTAGATAAGCAAGGGCAGACATTTAAGGAGATATTTCATAACTCTCAACAAAGATATAAGAACATAAGAAATAGGAGCAGGAGTAGGCCATACGGCCCCGCGAGCCTGCTCCGCCATTTTATACGATCTTGGCTGATCCGATCATGGAATCAGGTCCACTTCTCTGTCCACTCCCCATAACACCATATTCCCTTATCGGTTAAGAAACTGTCTATCTCTGTCTTAAATTTATTCAATGTCCCAGCTTCCACAGCTCTCTGAGGCAACGAATTCCACAGATTTACAGCCGTCTGAGAAAAGAAATTTCTCCTCATCTCAGTTTTAATGGGCGGTCCCTTATTCTAGAATTATGCCGCCTAGTTCTAGTCTCCCCCATCAGTGGAAACATTCTCTCTGCATCCACCTTGTCAAGCCCCCTCATAATCGTCTACGTTTTAATAAGATCACCTCTCATTCTTCTGAATTCCAATGAGTAGAGGCCCAACCTACTCAACCTTTCCACATAGGTCAACCCCTTCACCTCCGGGATCAACCGGGATCAAGTGAATCTTCTCTGAATTGCCTCCAAAGCAAGTAGATCCTTTCGTATATATGGAAATCAAAACTACACGCAATATTCAGGTGTGGCCTCACCAATATCTTGTATGACTGTAGCAAGATTTCCCTGCTTTTATACTCCATCCCCTTTGCAATAAAAGGCCAAGATTCCATTGGCCTTCCTGATCACTTGCTGTACCTGCATACTAACCATTTGTGTTTCATGCACAAGTACCCCCCGGGTCCCGCTGTACTGCAGCACTTTGCAATCTTTCTCCATTTAAATAATATCTTGCTCTTTGATTTTTTTTCTGCCAAAGTGCATAACCTCACACTTTCCAACATTATACTCCATCTGCCAAATTTTTGCCCATTCACTGAGATTGTCTACATCCTTTTGCAGATTCTTTGTGTCCTCCTCACACATTGCTTTTCCTCCCATCTTTGTATTGTCAGCAAACTTGGCTATGTTACACTCGGTCCCTTCTTCTAAGTTGTTAATATAGATTATAAATAGTTGGGGTCACAGCACTGATCCCTGCAGCACCCCACTAGTTACTGATTGCCAACCCGAGAATGAACCATTTATCCCGACTCTCTGTTTTCTGTTCGTTAGCCAATCCTCTATCCATGCTAATATATTACTCCCAACCCCGTGAACTTTTATCCTGTGCAGTAACCTTTTATGTGGCACCTTGTCAAATTCTTTCTGGAAGTCCAAATACACCACATCCATTGGTTCCCCTTTATCCACCCTGTTCATTACATCCTCAAAGAATTGCAGCAAATTTGTCAAACATGACTTCCCCTTCATAAAGCCATGCTGACTCTGCCTGACCAAATTATGCTTTTCCAAATGTCCTGCTACTACTTCCTTAATAATGGACTCCCAACATTTTCCCCAACCACAGATGTTCGGCTAACTGGTCTATAATTTCCTGCTTTTTGTCTGCCTCCCTTTTTAAATCGGGGCGTTACATTTGAAATTTTCCAATCTGCTGTGACCTCCCCAGAATCCAGGGAATTTTGGGAAATTACAACCAGTGCATCCACTATCCCTGCCGCTACTTCTCTTAAGACCCTAGGATGCAAGCCATCAGGTCCAGGGGATTTAGCTGCCTTTAGTCCCATTATCTTACTGAGTACCACCTCCTTAGTGATTGTGATTGTGTTAAGTTCCTCCCCCTCTATAGCCCCTTGACTACCCACTGCTGGGATATTGTTAGTGTCCACTACCGTAAAAACTTATACAAATATTTGTTCAGAGTTTCTGCCATCTCCATGTTCCCCATTAATTGTTCCCCGGTCTCGTCCTCTAAGGGATCAACATTTACTTTAGTCACACTTTTCTTTTTTATATACCTATAGAAACTCTTGCTATCTGTTTTTATATTTTGTGCTAGTTTACTTTCATAGTCTATCTTCCCTTTCTTGATCATATATTCCAGTGCAAAAGAAAGACTCTAGGAGAAGGATAAACCACCTGTGGCGAACTAAGGAAGTAAAGGATGGTATCAAATTGAAAACAAAGGCATACAATGTTGGGAAGATTAGTGGCAGGCCAGAGGATTGGGACATTTTTAGAAACCAGCAAAGGGCAAGTTTTTAAAAAAAAGAGAGAGAAGATAGATTATGAGAGTAAACTAGCAAGAAATATAAAAACAGACAGTAGCTCATTATTAGCTGCATCCCTCAGCTCACTCCATTTAAGTGAAGTGTTCCCTTATGAGCCGCTGCCAAATAGCCCTGCCGCCACCATCATTGGCATGCTGCCTCCTCCATGGATGCTGCTGGTCCTCATCGCATTGCTGTTCATTCGGAGCGTCGGCAGCCACCTAGTCCTTTTCCTCCTCCTCCTCTTCCTCTTCCTCTTCCTCTTCCTCTTCCTCTTCCTCTTCCTCTTCCTCTTCCTCTTCCTCTTCCTCTTCCTCCTCTTCTTCTTGCTGTTGAGGTGGACCTGCAATCCCCACTGGCAAGGCCTGGACCATCATGATGGCCAAGTTGTGCAGCATGCAGCACAACATAATGTATAGTGAAACCTGTTCAGGGGAGTATTGAAGGCTGCCTCCAGGGAAGTCCAATCATCGGAATCGCTGCTTCAGCACCCCTATTTTCTGCTCTATGATATTGTGGGTGGCGGCACGGCTCTCGTCGTAGCATTCCTCCGGCTGGGGTGGGGTTGCGGAGGGGGATCATTAGCCAGGTGGCTTAGAAACATAGAAAATAGGTGCAGGAGTAGGCCATTCGGCCCTTCTAGCCTGCACCGCCATTCAATGAGTTCATGGCTGGACATGCAACTTCAGTACCCCATTCTTGCTTTCTCACCATACCCTTTGGCCGTATCCCTTGTCCCCGTATCCCTCGGCCATCCCACGGTGGCTGAAACAGTCGTGGCACAGTGCTCTCCCGGAGGATAAACGCATCAGATGCGCTTTCAGGATAGCGAGCATTGAGTGCGATGATGCGCTGCGTGTGGTCGCACAACATCTGCACATTTAGGAAGTGGTAACCCTTTCTGTTCCTAAATACCTTTGCATTCTGGAATGGTGTTCGCAAGGCCACGTGCGTGCAGTCAATTGCTCCTTGCACCCTTGGGAAGGCCGCTATCCTGGCAAACCCCCGTGTGCTCATGCTGTTTCTCACTGCTCATCATGAAGATAATGAAGTCCATTCTGCGTGTGTTGAGAGCCTGTGTGATGTCGTGGATGCAAAGATGTGTTGTAAATTGTGAAAAGCTGCATATGTCCCCTGATGCAGCCTGGAAGGAACCGGTGTCATAGAATGTTAGCGCCACCATGACATTCACTGCGACGGGCAGCATAGTCCTGGTGCCAATGTGAGGCTGCAGGTCTGCCTGCAGGAGATGGCATATCTCTGAAGTGCAGCCTTCTGACACACTGCTCCTTGGACAGGTCCAGGTATGAGCGTTGCTGCCGGTGAAGCCGTGAGGGATAAGGCCTCCTGTCCCGACATCTAGGGGCTCTCCTCCTTCGGCGGCTAACATGGCCAACAGCCCTTCTCTCCATACGCCTTGCGACAGCACATAGAATACGAAGCTGGTGAACTAGTAATGCCCCATTAAAGTTTTACAAATTACTTTCTCTCGACCTCAACTGGTATATCTGTCTGCCTCTGCAAACTTGGAGGCTCATCACCATGCTGTGTGTAAACATTGCACTGACTGTGACCTCAGAGAGAAGCACTTCCTCATCCCTTTAAGTAGCCACCAGTTAATGACTCTGTAAGCCTGTACCGAATGTTTTTCCAGATGTTGTTCTTGGCAGTCGCCAAATGAGGTGGTCGCACCTAATTTACCTACTGGGGCGCAAGTGTGGACATTGCACCAGGGCTGATGTCAGGATGGCACTTATCGTCAGCAGCCATGCTCTAATGGTTTGCGCCCCCGGTGAGCCTCAAATGAACTTCCCGTCTGACTAACTTGATTGAAGTTTTTAAAGAGATAGCAAGGAACATCGATGAGGGTAGTTTGCTTGATGTAGTGGATTTGGACTTTAGCAAGGTTTTTGATAAGGTCCCGCATGGCAGAAAGTAAAAGCCCATGAGATCCAAGGCAAAGTGGCAAGTTCGATCCAAAATTGGCTCAGAGGCAGGAAGCAAAGAGTAATGGTTAATGGGTGTTTTTGTGACTGGAAGGTTGCTTCCAGCGGGGCTCAGTACTAGGTCCCTTGCTTTTTATGGTATATATCAATGATTTAGACGAGAATATAGGGGGTGTGATTAAGAAGTTTGCAGATGATACTAAAATTGGCTATGTGGTTGATAATGAAGAAGAAAGCTGTAGACTGCAGAAAGATATCAAAGAACTGGTCAGATGGGCAGGACATTGGTAAATGGAATTCAATCCAGAGAAGTGTGAAGTAATGCATTTGGGGAAGGCTAACAAGGCAAGGGGAATACACATTAAATGGTTGGAGACTGAGGAGTGTAGAGGTACAAAGGGACCTTGGAGTGCATGTCCACAGATCACTGAAGGTAGCAGGTTAGGTAGATAAGGTGGTTAAAAAGGCATATGGAATGCTTGCCTTTATTAGCCGAAGCATAGAATATAAGAGCCGGGAGGTTATGCTTGAACTGTATAAAACACTGGTTAGGCCACAACTACAGTACTGCGTACAGTTCTGGTCACCACATTACAGGAAAGATGTGATTACACTGGAGTGGGTACAGAGGAGATTTACGAGGATGTTGCCTGGACTGGAGAATTTTAGCTAGGAGGAAAGATTAGATAGGCTGGGTTTGTTTTCTTTAGAACAGAGGAGGCTGAAGGGAGATCTTCTTGAGGTGTATAAAATTATGAAGGGCAAAGTGGATAGGAAAGATCTATTTCCCTTCGCAAAAAGGCATCAACAACCAGGGGGCATTGATTTAAAGTAATCGGCAAGAAGGTTTAGAGGGGATTTGAGGGGAAATGTCTTTACTCAGAGGGTGGTGAGGGTCTGGAACTCACTGCCTGAAAGGATGATAGAGCAGAAACCCTCACCACATTTATAAAATACTTGGATGTGCACTTGAAGTGCCGTAACCTACAGGGCTACGGACCAAGAGATGGAAAGTGGGATTAGGCTGGATAGCTATTGGCTGGCCGGAGTGGACACGAAGGGCCGAAATGGCTTCCGTCTGTGCTGTAAATTTCTATGATTCTAAGAGCTTCTGCAGGTATATAAAAGGGAAGAGAGTAGCTAAAGTAAACATTAGTCCCTTGGAGAATAAGACTGGGGAATTAATAATGGGAAACGGAAAAGGCAGAGACTTTGAACAAATATTTTGTATCGGGCTTCACGGTAAAAGACACTTAAAGCATCCCAATAATTGATAATCAAAGGGCTATTGCGAGGGGGAACTTAAAACAATCACTAGCACTAGAGAAAAAGTACTAGGCAAACTAATGGGACCAAAGGTGGACAAGTCTCCTGGACGTGATGGCCTGCATCCTAGGGTCTTAAAAGAAGTGGCTGCAGAGATAGTGGATGCATTGGTTGTATTCTACCAAAATTTCCTGGTTTCTGGAGAGGTCCCAGCGGATTGGAAAACCGCAAATGTAATGCCCCTATTTAAGAAAGGAGGGAGACAAGGACACTTTGGACCAGTTAGCCTAACATCTGTCATTGGGAAAATGCTGGAGTCCATTGTTACGGAAGTAGTAGCAGGACATTTAGAAAATCATAATACAGGTGTGACATCTGAAATCCGGAAACCTTGGGACCGAGGCCGTTCCGGATTCCGGGTATTTCCGGATTTTGGAACGTCTTTACCTGGGCTGAGGATGGTAGGTAGGGGAGGTCGGTTGGGCCGGGGATGGATCGGTTGGGCTGTCATGGGCGGTTGCACCGGCGGAGGTTTGGGGTGGGGGGGCGGTCGGGCCGCCGGAGTTTGGGGGGTTGATTGGGCCGCCAGAGTTTGGGGGGGACGGCCAGGCCGCCAGTGGTCGGAGGGATCGGTCAGGCTGCCAGAGTGCGGTGGGGTGGTCGGTCGGGCCGAGGCGGGGGCAGGCGGAGGTTGGAGGAGGTGGGGAGAGGTCTGGTGGCTGGAGTCCGGGGGAAGTCATACCGAGGTAAGGTCGGGAAGTTGGACCGAGGCGGGGATGTCTCGATTTCGGAACATTTTCCGGTTTCCGGACGACCCCACCATGGATTGGTCCGAATTCTGGAACATTCCGGAACTCCAGATTTTGGACGTCGCACCTGTACAGTCAGCATGGTTTTATGAAGGGGAAATCATGTTTGACATATTTGCTGGAGTTCTTTGAGGATGTAGCGAGCAGGGCGGATAAAGGGGAACCAGTAGATGTCATATATTTGGATTTCCAGAAGACAATCGATAAGGTGCCACATAAAAGGTTACTGCCCAAGATAAGAGCTTACTGTGTTGGGGGTAATATATTACCATGGATAGAGGATTGGCTAACTAACAGAAAATGGGATAAATGGGTCATTGAAACATATAAGATTCTGAGGCTCGACAGGGTAGATGCAGAGAGGATGTTTCCCCTCGTGGGGGACTTTAGATCTGGGGGCATAGTTTCTTCATAAGGGGTTGACCATTTAAAATGGAGATGAGGAATTTCTTCTCTGAGGGTCATGAATCTGTGGAATTCTCTACCCCAGAGAGTTGTGAAGGCTGGGTCATTGAATATATTTAAGGTGGAGATGGACAGATTTTTGAACGAGAAAGGAGTTGAGGATTATGGGAAGCAGGCAGAGAACTGGAGTTGAGGCCAAGATCAGATCAACAATGGTCTTACTGATTGGCAGAGCAGACTTGAGGGGCCTAATGGCCTACTCCTGCTCTTATTTCTATGTTCTTGATTCTTAACTGCCCTCTGAAATGGTGACTTGCCATCATCTTCTCAAGGGCAATTAGGGAAGGGCAATAAATGCTGGCCTTGCCAGCGACACCCACATCCCGTAAATGAATTTAAAAAAAAAAAGCTGGTGTATGCTTTGTGAAATTTCAGCTTTTAAAACATTTAAAAAAATATTCCCGATTGTAATTTAATTCAGAATGCTACTTCTGAGCAAACCTCCAGTGTTTGGTCAGAATTATTATTTGTGGAATATAATATTATTCGAGTGCTAATAAAAGCTTCACAAACTCTAGACTATAAAGTGTGAAAGCTTTTTGATCCCTTTTACACTATTTCAGTTACTGGATTACACTAATCGCTTATCTATTGGAATCTTAAAATTAAACTATAGTCTGATCCAAGTCATGACTGAACCAGTTTCGAGAAGTTGCTAATCCAGGTTTAGTTTGAATGAGTATAGTAGACATGTTTCAAAGGCCGGGATTTTGCTTAGCTCGGCAGGTTCGGGGTGGGTGACGTCGGTGGCGGATCCCGAACCCGCTGCTGGCTCCATCCCACTCTGAAATGACTTTTCATTGATAGGGCTAGTTAAGCCCACGCAGTCGCTTCCCGGTTCGATTTGAGGAAGCGGGTCTGGTGACATCATCAGATCACACAATATTAGTGCAATGCCACACTTGCCTTCATCCTGCTGTGCCTCACATCACATCCCCATCACTCTGCCTTCCCTACCCTACTCCTGTACATCCTTACTACCGCCAACTTACCTTGCACGTCCAGCCATCCCTCTCTATCTACATTATCACATCATCATCTCACTAGTTACCCCTCACACTCACCCTCATCCTAGTGCAATCATACCAACTAACAACACAGGTAGCCACTTGGGTGTTTTATCCAATGCTCACGTAAAGTTTCTGTTAATGTGCTGTCAAACATTGAAACCTTTATTTTCAACATTTTGTGTTCTTGGACAGATTTGTGTGCGTCTTTGGAAGTGGCTTAGTGAGTTGCAGTGAATGGTGAGATGTACTGGTACCCCCCGCAATAGTGATGAGTGTGAAAGGAATGGCTTAGTCATTGTAGGGATGCTTTATGGTGTTGGTGTGGGGTGGTGCCAACCTGGTGCATCATGTGGCAGCCAGACTGTACAGTGTCAAGTGAAATAAATGAGGCCATCTCTGGCCTCCCGGGCTGTAATGTGCTCGGGTGCTGATGCCCTCTGTCCTGTGTAGCATCTAGTAATTGCTGAGAAGATTGGTGCTGCTGGTGTTGGGGTTGATCATAGTCAGATTCTGAAGACCAAGGTGAGACAGTATAAAGGGCACCCATGTTGATGGAATAGATGACAGGTGAAGTAGAGATGACAGAAGCATTCTGTCAATGGTGAGAAAGTTTTTCCAAATAGGTGATACCAGATGGAGAGTGGAAAGCCTGCAGAATCTGTGCTGGAAATGGACTGAGAAACAGCTTGTGGCTGAGGAAAGTGAAGATCTTTCAGGTGGGACATTTGAAGCTGTCAAGGAATCAGCTGGAGCAATGGGCACTGAACTCCCGCCTCCGGTTGACAGCCATGGTCCCCAAACAGCATGGTTCCCGTGACAATGAAGTTAAAGATAAGTTAAAAAGGATTGGTAATGATCCGTCAACAAGGCAATAATGAAATTAATTGGGTCGCCCGCCACTGCATGTCGGGTCTGATCATCATAGGCAGTCCCTCGGAATCGAGGAAGACTTGCTTCCACTCCCAAAGTGAGTTCTTTGATGGCTGAACAGTCCGATACGAGAGTCACAGACTCTGTGTCAGGTGGGACAGACATTCGTCAGGGGAAGGGGTCGGTGGGGCTGGTTTGCCGCGCACTCCTTCCGTTGCCTGCACCTGGTCTCTTCATGCTCCTTGCGTCGAGACTCAAAGAGCTCAACGCCCTCCCAGATGGACATTTTCCACCTCGGGCGGTCTGCGGCCAGGGTCTCCAGGTGTCAGTGGTGATGTCGCACTTTACCAGGGAGGCTTCGAGGGTGTCCTTATAATGTTTCCACTGTCCTCCTTTGGCTCGTTTACCATGAAGGAGTTCTCCATAAAGCATTTGCTTAGGGAGTCTCGCATCTGGCATGCGTACTATGTGGTCTGCCCAGCGAAGCTGACCGAGTGTGGTCAGTGCTTCAATACTGGGAATGTTAGCCTGGTCAAGGACACTGATGTTGGTGCGCCTGTCCTCCCAGGAGATTTGCAGGATCTTGCGGAGACATCATTGGTGATATATCTCCAGCGACTTGAGGTGCCTTCTGTACATTGTCCATGCCTCAGACCCATATAGGAGGGCGGGTATTACTACAGCCCTGTAGACCATGAGTTTGGTGGTAGATTTGAGGGCCTGGTCTTCAAACACTCTTTTCCGAAGGCTGCGCTGGCGCACTGGAGGTGATGCTGAATCTCCGCATCAATGTCTGCCTTAGTTGATAAGAGGCTCCCAAGATAAGGGAAATGGTCCACGTTGTCCAGGGCCGCGCCGTGGATCTTGATTGGAGGGCAGTGCTGTTCAGCGATGTCTGGTCTGCTCAGCGCTGACAGACCCGACATTGGAAAAAGGCACATGGCGGTGGATTGATAGTGGGGTCCTGATCCGCTGTTTTAAAAAAAAAAAAAATTGTTTTCCCACCCGGCCTGCCACTGATCGCATCCCTGACCCCCTGCAAAAGTCCAGCCAAAGTATTTATATGGTTAATGCTCGAGAAATGTGTGTCCATAACATGGTATTGGCGTGGCACGTTCTTGGTTCCAGAGCTCTGCAATGAAAGTTAGGAATAAGCTGGTCAGAGTTTTAGACTAATATTGTTATGTTTAGAATAACTCCACAAGACTGTACATGTTAAGTTCAAATTGTTGTGTCCGTGGTCTCTTTATTGTAACTCCAGAGTAAGGAGGCAGCATGGTAGTCTGCCTTTTATACCTGCTTGCCCAGGGTATGCAGGTGACCCATGGGTCTCCCACAGGTGCGCCCCATGGCAAGTCTTACACAATGCTAGTGTCTACATATATAACATTATTTCCCCCCCAAAGTCTTATGTACAAGTTATTTACAAGTTGAGGTGATCCGAGGCTCTGCGTTCCCGGGTTGAATGCCTGAGTTGAAGTCCTGGCATGGGTGAGTCGGTCGGATCATTGCTGTGCTGCAGTGCGGCTGGTCTGATCGAACTGTCGGGCATGGTGAGTTCATCCTCGTGGTTGCCCGCTAGGTCGATTGCTGGTTGGGTGTGTGTGGGTGGATCAATGATGGTAATGTCCTCTTCAAACTGTTCTTGGTTGTCAGTGAACTGCAGTTTGCTCTGATCCAAGTGCTTTCTGCACGTTTGTCTATTCAAAAGTTTGACAACAAACACTCTATTCCCCTCCTTGGCTAACACAGTACCAGCAACCCATTTGGGACCAGGACCATAATTAAGAACAAACACACGGTCATTGACCTCAATGTCACATGATACAGCTGTGCGATCGTGGTACATGTGATGCCGGGTTTCTACACGATCATTGAGATCCAGGTGGAGTAAGGAGAGCCTGGTTTTGAGTGCTCCCTTCATTTAGCAATTATTCACGGGGAACCCCGGTAAGCGAGTGGGGTCGCGTGCGGTAGCTGAGCAGAATCCGAGATAACCAGGTCTGCAGGGAACTGTCCGTCACGAGTTTCAAGCTCTGCTTGATGGTTTGAACTGCCCATTCTGCTTGACCATTGGATGCGGGCTCAAACGGCTTGATGCCATTGCGGGTCATGAACTCGTTTAATTCCGAGCTGGTGAAGCATGGTCCATTGTCACTAACAAGGACGCCGGGCAAACCATGAGTGGCAAACATGGCCCGGAGGTTTTCAATGGTGGTAGTGGACGTACATGACGACATCATTATACATTCAATCCATTTAGAGTAAGTGTCCACTGTTACTAGGAACATCTTTTCGAGAAAGGGGCCAGCGAAATCTACGTGGACCCTAGACCACGGTTTGGAGGGCCATGACCACAGACTCAGTGGGGCCTCCCTTGGTACGTTGCTCAACTGTGAGCAAGTGTTACATTGGTGTACGCATGACTCCAATTCCGAGTCAGTGCCGGGCCACCAAACGTGCGACCTGGCGATAGCCTTCTTCATGACTGTGAAGGCCGCGTATAAACGTTTCCCTGCCTTTTTTCTGGCAAAATTACACAATTCCCCCATAGGAGGCAGTCCGAATGGATGGACATTTCGTCCTTGCGTCGGTGGAACGGCTTAATTTCATCTTGCATTTCCCCTGGGACCGCCGGCCAGCTCCCATTGAGGACACAGCTTTTTACTAATGATAGCACCGGGTCCTGACAAGTCCAGGTTCTGATCTGGCAAGCCGTGATGGGTGACCCCTCGCTCTCAAAAGCATCTATTACAAAGAACAAGTCTGCGGGTTGCGCCATTTCCACCCCGGTGGTGGGCAGTGGTAGCCGACTGAGGGCATCCACACAGTTTTCAGTGGCGGATTACATAATCATAAGCAGATAACGTTAGTGCCCATCTTTGGATGTGGGACGAAGCATTGGTGTTAATACCTTTGCTTTCTGAGAACAACAACATGAGCGGCTTGTTGTCGGTTTCGCGTTCGAACCGGAGTCCAAATAGGTATTGGTGCATTTTCTTAACCCCGTATACGCATGCTAATGCTTCTTTCTCTACCATACTGTTGGCTCTTTCAGCCTTAGATAAGCTTCTGGACGCATATGCAACCGGTTGCAGTTTGCCTGACCCATTGGCTTGCTGTAACACACATCCGACCCCGTACGAAGATGCATCACAAGCTAGTACTAAACGTTTACATGGGTCATACAATACAAGTAAATTGTTAGAACATAGCAGGTTTCTGGCCTTGTTGAAGGCTGTCTCTTGAGATTTACAACAAACCCAGTCGTCACCCTTGCGTAGCAATAAATGCAATAGTTCCAGCAAAGTGCTCAACCCCGGTAAAAAATTACCAAAATAGTTGAGTCCCAGGAACGAACGCAGCTCCATCACATTCTGTGGTCTGGGTGCATTCTTGATGGCCTCCGTCTTGGAGTACGTGGGTCTGATGCCGTCCGTCGTAATCTTTCTCCCCAGAAATTCAACCTCTGGCGCTAGGAAAACACACTAGGAGCGTTTCAGCCTGAGTCCCACTCTGTCCAGTCACTTGAGAACCTCTTCTAGGTTGTGCAAGTGTTTGGTGGTGTTGTGGTCAGTGATCAAGATGTCGTCTTGAAAAAATTCCAGAAGATTTATCAAGAATGATTTCCCTTGTGAAAGGGAAATCATGCTTGACAAATCTTTTGGAATTTTTTGAGGATGTTTCCAGTAGAGTGGACAAGGGAGAACCAGTTGATGTGGTGTATTTCGACTTTCAGAAGGCTTTCGACAAGGTCCCACACAAAAGATTAATGTGCAAAGTTAAAGCACATGGGATTGGGGGTAGTGTGCTGACGTGGATAGAGAACTGGTTGGCAGACAGGAAGCAAAGAGTAGGATTAAATGGCTACTTTTCAGAATGGCAGGCAGTGACTAGTGGAGTACTGCAAGGTTCTGTGCTGGGGCCCCAGCTGTTTACATTGTACATTAATGATTTAGATGAGGGGATTAAATGTAGTATCTCCAAATTTGCGGATGACACTAAGTTGGGTGGCAGTGTGAGCTGCGAGGAGAATGCTATGAGGCTGCAGAGTGACTTGGATAGGTTAGGTGAGTGGGCAAATGCATGGCAGATGAAGTATAATGTGGATAAATGTGAGGTTATCCACTTTGGTGGTAAAAACAGAGAGACAGACTATTATCTGAATGGTGACAGATTAGGAAAAGGGGAGGTGCAACGAGACCTGGGTGTCATGGTACATCAGTCATTGAAGGTTGGCATGCAGGTACAGCAGGCGTTTAAGAAAGCAAATGGCATGTTGGCCTTCATAGCGAAGGGATTTGAGTACAGGGGCAGGGAGGTGTTGCAACAGTTGTACAGGGCCTTGGTGAGGCCACACCTGGAGTATTGTGTACAGTTTTGGCCTCCTAACTTGAGGAAGGACATTATTGCTATTGAGGGAGTGCAGCGAAGGTTCACCAGACTGATTCCCGGGATGGCGGAACTGACATATCAAGAAAGACTGGATCAACTGGGCTTGTATTCACTGGAGTTCAGAAGAATGAGAGGGGATCTCATAGAAACATTTAAAATTCTGACGGGTTAGATAGGTTAGATGCAGGAAGAATGTTCCCAATGTTGGGGAAGTCCAGAACCAGGGGTCACAGTCGAAGGATAAGGGGTAAGCCATTTCGGACCGAGATGATGAGAAACTTCTTCACCCAGAGAGTGGTGAACCTGTGGAATTCTCTACCACAGAAAGTTGTTGAGGCCAATTCACTAAATATATTCAAAAAGGAGTTAGATGTAGTCCTTACTACTAGGGGGATCAAGGGGTATGGCAAGAAAGCAGGAATGGGGTACTGAAGTTGCATGTTCAGCCATGAACTCATTGAATGGCGGTGCAGGCTCAAAGGGCCGAATGGCCTATTTCTGCACCTATTTTCTATGTTTCTTCTATGTCTACCACTGTGCGCGGAACCGATTTGAGCAAACTCTCCATTTTCCTCTGGAAGATGGCCGCCGCCAAGCGAATCCCAAAGGGGCATAGAAACATCGAAAAGAGGTGCAGGTGTAAGGGCCATATCTAACTCTCTTGAATATATGCAATGAACTGGCATCAACAACTCTCTGCGGTAGAGAATTCCACAGGTTAACAACTCTGAATGAAGAAATTTCTCCTCATCTCAGTCCTAAATGGCCTACCCCTTATCCTAAGACTGTGTCCCCTGGTTCTGGACTTCCCCAACATCAGGAACAATCTACCCACATCTAACCTGTCCCGTCCCATCAGAATCTTGTATGTTTCTATGAGATCCCCTCTCATCCTTCTAAACACCAATGTATAAAGGCCCAGTTGATCGAGTCTCTCCTCATATGTTAGTCCGGCCATCCCGGGAATCAGTCTGGTGACCCATCGCTGCACTCCCTCAATAGCAAGAATGTCCTTCCTCAGATTAGGAGACCAAAATTGAACACAATATTCCAGGTGAGGCCTCACCAAGGCCTTGTACAACTGCAATAAGATCTCCCTGCTCCTATACTCAAATCCCCTAGCTATGAAGGCCAATATACCATTTGCCGCCTTTTACCGCCTGCTGCACCTGTATGCCAACTTTCAATGACTGATGAACCATGACACCCAGGTCTCGTTGCACCTCCCCTTTTCCTAATCTGCCACTATTCAGATAATCTGTCTTTGCGTTTTTGCTCCCAAAGTGGATAAGCTCACATTTATCCACATTATACTGCATCTGCCATGCATTTGCCCACTCACCTAACCTGTCCAAGTCACCCTGCAACCTCTTAGCGTCCCCCCCACAGCTCACACCGCCACCCAGTTTAGTGTTATCTGCAAACTTGGAGATATTACACTCAATACCTTCATCCAAATCATTAATGTATATTGTAAAGAGCTGGGGTCCCAGCACTGAGCCCTGCGGCACTCCACTAGTCACTGCTTGCCATTCTGAAAAGGGCCTGTTTATCCCGACTCTCTGCTTCCTGTCTGCCAACCAGTTCTCTATCCACGTCAGTATATTATCCCCAATACCATGTGCTTTGATTTTGCACACCAATCTTTTGTGTGGGACCTTGTCAAAAGCCTTTTGAAAGTCTAAATACACCACATCCACTGGTTCTCCCTTGTCCACTCTACTAGTTAATTCCAGAAGATTTGTCAAGCATGATTTCCTCTTCATAAATCCATGCTGACTTGGACCGATCCTGTCACTGCTTTCCAAATGCGCTGCTATTTCATCCTTAATAATTGATTCCAACATTTTCCCCACCACTGATGTCAGGCTAACCGGTCTATAATTACCCGCTTTCGTTCTCGCTCCCTTTTTAAAAAGTGGTGTTACATTCCTCCAGTCCATAGGAACTGATCCAGAGTCGATAGACTGTTGGAAAATGATCACCAATGCATCCACTATTTCTAGAGCCACTTCCTTAAGTACTCTGGGATGCAGACTATCAGGCCCCGGGGATTTATCGGCCTTCAATCCCATCAATTTCCCGAACACAATTTCCCGCCTAATAAGGATATCCTTCAGTTCCTCCTTCTCACTGAACCTTTGGTCCCCTAGTACTTTCGAAAGGTTATTTGTGTCTTCCTTCATGAATTATTTGTTCAATTGGTCTGCCATTTCTTTGTTCCCGATTATAAATTCACCTGAATCCGACTGAAAGGGACCTACGTTTGTCTTCACTAATCTTTTTCTCTTCACATATCTATAGAAGCTTTTGCAGTCAGTTTTTATGTTCCAGGCAAGCTTCTTCTCCTATTCTATTTTCCTCCTCTTAATTAAACCCTTTGTCCTCCTAACTTTCTCCCAGTCCTCAGGTTTGCTGCTTTTTCTGGTCAATTTATATGCCTCTTCCTTGGATTTAACACTATCCTTAATTTCCCTTGTTAGCCACGGTTGATCAACCTTCCCCGTTTTATTTTTACTCCAGATAGGGATGTAGAATTGCTGAAGTTCATCCATGTGATCTTTAAATGTTTGCCATTGCCCATCCATCGTCAACCCTTTAAGTATCATTTGCTAATCTACTCTAGCCAATTCATGCCTCAAACCATCGAAGTTACCTTTCCTTAAGTTCAGGACCCTAGTTTCTGAATTAACTGTGTCACTCTCCATCCTAATAAAGAATTCTACCATGTTATGGTCACTTCCCCAAGGAGTATCGCACAACAAGATTGCTGGTACATGAACAGTCCTCTGTGCGTTTTGATGTACGTCAATTTCTTTGAAGGTTCAGCCAGCTCCTGTGTCATGTAAGCAGAGGTTAGATCCAGCTTCGTGAACGACTTCCCGTCCCTGCTCGTGTTGCGAACAGGTCATCTGCTTTGGAAAGTGGGTACTGGTCCTGTCACGAGACTCTGTCGATTGTTACCTTGTAGTCCCCGCAGATTCTGACCGTCCCGTCGCTCTTCCACACTGGCACAATTGGACTGGCCCACTCGTGGAACTCGACTGGCAATATGATCCTCTCTCGTTGAAGTATGTCCAGCTCGATCTCGACTTTCTCTCGCATCATGTATGGAACCACTTGGGCCTTGTGATGAACGGGTCGTGCATCAGGGACTAGATGGATCTGCACTTTGGTGCCTGTGAAGTTGTCGATGCCTGGCTCGAATAACAACGGGAATTTGTTTAGCACTTGAGTGCACAAAACGTCATCCTCCGAAGACAGTGCTTTGATGTCGTCCCAGTTCCATCGGATCTTTCCTCGCCAGCTTCTGCCGAACAGCGTTGGGCCATTGCCTGGTACAATCCGTAGTGGTAAATCATGCACAGCTCCATTGTATGATACCTTCACTGCCGCTCTGCCAATGACTGGTGTGAGCTCTTTGGTATAAGTGTGCAGCTTGATGTGGATCGGTCTTAGTTTTGGCCTTTGTGCCTTGTGGCCCCACGGTTTCTCAAAAGCCTTCTGGCTCATAATTGACTGACTCGCCCCCGTGTCCAATTCCATGGAAACTGGAATGCCGTTTAATTTACCGCCCAAAATCCCAAGTTTCGTCAAAAAGCAGGTACATACCGTCGACATTCCGCCCGGCGGAAAATTCATAAGTGACATGCTGTCAGGCGGTATGCACACCGTCCGCCCATGCAGACTGCCGACATACCGCCCAAAAGTGCAAAATTCATGACATGCCACCGACATAACGGCAGAACTGCATACCATCCTAGAAAAGATGCTTTTAAGTGGATCTTAAGTGGGCAGTATGCACACAGAGCTGACAGCTTTCGTTGATATTATACAAATCTTTATAGTTCTCCACAGTTCGATGTATTAATGGATTGTAGTATTTTCTAGTGTTAGGCAATAATATAAATGGTCTAATAAAGCCTTATTTACTCCTTTATTCATGAACTATAATAAAAAATGTATAAGTCTCTTGCCCCCTCCAGTCTCTCGCGCCCCCCCCCTCGGTCTCTCTCCGCCACCCCAGTCTCTTCCCCCACCCCCGGCCTCGCTTGCTCCCGGGTGTCCCCACCCCGCCCCGCTCCCCCCAACCCGGTCTCGCTTCCCCCCCCCTCCCCCCAGTCAAGCTCCGCCCCCAGAGAGGCGGCGACGAGAGGCCAGAGATTGCTGGCCTGTGATCGCTGTGTGGGGGGGACGGAGGGGGGCCTATTTCTTATAAATTTATAATTTTGTACTCCTTCTTTGAAATTAGCATCCTAGTAGGTGCCACCATTTGAGTCTTTGCCTGTGTTTCAGAGAACCATGGCACATTAAAATGAACCAAACTGATGTAGCAGTGTTGAAAATGGCCATACTAACAGACCTGTGCCACTTTCTTAATCAAAAGAAAATCTAATTTTAAAAAGAAAGCATACTGCAAATTAGTCCATTGTGCTTTACATTAATTTGAAAATAAAAATTGTATATGAAATTCCTGCTGATTGTAATTATGTTCACAAATGTATTTTTTGGGAGATTTACTTGAATCATCCCTTTTAAAAGAAAATCAAGCAGATCATGGAATCCTGGATATGGCATGAGTTGGCTTCAATATTCAGCTACTGTATCTCCAACAATTATAAGCATGACTTTGCCATTCTACATATTGTCAATCCAAATACAGGTACTATATTCAATGTAGGTTTCTGTTGTGGTCCTTTGTGCACCAGAGAGTGGGATTATGCTAGCAGAGCTTAATTCATAATTAACCAATAGAAGGAATGCAATATCCTTGTACTCCTGGGGTTGATTTGAACTCAAACTTAAATAGGTTGATTCAGTACAGTAGCACAGAATCATACAGTACAGTATTGCACTTGAAACTAAATTAAAATTCTAATTTTATTTCATTTGACAACTGATGTACCTCATCCATTTTACTTTGAGATTCTTGATGTACATAAAAAGAGCAATTTTCTCCAAGTTGGGACTAGTTTCTCAAGAAGAAAATGTGGCCTGCTGCGTGTCAAATAAATTGTCACATATTTGAATTAGTCAACCAAAAAAACTAAAGGAATAGCTGCTATTTGAATATGCTATAGACCCCTTCATAGTGTTTTCTAATGAGATATAAAATTAATCTGCAATAGTTCTCTCACTAATATAAAATAACCATTTGGAATGAGTTATTCTTTAAAGGTTCACAAAATCTACATTTTAATTGTTCATATTTGCAGCAGTGTGAATTGTACATTGCTAAACCAACTCAATTTATGAATTTCATAGCACTCACTGTACAATCGAGGGTTTTTTTGTTGATCAAAGTATGTTCTAAAAAGGCAAAAATTATGTCTAAGAATTCCATGTGCTGTCATGTTGAATGAAGCATAATGGAATATTTAAATTTGAAACTATCTTAGTGTATTGTGAGCTATCAAAAGCAGTATGCAATGGAAATGTCACTTTTACGAGCACTTGTAAAGCATAAAATATGTTGAAAAATATTTGGTTTCAGTACAGGTGCACTGTAACTTTGCAGATATTTCCCACACACATGACCAGGTAGATAATATAAATGCCAAAGCTAATCATTGTTTACTTTATATTTTGAAATATATTCTGAGTTTGACATTTAGTTCCATGTTTAAGTAAAATTCAGACTTCATAATCTGCTGCAGTAATTTTAGATTTCATTTAGTGTAACGCAGTCGGCTTGAAATGTTATGAAAATTATTGACTCTTTGTGCACTACAAAAAGCACCTTGTTAAAATGAATGTTCTTTATGGGTAACCAAACTATCCCAATGAAAGTAAAGTGTTAACTGTTTTTCACTCATTAAAACATTTTGAAGTCTTTGAATTATTTTTTTCATGGTTTTGCATTAAAAAGGAGCTTGGAAAAATTTGATACATCAGTTTTGCTGTCAGTAGTACTGACAATTTGTAACAAAGTATTCAAAATATTCCAATGCTTGGATAATTTCAGTCTTACTCAATTTACAGGTCTCAAATTCTTTATCAAGTGCCATTGGAATTAAAATCCATGGTGTACTGAGAAGAGCTTTTAGAAAAAGCTTAAAATATTAAACAACTCTGTCCTGCAGCAATTATATATATTTTATGAAGACTTATTGTGCGTGCTCTCTTTTATTGTAGGCCACAGTCACTGCAAATTCTGTCACCGAGTATGGTTGATTTGATGATAAACAACACTGTTTTGAATTTGTCTTGCTCTCTGCAAATCGAGTTTTAACAACTTACAATTCTTCATTGTATGAATAGAGTACCATACATGGGAAGAAGATAGAGGCCCAAATTTGCAGTCAAATTGCAGAAAAAATGCAACAACTATAAAGTAGTGATAATGGAGGATTTCAGTTATCCCAATATAGACTGGGGGATAGTAACAATTGTGAAGGGTAAAGAGGTGAGAAATTCCTGAAATGTGTACAATAGAACTTAGCAGCATTGGATCTAGTTCTGGGGAATGAAGTGGGGCAAGAGGAACATGTTTCACTGGGAAGCATTTGGGGAACAGTGATCATAATATCATTAGGGTTAGAATAGTTATGGATAGGATAAGGAACAATCAAGCATAAAAATACTTAACGGGAGGCAGGCTCTTTCCTCGGTAAATTAGAATCAAAAATTGGTAGGCAAAACAGCAATTGAACAATGGGAGGCCTTCAAGGAGGAGATAGTTCGGGTCAGATAAAGGGGAATCAGTGGATGTGGTATATTTGGATTTCCAAAAGGCACTCAATAGGATGCCACATAAAATGTTATTACACAAGATAAAGGCTCATGGCATTGGAGATAATATAGTAGCATGGATAGAGGATTGGTTAACTGACAGAAAACAGAGAGTAGGGATAAATGGATCTTTGTTAGGTTAACTAGTGGGGTGCCGCAAGGATCTGTGCTGGGGCTTCAGCTATTTAAAATCTATATTAATGATATAGATAAAAGGACCAAGTGTAATGTGTGCAAATTTGCTGATACAAAGCTGGTGGGACAGCAAGTTGTGGGGAGAAGACAAAGAGTCTGCAGAGGGATATAGATTGACTAAGTGAGTGGGCAGTAAAGTGGCAGATGGAGTATAATATAGGGAAATGTGAGGTTATTCACTTTGGTAGGAATAGAAAAATAGAATATTTTTTAAATGGTGAGAAACTTTTAAATGTTGATGTTCAGTGAGATTTGGGTGTTCTTGTGCAAGAAACACAGAGAGCTAGCATGCAGGTACAGCAAGCAATAAGGAAGGCAAATGGCATGCTGTCTTTTATTGCAAGGGGGTTTGAAGTATAAGAGTAAGGAAGTCTTGCTACAATTGTACAGGGCCTTGGTGAGATCACACCTGGGGTATTGTGTACAGTTTTGGTCTCCTTATCTAAAGAAGGATATACTTGCCTTGAAGGCGGTGCAGCAAAGGTTCACTAGATTGATTCCTGGGATGAGAGGTTTGTCCTATGGATGAGAGATTGTGTAGAATGGGCCTATACTCTCGAGTTTAGAAGAATGAGAGGTGATCTCATTGAAGCCTACAAGGGCTGGAGTGTCTAGAACTAGGGGGGCATAGTTTCAGGATAAGGGGTAGGCCATTTAAGACCGAGATGAGGAAGAATTTCTTCATTCAGAGGGTTGTGAAGCTTTGGAATTCTCTGCCCCAGAGCGCTGTGGATGCTGAGTCTTTGAGTATATTCACGGTTGAGATAGATAGATTTTTATGCTCGAGGAGAATCAAGAGATACAGAGATCGGGTGGGGAAAGTGGAGTTGATGTGGATAATCAGCCATGATCTTATAGAATGGCGGAGCAGGCTCGAGGGGCCATATGGCCTACTGCTGCTCCTATTTCTTATGTTCATATTTCAGAGTAGACACATTCCCATGAGAGGGAGAGGAAGGACATCCAAAGCTAGAGCTCCCTAGATGACTAAAGATATTGAGATTAAAATGAAACTGAAAAAGGAGACTTATGACAAATGTAAGGTTCATAATACACGAGAGAAACAAGCTGAATGCAGAAAGTACAGATATAAAAAAGGGTATAAGGGGGGCAAAGAGAGAGGATGAGAATAGATTAGCGGCTAACATAAAAGGGAACCCAAAATTCTTTTACAAACATATAGATAATAAAAGGGTAGCCAAAGGAACAGTGGGACCGATTAGGGACTAAAAAGGAGATAGTCTTGTGGAGGCAGAGGGTATGGCTAAGGTACTAAATGAAGACTTTGCATCTGTCTTTACTAGAAAACAGGATGTTGACAGTGCTGCAGTAAAGGAGGATGTAATCGCGATATTGGATAGGATAAAAATAGATAAAGAGGAGGTACTTAAAAGGTTGGCAGTACTCAAAGTAGAAAAGTCACCTGGTCCAGATGGGATGCATTCTAATTTGCTGAGGGAAGTAAGGATGGAAATTGCAGTGGCTCTGGCCACAGTATTCCAATTCTCTTGGATATGGGACGGTTCCAAAGGACTGGGGGATTATAAATGTTATAACCCTGTTCAAAATAAACGCTGCAATTAAAGGCTGGTCAGCACTACCTCTGTGGTGGGGAATATTTTAGAGACAAAGGGGGGGGAATTGTATCTCCAAAATTGGGTGGGTTGGGATCGGGTGGCAGGTTAAAGAGTTAAAAATCTGAATCCTGACTCCCAACCCGCTTACTTTCAATGGGGGTGGGCATCCAGCCCGCTGCTAGGAGGCTGGTTGCCTATGTAAATATTATAATGAGGCTTTCATGCCTCATGGTGATCCACCAGTCCAATTTAACTCTGGCTGGCCGGGTTTCCCAGGCCTCGGGGAACCTATCAGCTAAAGCAAGGCGAGGACTGCTGGATCCAGAAGGTAAATGCCTTTCCACTTGCATGCTGGATTCAGCGACCCAGCCTCACCCAATCCCCCCGTGACCACCCCCCCTCACCATGAAGCCTTGGATCACCCGCCCTCCCCCCCCCCCCCCCCCCCCGTTCTCCTGAATTTCCCAACCATTTTCTAGCCCGCCCCCCTGCTTCTGACCCACTTCCAGATTAAAATTCCGGTCATTAATCCGGGACAAGATTCATTGGCGTTTGCAAAAGTGTAGGCTAATAAGAACATAGTAAATAGGAGTATGAGTAGGCCACATGGCCTCTCGAGCCTGCTCTGCCTTTCAATAAGATCATGGCTGATCTTCGACCTCAAACTTCACTTTCCCGCCCAAACCCCATATCCCTTGAGTCCAAAAATTTTATCAATCTCGGTCTTGAATATACTCAACGACTGAGCATTCACAGCCCTCTGGGGTAGAGAATTTCAAAGGTTCGCAAAAAGATATCGACATTATGGGGCAGAAATTCGGAGGAGGACTTCCCATGGGCAAATCAATAAAGAATAGAAATAAAATGCGCACTTACCTGAAGCTGCTGCGCCCGCTGGAACTCCCGATCCACAGGTCTCCTCTCCCTGCAACGCACAGCGCGTGCATGTCGGGATGTCTGCAGGAGTCACGTGTGCCTGGACACCCAATCACAGGTAAGTATTTTCTCATTGTAATAGGAGTTTCGTAAGTTACGAAACACCTATTACAATGAATGAGAAAAATCCCAAAACTCACCAAAAATACATAAAACATTTATAAAAAAAACCCACCTCACACAATAAACTAATAGAAATTAAAAATGTTACACATTTTTTAAAGAAAAAAAATTCCCGATTTTTAAAAAAAGTTAGGGTTAGGGTTTAAAATAACATTATCTGAGTGGGCAGGGTTTTAACAATTTTTTAAAATTTTAATTTTAATCATGTTTTTTCTATGTTTTTAAACTCTTACACCTGTAAAAGTAGGCTATGCGCCTGCTTTTTCATATGCAAGAGTTTTGAGGACATTTGCCGTGCAAGATATGGGTAAATAGCCCAAACTTCCACGCACAAATGTCCTCGCTCCCGATTTGCAGATGATCTGTCAAGCTCCAGCTTGACAGATCGGGAAAGCGAGTTTTCAGCGCATGCGCATTGCGCGCTGAAAACCGGCTTTTCCGATGCCTTCCCGGGTCCGTTGAAACTGTAAAATATTTTTTAAATGGTGAGAAATTATTAATTGTTGATGTTCAGAGGGATTTGGGAGTCCTTGTACACGAAACACAAAGTTAACATGTAGGTACAGAAAGTAATTAGGAATGTAAATAGCATGTTGGCCTTTATTGCAAGGGGGTTGGAATATAAGAGTAAGGAAGTCTTGCTGGAAATGTACAAGGCTTTAGTGAGTACTGGAATGGGTGCAATGCAGGTTCACCGGATTGATTCCTGTGATGAGAGCTTTGTCCATTGAGGAGAGATTGAGTAGAATGGGCCTATACTCTCTGGAGTTTAGAAGACTAAGATCTCATTAAAACAAAGATTCTGAGAGGGCTTGACAGAATAGATAAGGAGAAACTGAAGGGTTTTGACAGTAGAATCATAGGCGTTTACAGCACGGAAGGAGGCCATTTCGGCCCATCATGTCCATGCCGGCCAACAAGAGGCTATCCAGCCTAATCCCACTTTCCAGGTGCACATCTAAATACTTTTTAAATGTGGTGAGGGTTTCTGCCTCTACCACCCTTTCAGGCAGTGAGTTCCAAACCCACACAACCCTCTGGGTGAAGAAATTTCCCCTCAGATCCCCTCTAAGCCTTCGACCAATTACTTTAAATTTATGTTCCCTGGTTGTTGACCCCTCTGCTTAGGGAAATAGGCCCTTTCTATCCATTATATCTAAGCCCCTCATAATTTTGTACACCTCAATGAGGTCTCCCTTCAGCCTCCTCTGTTCCAATGAAAACAAATCCAGCCTATCTAATCTGTCCTCATAGCTTAGATTCTCCATTCCCGGCAACATCCTCGTAAATCTCCTCTGTACCCTCTCCAGTGCAATCACGTACTTCCTGTAATGTGGTGACCAGAACTGCACGCAGTACTGATGACAGGGTCGTGTTCTAAGCATTTTGTCGGGATCAGGGTACTACCGGAGTTGGTTTTCCCTCCCCCTTTTCTGCTGATCACGCCTCCCCAGAGATCTGTCCTTACCGACCCTAGCGTTTAAGTCGCCGAGTAGGATCAGTTTGTCGTCCATAGGGGTGCGGGACGGGGATTGTTCGAGGCTGGAGTAAAATCTCTCTTTGGCCTCATCTGTTGCGTCGAGTGTTGGGGTGTACACACCGATAACTGTGGTGCACTGGTTCCGGGATAGGGTGAGTTGGAGAGTCATGAGACGTTCGCTAATCCCACAGGGGGGAGTCTCTGAAGCGGTCGACCAGCTCGTTCTTGATGATGAAACTGACTCCATGGAGGCGGCGTTCTTCCTCTGGTTTGCCTTTCCAGCAGAAAGTGTAACCTCCACCTTGTTCCTTGAGCTGGCCTTCCCCTGCCCGCCTGGTCTCGCTATGGGTGGTGATGTCGACATCGAAGCGTCTAAGTTCCCAGGCAACTATGGTGGTGTGGCGTTCTGGTCTGTCACTGTTGGAGTTGTCCATGAGGGTCCTGACATTCCAGGTCCCGAACTTCATTTTGATGGGTGGAAGATGCCTGTGCGTGAGTTCTTTTAACATGGGTTGGCCGTTGCACACCGGCTACCACATGGGCTTAGCAGAGCAAGGTCTTGTTCAGTGGCAAAGGGGTCCAAGACGACTGGAGACCAGGCACTGCTGTATGAGCCTAGTTGCCTACGGCGAGAAGCGAGCCGTAAGTTCGGTGCTGAGCAGCGCCCTTCAGTGAGGTGGTGAGAAAACAGAGGCCTGTCTGAGGAATTCCAAGATGAGAGCAGGCATTGGGATGGTCAGAGGTCCATTTTGTGGAAGGAGGAGAGGTCAAATAGGTCAGAGTGACCACAGCCATTGTGCACATCATGTGCTCGACAGAGACTCCGCCATTGAGTGGGGCCAGCGTACGGGGGGAGGCTACTGCGCCGTTGGAGGAAGGGAGCCTCGCGCATGAAGTAGGGCCCGAAGCTGGTTGGAGGCTCACCGCCGGGGATCAGTTGCAGCAGCTAAGTCAGCCAATGGGGAGCGAGAAGTGAGGGTCCAGCAGGAGGCACTTGGCAGCAGGGAGGTCAACCTGGAAGGTAAGCAGAGGAATGGGGCACAAGCAGTGGGCCCTTGCAGCATGGGAGTTTAGGCTTTTAGGGACAGATAGAATACTTTGGGGGTTCGAAGTTAGGGCCAGAGGGGGGGAAGGTTTGAGGGAGGAAAAGGTGGAGGATGCCAGCACATGGTCAGAGGAAGGTTTGTTCGGGGAGAGCTTCCTAGGGAGCTGCTATCCCATCCACCATCTTAGATGTAATGATCTTTATGATGCAACAACCGCAAGAGAAATGCAGGGAACAACACCAACCCTTGTACATGGCCGCCTTTGACCTTACAAAGGCCTTTGACACTGTTAACAGTGTGGGACTATGGAGCATCCTCCTCCATTTCGGCTGCCCCCAAAAGTTTGTCGCCATCCTCTGCCTGCTCGACGACAACATGCAAGCCGTGATCCTGACCATCGGATCCACCACAGACCCAATTCACGTCCGGACTGGGGTCAAGCAGGGCTGTGACAGAGACTGTAATTCCCGTATTGGACTGCAGTCACCTGAGAACTCAATTTTGGAGTGGAAGCAAGTCTTGCTTCCTCGATTTCGAGGCACTGCCTATGATGATGATGATGAGACTGCCAATAATGACGCAGTACTCCAACTGTGGCCTAACCAGTGTTTTATACAGTTCAAGCATAACCCCAGCTGCTCTTGTATTCTATGCCTCGGCTAATAAAGGCAAGCATTCCCTATGCCTTCCTAACCACCTTATCTACTTGGCCTGCTACTTTCAAGGATCTGTGGACATGCTCTCCAACGTCCCTTTGTTCCTCTACACTTCTCAATATCCTACCATTTAATATGTATTCCCTTTCTTTGTTAGCCCTCCCAAAATTACCTCACACTTCTCTGGATTAACTTCCATTTGCCACTGTTCTGCTCACCTGACCAGTTGATTGATATCTTCCTGCAGCCCATGACTTTCTTCATTATCAATCACACAGCTGATTTTAGTATCATCTGCAAACTTCTTAATCAAGTCTAGATCATTGATGTATATCACAAAAAGCAAGGGACCAAGTACTGAGCCCTTCGGAACCCCACTGGAAACATCCTTCCAGTCGCAAAAACACCCATCAACTATTACCTTTTGCTTCCTGCCTCTGAGCCAGTGTAGATAAGGAGCATCTTTCCACTGGCAGGAGGGTCGGTAAGCAGAGGACACAGATTTAAGATAATTGGAAAAAGAATCAGCTGGGACATGAGGAGAAATGGTTTTATGCAACAAGTGGTTATTATCTGGAATGCAACACCTGAAAGGGTGGTGGAAGCAGATTCAATAGTAACGTTCAAAAGGGAATTGGAGATATACTTGAAAAGGAACAAGTTGCTGGGCTGTGGGAAAAGAGTAGGGGAGTGGGACTAATTGGATAGCTCTTTTTAAAGAGCCAGCACTGGCACATTAGGCTGAGTGGCCTCCTTCTGTGCTGTAACATTCTAAGGGAGATTAACAGGGTAGATGCTGAGAGATTGATTCCCCTGGCTGGATTGTCAGGATAAGGGGTCAACCTTTTGAGACTCGGGTAGGAATTTCTTCACTTAGAGGGTTGTAAATCTTTGGAATTCTCTGAGCATCCATAGCCCTTTGAGGCAGACATTGAGTATATTCAAGGCTGTAACATTCTATAATTCTAAGATAAATTTTGATTAAAACTGGGCAGATCAAGTCACAAAAATATAAAGATTTATTTTCTCCTTCGAACTTGGGAACTATTTTAATGTCTGAAAGTAGCCAAAGCAGTAATTTCAACAACTAAGCCGATCTATCACTTATTAACAGACTCACAATGGTCTTGTAACATAAATTGCATTCAAAGACTTTTCAAATTTCATTCTTGTCTTTTTTGTGAGCTGTTTTGTTTTAGCTGTTTAGTCATTTAAACAATATTAAGTATTTCTATTGTAGTATAATCAGATTGAGCAATAAAAGACTTTAGCCTGGATTTTGCAGTGCCGATGATGACTTACACAGCGTACGCCATCGTAAGCCTTCTCAAAGGCCCCGCAAGTTCCTGGTTTCCGCACTGCGATCTGTCAAGGTTCGCCTTGACAGATCTACCGCACCGACTCAAAAATCATTTTCGCTGGAGCATATTGGGCTATTTGCCCAACTACTACTCAGTAAATGCCCATGAAACCCTTCCACCTGGTAAAAGCAGGCTTAGGGCCTGGTTTCACCAGCGTAAGGGTAAATATAAATCTTAAATTGGAAATTTTAAAATAATAAATTCCGCACAAACACTTAAACTTAGTTTATGCAAATTTTAGTCCAGATTACAATGTTTAAAATTATTTTTCAAAAAATATTTTTTTAATTTTAGATGCTTTATTGAAGCAACTTTTAATTAAATTTGAAATGGGAACATTTATTTTTATTCCAGTTGTATAAATTATTTAATGATTTGGGGATTCTGTTTGTAAATGGAATCCCCACAAGCATATTAGGAATCCTCCTTTCTGATTGGAGCACCTGGCCCACGTGATCCCAGGGACACTTCCAAATCGCCTGCATTCCTTGGATTGTGGGCCTTTACGCAGGCGTACGCCTGCAGGCTCAGGACCCAAAGTCTCCGAAGCCCAGGAGCCTGAAGGTGAGTACGAATATTTTTAGCGAGTCGGAGGTGTACTCTGGAGGTACGTCTCCGACTACAAATTTCAGGCCATCGGAGCTGAAATTCCACAGATGTTCCACTGGAGTAATGGCAGGAGACTGACTATACCCCTGTTGAATTTCAGCCCCATTGAAATTGTACTGTGCCAATGGGACAAGGTATGCATGTTTCAATCAGTGAAATGCAAATTTAAAATTGGTATCAGCAAATTCTTCAAACAAAGAGCAATCAACACATGGAATGGACTTCTGGGTATAGTAAAGGAGGCAAAAACTCAAAGCACTTCAAGAATATATTTATTAAACTGTTGGATGTTTTAAGTTTTTCTGGATGAATGAGCTTGAATGGGCCGAACACATACATATTCTACATCCATGTTTATCTTGTGAAAGATTCAAAATGTTGTTAGCATTTGTATTAAAATTCCTCAAAAACATAAGTTGTATAAAAGTTATATCTTAAGTTATAAAGCCTTAATCACAAATGATTTAGCTGCAAGCACTCAGCTCATCATAGAGACAGCTAAGTTATAGACACTTAGGCCACAAGTTTCCACACGCTACAAAACGGGCGCCCCTCCGAGCTGGGCGCCCGTTTTTCGCGCCGAAAACGGCGCCGGAAAAAAAACGCGCGATTCTGGAGTGTCCTGCAGCTCCATGTCTGCTTGGGGGGCGGAGCCTACCACTCGCGCCGATTTTGTAAGTGGGAGGGGGCAGGTACCATTTAAATTAGTTTTTTTTCCTGCCGACAACCCTGCGCGTGCGAGTTGGAGTGTTCGCGCACGCGCAGTGTGAAGGAAACATTGGCACTCGGCCATTTTTGTAGTTCTTTGTAGCTGTTTAATTTTTGAACATTTTTTAATAAAAGCACATTGCCCTTCCATGATCAGCACTGAGGCTTCTTGCAGCAGTGAGAAGGCTGCAGGAAGCCTCAAAGTTGAGGCAGCCGTTTCCCGACGGCCTCCCCCCCCCCCCCTGCCATCGGGAATGGCTGCTCAACTTGTGAGGCTTCCTGCAGCCTTCTCACTGTCTCCTTCACCCCCACCCCCCCGCCCGCCGTCTGGAACGGCTTCCTCCCCCCCCCGCTGCGGTCGGTCGGTCGGTCGGTCGGGCCCGCATTCCCTTCCTCCCTCCCTCCCGCCCGCTCACCCGCCGTCTGGAATGGCTTCCTCCCCCCCCCGCTGCGGTCGGTCGATCAGGCCCGCACTCCCTCCCTCCCTCCCCCCCGCCCGCCGTCTGGAACGGCTTCCTCCCCCCCCCCCCCTCCCCCGCTGCCGTCGGGAACGAACAGCTGCCTCAACTTGTGAGGCTTCCTGCAGCATTCTCCCTGGCTGAAGCACTTTCACACAGGTAGGGAGATGGTTTATTTAATCTTTTCTTTGCTTATAAATTTTTATTCAGGTTGGATTTATTTGTATAATATTTGTATAAGTATAAATAAGGATTTATTGTAGAATTTAATGACTTCCCTTCCCCCCACCCCCCCCCCCCCCCCCTCCACCTCGTTCTGGACGCCTAATTTGTAACCTGTGTCTGATTTTTTAATGTGTAGAACAGGTTTTTTCAGTTCTACAAAAATCTTCACTTGCTCCATTCTAAGTTAGTTTGGAGTACGTTTTCACTCTGGAAACTTTGAAATCAGGCGTCAGTGGCCGGACACGCCCCCCTTTGAAGAAAAAATTTTGTTCCAAAGTGAAACTGTTCTAACTGACTAGAACTGCAGAAAAAAAAATGTGGAGAATTGCGATTTCTAAGATAATCCGTTCTCCATTAGTTGCTCCTAAAAATCAGGCGCAAATCATGTGGAAACTTTGGGGCCTTACTGTGGTGTATTATCTCTGAGCTTCTTAATGTATATTGGAATTTCTTATGTTTAGTAATAATTTGGAATTCCCTAATTTTAATTATTTGAACCTTCTCTTACAGCCATATGTTTCTTCAGAACCTCCTATTTTGAGAATAAGTCGTGGCCCACTTTTTTCAGAGATGGTGTGCATCTACCAGCATTTCACACACACAGTACGACTCAGCAATGTGTATGGTAAGAACAGCTGCAGTTCTGCTTTATTTCTGCCTCCTACAATAAATTTCTATTTTTTGAGAACTCTAAAACTGTCATTGTCTTCTGCCATAATTACATTTCTTACAAAATGCATGAGAACAATAAAAGAGACGAGATGAGACTTCACTGTATTGATGCGCACAAGAGATTAGTGTGCAAAATTAAAGCACATGGTATTGGGGGTAATGTATTGATGTGGATAGAGAGCTGGTTGGCAGACAGGAAGCAAAGAGTGGAAATAAACTGGTCCTTGGCAGGCAGTGACTAGTGGGGTACCACATGGTTCAGTGCTGGGACCCCAGCTATTTACAATATACATTAATGATTTTGTCGAAGGAATTGAATTTAATATCTCCAAGTTGGCAGAGGACATCAAGCTGGGTGGCAGTGTGAGCTGTGAGGAGGATGCTAAGAGGCTGCAGGGTGATTTGGACAGGTTAGGTGAGTGGGCAAATGCATGGCAGATGCAGTATAATGTACATAAATGTGAGGTTATCCACTTTGGTGGAAAAAACAGGAAGGCAGAATATTATCTGAATGGTGACAGATTAGGAAAAGGGGAGGTGCAACGAGACCTGGGTGTCATGGTACATCAGTCATTGAAAGTTGACATGCAGGTACAGCAGGCGGTGAAGAAGGCAAATGGCATGTTGGCCTTCATAGCGAGAGGATTTGAGTATAGGAGCAGGGAGGTCTTACTGCAGTTGTACAGGGCCTTGGTGAGGCCACACATTGAATATTGTATTCAGTTTTGGTCTCCTAATCTAAGGAAGGACATTCTTGCTATTGAGGGAGTGCAATGAAGTTTCACCAGACTGATTCCCGGGATGGCAGGACTGACATCTGAAGAAAGACTGTATCAACTGGGCTTATATTCACTGGAATTTAGAAGAATGAGAGGGGATTTCATAGAAACATATAAAATTCTGACTGGATTGGACAGGTTAGATGCAGGAAGAATGTTCCCGATGTTGGGGAAGTCCAGAACCAGGGGTCACAGTCTAAGGATAAGGGCTAAGCCATTTAGGACCGAGATGAGGAGAAACGTCTTCACTCCGAGAATTGTGAACCTGTGGAATTCTCTACCACAGAAAGTTGTTGAGGCCAGTTCGTCAGATATATTCAAAGGGAGTTAGATGTGTCCCTTACGTCTAAAGGGATCAAGAGGTATGGAGAGAAAGTAGGAATGGGGTACTGATGTTGCATAATCAGCCATGATCATATTCAATGGTGGTGCAGGCTCGAAGGGCCGAATGGCCTACTCCTGCACCCATTTTTTATGTTTCCATAACACAATGTTCAAAATAGCTGTTGGATTCAAAGGTAAGGAGTATTATGGTGAAGGAATAGAATTAGGTTGTTTACATTTGACCACCTTTACCAGCTGAAGTATTCAATTCTGCCTCCCAATGCTTCTCAGTAATATTGGTTCTTAACAACTTGGATTTCTGTCTTGGAAGATTGTTTTGCTGGTTGTCTTGGTTTCAATTCAGCAGGTTAGCAAGCTTTTATGCACAGTGGTTGAACAGCCCTGTCCCATTTAACATAGGTAATACCTTAGGTTCCAGTCAAAAGTAGTTTTTCATTTTTATCTTCATGCCATCCTTGTCGATCTGAGTTGCAACATCATCTAATTGTGCAGATATCTGTAGAGCTTTAGTTTAAAAAAAATTCAGATTGTGTTAAGTGTCTTTATAGTTTATGGGTCAGAATGGTGAATGAGCTGATCAACAAAAACTGGGTAAATCTGTTGTGGAATGCATCCTCACTTGTAATCACCTGCAGGTAGGAAACCTTCAAATTAAGTTAAGGGGGTTCTAAAATAAAGTTCTGTATCCTAGCATAGGTAACTTTGAAGCAGATTCTGAAAGAGACCATCTGCAAAGTTGCAGAATGGAATAATCCTCACATCTTTTCAAAGAATTATTGCTTAGACCTAGAAGGTGTTGAAGATGATCTCTTTGATGGGTCATGCTAGTGACTTGAGTGTCAGTGCCTAAGGGGTTCCCTCTTTGCTTCCCAGTTTGTAATGTTTGGTCAATTTCCTGTAATGTGAGGACGAGGTGAGAAAAATTGTTTACCTGTAGGATCATTTTCATTCTTAGCGACATCATTCACATTCCAGATCACATCCTGCCATTTGCTAGAGATGGACATAATCATCATCATAGGCAGTCCCTCAGAATCGAGGAAGACTTGCTTCCACTCTTAGCTTGAGTTCTTAGGTGGCTGTACAGTCCAATACGAGAACCACAGTCCCTGTCACAGGTGGGACAGATAGTCGTTGAGGGAAAAGGTGGAGCAGTGTTGCCCTATTCTTATTCTTTTGACACATTGTAAAAACAAACGGGATTCTTGATTAGAATGTATGTTTTATACCAAGAGGGATGGCAGAGGTCACATGGAAGGTGGTACAAGAAAGGTTATCCACTGCAACATGCACACTACTGATCTGACAATGTGTGAATGATACCTGTTTTAAGAATTAATGATTTCACGTACTATAATTTATATGTATACAAAAAATCCAAGCAAACACACTGAAACAACATTCATTTTGACACTAATGTCACAAACCCTATAAACATTCAATTTACTGGAATAAAAATAATCTACCGCTCAGTGGGGAATTCTAGAGTCACTTAAGAATTCAGATCCAGAAGACCTAATAACGCCTGAGGCTGAAGCACACCCTCATATTGGTCTCAATTTTGGCCATTAGAGATTTCTGGCGTACTTGCCAGAGGTACACCAGTTTTTCACGCTTGGAAGTGCGCCAAAAATCTTCGGGCTAATTTTGGCCGCTGTCCCTGGCCTTCTAGCTGCTGGCGTGGTGTGGCGACTGGGTCTATGGGCGGAGCCAGTGTCCTGTGCTGGAAACAGTGCTGGGACGCTGGACATGCGCAGTAGGATCGGGATTTGCCGTGATCGCGCATGCGCAGTAGAATCGGGTTAGTGGGTGAATGAGAAAGCTGCAGTTTCAACTGACCGCGCATGCGCAGTAGAATCGGGATCCCGATACTTTGCCGCGTTTCTGCCCAGCCCAGCCTCTCCCTCCACCCCCCCCACCCTTCTCTTCAGCCTCCCAATACTTTGCCGCATTTCTGCCGAGCCTAGCCAGTCCAGCCAAGCCTCTCCCTCTACCCCCCACCCTTCTCTTCAGCCTCCCAATACTTTGCTGCCTTTCTGCCGAGCCCAGCCAGCCCAGCTGTCTTCCCCCCCCACCCCCCCTTACCTTACCTTCCCTTCCCTTCAGCCTCTCGATGCGTCTTTGCCGGCCACCCCTTTCCCAGGCCAAATGGCCTCCTGTACAGGCCGGCCCGCTGCCTTCCCTGGCGGAGTTCAATTCAAGGTAGGATTTACTACAATTATTTATTTGTTATTCAATTGTTTACCTGAGTTCTTTATTTTTATTGAGTTATTTCAACTTTTATTTGCAATGTTTGGTGCTTGGTGCTTGGATGCAGGTCCTTACTTACTTACCTGCGCCGATTTCTTAACTGCCCGCAAGGTTTTTCAGAGCTGGCCACATACGCTGACCTAAGTGGATTTGGAGTAACTTAGCTGGCCAAAGTGGCATAAATGGCCAAAACTGGCATAAGTGGCTGGGAACGCCCCCTTTTGGAAAAAAAAACCTGAACTAAAAAAAATCGTACCTAACTGAGTTTCTCTGGAGCAAGTTGATTGGGGAAAATGGCGTTTTTTTAACTTACGCCAGAAAAAACAACTTATTCCAAAAAAATTGGAGCAAGTCATGGCCAAAATTGGGCCCAACGAGAGTAGTCCAAAAGGCTCTAAAAGGAAGCAAAGGGTAACCAGCAGGAAAAAAAAAAGCCAGGATTCCAGGAAATGACTGTCCACACAAATCAAAACACAGACCCACCCCAACCCTCCCTCCCCCAAACAACTCAATTTAATCTGTGTATAATAATTATTATTAATTACCCTTGTGCAACCCTGTGTAGTTCCTGCCTTCTATGCTCATTGACCTATCCTAGTGCTGCTACAAAGTGTATGCTCAGTGGCTACAGTTTAGGAGGTGAAAGGCTGCTGAGCTTCCATTGAGGACCCTTCAGATTGCCGTGGTGAATGACTTCAAGCAGCTGTGGGCCTTGGAGGGTCCGGCTTTACTGGCAGCATCTCTGTGTTGGCCTTCTGGGCCAGCTGGCTGTGTGGCACTAACTGGCAGAGTGGGCGGTGGGGGAGCAATCTTGCTGTCGTCCTGAGAGAGGTCAGCAAGTGCTTCTCACATGGAGCCAAGGCCAATCTCCCAGGACTGCACCAAGAACAGAGTGCAGGAGTGATGTGACAGGTTGGCAGCTGTCTGAGCATCCATGATGGCAATATGAGCGGCCATGAAAGTTGTCAGTGAAGGCTCCGTCATGGTGGGTGCCATTGTTATGTTCATGGAGCTGGCCATTTGGTCCATGTTGAACAGAATGATCTGCGCAAAACCCTTGCAGAAGTTGGAGCTGAACTCCTCCAGGTTCTGAGCCATTGCATGCAAGCTTTCTGTGTGCCTGCCTAATGCACCTAACATTTCCTGGTGTATGCACATCAAGCATCGTCAATAGCCTTGGCCGTCAGTCATAATCTGAGTCTTGTACAGCACAATTCTTTTGCCATCTTGCCCTTTGGCAAACTGGGACCTGTGTTGTTCTACCACCTCGCCCTAACTCTTGCACACTTGTGTTGGGTGATTCACCATGTGAAGCCCCCTCCTCTAGCCTAGCCTCTAAAGTATGCGTGTTTGCTAGGGTCAGATCGAATGATGCTACATCTTCAGGAAGGCTAGGCTCCTGAGAGCAGAAAGAGGTGAATGGCTGCTGAAAGAAGCTGCAGTTTGTCATGCAGAGTGTGTAACGTGAGATAGAAGTAAGATGTGAGGATAAGATGTAAAGAAACCCGGCACGATGTCACCTCCAACATTGCCACTCGCCATGGCCATCACTGTCTCCCATTATTAAGCTCCTACATTACAACACTATACTTCAAAAATATTGGCTGTAAAGCGCGTTGGGATGGCCTGAGGTTGTGAAAGGCGTGCTCTTTCTCTTCCCTTCCCTTCCCTTCCCTTCCATCTGTCCCTCTTCCCTTCTTCCCCTTCCCTTCTGTCTTCCCCTTCCCTTTCCTTCCCTCTTCCCCCTCCCTTTCCCTCTTCCCTTCCCTTTCCTTCCACCTTCTCTTTCCCTTTCCTTCCCTCTTCCCCTTGTTTCCTTTTCCCTCCCTCCCATGTATGTAAGATGTGAGGGTTGCAATAGTCTTGATATTAAGAGCTGCAGAGTGTATGCGTGGGAGGAGATGAGAGTGGTGTGCTGCAATGATTGTACGAGAGTGAAAGGAAGCAGGGGAGAGTAGTAGTATGAGTAGTATGACTGTAGGTGTGTGGAGAGAGTATTTATTGTGAAAGGTGAGATATTTACCTTGAAAATTCTGGTGAGCTCATTGAAAGTTTTTCTGCAATGTAACCATGGAACTAAGCTCCTGACATTAACCTCCTTAACAAACTCTTCCCACTGACGGCAGAGCTGCTGCATCCTTGGGGGAACAATCTGGACCAGGGACTTCAAAGCTGTATCCGAGAACCGAGGTGCCCTCTAGTCATTTTATTACTTTGGAAATGTTTCACTGCTCTCTGCAGCCAGTGTGCACCACTCCTTTAAGAGCTGGTGGCTGCCTTTAGGTGGCGTCGGTCAAGCCCAATTTCCACCCCCTTCGCCGCCCCCCCCCCCCCTCAAACAGGAGTGCAGCCAATAAGTAGCACGAGTAATGAGCTGACGGCACCAATTTCACGTGCTTCCTGCGATCCGCCCACTATCTTCTGAGGTAGTCTCCCGGAGTCGAGGATGACATGTTTCCACACTAAAATGAGTTCTAAGGTGACTGATGAGACCAATGCGAGATCTGCAGTGTCTATTACAGGTGGGGCAGATGGTGGTTGTTGGGATGGATGGGTGGGTGGGGTGCTTGATTTGTCATACGCTCCTTCCGCTGTTTTGTACTTGGTTTCCGCGTGTTCCCGGCTCGAAGTGTTGATAGAAACATAGAAAGTAGGTGCAGGAGTAGGCCATTCGGCCCTTCGAGCCTGCACCACTATTCAATATGATCATGGCTGATCATGCAACTTCAGTACCCCATTCCTGCTTTCTCTCCACACCCCTTGATCCCTTTAGCCGTAAGGGCCACATCTAAGACCCTTTTGAATATATCTAACAAACTGGCCTCAACAACTTTCTGTGGTAGAGAATTCCACAGGTTCACAATTCTCTGATGTAATCCCAATTACATCATCACCGTTAACAGCTATCTGCGCAGTCAATTCATCCATCTTATTACAAATGCTCCTCTCATTGAGACTCAGAGCCTTCAGGCTTGTTTTTTTTAACACTTTGTCCTTTTAGGATTATGTTGTAATGTGGCCCTCCTTGATTTTTGCCCTTGATTTCTCTGCCTTCCACTCTTGCTTTTTTCCCTCCTACCTTTTGCTTCTGCTCCCTTTTTACTTCCCTCTGTCTCCCTACATAGATTCCTATCCCCCTGCCTTGTTAGTTTAAACCCTCCCCAACAGCACTAGCAAACACTCCGCCTAGGACATCGGTTCCGGTCCTGCCCAGGTGCAGACCGTCCGCTTTGTACTGGTCCCACCTCCCCAGATCCCAGTTCCAATGTCCCAGGAATTTGAATCCCTCCCCCTTGCACCATTCCTCAAGCCACGTATTTAGCTGAGCTATCCTGCAATTCCAATCTGACTAGCATGTGGCACTGGTAGCAATCCTGAGATTAACTACCTCTGAAGTCCTGCTTCTTAATTTCACTCCTAGCTCCCTAAATTCAGCTTCTAGGACCTAATCCTGTTTTTTTACCTATATCGTTAGTACCTATATGTACCACGACAGCTGGCTCCTAACCCTCCCCCTCCAGAATGCGCTGCAGCCGCTCCGAGGCATCCTTGACCCTTGCTTCAGGGAGGCAACATACCATCCTGGAGTCTCGTTTGCGGCCGCAGAAACGCCTATCTATTCCCCTTACAATAGAATCCCCTATCACTATAGCTCTCCCACTCTTTTTTTCTGCCCTCCTGTGCAGCAGAGCCACCTCTGGTGCCATGGACTTGGCTGCTGCTACCTTCCCCTAATGAGTTATCTCCCCCAACAAGTACCCAAGGTGATGTATCTGTTTTGGAGGGAGATGCCTGCAGGGGACCCCTGCACTACCTTCCTTCCACTACTCTTCCTGATTGTCACCCATTCCCTATCTGCCTGTGTAACCTTTACCTGCGGTGTGACCAACTCACTAAATGTGCTATTCGCGACATCCTCAGCATCGTGGATGCTCCAGAGTGAATCCATGCGCAGCTCCAGTGTCGCAATGCAGTCTGTCAGGAGCTGCAGCTGGATACACTTCCTACACATGTTATCGTCAGGGACACTGGAAGCATCCCTGACTTCACATAGCACAGGAGGAGCATGACACGGATCTGGGCTCTCCTGCCATGACTTAACCCTTAAATTACTTAATTTGGCAACAATGCCAAAGGTTTCTTACTGCTAAGAACAAGAAAAAAGATAAAGAAATAGAAAACTACTCACCACTCAGCCAGCCAATCACTTACCCTCTTGGCTCCTCCTCCGGCCACTGCTCCGCCGACTGCCGCCGACCCCCGCACTCCTGTTGGGCCTTTATAGGCTGCCGCTGCTCCTCCTCCGGCCACTGCTCCTCCGACTGCCGCCTTCTCGGATACTTCTCCTCCACTTTGAGCGGTCTTGGGCCAGGGATTCCAAAGAGTCAGTGGGGATTTACATTTTTTCAAGGAGGTTTTGAGGGTGTCCTTGAAGTGTTTTCTCCGCCCACCTGGGGCTTGCCTGCCGTGATGTAGCTCGGAGTAGAGTGCTTGTTTCGGGAGTCTAGCATTGGGCATGCGGACAATGTGGCCCGTCCATTGGAGCTGATAAAGCGTGGTCAATGCCTCGATGCTGGCCTGAGAGAGAACGCTGATGTTGGTGCGTCTATCCTGTCAATGTATTTTCAGGATTTTGCAAAGGCAGCATTGGTGGTATTTCTGCAGTGCTTTGTGATGCCTACTATACATAGTCCATATCTCTGAGGCATGTAGGAGGGCAGTTATCACTACTGCTCTATAGACCATGAGCTTGGTGCTAGGTTTGAGATCTTGGTCTTCGAACACTCTTTTCCTCAGGCGGCTGAAGCTGCACTGGCTCACTGATGTCGGTGTTGGACATCGTCATCGATGTCTGAACTTGCTGATAGTAGGCTCCCAAGGTATGGGAAGTGGTCCACGTTGTCCAAGATCTCATCAGGGATCTTGATAATCTGGGAGCAGCACTGTGTGGCGGGGCAGGTTAGTAGGGAACCTTTCGGTCAAGCCCAATTTCCATCCCCTATGGGCTCAATTTTCGCCAAAGCTGTTTTTTGGCGTATTTGAAGAGTTACGCTCATTTTTTGGGGGGCCCAAGTACGCCCCCAAAAAGTCATCCAAGTTTCCCCATTTGAATTCTTCATTTTGGCGCCACCGAGCTTGTCGTTTAGTTTTGGGGGTGGAGTCCAAGATCTGTGCCAAAAAGATTGGGTTGCCATGATAACCAGGGACACAATGTGGGCTGAGGCTGGAAAGTGAAACATACAGCCAGCTCACAGCAACCTGCACAAGCACATTAAAAATTGCAGCAACTTACCTCCATAAAATTCTTAGTGTAATGACAAAAGTCTATCCCCCCCCCAGACCAATGCCGGTCCCGATCCCCGCACCTATATCAGGCTGAATGGCTCCTGGTTCCCGCTCCTATCCCTGGTCAAATGGCCTCCAGATGCCGGTCCCAGCGCCTATCCTTTGCGGAATGGCCTCGCCCCCCACCCCTGGTCCCCGCACCTATCCCTGGCCGAATGGCCTCCTGGTTCCCGCACCTATCCCTGGCCAAATAGCTTCCCGATCCCCACTCCTATCCCTGGCCAAATGGCCTCCTGGTCCCTGCTCTTATCCCTGGCCAAATGGCCTCCCCCCTCCGTCCCGGTCGCCGCTCTTATCCCTGGCGGAATGGCCATCCGATCCTCCTCCTAACCCTGGCCGAATGGCCTCCTGGTCCCCGCAGCTTATCCCTGGCCGAATGGCCTCCTGGTCCCCGCACCTCTCCCTGGCCGAATGCTCTCCTGGTCCCCGCACCTATCCCTGGCCGAATGCTCTCCTGGTCCCCGCACCTCTCCCTGGCCGAATGGCCTCCTGGTCCCCGCACCTCTCCCTGGCCGAATGCTCTCCTGGTCCCCGCACCTCTCCCTGGCCGAATGCTCTCCTGGTCCCCGCACCTATCCCTGGCCGAATGGCTTCCCGGTCCCTGCACCTATCCCTGGCCGAATGGCCTCCTGGTTCCCGCATCTATCCCTGGCCGAATAGCCTCCAGATGCCGGTCCCTGCTTCTATCCCTGGTCGAATAGCCTCCCGATGCCGATCCCCACTCCTATCCATGGTCGAATGGCCTCTCCCCTCCCGATCCCCGCTCCAATATCTGGCCGATTGGCCTCCCGATGCTGATCCCCGCACCTATCCCTGGCTGAATATCCTATCCTATCTTTATGAGAAAGGTATTCACGTGTTATCTTGCTTATGATAACCCAGGTTAGCTTGTGTCTCTTCCCACCTACATTCACGACTCTTGCGACACCCTCCTCCCCTTTAACAGTTTCCAGTTTCTTGGCCATATCTGTCTCCTTTTCACCATAGACATCCAATCCCTCTATACCTCCAGCTTTTGAACATCAAATATTTGTACAAATGTCCTTAAATTTCTCTGTACTATCTGCTTCCCTGGACAGTCTATTCCACTTGTTCACCATCCTCTGCATAAAGCAATTACGTCTAAATTGTTTGTGCACATTCTAAGCTTGAACCAGTATCTGCTGATTTTAGAGTTTGTGCCAATCTTGTATGTATTATTGGAGTTCAATTTATCTCTTCCCTTAAAAGTACAGAATATTATCTCTCAAGGCCTCTCCATAGTAAACAATCACAGACTTTTCAACTTCTCCCAGATTGGATACCTTAAAATAGGTTACCCATTTCTGTGCACTCCATCGCCTGGATATTCTTTCTGTAGTACTAACTGTAATTGTACATAGCAGTTTGGGTGTGATCATACCAGTCACCTCCTGGGATGTGTACTCAATCCCTCTGGCTACACGTCCCAAGATCCAGTTGATTTTCCTTACTACTACCACACTGCACTGTTGGTTTCAGTGAACAGTCCACCACATTGCCCAGAACTCTGGGTTGTGACCTGTAACCTAAAGCCATTTTGTTATGTTCCCTGTGGCACCTCACTAGTGACCAATTACCATATCAAGGCAGCTCCATTCACAACCATCTTTTGCTTTCTCTGATTTAACTAATTTTCAATCCACCTCAGAAACTTGCCGACTATTCCATGCCTTCCAACCTCATGGATTAATCATCTGCATGGCAGGATATCAGAAACTATGGGGGAACCTAAATGTATTGCATTCACAAAATTCCCATTGTGAACAAGAGCCATAATTTCCTTGAAGGACTTCAGTAAGTTTGTTAGACAAGAGCTGCCTCCCATAACTTCATGGTGACTCCCTCTTACTTTACCATAATTACTTAGTGTTTCACTATGCTCCTCTTTCAGAATGCTTTATAATTTTTTATTCACGACTAATGTTAGATTCACTGAACTGAAATTTAATAGAGGCACATTTTGAAGAAAGTGAAGTTGGAAGGGAGATGTGGACAGTGAGGGATACAAGGAAGTGGTTGGGGAGGACCTCAACAGTAATCAAGACCTTTAGAGATGATGAGCTCGAAGGATTTTTTCATGAATATGGTTACGAGTATTTATATGGAGGGAAAAATTTAGGAAGGTCAGGAGGGTGGTGAATTCAGAGGATAATGGGGTAAAGGGAACTGAAATGAAGATTGAAATAATCAAGGATGAGGGTTCCTCAGATACCGATATAGAAAAGGAAGGAGGATATCTTGGGAAGAAATTCAGGGTGCAGTTTGGAGGGCAGTAGGTAATGAGGATTTTAAAGGAGAGGCGAGAGGGGTGGAACAGGGTGAGGCGCTCAAAGGAGTCAGAGGAGTAGAGGGAGAGGTCAAGGTTTTACTTGGGGTAAGGATCACTCTGCTCCTATAGTGGTTTGAGTAGGGCAGGTGGTGGAACGTATAAGCCAAGCAGAGAGGCATTGGTAAGGGCAAGGTGTGGACACCTATAAGCCAAGTTTATGGCATAGCCAGAATGTCAATGCAATCAACCACAATGAGGTCATGGGTGGCAATGACCTTGTTTGCAAAGGAACGGACATTCTGGAAGGAAATATGGGAGGAGTGGTGATCTGCTGGCAGAGTCTAAAGGAGCAGTGGTGGGTGGGGTGAGTGAGAAGAAAAGGAGTTTGGTGATATTAGCTGCCATTGGGTGCCCTGGGCAGGATGGTTGGTAAGAGAAGAGGAGGTGGATGTCTCCTCATAACGAGGCAGCAATGGGTGCATCAATAGGCCTTTTGGAGAATGCCATGAGTGATGCAGAGGGTAGCTGTGGGCTTTTTCAAGGAAAATTCAAGCTTGGGATAGCAACAGTACATAGAAAGTTAGATAAAAATTGGCTCAGTGGCAGGAAGCGAAGAGTACTGGTCGACGGATGTGAATGGAAAGCTGTTTCCAGTGGGACTCAGTGCTAGTCCCTTGCT
Source organism: Pristiophorus japonicus (assembly GCF_044704955.1). NCBI lineage: Eukaryota > Metazoa > Chordata > Chondrichthyes > Pristiophoridae > Pristiophorus > Pristiophorus japonicus. The sequence continues at coordinate 153,274,689 of NC_091977.1, read as the reverse complement.
TTTTGTGGTTATACATCAATGATTTAGACTTCAATGCAGGGGGCATGATTAAAAAGTTTGCAGATGATATAAAAATTGGCCGTGTGGTTGATAGTGAGAAAGAAAGCTGTAGATTGCAGAAAGATATCAACGGACTGGGCAGAAAAGTGGCAAATGGAATTCAATCCCGAGAAGTGTGAGGTACTGCATTTGGGGAGGGCTAACACGGCAAAGGAATACACATTAAATGGGAGGATACTGAGAAGTGTAGAGGAATAGAGGGAACTTGGAATGCATGTCCCCTGATTCCTGAAGGTAGCAGGGCAGGTAGATAAGGTAGTTAAGAAAGCATACGGGATACTTTCCTTTATTAGCCGAGGAATAGAATATAAGAGCAGGGAGGTTATGCTTGAACTGTATAAAACACTAGTTCGACTATAACTAGAGTACTGCGTGCAGTTCTGCTCACCACATTACAGGAAAGATGTGATTGCAATGGAGAGGGTACAGAGGAGATTTACGAGGATGTTGCCAGAACTGGAGAATTTTAGTTATGAGGAAAGATTGGATAGGTTGGAGTTATTTTCTTTGGAACAGAGAATTATGAGGGGCCTAGATAGAGTGGATAGGAAGGACCTATTTCCCTTAGTAGAGAGGTCAATAACCAGGAGGCATAGATTTAAAGTAAGTTGTAGAAGGATTGAAGGGGAGTTGAAGATATCTTTTTTCATCCAGAGAGTGGTGTGGGTCTGCAACTCACTGCCTGAAGGGGTGGTAGAGGCAGAAATGCTCATCAAATTTAAAATGTACTTGAATATGCACTTCAAGCGCCATATTCTACAAGGCTATGGACTAAGAGTTGGAATATGGGATTAGGCTGGATAGCTCTTGTTTGGCCGGCACAGACACGATGGATAAAATGGCCTCCTGTGCAGTAAGTTTCATTCTAACTCCACTTTCCTGCCATAGCCCTTAATTTCCTTAGTATCTAAAAATCTCTGTCTTGAATATACTCAATGACTGAGCATCCACAGCTCTCTGGGGTAGAGAATTCCAAAGATTCAGAACCCTTTGAGTGAAGACATTTCTGCCCAGATATCAGTGGCGTCTGGGTGGAATCGACTGAAATAGTGAAAAGATTGCGTAATTAAAAAAATATACGAGTTACGCCAATAATCACTTGCGCTCGAGTTTCCATGATCTTTTACACTGCTTGATGGCACTGATTCATGGGAGATTTTATGTTGGGCTTATGCAAATGAATTTGAGCGGAAGCTTAGGCGTAACTTCACCGCACCAAAACCAGCGCATTTTACCGATTGGCCCCCCCACTCCAGGATCACTCCCAATGCACACTTTATAGATTTCTCAATCTTTTCCCAAGTGGATTGACGTCACTCATACAATTGCATCTGTCCATGTACAGGCTTCCTTTATTTGATCATGAGATTCTTGGTCAAGAGCTGGAAAGTGAGATTAGGCTGGATAGCTCTTTGTTGGCTGGCACGGACATGATGGGCCGAATGGCCTCTTTCTGTGCTGTAAATTTCTATGATTCTATGTTCCAAACCCTCCTCTTAGCCTGGTGACCTTAAACAGACATCTATTTTGCTTCCTTCCAGTTTTTCATCCCTAACCACAGTATTCCTACTTATCCACACCCAGGCCAGATAGATCCACCTCAGCTAGAATCAAGTTCTCTTTCACATAAAATACTGCACTCACTCCCAGTTTGTTTTTTCTATCTCAATGAAGTAATCTGAATCCCTGTACGTTAAACCAGCCTGTGTCATTGTTGAACTCCGGTCGATATCAAGCTCCAAAGATTGTTTATTAGTTGTTGGAACTGGATATTCTGCTAACGAGTGTATTTTCTGAAGCTGAAATGTGTAAACATTCATGTGACCACTTGATCAATAGTTAATGTGTAAAAAGTAATCAAACACAAATGGTAGCTATGGCCAGTAAAATTGTCTGTGGCTCTACTGGAGCTTTACCATACCTGGACAAGTGAATTTATTCATTGTGAAATGAGAGTTAAATGTGGTCACACCAAGTTACAAATTTACAGTAAATCCAAATTGTAGAGTTTGCAGTTTTAATATTTTAATTTTTCATGGTTGTGTAGAGTTATAGATGGCAAAAATATAATCTGAGTTGATCACTTGAAATTTAATTTTAATTGAATTTGTCACATAGTTTGTAGTTTTTCACTTTTAATCACCATCACAAAGAGTTCGCTAAAATTAGTTTTTTGTAGTGTAAATGTTGATTCTTTTCCATCAATCTGGTTCAGCAAATTCACTGAGTCGAACACCGTTGCCGCTTATAACAAAGCAGACTTTATTCTTTTGTTTCACCGGCCGGGACTTATCAGAAAGAAGGAATGCTCTCCCTATAGAGTGCACCCACTTCCTACGGACAAGTCAAGTTACAATGAAAGTGCGCAACGGTTATACATTTTCATTACATGATACAATTTGAATGACATTCAGTTCAGCCTATCCCCTTATGATCCCTCCTTCCCTTTGTCCACTCATGAGCCGACATCTGTATGGGCTGTTTTTATGTGTAGCAGCAATTGTTTCACTATTTTTTACACAAAGAGCCTTTTAGAGTCTTTCTCACCCTTGTTAATGTTTCAAGTTTACTGGTGTGACTTAGCAAGACCTTGAAGCCAGTCTGTTATTTGTGCCAATGTTGTAACATTTGCAGTCTGACATTCTTAAGGCTATTCCTCCATGAACCCTTTGTTCAATTTCACTGTCCCTATATATTTTTCCCACATTCTCAACTTCAATGTCTGTATACATTTTCCCTCATTCTCAACTTCAATGTCTGTATACATTCTCATTCCCCCCTTTTATCATTCTATGATAACCCTTAGGATTATTCCAGGAGTATCGCATTCAGCCGTTCACACTCTCTTTCCTGATCCTCCTTGTCGAGTAGGTCTTTAGTTTGCTGGATCATAACCCGGGAGCCCGTGGCCACAAGAGGGTTTGCTAACCTTGCCATCATGACTTTACAACAAAGGTTAAAGCAACCAACAATCAAGCAACAGGTAATTATTACTACGATGAGAATAATTGCCCCATGCGTTAGATAGGATTCCCAGGATCCACCTAATAGCCAATCAAACCAGCTGGATCCTCCTGCTGGCGTGGATAACTTCTTCACCTCTCTTCTTATGTGATCAGCGAGATTGGTTATGTTTTCTGAATTATCGGGAATGTAAGTGCAGCATTCAGATCCTATCAGGGCACACGTTCCCCCTTTCTCAGCTAACAGATAATCGAGGGCCATTCGGTTTTGTAATGCTACGGTCCGCATTGCTACCATTTCGGCCGTGATGTCCTCCAGAGCTTCAGCGGTATAGTTAGCTATCTGTTCCAATACCCTCTCTAGGTTCTGTACTTCATCCATGGTGCGTCCTATCCCGAATGGGAACATCATGACCCCAAAGAACCTTTTGGCGGGGGTGAGGGCTCGCCTGTGTCGGCTGGAGGCATGTGCTTCCGCCAGGGTACGTATTTGCCGCACAAATGGCACCACATATCCCAGATAGCAGGCCCCTGTCCATCGCCTCGGCAACCAGGGATACGCACTATGCCCGCACACAAAATACGTGCCGTTATACGCTGCCTTCTGATATATTGTGTTGGGGTCCCAAGATTGGGCCCACAGACCTCCATCTGTTTTATTCGGAAGGTGAGAGAGGATAGTGACTCGTGCACCTGTTGTGATGTTGAGACTGTGTGGGCAATCGCTGTACCCTATGATATGTCCCTTGCTACTGGTGTCATTTCGGGTTAAACATATGTTCCTGGTTGGCCTCCCGATCCCCGAGGTATTGGTCAGGGCTAAGAATGGGGGTTGCTTTTTACGGTCGTAGGGTGGTTGGTACCATCCCTGGAACGTTTGACGAATGGGGTACCCAGCACTCTCCCACTTGGTGACGTCCCCGTGGTTGTCTACACGGTAACGGTATGATGCTCCTCCAGCCCTCCGTGATCCCTCTGACGATACCTGTTAGATTGCAATCTTTGAAAGCAAGAGGGATACGTGAGAAGCAAGTATCGTTATTATCTCTTTCACAGTTGGGGGAAAGCTCCGAAGGGCAGGCCGCCTCGCAGCTGAAAGTCTGGTTGCTCCCAGACCAACATCTTGACCCGCCTTTCATCTTTCGTATTTGCATTGGCCCCCCTCCTCTCATGCTAGTCTGGCTCAGAAGCCACTTGACAGTCTCAGTTAGGGTCAGTGGAACGGAGCGCAAAGGAATTCCCCCTTTGGAATGTATAGGGATATGAGAGCACACCCAGCATCTAGAAAAGTTCCCATTTTGCGCATAAACATAAGACATGTACAAAAAGGTGTTTACATGGAGCTCTCGCTTCAGTCTCCCCTCCCATGTGCCGCACCTGTCGTACACCAACGCTACTATACAGACTGTGGCGCGCAGATACAGTTTCATCTTATCGCTCTAGGTTAACAATTACTCGGGAACAAAATGTTTCTTGTAGCGTCTCTATGGACAAGGATAAATAGTCCGAATATTTTGCTGATTCAAAGAGTTCGGTTTTCTCGCCTCTCTTCTCAGGTCACCGTCGGTGTAGCTGGTTGTCTATCACTACGGGTAGGAGTTCAAACTGTTCTCCTCGGGACCCACTCGGTTAGTCAGGCCGCTCCTAGGAAGGACCTTGTTCAGCTATGGAGAAGAGGAAGTCTGGAACAGAAACAGGAGTTAGAATAACCAGTAAAATAGGTTCGTTAGAGGGTGGTGAGCTTGCAGTGGTGCAGGTGAACCCAGGCACTTCTCCCCTCAACCTTAGCTGCAGTGGGGGTAGTAAGTAACACTTGAAAAGGCCCCTCCCATCGTGGCTCTAATCCCTTCCGAATCCATTTCTTAATCAGGACATACTTCCCTGGTGCCACGAGGGACGATTCGGGTAAAACTGGGAGGTCGAGGTGAGCATCTCGAACCTGGTTGTGGGCTATTCGCAGAGCCTGAGTCAGAGAAAGAATATAGGTGGTCATTTCCTCAGTCATGTGGTGGAATTGGACAGTGGAGGGGACATTCTGATTCCAGGGGGTCCTAAGGGGCCTACCATAAATGACCTCAGCGGGGGTCAGTCTAGCCTTACCGGTGGGAGTAGTTCGGATCTGGAATAGGACTATGGGAAGGAGTTTGAGCCAATTGAGTCCGGTTGATGCTACCAGTTTTGCAAGCTTGGTTTTAAGAGTTTGATTAGCACGTTCAACTAGTCCCGCAGCTTGGGGTCGATAGGCACAATGCAGCTGCTGGTTAATGCGCATCTGGGAACAGAATTCTTTGTTAATTTGGCCAATAAAGTGAGGGCCATTATCGGAACTCAGTCGAGCTGGGATACCATATCTAGGAACAATTTCCCTCATTAACACCTTAACAACAGTTTGAGCCTTATTGTCCAAGGTAGGGTAGGCTTCGATCCGTTTGCTAAACACATCTACTATTACTAACACATATTTGTAACACTGAACTCTTTGCAACTCAGTGTAGTCCAACTGCAATGTCTCAAAGGGACCTTCGGGTAGGGGCGTCTTACCCCAATCACAGGGGACTCCCTTCCCTGGATTATGCTGTTGGCAAACCAGGCAGCGACTACTGATGTTCTGGGCCAGCGCCTGGAGTCTAGGGTGCCACCAAGTGGCCAAAAGTGTGTCACTTGTCCTTGCTCCACAATGAGTAGCAAAGTTACATACATTCAATAACCCATAGGGCCAACTCGTCAGACATGCAAGTCTGTTCCACGGGAGTGGTCCAGAGTTTAGAAACATTGTCATAAGTACATCCATAATCTTTCCACAACAATTTATATTTTTCAGGAGCGTCCTCCTGTGCTTTAATGACATCTTGGATGTTTGGCATTGGTTTTTCCGAGGCTAACTTATCCTTTGCAGGATTTTTCGTCTGACTCATCTTTTATCCATGCATGTCGAGGTCACTCCATGAAATCGGAGGTCAGGGTTAGGTTGGGTTTGTGGATCTCTTTCAGCTTATTTATCTTAGCCTTTTAACTCTTCAATTTGTTTTGTTTGAGTATCTATTTCTTTATTGTATCAGGCAAGTATTATTACATAAGCTAGTTCTATTTTTATTTTTATTCTGATTATCGCACCATTTCCTCTCTTAGGTGAGTCTTTTTTCTATTAAGAAATCCAAATTAATAATGTCCAGTATAAAACGGCTGTCAATGGAAAGGGTTAACTCCTTTACAGGTTTGTAAGAAGACCTGATGTCATTACGTTACTTCACGTAATCATCTGAAAAAAAGTCTTTGTGCCTTCAAAACTTGCTTAGAAATTAGGAATCTGTTAAACAGCAGAAATCATTAGTAAAGCCGTCATAATAAAAGTCTTCTCATCAGGAAAGGCAGCACTTAGATTAAACTCCAATTTTTTAAACTTCTAATTCAAGTACTTGCCAAAGATTTTTTTTTAAATTGATTTAAAACGAGACCACACATTTTTAATAGCTATTTGTTTACTGAAATTCAATTTCGTCATCAGCCTCGATCAATGCAAAGCCAACCATTTGACTACGTAGTCTATCGATACCTTTCTCAGAGGTCCCAGTGGAACTCTTAGTACGTTTCTCGTGAGCGCACTCTTTCTTTAAGACGTCTACGGTTTTAACATGTCCTCCTTCCATTAATGAGAGCCCTAATTTAGTGCCGTTCTCCTGCCAACTCGACAGAAGTGATACATCTTTTCAAACTGCAGTGGAACTTTCTCATAATTTAAAATCTCAGAACATTTTTTTTCCTTTCAGCACCTATTTAGTACGTTACGTCTTTTTTTTTTTAAGATCTCCTTTCTTCAAATTAGGTTTTGTATTTTACACAGAGGGCTCGGGTCGCGGTAAATTTGTTAATTTAAAATCTCAGGCAATCGAAGACACTTTTTCTTTCAAATTCGTTCAATTTGTTTTCTTTCAAGGTTGCGTCTTTTTTTCGTCTTTTCCATAACTAGAGGGAAGTCTGGCACGTAGGCTGAGGGCTGCTTTTCGTTATCTCAATTGTTCCAGCCTCAAGGTCGTGTTATACTGTAATCCACCTCAGTATTTTGCTGTGCCTTCTCTGAATATCTCAAAATCCCAATTCAAACTTTGTAATTTCAATCTTTAGTTGAAACTTTTTTTGAGCTTAGAAGCTTTTTTTTAAAAAGGCATTCTTTATCTCATTCCGAGACTAAATTTATGTCTTTCAACCCAATGTAATCAATCATTGCATGTTTTCTTTCGACAAGTAAGTGAGCGTGTCAAATAAATTCTTTTTTTTTTAACCACCGGGACCATGTATTTATTATCTTTTACTCAACAAACCTATCCTTTGTGCATTTCCTAGCTCCGTAACTTATCATCCGAATATATGTAATTTAATAAGGTTCACACTCTTAAACTTCCCACATACAGGACAACACTACGAAGGGTTGAAAAAAACTTTCACTCTGTTTGAAAAAGTGGGTGGAGCTAAAACAAACCACAACTCCCCGGTTTCCCAAACAGGCTTTCTTATCCACAGTCAAAATCACACAAGCACTTCTCATTTAAAACAGACGTTCACAAAGCTTTCATATCCACAGTCAAAATCACACAAGCACTTCTCATTTAAAACAGACGTTCACAAAAGTCTCTCTTCTTTCCTATTAATTGTTTTGGCCGGCTCTATTTTTGGATCCATGACCTTTCAAGGAATTCGTAGTTTTATCTAAATTACCCATCCTCGCGTCGCCCCGCGTAGGATCAGGGTCCTAATTAGTCCCGATTGTCCCCACATCGCCCCGCGGTGGTTTAAGTTATCTTATCCAGAGCCTAGGCGGACCAAGTGATGTACAAGATCGACGCCGTACCTGAAATAAGTACAATTTTAAATTTACACAGTCCCGCGTCGCCCCGCGGCTTAATTTTACGTAATTCCCTAACATCCGCGTCCCCCACGCGGTTTGCGCGATTGTCTATCCCTCCGCGTCGCCCCGCTGTTTTCCTGTTCACGTCGCCGCGCGATAAGCCTTACTTAATTTGTTCTAGGTTCCAGATTTACCTATTCTAACCTATCCTTCCGAGTCGCCGCCTGGTTCGCGTCACCGCGCGATTTCCCTATCCTCCCCTATTCTAAGTTTAGAAGGTATTCGCCAGATTGTCCTGGATCTCGTTCAGACGCTACCTGAGAACCAGCGAGTGCCAAACTTTCCTCAGACCTTTGAAACCGAAGGAAACTGGAGCGGTATTTAAATTGTACTCACTCCAGTGGCCACTTTCCTCCCGTCTCGTCCAACGCTAGTCTGGCTCTTAATTCGCAAGTTTTCGGCAGTCGCCTGTTGAGATCCCACTTCTGACACCAAATGTAAATGTTGATTCTTTTCCATCAATCTGGTTCAGCGAATTCACTGAGTCGAACACCGTTGCCGCTTATAACAAAGCAGACTTTATTCTTTTGTTTCACCGGCCGGGACTTATCACAAAGAAGGAATGCTCTCCCTATAGAGTGCACCGACTTCCTACGGACAAGTCAAGTTACAATGAAAGTGCGCAACGGTTATACATTTTCATTACATGATACAATTTGAATGACATTCAGTTCAGCCTATCCCCTTATGATCCCTCCTTCCCTTTGTCCACTCATGAGCCGACATCTGTATGGGCTGTTTTTATGTGTAGCAGCAATTGTTTCACTGTTTTTTACACAAAGAGCCTTTCAGAGTCTTTCTCACCCTTGTTAATGTTTCAGGTTTACTGGTGTGACTTAGCAAGACCTTGAAGCCAGTCTGTTATTTGTGCCAATGTTGTAACATTTGCAGTCTGACATTCTTAAGGCTATTCCTCCATGAACCCTTTGTTCAATTTCACTGTCCCTATATATTTTTCCCACATTCTCAACTTCAATGTCTGTATACATTTTCCCACATTCTCAACTTCAATGTCTGTATACATTCTCATTAGGGTTTCAACATTTGTAGCATGTGAATTTTCAAGTATTTGAAACCAAATTTTGTGCTGTAGTGGTTGACCAAGAAAATAATACTCACTGGAAAGGTACTCGGATGCAATTTTATGCGAGAATGGGAAATCTTGTTCCTGCAGTATTTGGCTGAATAACTGTGAATGTATGACTGCTTAGAAATTGTCCTTGCTATTGGGAGTGATTTCCCATGAAGTAACAGGCTAACCGGATTCCATTCATGAAATGGGTTAGGTGGAAATGCACATCAAGCGAGGGTAAGACTCCATTAGCAGTGATTTAGTATTTGTATCAACCAGTAAAATACAAAAAAGACCTGGAGCTTGATTTTACACTTTTGTGCAGATTGCCCAAAAATGGGTGTTATTTCCGGCGTGGGCGGTAAAAATGGGTTTTCAGATCGCCGGCTTGTTGCCCATTCTCAAAGCCCCTAGTCTCCATTTTTGAAATTGGGTGTTACCATAAGTGATATGAAATGGGCGGTAGCGTTAAATCTCTGACCTTCTGCCGTAAAGTGTCACCTTAACAACGGCATGGCAACGCTTGTTTCCTGCGATTCAGGAGGTCAGGGGTCATCATTACATGCACAGAAGAGGAGACAGAGAGGGACTGAAAGCGTGTGTGGCTGTGGTGTGTGCTTGTTTGGCTGTTGTGGGAGACACGAGGGAGATTCACCAGCAGCAAAAAGCCTACTAAGCACCAGGAACAAAGTTGACACCGAGTTTTTGTCCAACAAATAATATATCACAAGGAAGGGATGGAGGAGGCCCTGGAGCTGGCAGCCAGGAACACTGGTGGCAGAGAGCTCCCAGTGGTTCCAGAGCGCGGCACTGCACCCCAAGGTGCCACACCCCCACTGTCAACGACACGAGAGCCAGGAGCAACATCTTGCTTCTGACTCAGAGCACGTTCCCACCTCGGGACTGTCCTCTCCCGTATCCTTCCAAGCAGCGGTTTGGCCTTCAACCCCCCACCCCAATGAAGCATCGTCGCCTGAGGAGCTCCTCGGCCAGGCGGCTTGGAGTCAGGAGGGGAAGGGGGTGGGGGTTGTGTGGAGGGTTGGTTTTTACAGAATTACTTATGATTTCAGACAAATGTTCGGTTTAAATGTTTTTTATTTAACAAAACCTTGTTGCACATTGTCTCAGATAGTTGCACCGTTACACGCTGATGATTCCTTGGCATCAAAGGGTATAATTACACTTAACTTCAATCAACTTAAACTTTAACTGTCACCAAGATGATGCACACCATTGATGTATGACCAGCACACCCAGCAATGTGTCAGCTTTGTAAATACCACCAATGTTTTTTCAAGCAAGAGTCTTACAGCTATGATGCCACCACGGGCCCTTTCATGCGGTCTACAGGGGGGCGAGAGCATGGCTTCAGTGTCAGCCTGATTGTCCTGATGTCAGCGTCCACCTTCTCGTCCTCCTCTTCGTCTCTCTGCTGAGGTGGACTGTCAGACTCCTCTGGCAATTCTTGTCCCCTCTTGATAACCAAGTTGTGCAGCATGGAGCACACCACCACGATTTGAACTACCTGCTCAGGGTGGTATTGGAGCTCGCTTCCTAAGTGGTCTGCTGTTTAAGCACTCCAATGGTTTTCTCCACAATATTGCGAGTAGCTCTGTGGCTTCATTGTATCGCCTCTCAGCTTCGGTGTGGGTGTCATGCAGGGGGGGGTCATCAGCCAGGTGGCGAGGCCATATCCTTTTGTCACCAAGCATCCAGCATTGACCTTGTGGCTGATTGTTAAATAAGTCCGTTACCGTGCTCCCACGCAGGATGTGAGCATCATGGATGCTGCCCGGAAATTTAGCATTCACTGCCATACTAATTTGCTGGTTGTGCAACTCGTTGTCGACCTTCAGGGTGTGGAATTCCTTGCGGTTCCTGAAAACCTCTGCATCCTGAAAAGGTGTCCGCATCGCGATGTGCGCACAGTCTATTGCTCCCTGCATCTTGGGGAAGTTAGCAATTCGGTCGAATCCTAAAGCCCTCTCAGTCTGAGCCTTCCTGGTCATAGGGAAGCTGATAAAGTCCCTCCTGTGTGTGTAGAGAGCTTCAGTGACCTGTCTAATGCAGCAATGTGTGGCATGCTGAGACAGATCGTAAATGTCTCCAGCTGAGGCCTGAAAAGAACCCTTAGAAAGACAGTACAGCGGTGACTTTGACCTCGACGGACAGTGCAGTATTGATTGTGCTGGCAGGTTGCAGATCTCACCTTATGAGCTGGCATACCTCAGTGATAACCTCTTTGTAGAAGCGCACTCTCCGAAGGCAGGTGTTATCAGACAAGTTGCGGTAAGACCGCTTCTCCCTGTACTTGCGGGGGGTGTAACGTCTGGTCCTGCTCATCAGTCTAGCATGTCTTACAATGGGCACATAATGCTGTGGAACATATTTTCTGCCATCTCGAGTCTGCAGCATGTAATTGGTCATCAAGAGAGGGTGAGGAAGGACAGGACCCATTCCAATAGCTATCTGTTTTCCACCGATTGGTCACAAATGAATGTCCCGACAAAGACGCCTACTAAATTCCAATCGTTCACAGTATGATAAAGATGTTTGTTCAGATGTTTACATCACCTCCAAAGACCTCCAGAGTATATACGAACTCCGCCGAGGTTGAAGCAGAGCAGCCTTTTAAATGATGCGACATGTGATTTAGAACATGGCGTCCATACCGCTGTGAGTAGTTCCGGTTAGTTCCACTTTTTCCCGCCGTTTTTTTGGGCAAGCGATAGTGTAGGCGAGATGTGTGCGAGGTGGTGAAAGTGACGCTGGGCGATCTCCTGGGCGTTAGTTTCGGCAAATGTGATCTTTACGACAAAATAAAGTGGCCGGTCGGTCTTATTGAATCTTGCCGTTAATTACGTGTGGAAAGTAACGCTCGGCGATATTATGGCCGTTGGTTTTACCCATTCTGATGATTCCGCCCCAAAAAAGTGGACGGGCGGTATTATTTTTTCCCGGCGTTACACACAGGGGGAAAGTAATACTCAGTGGTAAGTGTCCGAAAAATGGGCGTCAGTTTCCATTTTGTGGCTAAATGGGCGCTATCTGGGCATTATACGGCATTTCAGCGTTAAAATGGACGTTAAGTGGGCATTATGCATGCAAAAATGGTGGAAAATCTAGCCCCTGGGAACCAATGTGGATGAAATGCCAAACTTCAAGAAATCTACCAGTGCACAGCTACACAACAGCACCAAATCCCAAGTTGAGGATATATTGTGGGAAGTGATGGCTAGCCACCTGTACACAGTTACTGCTGGCCCATGCCAAGCCCTTCGACAACTTTTAAGCCCTTTCGTTGCTTACCGTGCATGCCCAGCAGAGCACACATTAAAGCTGCAACTTACAATTGAAACATTTTATTAGGGCTTAACACAGCAAAGCATTGTAACAGAACGTAGCTTATGACCTATGGGCTAGAATTTCCAAAACATCTGCCAGTGCCGGATTGCCGTCCAAAATACCGCTAAGATTCTCAAATTATCGCTGGCGAAAAATTCAATTTTTAAAAAAAAGAAAAAAGTCTGCCCAGCGGGAAAAAAAAATGGATCTTACACCCCGATTCTCGGCGGAAACTGGAATCTTGGGCCGATTGGGCGGTTCTTTAAAAAATTGGGCAATAATCACAAGAATTTACACCAAGGCTGTGGGTTGGGCCGAGGAGGAGAAAAACACAAAAAATATTTTTTTAAAACACGTAAAATAAAAAAAATCAGAAAAACATTCTCAGGACCCTTTTCACTTTAAACATTGCGAGAAAATTTTAAAATAATTAGTAAAAACCCATTTACATACCTTTTTTTGCAGGGCTACTTATCTACCGCCCAGCTCCGCTGCTACTCGTAGGTGTTTTTTTTTCCAACTTACCTACGGGTCACCGCTGAGCCAAAAATCGGGCGATGGTGGTCTATGGATGATGCACGCCGGTGGTCCGCACCCCGGCGGTACTTCAAACCCGCCGGCGGAACTCAGCTGTGGAAATTTTCGCCAACCCGGTTCTCGCCCAAAACAACCACTACCACCGAGAAACCGGCCGGTGACAGAGTGGAAATTCTAGCCGATAGGATGGGCTGCAGGTTGGGCACATGTGTATGTGTTCATTCAATTTGCAACACCTCAAGACTACTTCACTAATTGCAAGGGCAAAATGGCATGTAATACAATGGAACAGAAATTACAAGCCCTTGGTTCTTTTTGAGGAGTCCACTGTAGGCATCCTCATCTATAATAGCATCAAGGAAGTAGAGGAAAATAAAGTAAGATCAATCCGTCATAAGCTCAGAGCTAGATACTTCAGAAAAGGAGTGAGAAGGGGGAGGAGCAGCAAAGCTTTAAAGAGCGCAAGAGAGCCGAGCGGCGGGACTTCAGAAAGGGCGCGAGAGCAGGAGGAGCGTTAAACCTATAAGAGCTAACTGTAACAGCACCAACGGACTTGAAGTGAAAAGAAATCGAAGTGTGATGTCACAGGAAAGCAGGTAAATAAATGGTCAGTATTTCTCTCTCTTTCTTAGATATTGGTTTCAATTAAGAGCCGGGATTAAAAACTAAACATTAAAAACTTGAAAACTGAATTAATTAAATTAAATACATTAGATTTGGCAGGGAAGGCGATGTGTTACTGCTGCAGCATGTGGATGCTGGTGAACACCAGTTTGATCCACAGCGACCACATCTGCAGTAAGTGTTCGCTGCTCGAGGAACTTTGACTCCTTGTTGATGAGCTGGAGTCCGAGCTTCAAAAACTGTGACACATCAGGAAGGGGGAGAGTTACCTGGACGCTGTGTTCCAGCAGAGCGTCACACCCCTTAAGTTAAATAATTCAAATTTGGTCCGTGGTCAGGGACAGGAGGGTGTGACTACGAGTGAGACAGGTATGGGGTTCCAGAATGTAGTGATGGAGGAGCCTCAGCCCTTGCAATTGTCTAACAGGTATGAGGTTCTTACTCCCTGTGTGGATGAGAGCAGGGGATGCAGGGAGGATGAGCAAACTGACCACAGCACCATGGTACAGGGGGCCATTCAAGTGGGGGGAACAAAAAGAAGTGTGTTTGTGGTAGGGGGCAGTTTAGTTCGGTGGAGAGATAATGTTCTCTGAGAGCGTGAGTCCCGAAGGCTGTGTTGCCTGCCAGGGTTAAGGACATCTCCTCTGGGCTGGAGAGGAACTTGGAGTGGGAGGGGAAGGATCCACTTGTTGTGATCCACGTAGATACCAACGACATAGGGAGGACAAAGAAAGAGTTTCTGCTGAGGGAGTATGAGCAGCTAGGGGCTAAATTAAAAAGCAGAACTACAAAGGTAATAATCTCTGAGCCACGAGCAAATTTGCATAGGGTAAATAAGATCAGAGAGATGAACGCGTGACTCATAGACTGGTGTGGGAGAAACTGGGTTTCAATTCATGGGGCACTGGGAGAGCTGTTCTGTCGGAACGGGCTTCATTTGATTCAGGCTGGGACCAGTGTCCTGGTGAATCAAATAACTAGGGCTATAGATAGGGCTTTAAACTGATTAGTGGGAGGGAGGGATCAGTTGAGCGGAAATTTAAAAAGTCAGAGAAAGGAGAAGGCAATAGTGCAGGGTAGCGATAAGGTTAATGATAACCAGAGTGTGACAGGAAGGGACAGAGTGTATCCACATAAGAGTGCATCAAAAAGTGGGGTCAGAGTGAGCAGAAAGGGTAAAAAGATAACATTAAAAGCACTTTATCTGAATGTACGCAGCATTCGTAACAAGATAGATGAGTTGACGGCATGAATGGAAATAAATGGGTATGATCTGCTAGCCATTACAGCGATGTGGTTGCAAGGTGACCAAGGCTGGGAACTGAATATTCAGGGGTATTTGCTGTTTCCGAGGGATAGGCAGATGGGGAAAGGAGGTGGGGTAGCTCTGTTAATAATGGATGAGATCAGTGCAGTACTGAGAAATGATATTGGCTCAGAAAATTGAGATGTAGAATCAGTTTGGGTGGAGATAAGAAATAATAATGGAAAGAAGTCACTGGTTGGAGTATTTTTTCTGCCAAAGTGGATAACCTCACATTATACTCCATCTGCCAAATTTTTGCCCACTCACCTGTCTGTATCCCTTTGCAGATTTTTTGTGTCATCCTCACAATTTGCTTTCCCACCCATCTTTTATCATCAGCAAACTTAGCTACATTACACTCAGTCCCTTCATCCAAGTCATTAATATAGATGGTAAATAATTGAGGACCCAGCACCGATTCCTGCAGCACACCACTAGTCACTGTTTGCCAACCTGAAAATGACCCATTTATCCCGACTCTCTGTTTCTGTTAGTTAGCCAATCCTCTATCCATGCTAATATATTACCCCTAACCCCATAAACTTTAATCTTGTGCAGTAACCTTTTATGTGGTACCTTATCAAATGCCTTCTGGAAATCCAAATACACCACATCCACTGGTTCCCTCTTATCCAACCTGTTCATTACATCCTCAAAGAATTCCAACAAATTTGTCAAACATGATTTCCCTTTCATAAAACCATGCTGACTCTATTTGATTGAATCATGCTTTTTCCAATGTCCCGCTACTGCTTTCTTAATAATGGACTCCAGCCTTTTCCCAACGACAGATATTAGGTTAACTGGTCTATAGTTTCCTGCTTCTCTTGCAGTCTTTCCTTTTCATTGGGATATATTTTTGTTGAGAGTTATGAAATATCTCCTTAAATGTCTACCATTGCTCATCAACAGTCCCATATTTTAATCTATTTTCCCAGTCTACTTCTGCCCTCATACCTTTGTAGTCTCCTTTATTTCAGCTTAGGACACTGGTTTGAGAACCAACTTTCTCACCCTCCAACTGAATTTGAAATTCAACCATGTTATGGTCACTCATTCTTAGAGGATCCTTTACTACATCATTTATTAATCTTGTCTCATTACACAGTACCAGATCTAAGATAGCCTGCTCCCTGGTTGCTTCCACAACATAATGTTCAAGGAAACTATCCTGGATACATTATGGACTCTTCCTCAAAGCTATCCTGGCCAGTTTGCTTGGGCCAATCAATATGAAGGTTAAAATTGCCACGATTATTGCCGTTCCTTTATTAGAAGCCTCCATTATTTCTTGATTTATACGCCGTCCAACAGTGTAGCTACTGTTAGGGGGCCTATAGACTATGCCCATCAGCGACTTTTTCCTCTTATTTTCCTTATCTCCACCCAAACTGATTCAACATCTTGATCCTCTGAGCCAATATTATTTCTCACTAACGCACAGATATCCTTTATTAACAGTGCTACCCCACCTCCTTTTCCTTTTTGTCTGTCCTTCCGAATTGTCACATACCCCTGAATATTTAGTTCCCAGTCCTGGTCACCTTGCAACCACGTCTCTGTAATCGCTATCAGATCATATCCATTTGTATCTATTTGTGCCGTCAACTCATCTATTTTGTTACGATGCTGCGTTCATTCAGATAAAGAGCTTTTAAATTTGTTTTTTTACCATTTTTTCCTGCTTTGACCCCACTTTCTGATTCACCTTTATGTTTATACATTCTGTCCCTTCCTGGCACACTCTGGTTTTCATTTCCCCCTGGTCTATTGCCTTCTCCTTTTTCTTTGACTTTTTTCATTTTTGCTCACCTGAATCCTCTCACCCCACTAATTAGTTTAAAGCCCTCTCTACAGCCCTAGTTATTTGATTCGCCTAGTGGGGGTGATCTTTAAAACATTGAAAAGCATAAATAATGTAGATGTAAGCAAACTTTTTGATTTAGTCTATGAACTCAGGAATATAGCTTAAAATTAACAAGTCTCAATCAATACTTGATTGAAAGAAACATTTTTAGTACTGAAGAATACGTGATATGTGGAACAGCTTCCCAGCAAAGCATTTGCGACTGAGATGGTTAACTTCTTTAAAAAAAAAAAGAAAATGGATAAGTATCTGAGGGCCTAAAATCCATGCCTGTATGTGACCTCCAGCGCTTACCTCACCAAAATTGGTGGGATCAGGAAGAGGTGCATCCCGGGTATCCGCATGCCTAAGGAGGCTGCAAACTGCAGCAGAGTGGGCTGGGCCATTGGGGGTGCCCTACACTGTCTCCTCCAGAAAGATGTGCACATTTTCCCCATGAGAATGGAATTTCTGCAGCGAACAGTATGGAAGTTGCCCAGTGCCAGATTTAAATGTGCGAACAGTGCATAAGAGTGGACCAGTGACTAAAGGCAAAGAATTAATCTTGAGACATGCACTTACAAAATTTCAGGGCTATAATAAAATTCATACATATTAACAATACAACCTTAAAAAAAATCTTTATTTTGTCACTGAATCTGAAGTATGGCAGCGCTGATGAACAGACTTATCTGTTCAATTTTGCGATTGGTGCAAGGAGCCACACCCCGAGTACATGGAGGAATAGGACCTCTTCTTTCTTCATAGTTTCCTGTCCTGGCCAACAATCATCCCTCAGCCAACATTACTAAAATCGGATGATTTAGTCATCCCATTGCTGTTTGTGAGACCTTGCTGTGCACAAATTGGCTGCCACAACTCACTATATTACAACAATGACTACAGTTAAAAAAATAATTAATTGACTGCGGAGCACTTTGGAACGTCCTGAGGTCGTGAAAGACACTATATAAATGCAAATTCCTTCTTTCTTTACACAAACTTGACTGTCAAATGAACTTCTGTTTCTGTATCCAGTTTGTTCTTGGCTCATGAATTTGTCTACAGTCCTATTAATCCTATTTAGCAGCAGAATGGAGCTCCCAGGTTCCCGTAGATTGCAGGCTTTCCCAGTGCTTCCACCCTTCAATAAACTACATCTGCCGAAACATCAACATTGATATTCATATCACTTGACATTACATGCTCACCAGCTACTACAGGAACCATCTGCATACAAAGATTTGAATTGACTTACACAAATGCCTACAAATTAATTATCAAGCAGGTGTGAACCCAGAGTGCCTTTCTTAAGTGATTTCTTACCTACTCTACTACTGCTACAAGGTGCTACCGCAGTGGCTTCAGCATGGGAGTTGGAAGGCGAGAACTCTTCAGATGCTTGGACCTAGTTGCAAACTGCAGCATCTCAGTGGTAGCTACGATGATCTAACCCAGCTGACTTGCTGGCACCAGGATGGGCATTGGTTGATGGGGTGGCAAGGATGCAGGTGTGCTGTCACCCTGAGAGAGGATAACACCTCCACTCACATTGCACAACTACTCCACATATAGGATTGTAGCTCAGAACTCCCAATGAATTGTGGGAGGGCAGACATTCATGATCCAATTGAAGGTCCAATCAATTCAGTCTCTCAGCCTGTCCAAGGTAGAGGTGACGGAGGAGCCCAGATCCTACATGGCCCCAGTATACTAATACTGGTGCCACAGATACCTGCAAGAAGGGCACAGCTGCAGCATGCATTGAGGTGACCACATGCTCTAGGTCTGATGGCAGCGTGTCAATGGCACATGAAAGAATCCTACACATTAGTGGTGGATCTTTCCACACTCTCTGACATGTTACGATTTTCCCTCTGGCAGGTAGTCCAGTATATTCAGCAATTGCTAGTGCAAAGAAGCAATTTGCTTTTAAAAGGCTGGGCCTCTAAAGTCTGCATCTCTGTCCTTGCAGTAGATCTAGAACCCGAGATTGGCCTCCAGTGAGCCATTTCCTGCCCTGTCCTTTCCACTTACACCTGCTCCTGCTCACGTGCTTTGGAATCATCCCGTATAGACTCCTCTAACTCACTATATCTACCATTCAGCATGCTGTGATATCTGTGCTAATGCTTGGAAGGGTTTGAGTGAGTGACTGCATCTTCAAGATGGCTGTCTGCCTCCACGTGCACAGTTGCAGAGCCTAAGTCATTTGAAGGACCTAGAAAAATGGCAAAAGGTCAAGGATTAGCACATAAGAGCAAGCAGTAGCAGATGAGTGGCAATTAATTTGAGCCCCAAGATGTCACACTATGTTTGTGAATGAGGCTTCACAATTGGACAAGGGAAGAATTGCTAGTGCTGGGGCTAAAGTAGGGTGTTGCAGAAGTAAGAGAGATGTGAAGAGGAGTCCAACCTTCAAATCACATGTCATTTAATGTATTCTTGCACTACAGCCAAATCACAGGAACAATGCTTCCCCAGCCACACCTCTCCATTGCAGCTGGCTAATTTGTTGGGGCACGCTCGCCCATCTGAAGAAAGGAGAACCTTCTTATTGGTCCTCATTTGTTCCATGAGGATCTCTATGGCAGTATCTGAAAATTGGGGTGTCTTGGTCGTCTTCATTCTGCCTTCTGCCTCAGTACACACTATCCACTGCGCAACACCGAAATCTCCTCCTCCTCTTAAAAGCTGCAGACCAACTGGATTTCCCATCCTCCCAAATGGTGAGCTGCCTATAAGTAGTGCCATTAGCACCAGCAACTGCCTCCAGTATTTTAAAGAGGCTTGATCTGGAAATCTATTGGGCCTCCCATTGGCTGGCAGAACAAACGTCCTGTCCACCATCTACCCGAACTGTGTCACATACCAAAATTGCTCCCATTATTTCTTGTCATTATATATTCATCATTCTTGGCGAAACCTGCTACTTTTCTAATGGCAGCTGTCGATCACGGTATTCCTGCAGAATGTTTGCTCGCGATGAGGCAGAATCTATGATCGAGTAGATTATATATATTCTGTATATAAGAACATAAGAAATAGGAGCAGGAGTAGGCCATTTGGCCCCTCAAGCCTGCTCCACCATTCACTAAGATCATGGCTGATCTGATCTTGGCCTCAACTCCACTTCCCTCCCCGCTCCCCATAACCCTTGACTCCGTTGTCGTTCAAAAATCTGTCTTATCTCCACCTTAAATATATTCAATGACCTAGCCTCCACAGCTCTCGGGTAGAGAATTTCACAGATTTACGACCCCAGAGAGAAGAAATAACTCCTCACCTTTGTTTTCAGTGGGCGACCCCTTATTCTGAAATGATGCCCCCTAGTTCAAGATTCCCCCATGAGGGGAAACATCCTCTCTGCATCTACCCTGTCAAGCCCCCTCAATCTTATATGCTTCAATAAGATCACCTCTTATTCTTCTAAACTCCAATGAGTATAGGCCCAACCTGCTCAAACTTTCTTCATGACAACCTCTTCATCTCAGGAATCAACTTTGTGAACCTTCTCTGAACTGCCTCCAATGCAAGTATATCCCTCCTTAAATAAGGAGACCAAAACTGTATGCATTACTCCAGGTGTGGTCTTACCAATGCCCTGCACAGTTGTTGCAGGACTTCCCTACTTTTATACTCTATCCCCCCTGCAATAAAGGCCAATATTCCATTTGCCTTCCTAATTACTTGCTGTACCAGCATGCTAACTTTGTGTGTTTCATGTACAAGGACCCAAGATCCCTCTGTACCGCAAGAATTTGTTTTCTCCATCGAAATAATGTGTTTTTTTATTTTTCCTACCAAAGTGGATAACCTCCGATTTTCCCACATTATGCTCCATCTGCCAAATTTTTGCCTATTCACTTAGTCTATCTATATCCCTTTGCAGATTCTTTATGTCCTCTTCACAACTTGCTTTCCTTCCGTTCTTTTTATCAACGGCAAATTTGGCTACATTACACTCGGGCCCTTCATTCAACTCATTAATATATATTGTAAATGGTTGAGGCCCCAGCACTGATCCATGTGGTACCCCACTAGTTACAGTTTGTCAACCTGAAAATGACCCTTTATCCTAACTCTGTTTTCTGTTAGTTAGCCAATCCTCTATCCATGCTAATATATTACCCCCAACCCCATGAGCTCTTATCTTGTGCAGTAACCTTTTATGTGGCACCTTATCGAATGCCTTCTGGAAATCTAATACACTACATCTACTGGTTCTCCTTTATCCACCCTGATCGTTACATCCTCAAAGAACTCCAGTAAATTTGTCAAACACAATTTCCCTTTCATAAAACCATGTTGACTCTGCTGGACTGTATTATGATTTTCTAAATGTCCTGCTACTACTTCCTTAATAATGGACTCCAGCGTTTACCCAATGACAGATGTTAGGCTAACTGGTCTATCGTTTCCTGCTTTCTGTCTCCCCCCTTTCTTAAATAGGGGCGTTACATTTACGGTTTGGAACCTCTCCAGAATCCAGGGAATTTTGGTAGATTGCATCCACTATCTCCGCAGTCACTTCTTTTAAGACCCTAGGATGCAGGCCATTAGGTCCAGGGGACTTGTCCACCTTTAGTCATTATTTTACCAAGTACTTTTTCTCTAATGATTGTGATTGTTTTAAATTCCCCCCTCCCAATAGTCCCTTAATTATCTATTATTGGGATGCTTTTAGTGTCTTCTACCGTGAAGACTGACACAAAATATTTGTTCAAAGTCTCTGCCATTTCCCTGTTTCCCATTATTAATTCCCCAGTCTCATCCTCTAAGGGACCAATATTTACTTCAGCTACTCTCTTCCTTTTTATATACCTGTAGAAGCTCTTACTGTCTTTTAATATTTCTTGCTAGTTTACTCTCATAATCTATCTTCACTCTCTTTTTTTTTTAGTTGTCCTTTGCTGGTTTCTAAAAATTTCCCAATCCTCTGGATTACCACTAGTCTTCGCAACATTGGATGCCTTTGTTTTCAATTTAATATTGTCCATTACCTCCTTCGTTAACCACGGATGGTTCATCCTTCCCTTAGAGTCTTTCCTTCTCAGTGGAATATATCTTTGCTGAGTATTATGAAATATCTCCTTAAATGTCAGCCACTGCTTATCTACCGTCTTACCCTTTAATCTATTTTCCTAGTCCACTTTAGCCAACTCTGCCTTCATACCTTTGTAATTGACTTTATTTAGTAGGAGAGGATTGTAAATACCAAATATTGTGGCCTTTTCTTATTCCATGTTTTCTTTTATTCTTGTATTGATTGCAGTGCTTCTTGCAACAGGAGCAATGCAACATCAAAATAACTATAATTAGAAAATGGATAATTAAGGAAAAATTTGTAGGAATATGGGGAAAGAGCAGGGGAGTGGGATTAATTGGATAGCTCAGGCACAATGGACCGAATGGCTTCCGTCTGTGCTGTATGATTCTATGATTCAAAAGTGCACTTACATATTTGTTTTAATTCACTTTGAGGTAATTTTCATACAGAATAACACTGTGCATAAATGTTTACACGACTCGTGAGAAAATGACTCCGGCAAGGGTCAACAATTAATATGATTTTTATTAAGTGTTAAAAAGAAAAATGTTATTTTCTAAAGGATGGAACAGCAAGGTTGTGTATAAGATGGTATATACAAGATGATTTTGTGCTCACAGTGGAGAAACTGTACTCTTGAGAGCAGGAGTGTAGAATCACACTTATAGGACTGAATTTTCTGGGGTGACATCGGGCGTAATCGATGGTGGGTCAGGTGGGAGAGTTGTTATTTTTGACAAGGGGTCGGGAACCCGCTGTCTTCTTGCTCTCACACGCCTTTCCCACAGGCGCATCTCATCGTGGAGCCGACCCAACTGGCAGCGGCGGGGGACCCAATTGAGATCATCATCAGGTAGTTAATGGGCACTTAAGAGTCTTTCTTCACTTATTTTTAAAATTTCTCTGCATGGCAACGGGTTTCACGCAGCTTGGGAACCACGTCTAACCAGCAAGGTAAAGAAAATTCCGGCCATAGTATTTGTAAATGTGTGTATTCAACTCTAATTGCTATTTTTTCTAATACAGGAATTGATGGGCTGTCACTGGAAATCTCTAATATTGTTGATATTAGGGGTGAAATAAATCAAGAAATTGCTATGAGGATGACCACAGATGTCAAAAGCAACAATCAATTCTACACAGACCTGAATGATTTCCAGGTACTTGTACTATTTGAAATATATTCAAAAATAAAAAGCTTTCAGGACAGTTCTGCCCAAGTTATGGTAATGGTTAATCCTAAATGTTACTTAGGATTGCTTTCAACAAACTCTTGGTACATTGACATGGTGGAATCTGTTGGCAGTTTTTATTTAAATTTTCACTGTGCGCTCATTCTTTTTGCTTCTAATTTCAAGGGTAGAATTCTGATGGAATTTTTGTTCTAATTTCATTGAACTGAGCATCTGTTTAACTCACTTTTGTTTTTAATGGAATTTTGGCTGTAATCTTTATTGATTTACAGCATACTGACCGTGATTTCTATTGTTACACTATTGAGTGTTGTCAGCAATATCCTGATATGCAACAGTGATAAAGAGGGAAGAGCATAACTCATTGTTCGTTGATCCAATTTGTCCTCAACCAAGAGGACTGAGTTTGTGATTATTGTATAGAACAAGTGTCATACATTGATCTTACATTCAGTTGGTCCATACATGCTAACTTACGACATTTGGAAAATCTGATGAACAGCCTCAGAGAAGCTGACACAACCACAAATAAGCTGATAACTCCAAAAGCAACGTACAGTTAAATGAACAGCCCTAAATAAAGGTCTATGACCAAGGGCGCTGCTTCAAGCTGACTGAATTGAATTTTTTTTTTATTACTTTGAATTTGGGGATTTTTATTGCTGGCCTCATATATGGCATATGAAAAGAATTAGCTACAGTGGGAGTGTAGTGGGTCATGACCTAAACTGCAGGTATATAGAATCACAGTACAGAAGGAGGCCATTCCAGCCATTCATGCCTGTTCAGCTCTTGAAAGAGCTATGCAATTAGTCCCACTCCTCTGCTCTTTCTCCATAGCCCTGCAAAATTTTCCTTTTCAAGTATATATCCAGTTCCCTTTTGAAATTTACTGTTGAATCTGCTTCCATCATATTTTCAGGCAGTGCATTCCAAATCGTAACAATTTGCTGCGTAAAAATTATCCTCATAGAGAAATCTCCAATGTTCGATCAGTTGTGTTATATAAGAGGGTGGAAATTAAAGCACACAACGGTTGCATTTTTGCTGTGATGGATTTAGAAGTTTTTTGCGAGGGGAATTGAGCTTGGGTGGTACAGAATATTCTATTTATGGGGTTTGGGGGAACGCTGCTCCCTCAGGATTCTTTTAGTTTTGATACTTTTTATGATGCATTTTGAAATGTACTATAATTCTTTTCCACCAGGTAGCCTTTCACGAAAGATTTGTTTAATCCTGTAAAGTAGAAAATTTGTTGTTGTAACTATCAGGAAAAACTGAAAAGGCTAGGGCTCTTTTCTCCAGAAAAGAGAATGCTGAGGATTTCTTTAAGATAATGAAAGGATTTGATAGGGTAGAAGCAGAAAAAATGTTTTCACTTGTGAGGGTGAGCAAAACTAGAGGTTATAAACGTAAGATAGTCACTAATAAATCCAACAGGAAAATCAGATGAAAGTTCTTTACCCAAAGAGTGGTAACCCCCAAAGAGTGATACCACACGGAATAGTTGAGGTGACTAGCATAGATACATTTAAAGGGAATCTAGATAAGCTCATGAGGGAGACTCACGCACGAGTCTTCCCTCCAGTGACATTCGGGCCTCCATTCCTCCGGTGGCATTCGGGCCTTTATCCCACCGGCGACTTCCTGGCCTTCATCCCACCAACAACGCTCTGGCCTCCCCCTCCCCCTCCCCCTGGCCGCTGGCCCCACTCAATGGCGGAGTCTCTGTCGAGCACGTGGTGTACACAATGGTTGTGGTCACTCTGACCTATTTGACACCTCCTCCTTTCACAAAGTGGACCTCTGACCATCCCAATGCCTGCCCTCAGCCAGGCCTCTGTTTTCTCACCACCTCACCGAAGAGCGCTGCTCAGTGCCAAGCTTTCGGCTCACATCCCACCATAGGCAACTAGGCTCATACAGCAGTGCCTGGTCTCCAGTCGTCTTGGACCCCCTTGCCACTGGACCAAGACCTTGCTCTGCTAAGCCCGTGTGGTAGCCGGTGTGCAATAGCCACCCCATGTTACAAGAATGCACGCACAGGCATCTTCCATCCTTCAAAATGAAGTTCGGGACCTGGAACGTCAGGACCCTCATGGACAACTCCAACAGCGACAGGCCGGAACGCCGCACCACCATTGTTGCCCAGGAACTTAGACGCTTCGATGTTGACATCGCCACCCTAAGCAAGACCCAGCGAGCAGGTGAAGGCCAGCTCAAGGAACAAGGTGGAGGTTACACCACCTTCTGGAAAGACAAACCAGAGGAAGAACGCTGCCTCCACGGAGTCGGTTTCGCCATCAAGAACGAACTGGTCAACCACCCCAGAAGCGAATGTCTCATGGCTCTCCGACTCACCCTATCCCACAACCAGTGTGCCACAGTTATCAGTGCATACGCCCCAACACTCGACACAATAGATGAGGCCAAAGAGGGATTTTACTCCAGCCTAGATCAGCCCCTGTCCCGCGTCCCTATGGATGACAAACTGATCCTCCTTGGCGACTTCAACACCAGGGTCGGTAAGGACACAGATCCCTGGGGAGGTGTGATTGGCAGAGCGAGGGTAGGGAAAACCAACTTCAGCGGTACTCTGCTCCTGACAAAATGCCTAGAACACGACCTTGTCATCACCAACATCTTGTTCTGCCAGAGGAATAACTACAAGGCATCCTGGCAACACCCTTGCTCCAAACATTGGCACCTGCTCTGTTATGTTCAGAATAAATCCACAGGGCTATATCGCAAGCACAAACTGTTGTGTCCTTTGTCTCTTTATTCAGACTCCAGAGTGGAGAAGCAGCATGGTGAATCACCTTTTATATCTGCTTGCCCCAGGGTGCATAGGTGACCCTTAGGTCTCCCACAGGTGTGCCCCCTAGTGGCAAGTCTTACATTTTGGTAAGGTTTGCATGCGTACATAACATTACTCCTCCTCCCCGCCCCCCAAAAGTCTTATGTGCAAGTTATTTGTAAGTTGAGGCGATCTGGCGCCCCGCCGTGGGTTGAAGTCCTGACACAGTGGGTTCATCCTCGTGGTCGACGGCGAGGTTGATCGTGTTAGTGGGTCACTGGGGGCCAGGTCCTTTCACGGTGGTTCCTGGTTATCTGTGGTTCGCAGTTTGGTCTTGTCCAAATGTTTTACTCGTTAGCTCGGTACATGCTTTCACAAATAAACGCTCCGTTTTCATCACATACACTCCATTCCCCCCCCCCCCCTTGGCCAATATGGTGCTAGCAGCCCAACAGGGGCCCTGAACATGGTCTACATCACTTACTCTGATGTCACGTGGAGAGGCCGTGAAATTGTGGTGCATTCTCTGCTGATGGCATATGGAATGCTCGGTTCTGAGTGATTCAGTCTGGTGATTGCATAGCAGGATAGCCGGGTCTGTAGGGAGTCTACCTTGACACTAGTGGTACTAGGTTTTGTGATTTGGGCTGCCTGCTCTGGGCTATTGTCGCTGACCCTGAGGTCTGGCAAGCCCAGGATGGCCGCAATGGCCATGAGACTTTCGGTTGTAGCGGCAGGCCGAGTGGTCCCCGTGGATCCTGGGCTGTAGTATGGGGGCCCCGGACCACCGACTGTGTGTAGCCGCCTTGCCTTACTTTGCAAAGTAGGGATGGATCTTTTGTCTCTGCAACGGATAGGTTGCCACATCCCGTCTAGCGGTTCACCTTTGGCAGGCGTTAACGTGAGATCCTGGCTGGTCCAGGTCCTAAGCTGGGGGGCTGTTACGGTTGACCCCTCGCTTTCAAGCATTTCCACAACTGCGAGTGGGTCTGTAGGCTGCGCCATTTCCACCCCGGTGGTGGGCAACGGTAGCCAACTGATGGCATTAGTTCCGTTCTCCGTGCCTGGCCCGTGGTGAAACATGTTACAATGCACAGACAGTGTTAAGCCTTCTCGAAACAAAGCATCGATAATGGTTGTGGGATGAGCAGCTTGTCTGACTCGAGCACATTTTGGGAACTCTTTAGTACGTCTCTATAGTCCCGTGAGTACAAGCTGCTGCTTTGTTTAACTTATTGGATACAAGTTCAATCATTTGGGGCTCGCCCGCTACTTTTGCTTGCTGCACAACACTCCCAACCCCGTGCGGTAACATCTCATTTGCTCCGAATACTTTGTTAGATACATATACAACTGATTGGAGTTCGCCCACTATTTTGGCTTGCTGTACAACACACCCGACCCTGTGAGATAACACATCACTTGTTACAAATACTTCGTCTGATACGTATACGACCGGTTAGTGTTCGCCTGCTACTTTGGCTTGTTGTATGGTATCCCCAACCCCATATAATGGTACATCATTGGCCGCGAAAACCCACTCACAAGGTTTACATAGTGCATCCAATTAATTGGAGTGTTGTGGGTTCCTGGCCTTCACAGCGGCCGCCCCTTTACCTTTGCCCCAAACCCAGTCGTCTTCCTTGCTGGGCGACGCATTCTTCTGTTCCGTTGCGGCGACCTCCCATGGTCTGGAAGCCCTCTCGTCCGTGTCCGTGATGCCGACTGTCTTGATCTTGCTCCCCAGGTATTTTGCCTCTGGAGTCAGGAAGACTCATTCGGATCGTTTCGGCCAGAGTCCCACTCCGCATGGTCGACCTGGAGCCTCTTCCATCGTCACGAAGGGGTCATCGGCTTCGGGTGGTGGGTACCGCGCCTGTGCCGCTGCTTGGTTGAACTCGACCTCCTTGTGGTTGTGATCAGCGGCCTGTGCCTTGGGGCTCTGCAAATGGATCTGCACTTCGATGCCTGGTTCAGCTGAAAGTTCGGGTTTGCTCCGCCTTTGAAAACTGGAGACCTTGTTCGGCAGAGAAAGTGCGCAGAGGTCTTCCCAGTTCCATCGAATCTTCCCCATCCACCTCCTGCTAAGCAGCGTTGGCCCATCACCTGAAACAATCCCCAATGGTAAATTGTGCACTGCTCCCTCATGCAGTACTCATGTCCGCACTACCAATAACTGGTATCAGTTCCTTGGTGTAGGTGCTCAGCTTTGCCTGAATCGGGATCAGCTTGAGTTGCTGTGCTTTGTCGCTCCACAGCCTCTCGAATGCCTTCTGGCTCATAACTGATTGACTCGCCCCCGTGTCTAGTTCCATGGAGACTGGAGTGCAGTTAAGTTCAACTTTTAACATTATCAGTAGGTTTTTGGTGGTGAAGGTGTGTATCCCATATACTTCCTCTGCATCCTCGGGTTCAGTTGCCTCTCCTGCTCGTTCATCGTGATCCTCGCTGGATCGATCGTCCTCTCCTGACTCTGCCACATGGTGAGTCAGAGATCATTTGCACATTCACTGGAGGTGCCCCATTGTTCCAAAGCCCTTGCACACACAGGGTTTGAATCGACATTGATGAGCTCTATGGCTACCCCCGCAGCGCCAACATGGTGCAAATGGATACGCATTCACGCCCCACGGCAGACTCTGAGTCACTCTAGGCCTAGGTCTGGCCACTGCAATCATGTGGCCCTGCCCTGTGCCGTTCTGCCTGCTGAAAACATTATTTTGTGCACAGTGCTTGCTGGTGAGCTTCGATTCTGTGAAGATATCGTGGATATAAAGGCTTGGGCAATCGCGATGGCCTTGCTCAGATCTAGGGATTCGGCAGACAGCAGTTTGTGCACGAAAAAGTCCCACAACATTTCCTCCAAGGATCCTGCAAAGTCGCACTGCCCCGCATGGCGTCTCAGGTTGGTGATAAAACTTGCCACGTTCTGGCCCTTGGAGTGCCGGTGCGTATAAAAGCGGTGCCTGGCTATCAGGATGCTCTCCTTTAGCTTGAGGTATTCCCTAGTCAGCGTACACAGCTCTGCGTAAGATTTGTCCGTTAATTTGACTGGTGCCAGCAAATTTTTAAGGAGGCCATATACCGATGACCCACATACGGTGAGAAGAATCGCCCTGCACTTGAACTCTGTTTCAGCTGTGTCCAATTCGTTGGCCACAAAGTACTGGTCAAGGCGCTCAACAAAGGCTTCCTAATTATCACCCTCAACAAGTCTCTCAAGAATACTAACGGCAGCGATTGTCGCGTGAAAGTTCATGATCCGTTACTCGTCGCCAATTTGTTATGTTCGGAATAAATCCACAGGACTATATCGCAAAGCTCAGCTTTCCATATTTCTAGAGCCTATTATCAGCAGGGGCAGACATCGATGACGAGGATCAACACTGCCTCCAGTGCGCCAGTGCAGCCTTCGGCTGCCTGAGGAAGAGTGTTTAAAGATTAGGCCCTCAAATCTGGCACCAAGCTTATAGTCTACAGGGCTGTAGTGATACCCGCCCTCCTGTATGACTCAGACGTGGACCATATACAGTAGACACCTCAAATCGCTGGAGAAATACCACCAACGATGTCTCCGCAAGATCCTGCAAATTTCCTGGGAGGACAGACGCACCAACGTTAGTGTTCTCGATCAGGCCAACATCCCCAGCATCGAAGCACTGACCACACTCGACCAGCTCCGTTTGACGGGCCACATTGTTCGCATGCCTGACACAAGACTCCCAAAGAAGCGCTCTACTTGGAACACCTTCTCGGCAAACGAGCCCCAGGTGGGCAGAGGAAACGTTTCAAGGACACCCTCAAAGCCTCCTTGATAAAGTGCAACATCCCCACCGACACCTGGGAGTCCCTGGCCAAAGACCGCCCTAAGTGGAGGTAGAGCATCCGGGAGGGCGCTGAGCACCTTGAGTCTCGTCGCCGAGAGCAAGCGGAAGGAGCGTGTGGCAAACCAGACTCCCCACCCATCCTTTCTTTCAACGACTGTCTGACCCACCTGTGACAAAGACTGTAATTCCCGTATTGGACTGCACAGTCACCTGAGAACTCACTTTTGGACTGGAAGCAAGTCTTCCTCGATTTCGAGGGACTGCCTATGATGATGATGATGATGAGATGCATTTAAAGGGAAGCTCAATAAGCTCATGAGGGAGAAAGGAATAGAAGTATATGCTGATGGGGTTAGATTAAGAAGGGTGGGAGGTGGTTTGTGTGGAACATAAATGTTGGCATAGAGTAATTGTGCTGAATAGTCTGTTTCTGTGCTGTAGATGCCATGTAAATATGAGCATATGAACAATGGACAGGTAAAGACCTTCTGGTCCATCGAGCCTGTCACACACAATTGCGATACCTTGTGTATCACAACGTATACTACATATCACCACACCCAAAACCACTGATCTCCTGGGAGAGGCAAAAAAAACTAAACACCGAGGTCAATTTGGGGGAAAAATCCGAGAAATTCCTCTTCGACCCATCTTGGTGATCAAAACTAGTCTAGGAGATTGCGCTGGCCCTGAATTCCCTGCAGTACCTACCTTCTGATCTCCACCTCAGCCAGAAACAGGTCGAGCTCTCGCTTGAAGGAATTCAGCGAATTAGAATCCATCGCATGAGATGGCAGCCATGTCCAGAGGTGCACTATCCTCTGGGAAAGAAAATCACTTCCTGACTTCTATCCTCGAATCTCGCTTTTTACAACTGGTACTTTCTAACCTATTTAATTGAAACAAATTATCAACTGGAACACAATCTATATCCTTCATTATCTTATAAACCTCAATCAGATTCCCCCTCCCTAAGTCTGTGTTTCTCTAAAGTGTAGAGTCCCAACTCTTTTAGCCTATCTTGATAACTGAGATGCTTTAAACTGGGAATTAGTCTAGTTGCCCTCCTTTCCAGAGCCTCAATATCACAAGCAGATGGTAATAGAAAAAAATGCTTCCCTGTATGTAATGAATTTGCTTCATGGGTTCTTTGCTTAAGAATTCATAGCAACACATTGCTATTAAGAACTAGTTTGTTTATTAACAAAGCTTTAACAATCACACTACACATTACCACTAGGCTCACAACTGCATGCCTCATCGTGGATGACCTAGACCCAACTGACTGGGGTTTTATTGAGACTTGTGATCATCACGTGACTGGCTAAGCCACGCACAATGCAACAGCTCTACAACTATTTTGTTGTTGAACATTAATACAAGTGCCCCCTGATTAAAGGTCGGGGGGGGGACACTAAAACCGACAAACTTAAACAAATTAAACTTTAGACAGTCAACTTAAATCAAATTATAATTTGGTTGCCGGGGGTGATGATGCACTCCAGTCCCTCCGCCGCCCACCTCTCGCGGAAGGCCGCGAGCATACCGGTGAATACCGGGTGCTCCATCTCCAGGGACACACTGGCTCGAACGTAACTACGGAAGAAAGGCAGGCAGTCAGGCTGAACAACCCCCTTGACCGCCCGCTGCCTGGACCAGTTGATGGCCACCTTGGCCATGCCCAGGAGCAGTCCTACGAGGAGGCCTTCCGACCTGCCCGCTCACTTCCGCACAGGGTGCCCAAAGATCAGGAGTGTGGGACTGAAGTGCAACCAGAATTTGAGGAGCAGCCCCTTCAAATAATGGACTCGGGGCTGCAACCTCACTCATTCAACGTATATATGGAACACAGACTCCTCTAGACCGCAGAAATTGCAGGCGGACTGGGAGTCCGTGAACTGACTTAAAAACTTATTGCATGGGACTGCTCCGTGCAACACCCTCCAGGCCAAGTCCTCAATAAATAGAGGGAGGACTCCCGCATAGAGAGTACTCCATTGGGGACCCCCGCCTCCTCCGGATGGCAAGGTGGTGCACCATGGCGTGCGCAGGGCTGGGCTCTCGACGACTTGATCGAGATGGAACACCAGGTCAAGCACCTCCTTCTCCAGGCGCCCCACCCTGGCCTCCCACCTCTTGGTCGACCCAGTCGCGTACTCTTGACCGAAGAGATGGACATGAGCCTTGCCCACGTCCCACCATAACCTCAAAGAGGGGAAGCCCCCCCGCTTCCTTCTCCAGCCGGACCAGAACCGATGGAGCGAATCCTGGAACCGCTCGTCCTCCAGCCACAGGTGTTGAAATGCCAGTACACGGACCCCAGCAAGCTCCGTCCACACCAAGTGGTGGTCCGAGCACGGCACCGGCTGCATGGAAGCCGCCGGAACGCTGGAAATGTACGCCCGGGATATGTACAGGCGCTCGATTCTGGACCATCCTCTTCCAGGCCTCACCTAAATGAAGGCGCTGGAGTTGGGATGGAGGCTTCACCAGATGTCCACCAAGTCGAAGGACCACACCAGGTCCCTCAACCTTTCCATCACTGCCATGCTCTGCGGGGCACCTGGAGCCAGTCCCTCACCTCAAGGGTGCAGTTAAACCCCCCCCCCCCCACCGAGGACAATGCGGTCGCCAACATCAATGGAGCCTAGAACAGTGTACACTTCTTCGAAGAAGCGCACTTGCTGCGGACCAGGCTGAGGGGTGTACACGTTCACTAAATGGAGCGGCACGTTCCCCAGGTGAACTGTGACATGGAGCAAGTGGCCTGGCACAGGCTCCTTGACCCCCCAAGATCTCCAGCTGAAAATGTGGGGCCAGCGAGATAGCCATCCCACAAGAAGTGGCAGTGAGGTGGCTCATGCAGACTTCTCCTTGCCATTCCAGGAGCCACATGGCCTCGTTTCTCAGAAAGGTGTGGATTTCTTGCAGGAAGCAGGAGCGAAAAATTGTTAAATCTATGGCGTGCCTCTCTGCTGCCGTTGATGTTGAGGCTGGCTGTGGTTATCTTCATGACAAGAGCATAGTGCAACCCCTAACTAACCTACTGTGGGGTGGGAGCAGAGTCGTGCGATGACCTCCACTCCCTCAGCAATCCAGTGAGGAACGTTTTGAGCTGGCGCGGCTCAAGATTTTCTTTTACTGGTCACGTCCTGTGGTTTTGACAGCGGCGTGGATGGACCTGATGAGCAACAGCGGCTCGGACTATTGCGGCGACGGTGGCATTCCGCCAAACAGTCCTGATGTTCCTTAGCAGAAATGAGGGGGGACTCGGCGGCGGGCACGAGGAGATCCATCGCCTCGCTGGCAATGGACTCCTAATCCTCTCCCGCACCCATCACCGAGTTCCCGTCCTTCTCCGGGAGTTCGCCACCAGCGGCCAGTCCGTCGACCACACAGGGTACGGCGAACGACCCGGCCGCACCATCTGGCCCTACCTCTGTCACGATCCCACCCCCAGGATCGTCAGCAGAGGAGCCTCTCCCCCCGGGCTCCTCCTGGGATGCCGGGTCGGGGGTCGGGAAGCGGCAGCGGACGGAGGACTCCCTCTGCCCCAGGCATCGGGGAGCATGGAGAAACCGGGCCGAAAAACACCTTCAGTTCCTCCAAATCCCCCGGCGCCAGCGTCAGGGACGTAGATTGGGGTTCCTGACCCTCCCCGCAATCACCCTACGGCCCAGCAGGTGGGGGTTCCTGGCAAACACTTTCCGCCAGGTCGAGCAGATCCTGGGAGATGTCAATGTTTGACTGGGCGGGCTCGGACTTGGCCTCTTCGGCCTCGCCCGCCACAGTCCCCAGGACGCTCGGCGACAACACTTTCATTCGGCGGCTCTGTGCCCCCTACAACAGGCAGATCTTCTTCCCGATCCCCAGGAGGCTCAAGTTGGACAGCTTGTCTCATTCTCCTGAGGGACAGACTCCCCCAGCCTTCGGTACGTGTTGGGAGCGCTGGTGGGGGACGTGGGACTCGCGCCAGGCATCGACTCCTCCATGGAGAGATCTTGGTCATCCTTCTTTCCCCCGGAGTGGTGCCTCCTTTTTTGTCTGGAGGGTCGCAGAGGCGGGGAGACCTCCATGTCTGCCGAGGCCTCCGCTCCCTCCTCCTGTATTTCATTACCGTGCCCGAGCCCGACCCCGACCACGGGTGGCAAACTCTCCGCGGAAGCGGGTATGATCAAGGGCTTGGGTATGGGATGCCCCGCGCTCGCCGGTGAGATTATGGGGCCGAGCACAGTGATGGGGTTGTCTGGCCCACTGAGGGGACTCGCCTGCTGGTGTTTGACTTCTCCCCGTCGGAGGCCGTGATGACATTAGCCCTCAACGATACCCACGCATCTACCGCTCCCGACACGCGGACGGTGACGAGGAGGAGTGGTGGCGGCACCTGCCTTGGCCTCTTCAGATTTTTTAGCGGCCTTGGAGGTGGGGCAGTTCTTCCAGACATGCCCCACCTCCTTACAGGCGTTGCAGCGCCCGATGTCGAGAGAGAGGGGGGGGTGGGAGGGAGAGAGAGGTGGGGGTGGGAAGGAGAGGTGGGGGTGGGAAGGAGAGGTGGGGGTGGGAGAGAGAGAGAGAGAGAGAGAGTGGGTGGGGGAGAGAGGGGGGTGGTGTGGGAGGGGAGAGAGAGAGGGTGGTGTGGGGGGGGGGGAGAGAGAGAGAGTGGTGTGGGGGGGGAGAGAGAGAGTGGTGTGTGGGGGGAGAGAGAGAGAGAGTGGTGTGTGGGGGGAGAGAGAGAGAGAGTGGTGTGTGGGGGGAGAGAGAGAGAGAGAGAGAGAGAGAGAGTGGTGTGGGGGAGAGAGAGAGAGAGAGTGGTGTGGGGGGAGAGAGAGAGAGAGAGAGAGAGTGGTGTGGGGGGAGAGAGAGAGAGAGAGGGAGAGAGTGGTGTGGGGGGAGAGAGAGATATAGAGTGGTGTGGGGGGAGAGAGAGAGAGAGAGTGGTGTGGGGGGAGAGAGAGAGAGAGAGAGAGTGGTGTGGGGGAGAGAGAGAGAGAGAGAGAGAGAGTGGTGTGGTGTGGGGGGGAGAGAGAGAGAGAGAGAGAGAGAGTGGTGTGGGGGGAGAGAGAGTGGTGTGGGGGGGGGGGGAAGAGAGAGAGTGGTATGGGGGGGGAAGAGAGAGAGTGGTAGGGGGGAGAGAGAGTGGTGTGGGGGGGGGGGGAGAGAGAGAGTGGTGTGGGGGGGGAGAGAGAGAGAGTGGTGTGGTGGAGGGAGAGAGAGAGAGTGGTGGGGGGAGAGAGAGAGAGTGCTGTGGGGGAGAGAGAGAGAGTGAGTGCTGTGGGGGAGAGAGAGTGGTGGGGGGAGGGAGAGTGAGTGGTGGGGGGGAGAGAGAGAGAGAGTGGTGTGGGGGGGAGAGAGAGAGTGGTGTGGGGGGGAGAGAGAGAGTGGTGTGTGGGGGGGGGGGAGAGAGAGAGTGGTGTGGGGGGGGGGAGAGAGAGAGTGGTGTGGGGGGGAGAGAGAGGAGTGGGGGAGAGAGTGGTGTTGGGGGAGAGAGAGAGAGTGTTGTGGGGGAGAGAGAGAGAGTGTTGTGGGGGAGAGAGAGAGAGTGGTGTGGGGGAGAGAGAGAGTGTTGTGGGGGAGAGAGAGTGGTGGGGGAGAGAGAGAGTGTGTGGGGGAGAGAGAGAGAGTGTTGTGGGGGGGAGAGAGAGAGTGTTGTGGGGGAGAGAGAGAGAGTGTTGTGGGGGGGAGAGAGAGAGTGTTGTGGGGGGAGAGAGAGAGTGTTGTGGGGGGAGAGAGAGTGTGTGGGGGGAGAGAGAGAGTGTTGTGGGGGAGAGAGAGAGTGTTGTGGGGGAGAGAGAGAGTGTTGTGGGGGAAGAGAGAGTGTTGTGGGGGAGAGAGAGAGTGTTGTGGGGGAGAGAGAGAGTGTTGTGGGGGAGAGAGAGAGTGTTGTGGGGGAGAGAGAGAGTGTTGTGGGGGAGAGAGAGAGTGTTGTGGGGGAGAGAGAGTGTTGTGGGGGGAGAGAGAGAGTGTTGTGGGGGAGAGAGAGAGAGTGTGTGGGGGGGGGGGGAGAGAGAGTGGTGGGGGGAGTGGGGGAGAGAGAGTGGGGTGGGGGGGGGGAGGAGAGAGTGGTGTGGGGGGGGGGGGGGGGGGAGAGGAGTGAGGTGGTGGTGTGGGGGGGGGGTGTGACGAGA